>NC_138771.1:605507-1205507 GCF_965119305.1 Pelophylax lessonae | reverse complement strand
AAGGGCCCCCCAGACCCTTGGCCGGGGCCCTTACCTTCAAGCCCAGGGCTCTTCCCACTAATCCTGGGGCTCTTTACTCTCGTTGCATGGCCTTTTATTACGGTCCCGCAGCAGGATCCTTTCACAAGTTCTGCAGTGGGCCCCCTTCCTGCAATCTTGGGGCCTCCCCACAGTGGTGCAATGCCAGGGTCCGGTCGCAAATGTGACCTTTGCGATCCTGGAAGTTCACCCACTGGTTTGCTACCGGGCCCCCTGGAGCATGGGGCCCGGTAGCGATTGCAACCCCTGCAACCCCTGTAGTTACGCCCCTGGGTGTTTGTGTGGGCGGGGTCTGAGTGCGACTCTTTGATATTCTGTAGTATTCCTTTAATGTTTTATGTTCGTTTCTCTACTTTCATTGTAAATAAATGAGATCTTTCCTTTATGCATTGTATTTATTTTTGTAGGTTACATTGTTACATTGTTATTGTATCATCGCCATTATTCCTATCAGAGCTTTGATAGATTAGCTAACTATAGGAATACAAGAAATAATACGGATTTATAATAAATAGGGGAGATCCAAAACCACCTCATATTTATTTCACATATATACCTCTTACTCTTACTTTTACCTTTCTACTAAAACATTTATTGCTTTCAATAAAATATTTGAACAAGGGAAAAAATTCCCAATAATAAAGTGAAAATAAACTCTCAGTCACCAGGAAGTCGGTGTAATCCTCGTCCTCCCATCATCAGTAAATAGATAGGAAGGGAGATTACATTTACTTGTTTTAATTTCTTCAGTCACTTCCTGGTTTCTGGCCTAGGCCACAATGATGTCATACATCCCACGAGTCTTCATGGGAGGAGGGGCTTTCTCAGCTAAGCACACCCTCCTGACTGCATGCCTGCGCTAAGGGCAGATTCCAGGAAATAAATGCTACATGAATCATCTGCCCCTACTTAAAGTGGAGCTCCACCCTAAAATTACACTTACCTCCATCTTCATGCCCGGGGTCACCTGAAAAACAAATGGATAATGACAATTTTTCTATTTTTTTTTACTTACCTGGTATAGAAGATAATATACTTACCTTACTTCCTCTTCCTCCCCTCGGCGGCCACGGCCCGTCGTCACTTCCTGGCATGCAATGATTCCTGGGAGCTGAACGTCATCGCTCCCAGGAATCAATGCGCCTGCACCGGTCCCTACGTCAGTTTCGATGCAGTTGCCGTCATACCTTGCTAAACAGCTTCTGGGCATGCCCACTGTGCAGGGATGACGCTGCGGCACCGGAAGTGACGGCGGGGCCGGTGCAGGGCATCGTGGGACCGAAGAAGACGGAAGAGGACACAGAAGAGGATCGCGCTGGCTTTAAGCTGCCCACATCTGAGATGGCAGCGCTGGACAATACTTTTTCAAGGTAAGTATTTCTTCTTACAGGTAAGTGCAACCCGGGACAGATCAGAGGCTATCCATTGTGGAATGTACCAACCCTGACTGGCCCGGGGGTATTTTTATTAAAAAAACGTTCCCAGGGTGGAACTCCGCTTTAAGATGGCTGCAGCTAGAAATGCCAGGGGGGGGATGTTTTTTAAAGTGATTTCACAACAAAATAAAGCATGGAAACATTGGAAATGACATTGATGGGGACGTTCTTTTGCTTTGTCTTGTAAAGTGGATGTAAAGCCACTTTGTCGTATTCCTAGAATCCCCTGAGTTAGATGAACTTATGTGCTTTATAAAAAATATTCCGCTTTATACCTGTTACAGAACCGCGACCTCACAATGTGCCTGTGGGCTTCCGTCAGAATACCCCTCCCTTCAGTCTTGAACATAGATATCAGATATTCTAGCCGCCCCTCCCTCCCATACAAAACTATCTGAGAATAGCTTGTATAAGATCTGGAACATTTATTGAACAAACTCACACACAATATATACCACACACAGGTCAGGTGCCTGATTACAACCAAACTTCTCTCACGTTGTCATTATGGGGGAGGGGTTTGTAGAACTTTGAGGAAAATAAAGAATTTAATCCATTTTGGAATAAGACTGTAATATAACAAAATGTGGAAGAAGTGAAGCTCTGTGAATTCTTTCAAGATGCAATGAATTTTGTATGTAATGTGTATGTATGTTGTATGTAATGTGTATGGGTGTTGTATGCAATGTGTATGCATGTAATGTGTATGCGTGTTGTATGCAATGTGTATGCATGTAATGTGTATGCAATGTGTATGCATGTAATGTGTATTCATGTAATGTGTATGTATGTAATGTGTATGTATGCAATGTGTATGTATGTTGTATGCAATGTGTATGTATGTTGTATGCAATGTGTATGTATGTTGTATGCAATGTGTATGCATGTAAGGTGTATGTATGCAATGTGTATGTATGTTGTATGCAATGTGTATGCATGTAATGTGTATGTATGTTGTATTTCCCTTCAATTCCTGTCCCTCCAAAGTGACAACATACATACACATTACATACAACATACCTACACATTACATACCACATACCTACACATTACATACAACATACATACACATTACATGCATACACATTGCATACAACATACATACACATTGCATACAACATACATACACATTACATGCAACATACATACACATTACGTGTATGTATGTTGTATGTAATGTGTATGTATGTTGTATGCAATGTGTATGCATGTAATGTGTATGTATGTTGTATGTAATGTGTATGTATGTTGTATGCAATGTGTATGTATGTTGTATGCAATGTGTATGCATGTAATGTGTATGTATGTTGTATGTAATGTGTATGTATGTTGTATGTAATGTGTAGGTATGTTGTATGTAATGTGTATGTAAGTTGTATGCAATGTGTATGTATGTTGTATGCAATGTGTATGTATGTAATGTGTAGGTACATTGTATGTAATGTGTATGCATGTTGTATGTAACGTGTAGGTATGTTGTATGTAATGTGTATGTATATTGTATGTTGTCACTTTGGAGGGACAGGAATTGAAGGGAAATCTCCCCAATGGGACACAAATGGTTAAAGAATGAATAGGGGTTCCCCCTCTCTCACTCTAAAATGAGGAGAAAGAAGTTTTGCCCGTTATTTTATACACAGAGGTAGAGCGCAGAGAGATCATCCCGTGTTGGCGGCTCCTCACATGATAATGTATTCCTTTCTTCCTGAAGACTCTGGTTGGTTTTGATATGTAATGAGGAGAGTTTGCAGGAGACTGAATTGCTGTAAAACAAACCGGCCAATGAGGAAGAAGATTTAGTTTGGGATTTATTTGTGCCGTCTCGGCTCCTCGGCATACATGAAGGTTTTTTGGCAGATCACTCGGCAGACCTCTAACCTCACTTCTTATTCAGACGAATTAAGCATTTAACTTTGCCATGCCGTCTCTTTGCCCTTTTTTTTTTTTTTGTGTTCTAAAATAAATTGTGGGTAAAAATATGGGTTTGGCGTCGGAGCGGAGAGTGAGTGTAAATAAGAACTGAAGAGCATATTTCTTCAGCAAATAAAACTTGTTAGAGACCTCTTTAACTACACGGCCATTAAGCTGAGACAATTATTTACCCAGCCCGGGAAATGAAGCTTCCACCAAGTTGGTAATAAAAAGACCCAGAGGGTGTTAAAGTTGTTATCGCGCTGTCAGACTTCTTCCCTCCAATGTAAACGGATTGCCACTTTGGTCTTTGCAGAACGCCTGGTAAGGTTGCGTGGCTAATCAATATCGCGAGGGCAGGCGGCCAATGATCGAGTCGTCGGCTTATGTTACAAGCGAAGAAAAATGGGCATCCAGTCTCTGAGCCTTGTGGAATTCCTCCAGCAGAAGGAAAAAAAAGCGTTATATGAACATTAAAAATGAACTTTAATTGGGCGGTACATGGTGGAGTGATAAAAGCCGGCCCGGCGTCCATACTTCTTAGCTCTGTAAGGGCCGTATGTCAGGGTCAGTGGAAATGAAACGCTCTTCCATTGTGAAGGTTAGAAATTCCACCGCCGGTGGAAACAGGAGTGAGAGCCGCAGTACAACCTTCACGTAACTTTGTATTCGGGCGAGATTCAATTACGCTCTTCCTCAAATAAGCCGAAGAGACGGAGACAGAGCGGAAAAAATAAATCCATTATGGCTGGAGGATCCATTTCAAACCAGGGGGGTCCTTCTTAGAACTTTAAAAGGGCTTTCTTGAATGAATTTGCAGAGCTAAGCAGGAGTCGGGTCTTTAGGCCAAAAACCGGAATCCTTTTCTAAGTGGCAATATGGATGATGAATGAGACATTGGCTGCTATTATGTCTCAGGTGACGACATCTAGGAAGTCTATGGAAGAACGGCCACTTCGTAACTCCATACCCCATAGAAGGTAAATATTATCTGCCCTCGGGGGTTTTCCACTCTGATTAGGGCATCAACTTTCTCCCTAATGACATAAAAGAAAACGAAAGAACTTTCTGTCTTAATATCAAGTTTCTCAGAAAGAGTTTAACAACCTGTAATGGAGTAAGAAGACCCTTGTGATAAGCATGATCGGTAAAGTATGGGATTTGGAGGTTCCTCAAGGGACCAAGGACTCGAGGGAAATATCAATAATGGATTCCTTCATATAAAATATACATATTTTTTGCTGTTTATTGGGTGATTCATATTTCTCTGCTCTTCTCCCCTGCTAACTCCGGGAATAGCTACAGTGGGGATCGAAAGTTTGGGCACCCCAGGTAAAAATTTGTATTAATGTGCATAAAGAAGCCAAGGAAAGATGGAAACATCTCCAAAAGGCATCAAATTACAGATTAGACATTCTTATAAAATGTCAACAAAAGTTAGATTTTATTTCCATCATTTACACTTTCAAAATAACAGAAAACAAAAAAAATGGCGTCTGCAAAAGTTTGGGCACCCTGCAGAATTTATAGCATGCACTGCCCCCTTTGCAAGGCTGAGACCTGCCAGTGTCATGGATTGTTCTCAATCATCGTCTGGGAAGACCAGGTGATGTCAATCTCAAAGGTTTTAAATGCCCAGACTCATCTGACCTTGCCCCAACAATCAGCACCATGGGATCTTCTAAGCAGTTGTCTAGAAAACTGAAACTGAAAATAGTTGACGCTCACAAAGCTGGAGAAGGCTTTTTCAGTTGTCAATATCCTCTGTTCGGAATGTAATTAAGAAATGGCAGTCATCAGGAAGAGTGGAAGTTAAAGCAAGATCTGGAAGACCAAGAAAAATATCAGAGAGAACAGCTCGCAGGATTGTGAGAAAAACAATTCAAAATCCACGTCTGACTGGACGATTCCTCCAGAAAGATCTGGCAGACACTGGAGTTGTGGTACACTATTCCACTATAAAGAGATACTTGTACAAATATGGTCTTCATGGAAGAGTCATCAAAAGAAAACCTCTTCTACTTCCTCACCACAAAAATCAGCGTTTGAACTTTGCTAATGAACATATAGACAAGCCTGATGCATTTTGGAAACAAGTTCTGTGGACCGATGAGGTTAAAATTGGACTTTTTGGCCGGAATGAGCAAAGGTACGTTTGGAGAAGAAGGAGCACAGAATTGAATGAAAAGAACCTCTGTCCAACTGTGAAGCATGGGGGTGGATCAATCATGCTTTGGGGTTGTATTGCAGCCAGTGGCACAGGGAACATCTCACCAGTAGAAGGAAAAATGGATTCAATAAAATTTCAGCAAATTTTGGATGGTAACTTGATGCCATCTGTGAAAAAGCTGAAGTTAAAGAGAGGATGGCTTCTACAAATGGATAATGATCCTAAACACACCTCGAAATCCACAGAGGATTACATCAAGAGGCGTAAACTGAAGGTTTTGCCATGGCCTTCACAATCTCCTGACCTCAGCATAATGAAAATCTATGGATAGACCTTAAAAGAGCAGTGTGTGACAGACAGCCCAGAAATCTCAAAGAACTGGAAGACTTTTGTAAGGAAGAATGGGCAAAGATACCTCAAACAAGAATTGAAAGACTCTTGGCTGGCTACAAAAAGCGTTTACAAGCTGTGATACTCGCCAAAGGGGGAAGTACAAGATATTAACTCTGCGGGGTGCCCAAACTTTTCTGTTATTTTGAAAGTGTCAATGATGGAAATAAAATCTAACTTTTGGTGACATATTATAAGAACGTCTAATCTGTAATTTGATGCCTTTTTGGAGATTTTTCCATCTTTCCTTGGCTTCTTTATGCACATTAATACAAATTTATACCTGGGGTGCCCAAACTTTCGATCCCCACAGTAATAATGTGTATTGTACTTCATAAACTTGATGACAGCAAGTCTGCTAGTTAATTAGCTCAAGTAAAATAAATCCCTGTCATCTATTAGTTGCTAGTGGGAAAGTAAAATGCTGTTTGTGTTGGTTGTTCCTTAACCATCACAAGACCGGAAGGATTTGCCCCCTTAACGACCAGGCCATATTTTGCGATTCGGCACTGCGTTAATGTAACGGACAATTGCGCGGTCGTGCGACGCTGTACCCAAATAAAATTTATGTCCTTTTTTTCCCACAAACAGAGCTTTCTTTTGGTGGTATTTGATCACCTGTGCGATTTTTATTTTTTGCGCTATAAACAAAAAAGGAGCGACAATTCTGAAAAAAAATAAATAAATAAAACAATATTTTTCACATTCTGTAATATAACATTCCCAAAAAATTTTAAAAATCAATATTTTTTTTTTATTAACATTTTAGGCCAATTTGTTTTCTGCTACATATATTTGGTTAAAAAAAAATCCCTATAAGCGTATTTTGATTGGTTTGCGCAAAAGTTATCGCATCTACAAACTAGGGGAAGGATTTACATCATTTTTGTTGGGGTTTCTTTCCTTTTTACTAGTAACGGCGACGATCTGCGATTTTTTTTTTTTTTTTTTTTACAGGACTGCGACATTGCGGTGGACAGATCGGACCCCTGACTGACATTTTTTACACTTTTGGAGGGACCAGTGACATTACTACAGTAATCAGTGTTATCAATATATGCACTGTCACTGTATTAATGACACTGGCAGGGAAGGGGTTAACCCTGTGGGTGATCAAGGGGTTAAATGTGAGCCTAGGGGAGTGATTCTAACTGTATGGGGGTGTGGCTTGTGAAATGATCATAGAGACATGTGATCCTATAAAGAAGGAGCTCTGTGATCATTCCAGGGAGAAGAACGGTCAGCTGTGATTACATCATCCGACCGTCCTTCTCTCTCAGCGGGGAGCGATCGCCGGGTGTCAGACGGCAATCAGAGCCGCCAGCCCTCGTGCATCAGCTTCCCTGCTGCTGAGTGGGGGTGAGGGGCCCTCGCCCCCTAGCTTCCCGCACGCGAACGACGCAGTAAAAAGGCGGCGGGTGGTCGAGAAGTGGTTAATATGTTAATTCTATTTCTGTACACAATTTTATCTGCATATGATAATGTAATCAGGCACCTGACCTGGTGGGGTAATCTGATCAGGAGGGGGAGGTCCTCCTGTGTGGTATATATTTGGTGAGTTTGTTCAATAAATGTTCCAGATCTTATTCAAGCTATTCTCGCCTAGTTTTTTATGGGGGGAGGGGCGGCTAGAATATCTGATATCTATGTTCAGGACTGAAGGGATCGGTATTCTGACGGAAGCACACAAGCGCATTGTGGGTCGCGATTCCGTTACAATCCCCAGTGAAGTGGCCGGCCTCAGGTGATACACAGAGAGGAAACAAAGCCTCTTACATAAGTTGTACCTATTTATCTGCAGTCTCCTCTTCTCTACAGCCAGTCCAGAATTTACACAGCATTTCTCTGCTTTAGAAGGCAGGAGGCAAGGATCTGATGTCACACACTTCACAGCATAGAGCAGGGAGATGAGTGTAATCTGAGACCCGAGTGAAGGGAAAGTGTTTCTCTTAGGGAAACATGCACAACTAAGCTTGTCAGTCACATGCTGTGTGGCATCTCTCAGTAATGTATGGTGTCAGCATAGATTGTCTGAAGTGATTAATGCAGATAGCGGATGAAGGAGGGTAAAGGGGGAGGAGGAGGAGGGAGGAGACTTATGCAGCTAGCAGGAGAAGGAGGAGAGGAAGAAGGGGGGGTGGAGGTGACTCATGCAGATAGAAGAGGAAGTTGGGGGAGGGGAAGGAAGTGGGAGGGAGACTCATGCAGATAGCAGAGGAAGAAGGTGAAAGGGGGAGGAGACTCATGCAGATAGCAAAGGAAGGAGGGGGAGGGGAGAAGGTGGGAGGAGACTCATGCAAATAGCAGAGGAAGGAGGGGGAGGAGACTTATGCAGATAGCAGAGGAAGGAGGGGAAGGGGAGGGGTCTCATGCAGATAGCAAAGGAAGGAGGGGGGAGGGGGAGAAGGAGGCTCATGCAGATAGAAGAGGAAAGAGGGGGAGGAGGAGGGTGAAGACTCATGCAGATAGCAGAGAGAGAAGCGGGAGGGGAGAGGAGGGGAGGAGGAGACTCATGCAGATAGCAGAGAGAGAGAAGGGGGAGGAGGAGACTCATGCAGATAGCAGAGAGAGAGAAGGGGGAGGAGGAGACTCATGCAGATAGCAGAGAGAGAGAAGGGGGAGGGGGAGGAGGAGACTCATGCAGATAGCACAGGAAAGAGGTAGGAGGGGGGAGGAGACTCATGCATATAACGGGGGAGGGGGAGGAGACTCGTGGAGATACTAAGTGGAAGGAGGGGAAGGGGGAGGAGGAGACTCATGCAGATAGCAGAGGGGGGTTGGAATGAGGGGGAGGGGGATGGTGGAAACTTGTGCAGAAAGAAGAGGAAGGAGGGGGGAGGCAGGAGATTCATGCAGATAGAAGGGGGAGGGGGAGGAGGAGACTCGTGCAGAGAAAAGAGGGGGAAGGGGGAGGAGACTCATGCAGGTAGCAGAGGAATAAGTGGGAGGAGACTCTTGCAGGTAGCAGAGGAAGGAGTGGGAGGAGACTCATGCGGGTAGTAGAGGAAGGAGGGGGAGGGGTTGGACAATCATGCAGATAGCAGAGGAAGGGGGAGAAGATAGGAGGAGACTCATGCAGGTAGCAAAGGAAGAAGTGGGAGGAGACTCATGCAGGTAGCAGAGGAAGAAGTGGGAGGAGACTCTTGCAGGTAGCAGAGGAAGGAGTGGGAGGAGACTCATGCGGGTAGTAGAGGAAGGAGGGGGAGGGGTTGGACAATCATGCAGATAGCAGAGGAAGGGGGAGAAGATAGGAGGAGACTCATGCAGGTAGCAAAGGAAGAAGTGGGAGGAGACTCATGCAGGTAGCAGAGGAAGAAGTGGGAGGAGACTCATGCAGGTAGCAAAGGAAGAAGTGTGAGGAGACTCATGCAGGTAGCAGAGGAAGAAGTGGGAGGAGACTCATGCAGGTAGCAAAGGAAGAAGTGGGAGGAGACTCATGCAGGTAGCAAAGGAAGAAGTGGGAGGAGACTCATGCAGGTAGCAGAGGAAGAAGTGGGAGGAGACTCATGCAGGTAGCAAAGGAAGAAGTGTGAGGAGACTCATGCAGGTAGCAGAGGAAGAAGTGGGAGGAGACTCATGCAGGTAGCAAAGGAAGAAGTGGGAGGAGACTCATGCAGGTAGCAGAGGAAGAAGTGGGAGGAGACTCATGCAGGTAGCAAAGGAAGAAGTGGGAGGAGACTCATGCAGGTAGCAAAGGAAGAAGTGGGAGGAGACTCATGCAGGTAGCAAAGGAAGAAGTGTGAGGAGACTCATGCAGGTAGCAGAGGAAGAAGTGGGAGGAGACTCATGCAGGTAGCAAAGGAAGAAGTGGGAGGAGACTCATGCAGGTAGCAAAGGAAGAAGTGGGAGGAGACTCATGCAGGTAGCAGAGGAAGAAGTGGGAGGAGACTCATGCAGGTAGCAGAGGAAGAAGTGGGAGGAGACTCATGCAGATAGCAGAGGAAGGAGGAGGGAGGGGGGAAGGAGACTCTTGCAGATAGCAGAGGAAGAAGTGGGAGGTGGTGGAGAATCATGCAGATAGTGGAGGGGGAGGGGACTCATGCAGATAGTGGAGGGGGAGGGGACTCATGCAGATAGTGGAGGGGGAGGGGACTCATGCAGATAGTGGAGGGGGGAGGGGACTCATGCAGATGGCAGAGGAAGGAGGGGGAGGAGGAGACTCATGCAGATAGCAGAGGAGGGAAGAGGGAGGGGGAGGAGGAGGGAGGAGACTCATGCAGATAGCAGAGGGGGGAGGATGGGAAGGAGACTCATGCAGATAGTGGAGGGGGAGGGGGACTCATGCAGATAGTGGAGGGGGAGGAGACTCATGCAGATAGCAGAGGAAGGAGGCAGCAGACAGAAATCACACTCTGAGCTTTGGATTGAGGCATGTCCACACTATAGAGGGATGGGCTTTGTTCATTTTTTTTTTTCGAAAGGTTTACAACCACTTGAAAGCTGAAGCTATTTCCCCCAAAGGTTACTCGGTCCAGCTTGGAGAGGTGGTGTCACCATCGCTGTGAATGGTCTATTAGTTGCTCCTAGTTGGTAACTTCCAGGTTCCATGCGGATTGGCTGCACAGTAATTATAGGAGGTCATTGGCTCGGCATGGCTGCCATTCAGAGAACACTTTGTACTCAATGAATGAAAAGCATTCTCTGATTGGTCGAGGAGGAGAGGTTATGTACTGTTAAGGGTGCCCATGCTGAGCTATAAATGGAGCTGGAAGAAAGCGACCATCAGTGTAGTAGCAGTTACTACTACAAGGATTTCCATTTTCTACAGCGATTGAACAGATGTGGCACATGCAGACGGAATCTGACCCAAGCCAGACCAATGTATTATTATTATTATTATCATACAGGGTTTATATGGTGCCAACAGTTTGTGCAGCGCTTTCCAACATGAGGGCAGACAGTATAATATAATTCAATACAATACAGGAGGAATCAGAGGGCCCTGATCCTGAGAGCTTACAATCTAGGAAGGAGGGCCAAGTGATACAAAAGGTTATAACTGTGGGAGATGGGCTGATGGAGAAAATTAAAGTACAGTTGTTAGGTTGGGGGCCTCATAGGCTTCTCTGAAGAGGAGGGTTTTCAGGGATCATCTAAAAGTGGACAGAATAGAAGATACAGTGCCTTGCGAAAGTATTCGGCCCCCTTGAACTTTGCGACCTTTTGCCACATTTCAGGCTTCAAACATAAAGATATAAAACTGTAATTTTCTGTGAAGAATCAAAAACAAGTGGGAGACAATCATGAAATGGAACGAAATTTATTGGATATTTCAAACTTTAACAAATAGAAAAGTGAAAAATTGGGCGTGCAAAATTATTCAGCCCCCTTAAGTTAAAGCAGAGTTCCACCCTAAATTTATACTTACCTCCATCTTCTCACTCCGGGTCACCTGAAAAACAAATGGATAATCACAATTTTTTATTTTTTTTTTTACTTACCTGGTTTAGAAGAAAATATACTTACCTTACTTCCTCTTCCTCCCCTCGGCGGCCACGCGATTCGTCACTTGCTGGCATGCAATGATTCCTGGGAGCTGAACGTCATCTCTCCCAGGAATCAATGCACCTGCACCGCCCCCGACGTCAGTTTTGGTGCAGGCACGTCATTCCCTGCTAAACAGCTTCTGGGCATGCCCACTGTGCAGGGATGAGGCTGAGGCACCAGAAGTGACGGCGGAGCCGGTGCAGTGCATCGTGGGATGGAAGAGGACGGAAGAAGACGCAGAAGAGGATCGCGCTGGCTTCAAGCTGCCCACACCTGAGATGGCAGCGCTGGACAATACATTTTCAAGGTAAATATTTCTTCTTGCAGGTAAGTGCAACCCGGGACAGATCAGAGGCTATCCATTGTGGAATGTACTAACCCTGACTGTCCCGGGGTATTTTTATTTAAAAAAACGTTCACTGGGTGGAACTCCACTTTAATACTTTGTAGCGCCACCTTTTGCTGCGATTACAGCTGTAAGTCGCTTGGGGTATGTCTCTATCAGTTTTGCACATCGAGAGACTGAAATTTTTGCCCATTCCTCCTTGCAAAACAGCTGGAGCTCAGTGAGGTTGGATGGAGAGCGTTTGTGAACAGCAGTTTTCAGTTCTTTCCACAGATTCTCGATTGGATTCAGGTCTGGACTTTGACTTTGCCATTCTAACACCTGGATATGTTTATTTGTGAACCATTCCATTGTAGATTTTGCTTTATGTTTTGGATCATTGTCTTGTTGGAAGACAAATCTCCGTCCCAGTCTCAGGTCTTTTGCAGACTCCATCAGGTTTTCTTCCAGAATGGTCCTGTATTTGGCTCCATCCATCTTCCCATCAATTTTAACCATCTTCCCTGTCCCTGCTGAAGAAAAGCAGGCCCAAACCATGATGCTGCCACCACCATGTTTCACAGTGGGGGATGGTGTGTTCAGGGTGATGAGCTGTGTTGCTTTTACGCCAAACATAACGTTTTGCATTGTTGCCAAAAAGTTTGATTTTGGTTTCCTCTGAGCAGAGCACCTTCTTCCACATGTTTGGTGTCTCCCAGGTGGCTTGTGGCAAACTTTAAACGACACTTTTTATGGATATCTTTAGGAAATGGCTTTCTTCTTCCACTCTTCCATAAAGGGCAGATTTGTGCAGTATACGACTGATTGTTGTCCTATGGACAGAGTCTCCCACCTCAGCTGTAGATCTCTGCAGTTCATCCAGAGTGATCATGGGCCTCTTGGCTGCATCTCTGATCAGTCTTCTCCTTGTATGAGCTGAAAGTTTAGAGGGACGGCCAGGTCTTTCGTAGATTTGCAGTGGTCTGATACTCCATCCATTTCAATATTATTGCTTGCACAGTGATCCTTGGGATGTTTGAAGCTTGGGAAATCATTTTGTATCCAAATCCGGCTTTAAACTTCTCCACAACAGTATCTCGGACCTGCCTGGTGTGTTCCTTGTTCTTCATGATGCTCTCTGCGCTTTAAACGGACCTCTGAGACTATCACAGTGCAGGTGCATTTATACGGAGACTTGATTACACACAGGTGGATTCTATTTATCATCATTAGTCATTTAGGTCAACATTGGATCATTCAGAGATCCTCACTGAACTTCTGGAGAGAGTTTGCTGCACTGAAAGTAAAGGGGCTGAATAATTTTGCACGCCCAATTTTTCAGTTTTTTATTTGTTAACAAAGTTTGAAATATCCAATAAATTTCATTCCACTTCATGATTGTGTCCCACTTGTTGTTGATTCTTCACAAAAAATTACAGTTTTATATCTTTATGTTTGAAGCCTGAAATGTGACAAAAGATCGCAAAGTTCAAGGGGGCCGAATACTTTCACAAGGCACTGTATTTGGACCAATTGGGGTAGGGAGTTAGAGAGCAGTAGGACTTGGGAGGACCAAAGAGAATGATTAGGTTGGTATTTTGGGTAGTGATGTAATTGGGGAAAGAGTTTTGGATGACTTTGTAAGTTGTTGTTAGTGCCTTGAATTTAATTAATTTGGTTAGTGGAAGCCAGTGGAGGGATTGGCAGAGAAGAGTGGAGGACACTGAATGGAGGTCAGTGGAGGGATTGGTAGAGAGGGGTGGAGGACACTGAATGGAGGTCAGTGCAGGGATTGGTAGAGAATGGTGGAGGACACTGAATGGAGGCCAGTGGAGGGATTGGTAGAGAGAGGTGGAGGACACTGAATGGAGGTCAGTGGAGGGATTGGCAGAGAGGGGTGGAGGACACTGAATGGAGGTCAGTGCAGGGATTGGTAGAGAGGGGTGGAGGACACTGAATGGAGGCCAGTGCAGGGATTGGTAGAGAGGGGTGGAGGACACTGAATGGAGGGATAGGCAGCGAGTTGAAAAATAGCAGGAAATATTTTTGCTTGGTTTTGGAGTTGAGGTTGAGGAAGTGGGGTGACATCCAGGTTGATACGTCTGTTAGTAAGTTGGTGATGGGTGAGGAGATGCAGTGAGCTGAGGGGTGGAGAGATACATTTGGGTGTTATCAGCATAGAGATAATATTAAAAGTTATGGGAGGCCATCAGCTGACCCAGGGAGGAGGTGTAGATCAGATAGAGAATAAGTGAGGTCCAAGAACAGAACCTTGGGGGACCCGGACGGAGAAAGGGAGAGAAGAGGAGGAAGTAGAATTGGAAGTGACACTGACAGTGCGGTGGGAAGACGGCCAGCAAAGACCACAGTCATAGAGACCAAAGGAGTGGAGTTTTTTGAGGAGGAGGAGGAGGGGGTGGTCAACCGTATCAGAGGCAGCTGAGAGGTCCAGGAGTTGGAGGACAGAATAGTGTCCATTGGATTTAACCATTAGCAGATTGAGAAATGTTTGTGGAGTGTTGGGTGACTGAAGGAGATGAAGGTTTTCAATGAGATGGTCACTCAGTCGGTTGTAGACCAGGCGTTGAAGGAGTTTGGAGGAGAAGGGGAGCAGATAGAGGGGGTGCAGGTTGGTGACATTGCTCCAGTGATGGCTTTTTAAGTATGGTGGCGTTTTTGGGGGGGTTGGGGGAAGATGCCAAAAGAGAGGGAGAGATTGAAGATCTGGGTTAGAGAGCACAATGGAGCTCCAGCTAAAATTTATTGTTACAATTTGCAGTTTTCTGATTGATTTTATTGATTACCTGGTCTTGTGATTTATTGGCATCTCTTCTGATTACCTCTATGAATAGCCATAGGTCTGAAATAGACTTTCTCTGCTATAAACTGTCTGGCTTTTGAGAGCTCCTGAATAATTCTTCATCTCCCTCCAGTCCTTATGATAATTCATGTTGTTTGTAAAAATGTTATGTGTTGCGGTAAATCCGGGACAAACACCGGGAAGAGAAGTGCTGATATTATTGATGACAGATTGTCTCATGCAGAAACAGATCAGAGTACGGCTTCTCCGGGCGTTATCATGTCTACAAGATGAAAAGTCCATAGAGAAGAGTGGCGGGAGATATGATTGGCCTGGGACACCGGATGAAAAGTCAAACCTTACCAATCCCCCCCCCCCCCCCCCCCCAAGGAGTTAAAGAGGAACTGCAGTCTGCTCACATAATTTGTAATAAAAACATTTTTGCCATTCTGATCCCTCCAACCACTCTGCATATTATTATATATATATATATACTGTATACTGCGATTCTGTACTGCCAAATATGCTGCAGAAATCTCCCTCCACTGGCTGCAGCCATTTTAACTGTGGGCAGCTGAAGCTGCTGCCTGCTCACTTCCTGGATTTACACAGACACACACACACACATACAGTATCTCACAAAAGTAAGTACACCCCTCACATTTTACTCTATCTTTCCATGTGACAACACTGAAGAAATGAGACTTTGCTACAATGTAAAGTAGTGAGTGTACAGCCATTAATGTCTAAACCGCTGGCAACAAAAGTCAGTACACCCCTAAGTGACAATCTCCAAATTGGGCTCAATTAGCCATTTCCCTCCCCTGTGTCATGTGACTCGTTAGTGTTACAAGGTCTCAGGTGTGAATGGGGGAGGTGTGTTACATTTGGTGTTATCGCTCTCACTCTCTCATACTGGTCACTGGGAGTTCAACATGGCACCTCATGGCAAAGAACTCTCTGAGGATCTGAAAAAAAGAATTGTTGCTCTACATGAAGATGGCCTAGGCTATAAGAAGATTGCCAAGACCCTGAAACTGAAACTGACCAAAAGATCCCCTCTTTTCTATGTGCACTAGTAGTCAGCAATCTGAATCTCCTCCATTCACTGGACAGAAGCCTGCAGTGCCCCCCTCTCTTCTCTTCTCACCAAACAGTCTGAATCTCTTCTTCTCCCTACAAACTGACCAGAAGCCTGAGTGTATCCCCTCACTTCTCTATTCATTGATGAGCAGTCTGAATCTCCAATCCTTCTCTGCATAAACTAGCCAGAAGCTTGCACCCCCTCTCCTATATTTACATACTGATCAGCAGCCTGAATCTCCTCTTCTGCTCTCCAAACACTGACCAAAAGCCTGAATCCTGAGCTCTCCATCCACCTCCCTCCATCCTGAATCCTGAGCTCTCCATGCATCCCCCTCCATCCTGAATCCTGAGCTCTCCGTCCACCTCCCTCCATCCTGAATCCTGAGCTCTCCATGCATCCCCCTCCATCCTGAATCCTGAGCTCTCCATCCACCTCCCTCCATCCTGAATCCTGAGCTCTCCATCCACCTCCCTCCATCCTGAATCCTGAGCTCTCCATCCATCCCCCTCCATCCTGAATCCTGAGCTCTCCGTCCACCCCCCTCCATCCTGAATCCTGAGCTCTCCATCCACCTCCCTCCATCCTGAATCCTGAGCTCTCCATCCACCTCCCTCCATCCTGAATCCTGAGCTCTCCGTCCACCCCCCTCCATCCTGAATCCTGAGCTCTCCATCCATCCCCCTCCATCCTGAATCCTGAGCTCTCCATCCACCCCCCTCCATCCTAAATCCTGAACTCTCCATCCACCCCCCTCCATCCTTAATCCTGAGCTCTCCATCCACCACCCTCCATCCTGAATCCTGAGCTCTCCACGCATCCCCCTCCATCCTGAATCCTGAGCTCTCCGTCCATCCCCCTCCATCCTGAATCCTGAGCTCTCCATCCATTCTCCTCCATCCTGAATCCTGAGCTCTCCATCCATCCCCCTCCATCCTGAATCCTGAGCTCTCCGTCCACACCCCCTCCATCCTGAATCCTGAGCTCTCCATCCATCCCCCTCCATCCTGAATTCTGAGCTCTCCATCCATCCCCCCTCCTCCATCCTGAAATTCTGAGTTCTCCATCCACCCCCCCTCCATCCTGAATCCTGATCTCTCCATCCAGCCCCCTCCATCCTGAATCCTGAGCTCTCCATCCACCCCCCTCCATCCTAAATCCTGAGCTCTCCATCCACTCCCCTCCATCCTGAATCCTGAGCTCTCCATCCACCCCCTCCATCCTAAATCCTGAGCTCTCCATCCACTCCCCTCCATCCTGAATCCTGAGCTCTCCATCCACCTCCCTCCATCCTGAATCCTGAGCTCTCCATGCATCCCCCTCCATCCTGAATCCTGAGCTCTCCGTCCACCCCCCTCCATCCTGAATCCTGAGCTCTCCATCCATCCCCCTCCATCCTGAATCCTGAGCTCTCCATCCACCCCCCTCCATCCTAAATCCTGAGCTCTCCATCCACCCCCCTCCATCCTTAATCCTGAGCTCTCCATCCACCACCCTCCATCCTGAATCCTGAGCTCTCCACGCATCCCCCTCCATCCTGAATCCTGAGCTCTCCGTCCATCCCCCTCCATCCTGAATCCTGAGCTCTCCATCCATTCTCCTCCATCCTGAATCCTGAGCTCTCCATCCATCCCCCTCCATCCTGAATCCTGAGCTCTCCGTCCACACCCCCTCCATCCTGAATCCTGAGCTCTCCATCCATCCCCCTCCATCCTGAATTCTGAGCTCTCCATCCATCCCCCCTCCTCCATCCTGAAATTCTGAGTTCTCCATCCACCCCCCCTCCATCCTGAATCCTGATCTCTCCATCCAGCCCCCTCCATCCTGAATCCTGAGCTCTCCATCCACCCCCCTCCATCCTAAATCCTGAGCTCTCCACGCATCCCCCTCCATCCTGAATCCTGAGCTCTCCATCCACTTCCCTCCATTCTGAATCCTGAGCTCTCCGTCCACCCCTCTCCACCCTGAATCCTGAGCTCTCCATCCACCCCCCTCCATCCTGAATCCTGAGCTCTCCGTCCACCCCCCTCCATCCTGAATCCTGAGCTCTCCATCCATCCCCCTCCATCCTGAATCCTGAGCTCTCCATGCATCCCCCTCCATCCTGAATCCTGAGCTCTCCATGCATCCCCCTCCATCCTGAATCCTGAGCTCTCCATCCATCTCCCTCCATCCTGAATCCTGAGCTCTCCATGCATCCCCCTCCATCCTGAATCCTGAGCTCTCCATCCATCTCCCTCCATCCTGAATCCTGAGCTCTCCATCCATCCCCCTCCATCCTGAATCCTGAGCTCTCCGTCCACCCCCCTCCATCCTGAATCCTGAGCTCTCCATGCATCCCCCTCCATCCTGAATCCTGAGCTCTCCATCCATCTCCCTCCATCCTGAATCCTGAGCTCTCCATCCACCCCCCTCCATCCTGAATCCTGAGCTCTCCATCCATCTCCCTCCATCCTGAATCCTGAGCTCTCCGTCCACCCCCCTCCATCCTGAATCTTGAGCTTAATATTACAGTGATGTAAACATGTCCCCAATATGATTTGACCACACTCCTTAAACCACAACCAAATGGCCACACCCGCTACTCAGCATGATGCGCTGCGCTATCCACACTTCGGTTCTTCTAAGGCCCCTTTCACACTTTGTTCGACTTGTCCCGCGATTTGGGACTGCAAAGTCACATAACAAGTCGTACTCCATGATTTCCAATGAGTACCGTTCATATCTGTACGACTTCAAGTCGCAACGACTTCAGAGTAGTCCCTGCACTACTTTTGGCTGATTTTAATGTGTTTATGAGGTCCGTAGCCATAGGCATTGCTTCAAGTGTAGTCAAAATTGCGGCAAACAATCGCGGTAAAATTGCGCGAATTTTAGGTCGCATAAGTGTGAAAGGGGCCTTAAGTGTCCCTCATTGTCAAGTTCAAAAGTTGGGAGGTATGGTGCCAAGGAATAATTTGCTTTAGTACATCAGCCCTAAAGTGTTCTGTGGTCACAGATCTGACCTTTATCGAAACCAGATTAACTGGTTCCGAACCGCCCACCGCAGATATAGTGCCGCAGGCAGCCAATCCTGTGCAAACCGACGTAGCCCTATGTCGCGCGCCTGCTGCTGGAAGTTGAATGCGTGCTCAGATTGCCGCCTGACACCCGCGATCGCTCCCCGCTAAGAGAGAAGGACGGTCGGATGTTGTAATCACAGCTGACCGTTCTTCTCCCTGGAATGATCACAGAGCTCCTTCTATATAGGATCACATGTCTCTATGATCATTTCACAAGCCACGCCCCCCACAGTTAGAATCACTCCCCTAGGTACACATTTAACCCCTTGATCACCCACAATGTTAATCCCTTCCCTGCCAGTGTCATTTTTACAGTAACAGTGCATATTTATAGCACTGATTACTGTAGTAATGTCACTGGTCCCCCCAAAAGTGTCAAAAATGTCAGTTAGGGGCTTAGATCTGTCCGCCGCAATGTCGCAGTCCCACTAAAATTGCAGATCGCCGCCATTACTATTAAAAAAAAAAACAATAAAAATGACATAACTCTTTCCCGTAGTTTGTAGACACGATAACTTTTGCACGAAACCAATCAAAATACGCTTATTGCGATTTTTTTTTTTTTTTTTTACCAAAAATATGTAGCAGAATACAAATTGGCCTAAAATGTTAAAAAAATGTAATTTTTTAATTTTTTTGGGGAATGTTATATATCAGAATGTGAAAATTATTATTATTTTTTTTTTTTGTTTCAGAATTGTCGCTCTTTTCTTGTTTATAGCGCAAAAAATAAAAATCGCAGAGGTGATCAAATACCACCAAAAGAAATCTCTGTTTGTGGGGAAAAAAGGATGTCAGTTGTATTTGGATACAGCGTCACACGACCGCACAATTGTCTGTTAAATAACGTAGTGCCGAATCGCAAAATATAGCCTGGTCATCAAGGGGGCAAATCTTTCCGGTCCAAAACTGGTTAAACAAATAATTGTGATGAATTGGATCTTGAAGTATCCAATAATACCCCCAAAATCCAGCAAATCTTAGTCAGCAAAAGGGCCACCGAAGTGAATTCTACTTTCTGTTTAATAAACAATGTAAGATTCTCGGTTGGCACAATGACACGGGTTAATGTTCTCATTATACATTCCCGGGGTGATTGCCTTCAGCAGACATGCAGTCAGTGGAATGGGAGAAGTGTGAAATTCGTCTTCTTCTCCCATTATATCATTTCTATCCAAACGCTTCTCAGAAAATATTCCTAGAAAAAAGCGGCTTTACTTTTTGTTAAAAGCACTTTAGAAAGCTGTCACACTTCAGCATCATATCAATTTAAATTGTCCCCGGAGTTCCTGATAATTAAAGTCCTTTTTTTTTTTTAAATTGCCAATCATGCAATTCTAATGTGGATCGTCTTTCTTGTTAAACAAGATTTTTTTGTTTGGCAAGAGCAGAGAAAATCAAACGCGCGTTGCCGATGATTGTCTGCAGACGGCGGCGGTGTACCGGATGTCTCCGCTGAATTGCTTGTTTTCTTGAAAACTTTCAAACACGAGACAAGAAGTCGGGTAACTGGTGGTGAAGACGTAGAAAGGCTGCTTGTCTGGAAGGGAACGTTAAAACGTTAGAAAACCAATCGTCACTGTGCTAAGTTGTGATAATCAGTAGGGCCCCCCATGACCCCTGGAGACAGGGTGGAGGACCCCGGAGACAGGGTGGAGGACCCCTGGAGACAGGGTGGAGGACCCCTGGAGACAGGTGGAGGACCCCTGGAGACAGGGTGGAGGACCCCGGAGACAGGGTGGAGGACCCCTGGAGACAGGGTGGAGGACCCCTGGAGACAGGGTGGAGGACCCCGGAGACAGGGTGGAGGACCCTGGAGACAGGGTGGAGGACCCCTGGAGACAGGGTGGAGGACCCCGGGGACAGGGTGGACTGGCATGTCACCTCAGGGTGTAGTCCTCAGGCAATAGTGAGAAATGTGTACAGATGGGCTTCAGTCACTTTTAGATGTAAAACAAACTAAGATTATTGACTCTTACTCAACACTCCAGGGAGGGTGTAAGGGCACAAAACCCCCATAGAATTTCAAACTCCAGAAAAGGGGATGAAAATATTTAGTCTTAAGATAGAGAACCTTGAAGGTGTCCCGGCATTCTGAGATTGTAGCTCCTGACTGTATACACTTGTTAAATCAGCTGCCAACACCCTGAGGAGAGGACACAATGCTCCAGAGAGGTCCAGACTTCATATTCAAGCCTCTAGAGTCCCTCATGCCATCTGGAGGTTCTCCATGGCTCCTCATACTTTAGTGAGAGCCAAGCTTCACATCCAAGCCTCTCCAGACCGTCATCCTATCTGGAGGTTCTCAATGACTCTTCTCTGTAACCTTATCACATCTGGAGGTCCTCCATGCCTCCTCATAAATCAGTGAGATCCAAGATTCACCTCCAAGCTTCTCTGGCCCCTCGTCACATCTGGAGGTTCTCTATGGCTCCTTATACTTTAGTGAGAGCCAAGCTTCACATCGAAGCCTCTCCAGACCCTCATCCTATCTGGAGTTCCTCCATGGCCCCTCATACTTCAGTGAAAGCCAAGCTTCACATCCAAGCTTCTCCGGTCCCTCATCACATCTGGAGGTTCTCTATGCCTCCTCATACATCAGTGAGATCAAAGCTTCACATCCAAACTTTTCTAGTCCCGTATCCAGAAAACATGTGCTAGAAGATGTGATGGTCTGCAAGGTCCAAATGCCGGCTGATAATAAAGTTCACAAAGTCTGACAGTCTCATAGAAAACCGGCCGCTGCAGCTCTCTGAAATTCCGCCGGTTGCAGGAAAACATCCAGACCAGAAACACAAAGAAAGGAGAGCGCTCATCCGCCCCAGTGTCACCCAACTTTATTAAAATGGAAATATAAAACTCATCCAATGTACTCAGGAGGGATGGAGAACTGACTGGCACATCAAAGGGTGTTCCTTACCGCCTCTCCTGAATCGCCAGTCACTGACCAACCGAGGGAAGCACTGGATGACAGTTCAGTAAAACTGCGGAACTCAGCAAGAATCGGGGGTATACACTGCGCATGCGCCTGGTCCAGCCTTTGCCACGCACAGATAATGATATATTGCTGGGGGGCACATTTGATGCTGGGGTATTTCTATAAGTGGGGTTTTTAATTTTAGTGGAAGGCTCTGCATCACCTCAATGTCTCATCTGAAGATTTCTTCTCCGTCCCTCCACAGGGATGTTCCTGCGCTCCACCCAGAAGTGAAAACCTGAAAACGCATTGCTTTCCTTGTTGTTAGTCTGCTATGTTCTTGCTGCTTAACCACGCCCTGTCCACATTGGGACCTCCATTATTTTCTACACTGGTGCAAACACAGATATGGCATGGGATTCGCACCGCATTGCTATGCAGATCCCATCTGATGTCTGTGCCATGTGAATTCATCCATACAGTTTCTTCGCATTTCGCATCGCATTCAGACCAATATGGTGCAGGACCCTTTTTTCAGTCTGCACTGGAATCGGATCGCATGAGTGTTCACACCTCTGTTATCCAATTCCTGAACCTTCTCACAGTTCACACTGAGATCTGTGAATGGATCTGGAGGTGTCATTAACTTTACATTGAGACCCGCAGCGATTTCCAGAGGGCGGTGCGTCCTGCCTGCGAGTGACATGCGATGCGGGAACCCAACCTTCACCTCTTACCTAAATTATGAACAATCCTTTATTTATAACTCTTCCCTCTGATTGTAAAGTGGAAATTCTGTTCTGCTAGCCAGACATCCTTCATTAACCACTTAAGCCCCGGAAGATTTTACCCCCTTCCTGACCAGGCCCTATTTTGCGATTCAGCACTGCGTGATTTTAACAGACAATTGCGCAGTCGTGCGACGCTGTACACAAATTAAATGTATGTCCTTTTTTTTCCCCACAAACAGAGCTTTCTTTTGGTGGTATTTGATCACCTGTGCGATTTTTACTTTTTGCGATATTAATAAAAAAATGCGACAATTTTAAAAAAATAACAATATTTTTCTACTTTGACAGTTACAAAATATTCAATTTTTGTCATATATTTAGGCCAGAATGTATTTAGCTCCATGTCTTTGACAAAAAAATTCTCAATGAGCGTATTTTTAACCGCTTTAAGACCGGAAGATTTTACCCCCTTCCTGACTTTTACTTTTTGCGCTATAAACAAAAAAAGAGCGTACATTTTGAAAAAATAACAATATTTTTCACATTTTTTATATGAAATTCCCAAAAAAAAAAAAGTAAAAATCATTTTTTGGCCAATTTGTTTTCTGCTACATATTTTTGGTAAAAAAAAAAAATCGCAATAAGCGTATTTTGATTGGTTTGCGCAAAAGTTATTGCGTTTACTAACTACGGGAAAGATTTATGTCATTTTCATTGTTTTTTTTTAACGAGTAATGGCGGCGATCTGCGATTTTTTTGCGGTACTGCGACATTGCGGCGGACAGATCGGACCCCTGACTGACATTTTTGACACTTTTGGGGTTACCAGTGACATTACTGCAGTAATCAGTGCTATACATATGCACTGTTACTGTCCTAATTACACTGGCAGGGAAAGGGTTAACTTTATTGGTGATGCAGGGGTTAAGTGTGTCCCTAGGGGCGTGCTTCTTACTTTAAAGGGGAGTGGCTTGTGATGTAACCACAGAGACATACGATCCTACAAAGCAGGATTGTATGATCTCTGTAGTTACACCAGGGAGAATGACAGACGGTTGTGTTTACATCAGCCGCCTGCCTTTCTCCCTCTCCACGGGGAGATCGCTGGTGACCGGCGGACATCAGAGCCACAGGTCACACGCGCAGACTTGTTAGGGAACGAGCGGGGGCGGGAGCGCGCCCTGATCGGCGCGCACTCGCCCATACAGGCTCACAGGCTAGCGACGTAGTCCTACGTCACTTTGCCTGTACGGGGCTGACCGCCGCCGTAAATAGTCATGCGGCGGTCGGCAAGCGGTTAACTCCTGATCAGTTCATTAGCAACCATTCCCACCCCCCTCCCCCACCTCTAACAGTATAAAACAAAACCACCTTTAGCCCCTGTTCTCATAGGACCGATTTGACATGCGATTTGACAGGTCAAATCGCAGCCTATTGCCGGTGTTCTGCTGAAAACTCCAACTCGCCAGAATCTTCGACCACCTCACTTCCGGTGACTCTATGGCAGGAATCATTGGAGATTTGGAGGAGTTGGTGTTTTCACAGACCACCGGCAGTCTGCACATTCCGGGACACTAACAGTTTCCTCTTTCCACAGAACACCGGGTAAGGAAGAGAAAGGTTGTTGCCGTCTTGAAGGGAGCTTTCTTGTGCATCATCTTTAGAAGAGGCTTCCTTCTGGGATGACAGCCATGCAGACCAATTTGATGCAGTGTGCGGCGTATGGTCTGAGCACTGACAGGCTGACCCCTCCCCCACCCATTCAACCTCTGCAGCAATGCTGGCAGCACTCATACGTCTATTTCCCAAAGACAACTCTGGATATGACGCTGAGCACGTGTACTCCACTTCGATGGACCATGGCGAGGCCTGTTCTGAGTGGAACCTGTCCTGGTAAACCACTGTATAGTCTTGGCCACCATGCTACAGCTCAGTTTCAGGGTCTTTGCATTCTTCTTATAGCCTAGGCCATCTTTATGTAGAGCAACAATTCTTTTTTTTTTCAGATCCTCAGAGAGTTCTTTGCCATGACCAGTGCTCAGACCATACGCCGCACACTGCATCAAATTGGTCTGCATGGCTGTCATCCCAGATGGAAGCCTCTTCTAAAGATGATGCACAAGAAAGCCTGCAAACAGTTTGCTGAAGACAAGCAGACTAAGGACATGGATTACTGGAACCATCTCCTGTGCTCTGATGAGACCAAGATAAACTTATTTGGTGTCAGATGGTGTCAGGCGTGTGTGGGGGCAACCAGGTGAGGAGTACAAAGACAAGTGTGTCTTCCTACAGTCAGGCATGGTGGTGGGAGTGTCATGGTCTGGGGCTGCATGAGTGCTGCCAGCACTGGGGAGCTACAGATCATTGAGGGAACCATGAATGTCAACATGTACTGTGACATACTGAAGCAGAGCATGATCCCCTCCCTTCAGAGACTGGGGGGCAGGGCAGTATTCCAACATAACGACCCCAAACACCTCCAAGATGACCACTGCCTTGCTAAAGAAGCTGAGGGTAAAGGTGATAGACTGGCCAAGCATGTCTCCAGACCTAAACCCTATTGAGCATCTGTGGGGGATCTTCAAACAGAAGGTGGAGGAGCACAAGGTCTCTAACATCCACCAGCTCTGTGATGTCATCATGGAGGAGGGGAAGAGGACTCCAGTGACAACCTGTGAAGCTCTGGTGAACTCCATGCCCAAGAGGGTTAAGGCAGTGCTGGAAAATAATGGCGGCCACACAAAATATTGACACTTTGGGCCCAATTTGGAGATTGTCACTTAGGGGTGTACTGACTTTTGTTGCCAGCAGTTTAGACATTAGTGGCTGTGTGTTGAGTTATTTTGAGGGGACAGTAAATTTACACTGTTATACAAGCTGTACACTCACTACTTTACATTGTAGCAAAGTGTCATTTCTTCAGTGTTGTCACATGAAAAGATAGAATAAAATATTTACACAAATGGGAGGGGTGTACTTACTTTTGTCAGATACTGTATGTACTATTTATCTGTTCCTTTGTTCCGTTGGGTTGGATCTCCGTTGGCTATGTACTATTTATCCATTTCTTTGCTCCTTAGGGTTGGAGCTCCGTTGGCTATGTACTATTTATCCGTTTCTTTGCTCCGTAGGGTTGGAGCTCTGTTGGCTATGTACTATTTATCCATTTCTTTGCTCCTTAGGGTTGGAGCTCCGTTGGCTATGTGCTATTTATCCATTTCTTTGCTCCGTAGGGTTGGAGTTCCGTTGGCTATGTACTATTTATCCGTTTCTACGGTCCTCAGGGTTGGAGCTCTGTTGGCTATGTACTATTTATCCGTTTCTACGGTCCTCAGGGTTGGAGCTCTGTTGGCTATGTACTATTTATCCATTTCTTTGCTCCATAGGGTTGGAGCTCTGTTGGCTATGTACTATTTATCCGATTCTTTGTTCCGTAGGGTTAGAGCTCCGTTGGCTATGTACTATTTATCCGTTTCTTTGCTCCTTAGGGTTGGAGCTCCGTTGGCTATGTACTATTTATCCGATTCTTTGTTCCGTAGGGTTAGAGCTCCGTTGGCTATGTACTATTTATCCGTTTCTTTGCTCCATAGGGTTGGCGCTCCGTTGGCTATGTACTATTTATCCGTTTCTTTGGTCCATAGGGTTGGAGCTCCGTTGGCTATGTACTATTTACCCGTTTCTTTGCTCCTTAGGGTTGGAGCTCCGTTGGCTATGTACTATTTATCCGTTTCTTTGCTCCTTAGGGTTGGAGCTCTGTTGGCTATGTACTATTTATCCGTTTCTTTTGTCCTTAGGGTTGGAGCTCCATTGGCTATGTACTATTTCTCAGTTTCTTTGCTCCATAGGGTTGGAGCTCCGTTGGCTATGTACTATTTATCCGTTTCTTTGGTCCTTAGGGTTGGAGCTCCGTTGGCTATGTACTATTTATCCGTTTCTTTGGTCCATAGGGTTGGAGCTCCGTTGGCTATGTACTATTTATCCGTTTCTTTGGTCCTTAGGGTTGGAGCTCCGTTGGCTATGTACTATTTAGCCATTTCTTTGGTCCTTAGGGTTGGCGCTCCATTGTCTATGTACTATTTAGCGGTTCTTTTGTTCCTTCAGTAAAATACATATATTCCTGAATCTTCATATTTGAGTCCCTGCCAGGCCTGTAGTGTTCCATAGAGTCCTCGGAGACAGACAAGCACAGGCTGTCCCCATCCCACCCACTATAAAAGGACCGTAGATTCTCTTTATCTCCAGGACTTGACATATTGAGTTCCCATCGGAGGAGAAGCCCCCAACTCTCGGAACCGGTGGACCCCGGAGAATGCCGGCAGGTGAAAGAAATAAACAACCAATTAAAAAACAAACACTTTGTTATTGCGCGCTCTTCATGGAAAATGCAATTACATTTCTAACGAGATTGCTTCTGGATTACTGGGATTAGGAGGAAGTTGAAGGAGGTTTTCACAGCGGTTGAGCGCAGCTACCTGGGACTCCGGTTCTATCGCTGCCAGAGTTTTACCGCTTGACGGCTGCTTATCTGCTTTCAATTAAAGTTTCAACTTTTTTTTTTTTAGTTGTTGTTAATATTTAAAGTCCTTTGCGTAAAGTTGTCAGAATTATTTGCCAATATATAAAATGTTGTAGACAGGATAATGGCAGAGACGAGAAGAAGTCCTCGGAGGGACTGTCCACATTTCAGCAGCTTTGGGATGTAGCTTTCCATTTTTGCGATTTTCTTGTATATTTTTTATCATGCCCCCATATTTATCACATAACTTTCTCTGCATTCATTAGACATGGCAGCTTACCGTTCCCATAGACATTAGAGAGCGCTCATGGAAATGTCTTTTGGCAGCAAAAGGCCCACGGGGGGCTCCTGCCCTTGAAGGGGACAGTGGATCCACTTTATTACTCCTTAACCACCCACCTCAAGGGGCAATTGTTTAATTTTTTACACACATGTTAAAATTGGCATTTTTTTGCTGTAAACTCCTTAAAGTATTTATTTTCTTAAAGCAGAAAC
Organism: Pelophylax lessonae; assembly: GCF_965119305.1. NCBI lineage: Eukaryota > Metazoa > Chordata > Amphibia > Anura > Ranidae > Pelophylax > Pelophylax lessonae. The sequence continues at coordinate 1,178,144 of NC_138771.1, read as the reverse complement.
CCTGGAGAATAAAAAATGGTGGTACAGTAAAACCTTGGACGTCTTATTTGTGACTGCCCGACGCGATGGAACTCAACATTGCATATGTTTGATAGGCTGCTCCAGCAGAAACGACTACCTGTACGAACTCTGCGGCAGGACAGGTTCTGGGAAGCTTGGGTTTTTTTCACCTCGCCAGTGGCTGCTCATGCGGGACGCATGGAGACTTCTGCGGCCATTCGATGAGATCACCAAACTGGTCATTCATGGCCAGGGCGCCATCAGTGACATCGTACCTTATGCCTTCTCTGGAGTGTGCATTGCGTCGTGTCATTGATCAAGCCGTCGAGGAGCAGGAGCAGGAAGATGAGGAAGTTGCAATGTTGGATGAATTCCTAGGGGGTGCTACTCCATCTGAGACAAGTCAACAACAGGAGTCTGAAGAGGAGTCAGAGGAGGATGGTGCAGGGGCAGATGAGGAGGAGCAAGAAGAGCATGCTTTAAACCTTTTTGGGATCCCTGGTGTTATCCGTGGATGGGGGTAGGAGAACGAGGACGACATTATCCTGGATGATGAGCTGGAAGCAGGCCACTACACCGCTTCCAGTTTAGTGCGCTGCAGTGCACTATATAGGGGTGTAATTCACTTATAATATACTTTGTAATATAGAAATCATATTATAGAGGATTTTTATTGTGCACTGTGCAGCATTGTGACAGGTGTGGTGACTGAGCGTTGCTGCAGCAATACTACAAACAGTGACAAAAGCACTTTTAATGTATTATAACTAGTGTGATAAACCAATGGCCCCCCAATACCACATATTGAAGTGGGGTGTTATCAGAGTATACTTTTATAAGTGTATTTGTGTCCTGCAACAATTTTGCCTCTTTTGCTGCGTTTACTCTGCTACACACAGTGCCAAACTTACTGGCCAATTTTTTGTACAACTGGTGTGATAAACCAGTGGCCCCCCAATACAACATATAGAAGTGGGTGTTATTTAACAGTATACTTTTCTAAGAGTGTATTTTAGTCCTGCAAAAATTTGGCCTCTTTTGCTGCGTTAACTCTGCTACACACAGTGACAACAGTTACTGGCCAATTTGTAGAACTGGTGTGATAGACCAGTGGCCCCCCCAATACCACAGATTGAAGCGGGGTGTTATATACCTTGTTCCACATATACTGCGCTTCTCTAGAGACTTTTGTCACAGGGTAATTTAAAAAATGAGAGGCAGAGGAAGAGGCAGGCCCTTACGCAGGGGTGGTAGGGGTAGGGCAGGAGCAGTAGGCCGGAGCCAAAGTGTGAAGTTTCAGAAGGTGCATTCGATTACGTCAAAGGACGCACCATATTTGGTTGAGTGGCTCACTCAGCCTTCCTCTTCTGCACCCTCCTCATCCTCTCTATCTGCACCCTCTTCACTCTCTGCTGTGTGCACCTCCAAAGACACCACCACCACCACATACCCTCCGCTTGAGTCACTGGAATTATTTTCCGATCCATCACAAGACATTTGCGATGCGCAGCCATTGTTGGCATCGGATCAGGAAGAGGAGGTAGCCACAGCCGCCACTCAGCAGTCTGACGACAGTACCCAGATCAGCCCAAGGAGGTTGGTCCCTACTCCGATATTTTTCGAATGTTAGTGGTGGGGAAGGTGACGTGGATGATGACGTGTCTATGGACGTCACGTGGGTGGCCACAAGAGAGGAAGAGGAGGGGAGTTCAGAGGGAGAGACGGACCGGCAGATAGGGAGGAGAAGCAGGCGGAACTTGCATTGCACAAGAGGTACAAAGCAGACTGCAAATGTATCAGGAGGGAGCCATCAACCATGTACAGTCACATCTGGCGCTCCCAGGACGCCGGCACATGGCTCCGCAGTTTGGTGTTTTTTTAATGTATCCGTTGCTGACACCAGTGTTGCCATCTGCAGTCTTTGCAGTCAACGCATAAGTCGCGGTAAGCCCAACACTCACCTAGGGACGACCACCTTAAGAAGGCACCTGGACTCCCATCGCCGAGCCCAGTGGGAGCAACGCTGTCAGAACCCACAAAGACACACTCCAGGCTCTCGCCGTCCAGCCCCTTCTTCTCCTTCTCCTCACTCCTCACATTTGTCCTCCACTCCAACTTCCATGATGCCGTCATGTTGTTCTGGAAAAAGGCAGGCTTCCGTGGCCCAAATATTGGAGCGTAAAAAAAATGATGACGCCGGATAACCCTCTTGCCCAACGTTTGACTGCTGGCTTGTCTTAACTGATAGCCTGCCAACTCCTGCCATATCAACTGGTGGACTCGAAGGCCTTTTGGAAATGTGTGGCCATTGGAACATCACAATGGAAGGTCCCAGGAAGGAAATATTTCTCACAGAAGGGCATCCCAGAGCTGTATGACCATGTTCAGCGGTAAGTGAATATATCTCTAGCACACAGTGTCGGTGCCAAGATACATCTGACCACATGGTCTAGCTGCTAGCAAACAGGGGCAGGGAAGGTATATCACTTTTGCTGCCCACTGGGTGAACCTTCTGACGGCCGTCAAGCATGTAACCCGTTGCACCCGTGTAGATTTGGTTGTACCGCCATGGATTGCATGCAGGCCTGCCTCTTCTTCTCCTCCTCCTCCATCCTCCCTCTCCTGACACCTCCTTTTCCGCTGCTACCGTCTCTTCCGCTGCGCCGCCCAAGATCCCCAGAACCTATTCCACATGCCAGGTGAGACGTTGCCATGCTGTGCTGTGTCTGTTGTGCCTGGAAGCCAAGAGCCACACTGGTCCTGCACTCCTTTCAACTTTGCGTTCACAGGCAGATCAGTGGCTGACACCGCTGAATTTGACAGTTGGTAAAGTGGTGTGCGACAATGGTGCCAATCTGCTGAGTGCGCTGAAACAGGGCAAAATTACACACATGCCATGCATGGCACACGTCCTGAACTTGTTGGTGCAGCGATTCGTTGCCAAATACCCTGGGGTCCAGGACGTCTTGCGGCAGGCCAGGAAAATCTCGGGCCATTTCAGAAGATCTTACACAGCCATGGCTCACCTTGCTGACATTCAGCGGCGACACAACCTGCCAGTCAGGCGTCTTATTTGTGACTGCCCGACGCAATGGAACTCAACGTTGCATATGCTTGATAGGCTGCTCCAGCAGAAACGACTACCTGTACGAACTCTGCGGCAGGACAGGTTCTGGGAAGCTTGGGTTTTTTTCACCTCGCCAGTGGCTGCTCATGCGGGACGCATGGAGACTTCTGCGGCCATTCGATGAGATCACCAAACTGGTCATTCATGGCCAGGGCGCCATCAGTGACATCGTACCTTATGCCTTCTCTGGAGTGTGCATTGCGTCGTGTCATTGATCAAGCCGTCGAGGAGCAGGAGACGGAAGATGAGGAAGTTGCAATGTTGGATGAATTCCTAGGGGGTGCTACTCCATCTGAGACAAGTTAACAACAGGAGTCTGAAGAGGAGTCAGAGGAGGATGGTGCAGGGGCAGATGAGGAGGAGCAAGAAGAGCATGCTTTAAACCTTTTTGGGATCCCTGGTGTTATCCGTGGATGGGGGTAGGAGAACGAGGACGACATTATCCTGGATGATGAGCTGGAAGCAGGCCACTACACCGCTTCCAGTTTAGTGCGAATGGGGGCCTACATGCTGCAGTGTTTTAAGGGGGACCCCCGTATAAAAAGAATAAAGGGCAAGGACCAGTACTGGGTGGCAACGTACTTAGACCCCCCCCCAAAATTTTTGGGGGGGGCGCAAAAAGAAAAATGTAATAGGTATTGCTTCGCGTAAAAAAAAACAGTAAAAAAATTGCGTGACTTTGAAGTCATGGCACAGGTGATGGTATAGGCATGGCATAGGTGATGGTACAGGAGATGGTATAGGCATGGCACAGATATGGTATAGGCATGGCACAGATATGGTATAGGCATGTCACAGGTCATGGTACAGGAGATGGTATATGCCCCCTTTCAATGCAGAGACCAGCGTACATGCCCCTTTCAATGCAGAGACCAGCGTACATGCCCCCTTTCAATGCAGAGATCAGCGTGCGTGCCCCCTTCAATGCAATGAATATGGTGCTGTGCCCCCTTCAATGCAATGAACACTGTGCTGTGCCCCCTTCAATGCAATAAACACTGTGCTGTGCCCCCTTCAATGCAATAAACACTGTGCCCCCTTCAATGCAATGAACACTGTGCTGTGCCCCCACAATGCAGAGTTCAGCGTGCATGCCCCCTTCAATGCAACTGTGCTGTGCCCCCTTCAATGCAATGAACACTGTTCCGTGCCCCCATCAATGCAGAGTTCAGCGCGCGAGCCCCTTTCAATGCAGAGTGCCCACAGCATTGTACCCCAATGATTGCAGAGTGCCCACAGCATTGTACCCCAATGATTGCAGAGTGCCCACAGCATTGTACCCCAATGATTGCAGAGTGCCCACAGCATTGTACCCACAATCACACAATCACAGAGGGCGGTCAGAATGCAACACTTCCAGGCCTTGCTGCGGGAAATCTGCATTCTGCTTTTCCGTGCGCTGGCAGAGGAATTTCCAGTCACAGAGAGACAGTTGCGGGTAGCAATCCAACAGCGTCTGCAAGAAAAGGGCGGTTGGAAGATGTCTTGGTCACTTCAGATATGAGATCCTTCTTTCAGCCGAACCATCGACAGCTGTACTCCCGATCCAGCATGAGGGAACGCCTAGACCGACAGGTGTCCGACTACATCGGGTTAACAGCCGATGTGGACGCTCTGAGAAGTGATGAACCCCTGGACTACTGGGTGGGCAGGCTTGACCTCTGGCCAGAGCTTGCACAATTTACAATGGAAATGTTGGCTTGCCCCCCGTCCAGTGTTCTATCCGAAAGGACGTTCAGCGCAGCAGGGGGGGGATCGTGACTGATAAGCGCACTCGCCTAGCTCATGACAGTGTAGACTACCTCACGTTTATAAAAATTTATGAGGCATGGATCTCTGAGGAATTCAACACATGTGACCAGTAGACCAGGTTTCATTCAAATTCCTCATGACAGGCCACAAATATCCGCCAGGCCGCCATCCACCCACAATAATTCCTGGTCCTTGGCTTCGCTACATACAGTGGCATAAAAGGCATTTTATTTATTTTTTTATGGTGGCCACCAAAAAAAAAAGGCAATTTATGTCCATTGAATGCCTAATTTTTGGGGCCTTTCAGGGCCGACAATTATTTTTTCTGTCAATGCCTAATGTACCTCCAGCCACAGAATACTACATTCTTAGCGGTCAGGTAAACCCATGTGGGCTAATTTTTGGGTCCTGGAATGGCCGACACTTCTTTATCCTGTGAATGCCTAATTTTTCAGACTGGAAATGAAAAACAATGGGTCTGTAAACGTTCCGCCAAATTGTGGAATGGATGCGGACCCATTTTACAGATGTGTGAATGGACCCTATATGTATTTCACATGTATTTACCGGCTGCTGTCAGTTCTAGCTGATTTAGGAAAAAAAATATAAATTTTTTTGCTGTAAAAAAAAGTTTTAGGGCAACTTTTCCAATAGCAATACTTCTGTTATGACATTGTCCATGTGCTGGGACTATTTGTGCACAGCTAGTACGTATTTTGTGGCTGCAAATATGACCTAAAGGTTTTTAAAGTTCGTCTCCCATTAAAGTCAATGGGGCCCGCCGTGAACTCGCGGTTCGCTGACTTTTGAGAAAATTTGCGTCTGGCATTCGCGAACCGCCACGGCCGATGTTCGTCCATCACTAGTCTTGATATAAAAGTAGCATCACGTCCGCATGGAGTATAAAAGAGAAGAGAAGCGCCTCTAAGTGTAGCAATATGGTTATATTTAATGAAGGTTCAACATTTAGCAACTCACATGGTTGATGATAAAGAGGCCCATCTAAGTATGCCGGCATCCGGGGTAAAGCTGTCCACATAGACCGTCCTCCTCACCGCCATCGGCGTTAATTCCTTCCACCCTACGCTTCATGAGCGCTTCAACCCTCGCTTTCAGATCGCTCTGCTGCAGGGGAGTCTTCCCAGCCGTGACTGCAGACTGACAGCGGTGAGAGCCGGCGGTGAGGAGAATAGTGATGGCGGACCTTGGCACCCCAGATGTTTTGGAACTACATTTCCCATGATGCTCCACTACACTGCAGAGTGCATAAGCATCATGGGAAATGTAATTCCAAATATCACTGGATGTGGACAGCTTTCCCCCGGATGCCGGAATACTTAGATGGCCTCTTTATCATCAAACATGTGAGTTACTAAATGTTGAACCTTCATTAACCACTTCTGGACCAGAAGATTTTCCCCCTTAATGACCAGGCCCTATTTTGCGATTCGCAAATATGCATTATTTTAACAGACAATTGTGCGGTCGTGCGACGCTGTACCCAAATAAAATTGATGTCCTTTTTTTTCCCACAAACAGAGCTTTCTTTTGGTGGTATTTGATCACCTGTGCGATTTTTTTATTTTTTTTTATTTTTTTCACATTCTGCTATATAACATTCCCCCCCCCAAAAAATTAGAAATCACATTTTTTTAACATTTTAGTCCAATTTATTTTCTGCTACATATTTTTGGTTAAAAAAAAAAAAAAAAAAAATCGCAATAAGCGTATTTTGATTGGTTTGAGCAAAAGTTATCGTGTCTACAAACTAGGGGAAAGATTTATGTCATTTTTATTATTATTATTTTTTTTTTTTTACTAGTAATGGCGGCGATCTGCGATTTTTAGATCGGACCCTTGACTGACATTTTTGACACTTTTGGGGGGGACCAGTGACATTACTACAGTAATCAGTGCTAAAATATTCACTGTCACTGTACTAATGACACTGGCAGGGAAGGGGTTAACATTGTGGATGATCAAAGGGTTAAATGTGTACCTAGGGGAGTGATTCTAACTGTGAGGGGGTGGGGCTTGTGAAATGACCATAGAGACCTGTGATCCTATATAGAAGGCGCTCTGTGATCATTCCAGGGAGAAGAACGGTCAGCTGTGTTTACAACATCCGCCCGTTCTTCTCTCTCAGCGGGGAGCTACTGTGGGTGTCATGCGGCAATCAGAGCCACCTGCCCCGTGCATCGGAGTCCCCGCTGCCAAGTGGGGGCAGGAGCGCGCCAACGGCGGTGCACGCTCGCCCCCTAGCTGCCTGCATGTGACCAACGTATGTCTATAAGGGTAGAAATTCCGCGCTTATGGATGGAAATACGGCTGTAGCCCACCTCTAAATATAGTCCCAAGGGGCTATATCAAATGTTAAAAGAGTAAAAAATGAGGTAAAATGGCGCTGCCTATAAAAGGATAAATGGAAGGGATAAAAATATAAATTCCTAATGTGCAATTAAATATAAAATCATATGATCTATATAAGAAATTAAATAATTGAATAAATGGTGATGCAAAATGCACATAAATATATAACTTAAGTAAAAAGTAAGCACATATGTGGTAAATTCAAAGTGACATGTGCAAATAAAGTGACAATGGCACCGTACAAGTGTGATTAAATCCAATACATTCACCAAAGAATATTAAAATGAATATGTTTAAATTTATATAAAAGTACAAACTCAGTCCATAAAGTGCTAACCACTTTATGGACTGAGTTTGGACTTTTATATATTTTTATATATATTTAAACATATTCATTTAATATTCTTTGGTGAATGTATTGGATTTAATCACACTTGTACGGTGCCATTGTCACTTTATTTGCACATGTCACTTTGAATTTACCACATATGTGCTTACTTTTTACTTAAGTTATATATTTATGTGCATTTTGCATCACCATTTATTCAATTATTTAATTTCTTATATAGATCATATGATTTTATATTTAATTGCACATTAGGAATTTATATTTTTATCCCTTCCATTTATCCTTTTATAGGCAGCGCCATTTTACCTCATTTTTTACTCTTTTAACGTATGTCTATGTCGGTTCACGCACGAGGGCAGCACTGCTGCAGTAAAAAGGGCGGTGGGCGGGCCAGAAGGGGTTAAATGTAACCATATTACTACACTTAGGCCCCTTTCACACTAGCGGACTGTTCAGTTTTTCAGGCGGATTTGAACGGTCCCCCCATGAATCTCTATGGGGCTTCTGATGTCAGTGGAGACATGTCCACTGACATCCAATCCGATCCGTCAAATCTGGACGGATTGAAACCAAATTTTCCATCCATCCACCGGATCGGATGAGAACGGACAGGCGGTCCGTTCTCATCCGATTCCCCCATAGAGGACAGCGGGGACCTGACAGCTGTGTCTCCGCACACCGCGGAGACAGAGCTGCCATCCGCCTGCTCAGCGGGGGGGATCCGCGGATCGATACCCCACTGAGAAAAACGGAGTCCGCCGACGGATCACCAGGTGTGAAAGGAGCCTTAGAGGTGCCCTCTTCTCTTTTATACTCTGGAGCTCCTGCTGGATTTTGCTTCTCATCCCCTTGTGGAGGCGCCATTTGTGGATGGAGATTTTATGGTTACACAGCCAATCACATTGCTGGAATCTTTTTCTATGGACTATAAGCTGAAGGATTTATGAATAAATGGTTGTGGAATGAATCATCGGAGTTTCCATTATTTCTTATGGGGAAATAATCTTTGATATACGAGTGCTCTGTATTATACGCATGTTTCTGGAATGAATTCTCGCAATCCAAGGTTTTACTGTAGTTGCAATTTTTATATTGCACGATATTTGTGCAGTTATTTATCAAACTCGTATTTTCAAGAAAAAAATACACTAAAATAAATTTTAGGGCACACAAACACAAAATTGCCACTTACATACAGCGCATCCGGAAAGTATTCACAGCGCTTCACTTCTTCCACATTTTATGTTACAGCCGCATTCCAAAATGGATTCAATCCATTATTTTCCTCCAAATTCTACAAACCATCCCCCATAATGACAATGTGAGAGAATTTTGTTTGAAATCTTTGCAAATTTATTTCAAATAAAAAAAGGAAATAAATCCCCATGTACATAAGTATTCACACCCTTTGCCATGTACATAAGTATTCACACCCTTTGCTCAATACTTTGGTGAAGCTCCTTTGGCACCAATTCCAGCCTCCAGTATTTCTGAGTATGATGCTACAAGCTTGGCTCTCCTATTTTTGGGCAGTTTCTCCCATTCTTCTTTGCAGGACCTCTCAAGCTCCATCAGGTTGGATGGGGGTGGGTCGGTGCTCAGCCATTTTCAGATCTCTCCAGAGATGTCCAATCGGGTTCAAGTCTGGGCTCTGGCTGGGCCACTCAAGGACATTCACAGACTTGTCCCATAGCCACTCCTTTGTTATCTTGGCTGTGTGCTTAGGGTCGTTGTCCTGTTGGAAGATGAACCTTCACCCCAGTCTGAGGTCCAGAGCGCTCTGGAGAAGGTTTTCATCAAGGATGTCTCTGTACATTGCTGCATTCATCTTTCCCTCCATCCTGACTAGTCTCCCAGTTCCTGCCACTGAGAAACATCCCCACAGTATGATGCTGCCACCACCATGCTTCACAGTAGGGATGGTATTGGTCAGGTGATGAGCGGTGCCTGGTTTCCTCCAGACATGACGCTTGCCATTCAGGCCAAAGAGTTCAATCTTTGTCTCATCAGAGCAGAGAATTTTGTTTCTCATGGTCTGAGAGTCCCTCAGGTACCTTTTGGCAAACTCCAGGCGGGGGATCATGTGACTTTTACTGAGGAGTGGCTTCCGTCTGGCCACACCCATACAGGCTTGATTGGTGGAGTGCTGCAGAGATGGTTGTTCTTCTGGAAGGTTCTCCTCTCTCCACAGAGAAACGCCGGAGCTCTGTCAGAGTGACCATCGGGTTCTTGGTCACCTCCCTGACTAAGGCCCCCCTCCCCCGATCGCTCAGTTTTGCCGGGTGGCCCAATCTGGGAAGAGTTCTGGTGGTTCCAAACTTCTTCCATTTACAGATGATGGAGGCCACTGTGCTCATTGGGACCTTCAATGCTGCAGAAATGTTTCTGTACCCTTTCTGGGATTTGTACCAGATTTGTATTGGATTGATTTGTACCGGATTGGTACCAGATTTGTATCTGCTGACTTTTAATTTTTCTAAAGGCGTTTTACTTTTTAATTGCATTTTATACTATTTATTAAAGCAAACACATATTGGGGGGAGATGGGGGGGAGAGAACAGGAGACTTCCTCATACCAGTACATGGTACAGCAGACATATAACGGGGTGGGGGTGGGGGGAAGAGAGAACAGGAGACTTCCTCATACAGTACATGGTACAGCAGACACATATCAGAGGGGATGGGGGGAGGAGAGAACAGGAGACTTCCTCATACCAGTACATGGTACAGCGGACACATATGGGGGTGATGGGGGAAGGAGAGAACAGGAGACTTCCTCATACAGTACATGGCACAGCAGATATATATTGGGGGGTAGGAGGGGGGGATGGGGGAAGAGTACAGGAGTCTTCCTCATACCAGTACATGGTACAGCAGACACATATGGGGGGATGGGGGGGAGAGAACAGGAGACTTCCGCATACAGTACATGGTACAGCAGACACATATCAGGGGGGGGGGGGTGGGGGGAGGAGAGAACAGGAGACTTCTTCATACAGTACATGGTACAGCAGACACATATCAGGGGGGGAGGAGAGAACAGGAGACTTCCTCATACAGTACATGGTACAGCAGACACATATCAGGGGGTGGGGGAGGAGAGAACAGGAGACTTCCTCATACCAGTACATGGTACAGCAGACACATATGGGGGAGGGGATGGGGGGAGAGAACAGGAGACTTCCTCATACAGTACATGGTACAGCAGACACATATCGATTGGTTGGGGGAGGAGAGAACAGGAGACTTCCTCATACCGGTGCATGGTACAGCAGACACATATCGGGGGGGGAATGGGGGGAGAGAACAGGAGACTTCCTCATACCAGTACATGGTACAGCAGACACATATGGGGGAGGGGATGGGGGGAGAGAACAGGAGACTTCCTCATACAGTACATGGTACAGCAGACACATATCGATTGGTGGGGGGAGGAGAGAACAGGAGACTTCCTCATACCAGTACATGGTAGAGCAGACACATATCAGGGGGGGGGTGGGGGCAGGAGAGAACAGGAGACTTCCTCATACAGTACATGGTACAGCAGACACATATCAGGGGGTGGGGGAGGAGAGAACAGGAGACTTCCTCATACCTGCACATGGTACAGCAGACACATATCGGGGGGTGGGGGAGGAGAGAACAGGAGACTTCCTCATACCAGTACATGGTACAGCAGACACATATCGGGGGTGGGGGAGGAGAGAACAGGAGACTTCCTCATACCAGTACATGGTACAGCAGACACATATCAGGAGGGGGAGGAGAGAACAGGAGACTTCCTCATACCGGTGCATGGTACAGCAGACACATATCGGGGTGGGGATGGGGGGAGGAGAGAACAGGAGACTTCCTCATACCAGTACATGGTACAGCAGACACATATCGGGGGGGAGGAGAGAACAGGAGACTTCCTCATACCAGTACATGGTACAGCAGACACATATCGGGGGGGGAGGAGAGAACAGGAGACTTCCTCATACCGGTGCATGGTACAGCAGACACATATCGGGGTGGGGATGGGGGGAGGAGAGAACAGGAGACTTCCTCACACCAGTACATGGTACAGCAGACATATTTCGGGGGAAGGATGGGGGAGGAGAGAACAGGAGACTTCCTCATACCAGTACATGGTACAGCAGACACATATCAGGGGGTGGATGGGGGGAGGAGAGAACAGGAGACTTCCTCACACCAGTACATGGTACAGCAGACACATATCGGGGGGGAGGGGAGGAGAGAATGGGAGACTTCCTCATACCAGTACATGGTACAGCAGACACATATGGGGGGGGGGTTTGGAAAGAACAGGAGACTTCTCCACACCAGTACATGGTACAGCAGACACATATTGGGGGGATGGGAGAAGGAGAGAACAGGAGACTTCCTCATACCAGTACATGGTACAGCAGACACATATGGGGGAGGGGATGGGGGGTGAGAACAGGAGACTTCCTCATACAGTACATGGTACAGCAGACACATATCGGGGGATGGGGGGAGAGAACAGGAGACTTCCTCATACCAGTACATGGTACAGCAGACACATATCGATTGGTGGGGGGAGGAGAGAACAGGAGACTTCCTCATACCAGTACATGGTACAGCAGACACATATCGGGGATGGGGGGAGGAGAGAACAGGAGACTTCCTCATACCAGCACATGGTACAGCAGACACATATCGGGGATGGGGGGAGGAGAGAACAGGAGACTTCCTCACACCAGTACATGGTACAGCAGACACATATTGGGGGTAGGAGGGGGGATGGGGGAGAGTACAGGAGTCTTCCTCATACCAGTACATGGTACAGCAGACACATATCAGGGGGTGGGGGGAGGAGAGAACAGGAGACTTCCTCACACCAGTACATGGTACAGCAGACACATATCGGGGGGGTGGGGGAGGAGAGAACAGGAGACTTTCTCACACCAGTACATGGTACAGCAGACATATATCGGGGGGATGGGGGGAGGAGAGAACAGGAGACTTCCTTATACCAGCACATGGTACAGCAGACGCATATGGGGGAGGGGATGGGGGGAGAGAACAGGAGACTTCCTCATACAGTACATGGTACAGCAGACACATATCGGGGGGGATGGGGGGAGGAGAGAACAGGAGACTTCCTTATACCAGCACATGGTACAGCAGACACATATGGGGGAGGGGATGGGGGGAGATAACAGGAGACTTCCTCATACCAGTGCATGGTACAGCAGACACATATTAGGGGGGGGGGGAAAGAACAGGAGACTTCCTCATACCAGCACATGGTACAGCAGACACATATCGGGGATGGGGGGAGGAGAGAACAGGAGACTTCCTCACACCAGTACATGGTACAGCAGACACATATTGGGGGTAGGAGGGGGATGGGGGAGAGTACAGGAGTCTTCCTCATACCAGTACATGGTACAGCAGACACATATCGGGGGGTGGGGGGAGGAGAGAACAGGAGACTTCCTCACACCAGTACATGGTACAGCAGACACATATCGGGGGGTGGGGGGAGGAGAGAACAGAAAACTTCCTCACACCAGTACATGGTACAGCAGACATATATCGGGGGGATGGGGGGAGGAGAGAACAGGAGACTTCCTTATACCAGCACATGGTACAGCAGACACATATGGGGGAGGGGATGGGGGGAGAGAACAGGAGACTTCCTCATACAGTACATGGTACAGCAGACACATATCGATTGGTGGGGGGAGGAGAGAACAGGAGACTTCCTCATACCAGTACATGGTACAGCAGACACATATCGGGGGGGATGGGGGGAGGAGAGAACAGGAGACTTCCTTATACCAGCACATGGTACAGCAGACACATATGGGGGAGGGGATGGGGGGAGATAACAGGAGACTTCCTCATACCAGTGCATGGTACAGCAGACACATATCGGGGTGGGGATGGGGGGAGGAGAGAACAGGAGACTTCCTCACACCAGTACATGGTACAGCAGACACATATCGGGGGGGGAATGGGGGGGAGAGGTCAGGAGACTTCCTCATACCAGTACATGGTACAGCAGACACATATGGGGGAGGGGATGGGGGAGAGAACAGGAGACTTCTTCATACAGTACATGGTACAGCAGACACATATCAGGGGGGGTGGGGGGAGGAGAGAACAGGAGACTTCCTCATACAGTACATGGTACAGCAGACACATATCAGGGGGTGGGGGAGGAGAGAACAGGAGACTTCCTCATACAGTACATGGTACAGCAGACACATATCGGGGGGTGGGGGAGGAGAGAACAGGAGACTTCCTCATACCAGTACATGGTACAGCAGACACATATGGGGGGGGGGGTTTGGAAAGAACAGGAGACTTCCTCACACCAGTACATGGTACAGCAGACACATATCGGGGGGGATGGGGGAAGGAGAGAACAGGAGACTTCCTCATACCAGTACATGGTACAGCAGACACATATGGGGGAGGGGATGGGGGGTGAGAACAGGAGACTTCCTCATACAGTACATGGTACAGCAGACACATATCGGGGGATGGGGGGAGAGAACAGGAGACTTCCTCATACCAGTACATGGTACAGCAGACACATATCGATTGGTGGGGGGAGGAGAGAACAGGAGACTTCCTCATACCAGTACATGGTACAGCAGACACATATCGGGGATGGGGGGAGGAGAGAACAGGAGACTTCCTCATACCAGCACATGGTACAGCAGACACATATCGGGGATGGGGGGAGGAGAGAACAGGAGACTTCCTCACACCAGTACATGGTACAGCAGACACATATTGGGGGTAGGAGGGGGGATGGGGGAGAGTACAGGAGTCTTCCTCATACCAGTACATGGTACAGCAGACACATATCGGGGGGTGGGGGGAGGAGAGAACAGGAGACTTCCTCACACCAGTACATGGTACAGCAGACACATATCGGGGGGGTGGGGGAGGAGAGAACAGGAGACTTTCTCACACCAGTACATGGTACAGCAGACATATATCGGGGGGATGGGGGGAGGAGAGAACAGGAGACTTCCTTATACCAGCACATGGTACAGCAGACACATATGGGGGAGGGGATGGGGGGAGAGAACAGGAGACTTCCTCATACAGTACATGGTACAGCAGACACATATCGGGGGGGATGGGGGGAGGAGAGAACAGGAGACTTCCTTATACCAGCACATGGTACAGCAGACACATATGGGGGAGGGGATGGGGGGAGATAACAGGAGACTTCCTCATACCAGTGCATGGTACAGCAGACACATATTAGGGGGGGGGGGAAAGAACAGGAGACTTCCTCATACCAGCACATGGTACAGCAGACACATATCGGGGATGGGGGGAGGAGAGAACAGGAGACTTCCTCACACCAGTACATGGTACAGCAGACACATATTGGGGGTAGGAGGGGGATGGGGGAGAGTACAGGAGTCTTCCTCATACCAGTACATGGTACAGCAGACACATATCGGGGGGTGGGGGGAGGAGAGAACAGGAGACTTCCTCACACCAGTACATGGTACAGCAGACACATATCGGGGGGTGGGGGGAGGAGAGAACAGAAAACTTCCTCACACCAGTACATGGTACAGCAGACATATATCGGGGGGATGGGGGGAGGAGAGAACAGGAGACTTCCTTATACCAGCACATGGTACAGCAGACACATATGGGGGAGGGGATGGGGGGAGAGAACAGGAGACTTCCTCATACAGTACATGGTACAGCAGACACATATCGATTGGTGGGGGGAGGAGAGAACAGGAGACTTCCTCATACCAGTACATGGTACAGCAGACACATATCGGGGGGGATGGGGGGAGGAGAGAACAGGAGACTTCCTTATACCAGCACATGGTACAGCAGACACATATGGGGGAGGGGATGGGGGGAGATAACAGGAGACTTCCTCATACCAGTGCATGGTACAGCAGACACATATCGGGGTGGGGATGGGGGGAGGAGAGAACAGGAGACTTCCTCACACCAGTACATGGTACAGCAGACACATATCGGGGGGGGAATGGGGGGGAGAGGTCAGGAGACTTCCTCATACCAGTACATGGTACAGCAGACACATATGGGGGAGGGGATGGGGGAGAGAACAGGAGACTTCTTCATACAGTACATGGTACAGCAGACACATATCAGGGGGGGTGGGGGGAGGAGAGAACAGGAGACTTCTTCATACAGTACATGGTACAGCAGACACATATCGGGGGATGGGGGGAGAGAACAGGAGACTTCCTCATACCAGTACATGGTACAGCAGACACATATCGATTGGTGGGGGGAGGAGAGAACAGGAGACTTCCTAATACCAGTACATGGTACAGCAGACACATATTAGGGGGGGGGGGAGAGAACAGGAGACTTCCTCATACCAGCACATGATACAGCAGACACATATCAGGGGTGGGGGGAGGAGAGAACAGGAGACTTCCTCACACCAGTACATGGTACAGCAGACACATATTGGGGGTAGGAGGGGGGATGGGGGAGAGTACAGGAGTCTTCCTCATACCAGTACATGATACAGCAGACACATATCGGGGGGTGGGGGGAGGAGAGAACAGGAGACTTCCTCACACCAGTACATGGTACAGCAGACACATATCGGGGGGTGGGGGAGGAGAGAACAGGAGACTTCCTCATACAGTACATGGTACAGCAGACACATATCGGGGGGGATGGGGGGAGGAGAGAACAGGAGACTTCCTTATACCAGCACATGGTACAGCAGACACATATGGGGGAGGGGGGGAGAGAACAGGAGACTTCCTCATACCAGTACATGGTACAGCAGACACATATCGGGGGGGGGGAGGAGAGAACAGGAGACTTCCTCATACCAGTGCATGGTACAGCAGACACATATCGGGGTGGGGATGGGGGGAGGAGAGAACAGGAGACTTCCTCACACCAGTACATGGTACAGCAGACATATATCGGGGGGATGGGGGGAGGAGAGAACAGGAGACTTCCTCATACCAGTACATGGTACAGCAGACACATATGGGGGAGGGGATGGGGGGAGAGAACAGGAGACTTCCTCATACCAGTACATGGTACAGCAGACACATATGGGGGAGGGGATGGGGGGAGAGAACAGGAGACTTCCTCATACAGTACATGGTACAGCAGACACATATCAGGGGGGGTGGGGGGGAGGAGAGAACAGGAGACTTCCTCATACCATTACATGGTACAGCAGACACATATGGGGGGGGTTTGGAAAGAACAGGAGACTTCCTCACACCAGTACATGGTACAGCAGACACATATCAGGGATGGGGGGAGGAGAGAACAGGAGACTTCCTCATACCAGTACATGGTACAGCAGACATATATCGGGGGGATGGGGGGGAGGAGAGAACAGGAGACTTCCTTATACCAGCACATGGTACAGCAGACACATATGGGGGAGGGGATGGGGGAGAGAACAGGAGACTTCCTCATACCAGTACATGGTACAGCAGACACATATCGGGGGAGATGGGGGGAGGAGAGAACAGGAGACTTCTTCATACCAGTACATGGTACAGCAGACATATATCGGGGGAAGGATGGGGGAGGAGAGAACAGGAGACTTCTTCATACCAGTACATGGTACAGCAGACACATATCGATTGGTGGGGGGAGGAGAGAACAGGAGACTTCCTCACACCAGTACATGGTACAGCAGACATATATCGGGGGAAGGATGGGGGAGGAGAGAACAGGAGACTTCTTCATACCAGTACATGGTACAGCAGACACATATCCGGGGGTGGATGGGGGGAGGAGAGAACAGGAAACTTCCTCACACCAGTACATGGTACAGCAGACACATATCGGGGGGGGGGAGGGGAGGATAGAACGGGAGACTTCCTCATACCAGTACATGGTACAGCAGACACATATGGGGGGGTGTCAGGGTTCTAGTCGTACCCGCCAGACGGCTAGGCGTGGCCACCCCACTGGTGCCTTTCAGAGGTATTGAACCTGTGTCCTTCTGGCTTCCCAGTCTGCAAACTAGCCTCTGAGCCACTTCAGGACTTTGGAGAACTCCTGTTTATTCCTGTATTGCCTGCAGCACTAGGGGGCTGGATTTCACCAGAGGCTCAGACCTGTCAGTAACTCTCCAGCTGTATTTGATACCTAATTAACAAGGTATAAGACACTGCCCCTCCCTAAGGGCAGTGTCAGTTCATTGATTCTGGTTTCCTGGTTTGGTTCCTTTTGTTTGAGTTCCTGCATTCCTGTTTGTTTCCGGCATCTGACCCCTGGCTTCACCTGACGGTTCTCCTGCTCTAGTCCTTGCCTGTATTTGGACCTGGTTATCCTGAACAGCCCCCGTGCACAAACTCACAGGCCAGGTGGCTTCTTACCTGGTCACCCTGGTCTGTGTTTGTTTGCAAGGGTGAGCATAAATCTCTGCCTGAATGACTCCCAACAAAGGTAAGCCCTGACAGGGGGTTTGGAAAGAACAGGAGACTTCCTCACACCAGTACATGGTACAGCAGACACATATCGGGGGGGATGGGGGAAGGAGAGAACAGGAGACTTCCTCATACCAGTACATGGTACAGCAGACACATATCAGGGAGGATGGCGGGGGGAACAGGAGACTTCCTCATACAGTACATGGCACAGCAGATATATATTGGGGGGTAGGAGGGGGGGATGGGGGAAGAGTACAGGAGTCTTCCTCATACCAGTACATGGTACAGCAGACACATATGGGGGGATGGGGGGGAGAGAACAGGAGACTTCCTCATACAGTACATGGTACAGCAGACACATATCGGGGGATGGGGGGAGAGAACAGGAGACTTCCTCATACCAGTACATGGTACAGCAGACACATATCGATTGGTGGGGGGAGGAGAGAACAGGAGACTTCCTCATACCAGTACATGGTACAGCAGACACATATTATGGCGGGGGGGAGAGAACAGGAGACTTCCTCATACCAGTACATGGCACAGCAGACACATATCGGGGGGGGGGGGAGGAGGAGAGAACAGGAGACTTCCTCATACCAGCGCATGGTACAGCAGACACATATCGGGGGGGGGGAGGAGAGAACGGGAGACTTCCTCATACAGTACATGGTACAGCAGACACATATCGGGGGATGGGGGGAGGAGAGAACAGGAGACTTCCTCACACCAGTACATGGTACAGCAGACACATATTGGGGGTAGGAGGGGGGATGGGGGGAGGAGAGAACAGGAGTCTTCCTCATACCAGTACATGGTACAGCAGACACATATTGGGGGGTGGGGGGAGGAGAGAACAGGAGACTTCCTCACACCAGTACATGGTACAGCAGACACATATTGGGGGTAGGAGGGGGGATGGGGGAGAGTACAGGAGTCTTCCTCATACCAGTACATGGTACAGCAGACACATATTGGGGGATGGGGGGAGGAGAGAACAGGAGACTTCCTTATACCAGCACATGGTACAGCAGACACATATGGGGGAGGGGATGGGGGGAGAGAACAGGAGACTTCCTCATACAGTACATGGTACAGCAGACACATATCGGGGAAGATGGGGGGAGGAGAGAACAGGAGACTTCCTTATACCAGCACATGGTACAGCAGACACATATCGGGGGTTGGGGGGAGGAGAGAACAGGAGACTTCCTCATACCAGTACATGGTACAGCAGATATATATTGGGGGTAGGAGGGGGGATGGGGGAGAGTACAGGAGTCTTCCTCATACCAGTACATGGTACAGCAGACACATATCGAGGGGTGGGGGGAGGAGAGAACAGGAGACTTCCTCACACCAGTACATGGTACAGCAGACACATATGGGGAGATGGGGGGAGAGTACAGGAGTCTTCCTCATACCAGTACATGGTACAGCAGACATATATCGGGGGAGGGGATGGGGGGAGAGAACAGAAGACTTTCTCATACAGTATATGGTACAGCAGACATATATCGGGGGGGATGGGGGGGGAGAGTACAGGAGACTTCTACATACCAGTCTAGCAGACACATATCAGACGTGAAATGTTGGGGGAACATACACGTTTTATATCTTTGTGGGATTGGGTAAAGATTTGCCCATTTATGGTGCTTACAATATAAAATAAGAGCGCCCCGGGGTGTAATTAGACACAATATTTCCTTGTAAATGTTCTTTAATACATTCTGAACACTTTGAACCATTTGATTGGTTCCTGTATTGTTTCGGAATGATAATGGGTTGTCTATGGAACCAATTATCGACGCGGCGTTCGCCATGCTCTTGGGATGGCGGCTTATCTGCAGATAGACACAAGGACTGACAATCGTTATCTTCCTGGTGCAGTTACACAATTCCTTCAGAACCGCGGAGAACGATCCCGCCACTTTAATAGACTATTTACATGATTGCATTTATCCTTCGTGATTCATGTAAAGTTAACTTCTTCATTAACAAGCAGCAAGAAGTAGACATTCGATGAATGTAACAAATGTAACACCCCCCTGCAGAGACATAGAAGCGCCCCCAAGTGGCAGGGTGGGAGAAGTAGAAATGGGTAGATATCGAAGATTAGGAAACATTGGCGCCAGTCACTTTTTTAAAGGATTTTATTGCTCCTAAAATACAGGAAGAGAGGGGGAAGGGCAATGGATACCAAAAATCAACACTTTGGCCTCTTTCACACAAAAGGTCCGATCGGATCCGGCTGTCCGCTTTTCAGCTGGACCCTCCATTCTTCTCTATGGAGTGCTAGATATAAATGGGCTTGTGTCCGCTTACACCCAACCACCTCTGGGTCTGGTCCGATCCAACTAAATGGGATCCGTTCCCCTCTGACTGGCCAGATCGGATCAGAGGGTAGTTGGGTGTAAGCGGACAGTCGGTCCATTTATAGCCAAGTGGCCATAAAGCAGAGCAGACACAGACCTATCACCCGCTCAGCTCAGCAGGGAATAAGCGGATGGATCCCCTGCTGGGCAAAACCGGATCTGACCCGTGTGAAAGGAGCCCTACAGACCACGGATCTGCACTCAGCTTATACAGTGTGAAGGACCTTCAGGATGACCCCAGGAACACCGCCCATTGCACCCGTATCTGGCTGGTGGACTTCTCCATGTATTGTCTCTTATTTCTCTGCATCTTCCCAAACTTCCAAGGATCAGAGAGTTTCTGATTGGTCAGTGCCATTGGACCCCTTTCATGCTTGTACCTCCTTTATCTCCCGCAGATACTTCCAGCTCCCAGAGTGTCCCAGTCATGTCACATGACCAGAAGGTCCAACTTGAGAAGAAAATTCTGTCCCAATTCATCAAATCTGACAACCATCAGCACACCTGTGCTCCCCCAGTCTGCTACAGTCCACGCCAGTCCTCTACAAACTCTGATAGTCTGCTACAGTCCACGCCAGTCCTCTACAATCTCTGACAGTCTGCTACAGTCCACGCCAGTCCTCTACAAACTCTGATAGTCTGCTACAGTCCACGCCAGTCCTCTACAATCTCTGATAGTCTGCTACAGTCCACGCCAGTCCTCTACAATCTCTGACAGTCTGCTACAGTCCACGCCAGTCCTCTACAAATCTCTGACAGTCCACTACAGTCCACGCCAGTCCTCTACAATCTCTGACAGTCTGCTACAGTCCACGCCAGTCCTCTACAATCTCTGACAGTCTGCTACAGTCCACGCCAGTCCTCTACAATCTCTGACAGTCTGCTACAGTCCACGCCAGTCCTCTACAATCTCTGACAGTCTGCTACAGTCCACACCAGTCCTCTACAATCTCTGACAGTCTGCTACAGTCCACGCCAGTCCTCTACAATCTCTGACAGTCTGCTACAGTCCACTCCAGTCCTCTACAATCTCTGACAGTCTGCAACAGTCCACGCCAGTCCTCTACAATCTCTGACAGTCCACGGCAGTCCTCTACTAATCTCTGACAATCCGCTACAGTCCACGTCAGTCCTCTACAATCTGACAGTCTGCTACAGTCCATGTCAGTGCTCTACAATTTCTGACAGTCCGCTACAGTCCATGCCAGTCCTCTAAAATCTCTGATAGTCCGCTACATTCAACGCCGCTCATCTAATCGTCTGACAGTCAGCTACAGTCCATGCCAGTCATCTAAAAGTCTCTGAGAGTCTGCTACAGTCCACACAAAGTCATCTACAATCTGACAGTCCACTACAGTCCACGCCAGTCCTCTAAAATCTCTGACACTCTGCTGCAGTCCACGCTAGTCATCTACAAGACTCTGACAGTCAGCTACAGTCCACTGAAAGTCATCTATAGTCTCTGACATTCTGCTACAGTCCACGTCAGTCATCTATAGTCTCTGACAGTCCGCTACAGTCCACGCCAGTACTCTACAAGTCCCTGATAGTCTGCTACAGTCCACGCCAGTCATCTATGGTCTCTGACAGTCCTCTATAGTCTCTGCCAGTCCTCTCTAGTCTCTACCAGTCTGCTACAGTCTTTACCAGGCTGCTATAATCAGCCTCCAGTTAGCTCCATTATAGTCAACTACCTCATCTACCCTATGGGCACCAGTCCATCTCCGCACCCATGACTTCCCTTAAGGGTGACTTGAGAGTAGCCTGCAGCTAAGCCTAAACTCCCATGAGGGGATCCATGGTGGGACACCAGCTATTCCTCCACCATCGTGAGGAACTTGGTCACTTCCAGGTAGGGTCACACCTACAGCTGTGACAGCGGATCAACACCTGGCAAAATTATTTCCTGCAATCCATAAGGAAAACTGACATACAGTATAAAGAATAGTAAATATGCACAGTTTAAGTTATTGATATTCCAATGAGTGAGACCACAAGTGAAAATCTGCCCCAAGAGGTGCCACTTACCCATGATTGGGGCAGTTTATATTAGTGGGAATGAATAGATGTGTCTGGGCAATGTCACATTTATATTTTATCAGACTGGCCTCTTTCTGTATGGTGCACACAGACACTATATATACACACACACACACACATACATACATACATACATACATACATACACACACACACACACATACACAAATACATACACACACACACATATACATACACACATATATACACAAACACATATACACACATATAAACACACACACACACACACACATACATACACACACACACACACACACACATACACACACACACATATACATACATACATACACACACACACATATACATACACACATATAAACACACACACACACATAAACACACACACACACACGCATAAACACACACATAAACACACACATATATATATATATACACATACACACGCACACACACATATACACATACACACGCACACACACATACACACGCGCACACATATACATACACACGCACACACACATACACACGCGCACACATATACATACACACGCACACACTATCTTCTTTAATAACATATCTCCCGTCTGCTCCCGTCTTGTGACTTCTGCCTCCCATGCGGCCACATTGCCCCTCTCTTTGCTGCATTGGTAGGTCACATAGAATGGCCGTCTCTTCCTGACCATGCGGTGCTTCTTACATTGAACAATCGTTTTTAGAGCAATCTACATTTCAACATCGATTATTACAGCAAATCCAAAATGACAGTAATAGCAGCTGAAAGGGAAGGTTGTAGCCATAAAAACAGATGGTATTTTTAGCGTGATGAGAGTAAATATGTACCAGTAAATCTTCCACAACACTGCTGACTTACAATTCTGTTTCTTTTTATGCAAGCACAGTTTAATGCTCACTCCAGGCAGATATAAAAAAAACACAATTTAATCCAGTTAAGTGTTCAGCAGAAATCATTAACACTTGTATAAGTATCTGAGGCAGGGGCGTAACTACAGGGGTTGCAGGGGTTGCAATTGCTACCGGGCCCCATGCTCCAGGGGGCCCGGTAGCAAACCAGTGGGTGCACTTCCAGGATCTCAAAGGTCACACTTGCGACCGGGCCCTGGCATTGCACCACTGTGGGGAGGCCCCAAGATTGCAGGAAGGGGGCTCACTGCAGAACTTGTGAAAGGATCCTGCTGCGGGACCATAATAAAAGGCCATGCAACGAGAGTAAAGAGCCCCAGGATTAGTGGGAAGAGCCCCGGGCTTGAAGGGAAGGGCCCCGGCCAGGGGACTGGGGGGCCCTTCATGGTTTCTTGCATCGGGGCCCTGAAGGTTCTAGTTACGCCTCTGATCTGAGGTATGTACTTATTTTAGCCCCCGGTGATCCCCTGTACAGCACTCAGACTAGGAGAGGAGAGGAAAAGGCGACACTGATCTGTATGGGAGGCCAGTGCTTGTAAAACTCTGAAATGAAAAATGAACAAAGCATGTCCTTCTATGGTGTGTACTTGCCTTACCCCCAAGCACAGAGGGTGACCGAGTGCCCTTTCATTCCTCTGCTATCTGCATGAGTCACTTCTGACAGGTTATGCTGACTCCACAGAGTTCCGGGAATGACCTTGTCCAGTGGTGTCACTAGGGTTGGTGTCACCTGGTGCAGTAAAACATGGTGTCACCCCCTCCCCAACAATGTTTTCCCATATAACACTGCATATAATGGCAACAGTAATGGCATCAACAACTATCAAGCAACTAGCAAATTGTAGTAACAATATCATATGAAAATAATCAAACTTCCCCAGGAAATAACACCCAGGATCAGTGCCAGTTTCTGCCGATACCGAAACCCAGCAAAGGTGTTAGTAGCAGCAATAATAACACCCCCCCCCCCTCCCCACATATGTGCAGATTTCTAGAATAAAAATTCCTAGCATCTGTACCAGTTTCCCCAATGATAACCGCAGCATTGATGCCAGTTTCTCCAGTAATTGCCCACCGCATTGGTGCCAGTGGATGCAATATTAACCCCCAGCAATGGTGCCAGTTTTCGCAATAATAACCACCAGCATTGGTGCCAGTTTCTCCAATAATAACACCCAACATTGGTGCCAGTTTCCGCAATAATAACCCCCAGAATTGGTGCCAGTTTCCGCAACAATTACCCACAGCATTGGTGCCAGTGGATGCAATAATTGTAATGGTATCGTGCGCTAGGACACTGCCTCCCATTTTGTGTCATCAAGCAGCTGTGTACTCAGTGAGAGAGTTCCTTCCCCCCTCCCCCTCCTGGAGCGAAGTAGCCCCCACCTTTGCACATTCTAGCAGACGTCCTGTCTCCTAGACACAGCAGGAGGTCGTAAAGCAGATCTTATCTGAGAACAGATGCCCACAATAGGCTGTGTGGAATTTCCCCAGCAAGCTGTAAATAAAAAGTAACACTTAATTCTCACTACCCATATCCACGTCATAACTGTTACCTGAATATAACATATTAACAAAAAGTAGATATTTGAATGCCAGATAAAACACTGATCGAATTAAGATCAAACTTGATCACCTTCGTTGCTAGGGGAAGACAAGCTAGCGATCAGATGCCTCACAGGTCAGAGGTTATTCCGAGATAAGCAGTGTTTGGTGTCTATGAACATAGAATTAAATATCGTACCATAAAATATCAGTTTCAAGCATGTAACCATGACATATTTCAAGATATGAGTGCTTTTAATAATCCGTCTAACCGGGAGGTCCCTTAGCAGTTTATGGCCCCAGTGTCTATTGGTCAAGTACTTCTGGTGACACCCCCTGGGGGGTCAGAGAAAAGAGAGAGAGCTGATGGAGCTCTCAGTCTTCATTCTACCATCCAAGCCATAACATCGTTTTAAGAGAAGGACCAATCGAATGTTCAGCTTCTGAAACTAAGATAATACCAGGACTTTTTTAAATGCAAGTATATTCACTCTTCACCTTCATATTTCTAAATTGCTGTATTGTGTCTCTATTTCTTTGTAACCCATTTTTCTGTAAATATTTTTATTTGCACCAATTTTCACCTTTCTTATAATTAAACCTTATTTTGAAAAGTGTTAATTTTGTCTCTAAGCTCTTAGGCTCCGTTCACATCTAGGCGTTTTGGGGCGTTTTTGGGGAGTTTTTCTGCTCTAGGATCAGCTCTCAAAACGCCCAACAAGACAAATCCTATTCA
Organism: Pelophylax lessonae; assembly: GCF_965119305.1. Taxonomy (NCBI): domain Eukaryota; kingdom Metazoa; phylum Chordata; class Amphibia; order Anura; family Ranidae; genus Pelophylax; species Pelophylax lessonae. The sequence goes on along the minus strand of NC_138771.1, from coordinate 1,152,532 downwards.
TTTCAATGGCCCCTGTTCACATCTGAGCGTTTTGACGCTGTAAGCAAAACGCCCAACGCTCAAAAAAGTACATGAGCTTCTTTTTGGGCAGATTACAAATTTTCCATTGGTTTCTATTCAATCTAAAAAAGCCTCCACTAAAAACGCTTGTAAAAACGCCTGTAAATCGCGGTAAAAATCGTGGTAAAAACGCGCAAAAACGCTACGCTCAGGTGTGAATGTAGCCTCAAACGCAAACTCCTGTCTCTACTGGTTAGGCTAACCTATCTGAAACATTCTTGTCTGAGGTGACAGTGTGTGTTACAGATGGTTATTCTAAAGTCATAATTGGTATTTCTAAAATTACGAGCATCGTCTGGGCTCATTATAAACGTAGAGGTGGTGGCAGAGAAAGGGTTAATTGTTTAATTAGCCCGGTGGCAATCGCTCTCAGTCTGCTGGCATCTAGATTGTGGTCCCGCAAGCTGGACAATCTGTGTGCCGGGTGCAGATGAGAGTGGCATTGTAACGCAAGTGACGGCAGGGTGTGAGATTGCTTGGTCTTTGGTCACGAGTTGGATGAGAAGGCCAGGGGTCTGATACCCGCCACCTTCACATATTGGCTGGCAGCGTACGTGGGATAGTCTTGCATTTAGGAGCATTCAGTGCACTGTTAGGTATTAGCTCTGTACTGAAGGATTGTAACGGTTGTGGAAAGCAGTCCTTAGAGACAAACTGATGCATATTTTTTGTTTTTGAAAAGAGACATACAGCAATCTCTACTTTCTACAGCTCCTTCCTATCTTTGCTTTCTGTTTCATCTTTTCTGCTTGCAAACATGCCGGGTTTATCGGAATATAAGAAAATGAACAAAAATTATCTGATTACGGAGTGCACATCGAGAGGACTTGACGTCAGTGGCAAAAGTCGTGAAGTAATGATTCATGCCCTGCAGGAGTATGATATACAGGCGATCCAGAACCTGGCGGAACCAGGAGATGGAGTGTTTATTACTTCAGAGCCCAGTGATACAGGAACGGCTGCGCAGGATGGGCCAGCAGAGACTGACACTGGAATACCACTGGATGTCTCCTCCACTCCACAGCATGAGCAAACCAGCCCCAGCTTGCCTGCAACCAGCATAGACTCTCCTCTAATGCAGGAAACGCTGCAACGTGTCAAGGAGATGGATCCTATGGCGTGCCTGCAGTTTCTGGAACGCCAGGCTGCGGCTGAGAGAGAGGAACGCTGGGCTGCGAGAGGGCCTGAGAGCGGAACGAGAGGCAGCAGAACGCCAGGCTGAGAGAGAGGCTATGGAGAGTGAGAGGGAGGCTGAACTTCGGCACAACCTGTAGATGGCTAAGCTCCTGGAACCTCGGATCCCTAGTGCACAGGGACACCTCTTTGCTTGTGAGCCCAGCAGCCAAATTTCCAGTCATGGAAAAGGACAGTGACATTGATGTGTACCTGCTGTCATTTGAAAAAACTTGCCGTCAGTACCAGCTGCCCCAAGCACAATGGGCTCGGTACCTGACGCCAGGGCTGCGAGGCAAGGCCCTGGACACTTATGTTGAATTGCCAACAGAAAAGGATGGTCATTATGAGACCATAAAGGCTGCAATCACCCAAAAGTACCAGTTAACCCCGGAAGTGTACCGGAAGCGATTTAGGTCCCTGCAAAAGGGGCCTGGGGACTCATATATGGATGTGGTAAGCTGCTTACGCACCACATTCCCGGCAGTGGACTAAAGGCTTGAACGCCATTACGTTTGAGTCCCTGGAGGATCTCATGATTGGAGATCAATTGTTGCACATCTGTCCTACAGACGTCAGACAGTTTGTGCTGGAACGGAAGCCCACCTCTGCCCAAGCAGCAGCAGAACTGGCAGATACCTACATCCACACTCGGGTATCTGACCATCGCAAGGCTCCTCTGTATGGCGCAAAAGGAGGGAAATTGCACATGGAAACACCTCCTGCACCTAGGAGTCAAGCTCCCCAGCAACCAGCCCTTGCAGTTCCTGGTGTCACCTTCACTACAACTGACACCCGCAGATGCTACACCTGTGGAAAAGCCGGCCATCTCAGGACACAGTGCCCTGAGCAGAAGCAGATTGCATCACCTGGTCAGCCGGCCAGCAACTCTTCCTCCATGCTGTTTGTCCGCAGGAAATCCCGGGTGATCGCTGCCAACTTGCAGCCCGTCACCGTGGGCAACCGGACTGTCACTGGTTTCCGGGACACAGGAGCTGAGGTCACCCTAGTCAGACCAGAAGAGATAAGAAGAAGGGACATCATCCCTGGAAAGTTTTTTTACCCTCACTGGAGTTGGGGGGACCCACTCACAGGTACCCCGTGCCCATGTTTTCATTGATTGGGGTGCTGGGAGTGGGATGAGGGAGGTGGGAGTCTCTGAGGAAATCCCCACAGATGTTTTGTTGGGTGCCGACCTAGGCACCCTTGTTTCTTACTACACCCCTGCTAAGAGCACCCTTGATGCCTCCACGGAACTCTCTGGACTTGACAAGGTACTGTGTGCAGATATTGGGTTAATGTCTGGGCAACCTATGGATGGACAGAGAGAGGGGGAGGGGAAGGGTGGTGTTCAATTACCAGGTCCTCCATCTTTTGAAGAAGGAAGGGGGGCCCTCTTGCCTGTGAAGTTACCAGGGGTATGCTGTAGTAATGTTGATGATGAGGCTAATGATGATGCAAATAATGTTGATGATATTAATGATGATGAAAAGGATGATGGTGATGATAATGTTGATACTAATGATAATGCTAATGATGTTTTACCCATGTTGGTGGTCCCTTGCAGTGCGGCACAGGCAGTGGAGATGCAGGCCCTGGTCGCAGAGCAGCAGGAGGAGGTCTCGGTGCCCTCTCCCTGTTCTGACCCAGTGGACTCCACCTCTGTTAAGCCTCAGCAGCTGTCTTTGTTCGCCACAGGACAGCTCGCTGGGACTTATAGTACTGCCTGTCAGGCAGCACTGCGGATCGACCAGACTATCCAATCACTCAGGAATGGAGCTGAATTGCCCCCTGCTGTGATGAGTAAACAGCTTGATTGGGACAATGGGCAGATAGGTGTGACAGGACAACAGGCAGGAGGCCTGGAGACTGAAGGGGTTAAACAGCTGTTCATTGTGTCCAGTCAACCTCACCGACATGTACTGAAGGTTAGGGATGATCGAACGGTTCGGGTCAACCATCGGTTTGACCCGAACATTGACTGTTCGAAATTCGGCCGAATTTCGAACTTTTTGCTGAAAAAGTTTGGAATTCGGCATCCAGAACCCGACCAAAATGCAATGGGACAGGAACTGGGCTTTAAAAGCCCGTGATTGGACCAGAACCATCAGTAAAAGCCAATTGAGGGGGCAGGAGGATGCTAGGAATGTGATTAGAGTGACTAGGGGGTCCAGAGGCCAATCAGTAGTGAATACGCCCCCCAGTATATAAGATAGCCCCGCCAAATCTCTAGCATTGTAATACAGGAAGAGAGTTGAAGCAGTTCTGTTACTCCTGCTTCAAAGTGTCATTTAGCAATTATTAGTGTGAGGAAAGGGATATGCAGTGTAGTTAGGGTACTATATACCACTATAGTTAGATTCAAAAATCTAGTTTCTGTAGGGAAAGTGTTAAGTGTCAGGGTGACCATAGTGTAGTGTAGGGTGAACTGACTCTGACTGCTATGGCAGGGTGACCAAACTCTTCCATGTCAGGGTGACCGCCATAGAAAAAAAAGATTGTTTGTATTAGAATTGCAGTAGAGCAGGATAGTGGCTTCGCTACTTTTACACCTGGCCGTTTTTGTAGCAGGCGTTTTATTGGGCTTTTTTGTGGACGACTTTGGAGGCAGGCATGACATCAAAACTTCTGTGTAGGGGTATATATACACACACACATGTATGTATATATACACATACACATAAATAGGTGTGAAAGTAGCAGAACCCTATGCCAGCGCTAATGAAATAATTAGCAAGCATAGGACTTCGCTCCTATCACACCTATATGTGTGCATATGTATAAATACATATATGTGTGTGTGTGTGTGTGTGTGTGTGTGTGTGTGTGTGTATATATACCCCTATACAGAAGTTCTGATGTTATGCCTGCCTCCAAAGACGCCCAAAAAATGCCCCAAAAAAACGCCTGCAACAACACACCTGGGCGTTTTTTTAGCAGGCGTTTTTTTGGGCGTCTTTGGAGGCAGGCATAACATCAGAACTTCTGTATAGGGGTATATATACACACACACTTATATGTATTTACACACATACACACATATAGGTGTGATAGGAGCGAAGTCCTATGCCTGCTAATTATTTAATTAGCGCTGGCATAGGGTTCTGCTACTTTCACACCTATATATGTGTATGTGTATAAATACATATATATGTGTGTGTGTATATACCCCTACACAGAAGTTCAGATGACATGCCTGCCTCCAAACACATCTACAAAAAAGCCCTATAAATGAGTGCAACAAAGAGCCGGGTGTGAAAATAGCGAAGCCACTATCATGCTCTACTGCAATTCTAATACGAACAAACGTTTTCTTTCTGGTTCTGGACATGCTACAGAGCTGAAACTTCACAGGTACACTTTTTAGACCCCCCAGACACTAGATCCAAAGAAATCTCTTTTTTTTTTCAATAATTTTTTCAATAATTGGCTCTCTATCAAAAATGAAAATTTTTAAGAACTTTTTTTTGTGTGATTCATAGTCCCTGGGGCTTGACCCAGAACCCTAGGCACTTTTTAGGGGCATTTATTGGGTTTTATGGCTTCAATATTGTGTTTTTTGGATACTTAAGTTCGGGTCCCATTGATTTCAATGGGGTTCTTTCAAAAGTTCGATCATCCCTACTGAAGGTGTCACTTGATCTGTGTGGTAAGGGTCTCTGTGAGATCAGGAGGGTCCGGCCGGGAGTGAAGCACAAGGGTTTGTGGCTTAACCTGATTCTTACACAGCATCCTAGCACAGCACATGCCAGGGGCAAAGGTAGTACCCCTAAACTGGGAAAGACAGGTGTCCTGCTAGCGGTAGCTGACACTCGGGGCGTGGGTTTGGGCCTTCAGCTGAAGCCCCCCTTCCCCCTCCAGGTATCTATGCTGCTGGCAGTGCTTACCGCATGCCGCGGCAGAGATATTGGAGACTCTGGGAGGGCCCACCTTGACGTCCACGAGGTGGGTGCCTGGGCGTCTGCTCCCCCCATACTTGCGACCTCTCCTGTCTCACAGGAGGCGCAGGCCGATGGGGAACAGGAGACCGAGAGAAGGCTTTGTGGAGCCTTTAGCAGACTGAACGTCAGTCCTGCGATTGTGGCCTACCCCGTGCCCAGGAACCGTGAGGTGTCACAGCAGCTGGCGGGTGCCCCCTGTCTAACCACATTGAACCTGAGCAGGGGGCGTGGACCAAACCCTCTCACCTGGAAGGCACAGGTTGAGCCAGCCTTCCCCACCCCATGTGGCTTACCTGCGTCTACGGCAGTGCTAGATGGGGTTGGGAATGCATCAGACCCATCCCCCTCCCTAAGGGTTACGTATTATCCACGGGGAGAGGTCGAACCCTGCGCAGTGGCCTGCTTTAGGGGCCTGGTAGTGTTTGGCCCTGTCTGGGTGGAACACCCAGAGCTCCTGTCCACAGTCCCAAACATTCTGGCATGGCCTAGTTTGACAGTTCTGCATAGTAACTGTCAGATGGACCTGTCAGCGGTTTGGTACTGGGAACAGCAGGGAGGAGTAGGCACCCAGAGATCTAAAACTAAGGATACCAGGACCTGGCCTACTCCTCAAACCACAACTTTGGGTACGTCATTCCTGGGTACAGCTGGCCACAGGAGGATGCTGGGGTGCGACGATAGTGGCTCAGCTGAACCCGTGACGGACCAACCCAACGGTACCCTGGTTAGACAGGCCCCCTTGACGCCAGTGTGTCAGAAGGACCGTCCGGCCCTGACGGAGGTACTGGTCCATGCCCCTGGGACCTGGGGCCCGGAATTTACACGCCCAGTCCCGCCACAACCCTAGGCCAGAGGGATGCTAAAGGAGAGGAAACTCTCATCCTCTATTTGAGCTGGAAGCTGCTCCCCAGGGGAGTAGCGTCTGTCTTCCAGCAGAAGAAAGGCAGCACCCATGGCCATGCGGGTGGTTTGTCGCCACAAACCAAACCCACGGAAGTCGGTTGCGTAATTCCTGCCTATGCGCCCACAAGAAGGGGAAGTGTAATGGTATCGTGCGTTAGGACACCATCTTGTCACGGCCTCCATTTTGTGTCATCAAGCAGCTGTGTATTCAGTGAGTTCCTTTCCCCCCCCTCCTGGAGCGAAGTAGCCCCCCACCTTTGCACATTCTAGCAGACGTCCTGTCTCCTAGACATAGCAGGAGGTCATAAAGCAGATCTTCTCTTAGAACAGATGCCCACAATAGGCTGTGTGGAATTTCCCCAGCAAGCTGTAAATAAAAAGTAACACTTAATTCTCACAACCCATATCCATGTCATAACTGTTTACCTGGATATAACGTATTAACAAAAAGTAGATATTTGAATGCCAGATAAAACACTGATCGAATTAAGATCAAACTTGATCACTGTTGGTGCTAGGGGAGACAAGCTAGTGATCAGATGCCTCACAGGTCAGAGGTTATTCCGAGATAACCAGTGTTTGGTGTCTTATGGAAATAGAATTAAATATCGTATCATAAAATATCAGTTTCAAGCATGTAACCGTTACATATTTCAAGATATGAGTGCTTTTAATAATCTGTCTAACCGGGAGGTCCCTTAGCAGTTTATGTGTCTATTGGTCAAGTACTTCTGGTGACACCCCCTGGGGGGTCAGAGAAAAGAGAGAGAGCTGATGGAGCTCTCAGTCTTCATTCTATCATCCAAGCTATAACATCGCTTTAAGAGAAGGACCGATCGAATGTTCAGTTTCTGAAACTAAGATAATACCAGGACTTTTTTAAATGCAAGTATATTCACTCTTATCTTCATATTTCTAAATTGCTGTATTGTGTCTCTATTTCTTTGTAACCCATTTTTCTGTAAATATTTTTATTTGCACCAATCTTCACCTTTCTTATAATTAAACCTTATTTTGAAAAGTGTCAATTTTGTCTCTAAGCTCTTAAACACAAACTGTCCCAAAAGAACCTGTCCCCTGAAAGCGCGCTACTGTTTAGGCTAACCTATCTGAAACATTCTTGTCTGAGGTGACAGTGTGTGTTACAGATGGTTATTCTAAAGTCATAATTGGTATTTGTAAAATTACGAGCGTCCTCTGGGCTCATTATAAACGTAGAGGTGGTGGCAAAGAAAGGGTTAATTGTTTAATTAGCCCGGTGACAATCGCTCTCAGTCTGCTGGCATCTAGATTGTGGTCCTGCAAGCTGGACAATCTGTGTGCTGGGTGCAGCTGAGAGTGGCATTGTTACGCAAGTGACGGCAGGGTGTGAGATTGCTTGGTCTTTGGTCACGAGTTGGATGAGAAGGCCAGGGGTCTGATACCCGCCACCGTCACAATAATAACTCCCAGCATTGGTGCCAGTTTCTCACAAAAGTGAGTACACCCCTAAGTGAACATGTCTAAATTGGGCCTAATTAGCCATTTTCCCTCCCCGGTGTCATGTGACTCGTTAGTGTTACAAGGTCTCAGGTGTGAATGGGGAGCAGGTGTGATAAATTTGGTGTTATCGCTCTCACTCTCTCATACTGGTCACTGGAAGTTCAACATGGCACCTCATGGCAAAGAACTCTCTGAGGATCTGAAAAAAAGAATTGTTGCTCTACATAAAGATGGCCTAGGCTATAAGAAGATTGCCAAGACCCTGAAACTGAGCTGCAGCACAGTGGCCAAGACCATACAGCGGTTTAACAGGACAGGTTCCACTCAGAACAGGCCTCACCATGGTCAACCAAAGAAGTTGAGTGCACGTGCTCAGCGTCATATCCAGAGGTTGTCTTTGGGAAATAGACGTATGAGTGCTGCCAGCATTGCTGCAGAGGTTGAAGGGGTGGGGGAGGGGTCAGCCTGTGAGTGCTCAGGCCATACGCCGCACACTGCATCAAATTGGTCTGCATGGCTGTCGTGCCAGAAGGAAGCCTCTTCTAAAGATGATGGACAAGAAAGCCCACAAACAGTTTGCTGAAGACAAGCAGACTAAGGCCATGGATTACTGGAACCATCTCCTGTGGTCTGATGAGACCAAGATAAACTTATTTGGTGTCAGATGGTGTCAGATGGTGTCAGGCGTGTGTGGGGGCAACCAGGTGAGGAGTACAAAGACAAGTGTGTCTTCCTACAGTCAACCATGGTGGTGGGAGTGTCATGGTCTGGGGCTGCATGAGTGCTGCTGGCACTGGGGAGCTACAGATCATTGAGGGAACCATGAATGCCAACATGTACTGTGACATACTGAAGCAGAGCATGATCCCCTCCCTTCAGAGACTGGGCCGCAGGGCAATTCCAACATAACGACCCCAAACACCTCCAAGCTGACCGCTGCCTTGCTAAAGAAGCTGAGGGTAAAGGTGATGCACTGGCCAAGCATGTCTCCAGACCTAAACCCTTTTGGGGAATAGTGTCTCATCGCTGGTGCCAGTGGGAGGAATAGTGTCTCATCGCTGGTGCCAGTGGGAGGAATAGCGCCCCATCGTTTATATGTCATTGGGATGAATAGTTGCACCCCTTCTTTGGTTTCAGTGAGAGGAATAGTGCCCCATCATTGGCATCAATGGAAGGAATTGTACCCCATTATTGGTGCCATTGGGAGGAATGATATCTCATCATTGGTGTCAGTGGGAGGAATAGTGTCCCATCATTGGTATCAGTGGGAGGAATAGTGTCCCATCATTGGTGTCAGTGGGAGGAATAGTGTCCCATCATTGGCATCAATGGAAGGAATTGTACCCCATTGTTGGTGTCAGTGGGAGGAATATCTCATCATTGGTGTCAGTGGAAGGAACTGTCTCCCATCATTGATGTCATTGAGAGGAATAGTGTCCCATCATTGATGTCATTGAGAGGAATAGTGCCCCATCATTGGCATCAATGGAAGGAATTGTACCCCATCATTGGTGTCAGTGGGAGGAATGATATCTCATCATTGGTGTCAGTGGAAGGAACTGTGTCCCATCATTGATGTCATTGAGAGGAATTGTGTCCTTTTAGTGTCAGTTGGTGAAATTCTGCCCCATCATTGATGTCAGAAGGAGGAGAAGTTCCCCATAAATGGTGTCAGTGGATGTAACACCATGTTCTTATAAACTCCTTACAGCAATGAATGAAGAACTTGGAAAACGAGTTTGTAGCCACACCAGCCAGACAAGAAGGTAGTCATGACACCTCCATGTATTTATGAAGATGTCATTTGGCTCAGCAATGGAGAGTTGGCATTGGATTGAACAATATTTCAATAAAGCTCTGCCCAAAGCACCTCATACACCTCATAGATTGAATGTCTTCCTCCCATTACCAGCCATATGCATTTTATATCAGGTAAACCCATGCATACAATTAATGAGGAATCGAAGAATTTAGACATAATATAAATAAACTTTGGATAAACGCATCCATTCATTAACATTTTTCAGGTCTCAGCACAAAGTTAGATTCAAGTTTTATTAATGCATCTTAATTTCCTCAAAAGACTTTTGTAACCCAATGAAAACATAAATATTTCATTCCCCGTACAAACATGCAATCACTCCTGGTCTTCCTGTTCCTCTCACAAAGCTTTATTGACTCAATGAAAATGTACAACTAATTACTTTTGGTCCCTTGGGCCACGCTAACACAGTTTTAATCTTCAGCTTGTCCTGGAATCACTTCAGAAGAGGAGGCGTTGGGACTTTTTTTTTGGGCTATTCATACTCTAGAAGCGCTACTAATTGTCTGCCTTCACACTATAGGGCATCTTCATCAAAAGCTTCTTATTTCTCTAACATGAGATAAATAAAATGCTCGGCTCGGGTATTCTGCTGGGCATTCTCATTAAAGCCTTTCAAATACGACACGTCCTGATGAATGGGAGACGTGGAAGATATGATAGGTGAAAAAACGAGGAGCCGAGACGTTCTCTGGCACAAGGTCACCGGATCCTGAATCTCCTTCCATGGAACACACAAGGCCCGGATAACCAGCTTTTTCATTGGATGGACGACAAGAGCTAAAAAAAAAATGTCATCTGTTTTTCATGTCACGATAAAAGAAAAAATGGGGGCATGAAGAGAAGCGGGTTCTGATCTGGAAACATATCGTGCCAAACTTGACTGGCATGGGTTCATAGCAAAGAGACTTTCACCAATTCAAACAGGATTGTAAGACTTGCCGGAAGTGAAGAAAAAATAAAACTTTACATACATTTACATTAGTGCTTTCCAAACCTGCAGCCCGGGGGCCAGATTCGGCCTTTTATAACATTTATCCATCCCTTGGGGCAATATTCCTCCCACTGATATGAGGCGCCTTTCTTCCTACTGACACCAACAGTGGGGCATGATTCCTGCATGGACACCCAATGATGGGGCACTATTTCTTCCACTGACACCAACAATGGGGCACCATTTTTCCCACTGACACTAACAGTGGGACACTATTCCTCCCACTGACACTAACAGTGGGACACTATTCCTCCCATTGACACTAACAGTGGGACACTATTCCTCCTATCAATACCAAGGATCGGGCACTATTCCTGCCACTGACACCAGTGATGGGGCACTATTTTTCCCACTGACACCAATGATGGGGCACTATTCCTCCCACTGACACCAATGATGGGGCACTATTCCTTCCACTGACACCAATGATGGGACACTATTCCTCCCACTTACACCAATGATGGGGCACTATTTCTCCCACTGATACCAATGATGGGGCACTATTGATCTTTTATTGAAAAGAATCAAGCAACATATTTTATACAAAAGTAAAAAACAGAACTATAGTACAATATTCCAACAAAAAAAACAAAGGAATTCACATCCATGTGCAGAATATATACAATATATACATAATCCACTTCCAACATTCTTAGAAAACTATTTACATAAAGCAGCAGAGAGGGCCTAAGAGGCACAACCCATCACCTATGTATGCAGCCATTTATCAAAAACTGAGCATTAAGAAAAAATCTAGGGTGATAAGAGACAGAAAGCCACACCCGGGAAAGAGACTCCTGGCAGTCAGGGAGGCTTGAAACCCCTCCACGCCTTCAGCCAAGCCCTCTGACCCCACTTGTCTCTCTCAAGCGCCCGAATCTTCCCCACCTCATGCAGAATGTCACACACCACCACCTGAACAGGAAGGATTTTACGCCGAAGGGTGACCTGACACCGTGCGTTCCATGTGTAATAACGGACTACTAAACTAACTAAAAAAAGTGTATCCAAACAAAAGCCCCCACCAGTATTGAATGCTCCGTACACCCACTCAGCATAACCCAGCCTGGAGAGGAAAGGAACACCGAGGGCCCGCCCAACCTGTTTGTATACCTCTATGTTAAAAGGGCAACGAAGCAGAAAATGGTCCATAGTCTCCTCCTCACCTGCACATTCCTCCCGAGGACAACCACAATCCATCCCACTGCGGAATTTCAAATTGCCCCGAACATAGAGCCTCCCGTGGAAGCACAACCAGGCCAGATCCCTGAATTTAAGGGGGACTCTAGCCAAATTAATCAATCTTAACCCTTCCCTCAAAATTGGGCCTGGGCAATCCCTTAAGGCCAGTGGGTCATGAAAGACTTCACTCAAGACTCGGCTCATAAGGACTTTCCTCGGAGCGGATCTGAGATCTTCAGCCGACAGTCGCCACTGCCGCAGCAACTTCAGACACGGAGCGACATAGGCTGGGAGCTGACCACGATGACCCCTGAGATTCTTCACTTGGCCACCTTCTTCCCAAAGTCGCAGAAAAGGCCTAAACCAAGATCTAAACATGCCTGCCCATCCAGGAGGTTCCACTGCAAGCATACTACCAATGTTAAACTTGAGAAATAGCAGTGAAAAGAAAAGAACGGGGTTGACCATACCTAAGCCACCCTCCCTCCTGGATAGATAGGTGACATTCCTCTTGATGGGGTTCAGTCTGTTCCCCCACAGCATCTGGAAGAACACACTATAGATCCTAGCATAGAGAGACACTGGCAAGATGCAGACAGGGCTGACATACAAGAAGATCGGTATCAGGTAAGTCTTAATCAGATCAACCCTTTCCCTCAGAGATAACTTCCATCTCTTCCAGCTGACCACCTTAGTATTGGCAACTTCCAGCCTGCCCTCCCAGTTTTTGAGGCCATAATCGCCAGGTCCAAATTCAATGCCTAATATCTTAATTTTTTCCTGGGGCACTGGAAAAGTGTCCGGGAGATCAAACCCCTCACCTTCCTTTCCCATCCAAAAAACTTCACTCTTTTCCTGATTGATCTTGGAGCCTGATGCTTCAGAGTACCGTGATGTCAGAGAGACCACCTCCTCCGCTTCATCTGTCCCAGTGACAATCACTGACACATCATCCGCATAGGCAACAACCCTCAAAGGCGGCTCACCCGGGATTCCCACTGGTACCCCACACAACATGCTGCTCTCTAGCCTCCTGATGAAGGGGTCGATTGCAAACACATAGAGCAGGGGACTCAGCGGACAACCCTGGCGCACCCCAGAACCAACCTCAAAGGACTGTCCAACCCAACCATTAACAAGAGGGAAGCTTTCTGCCCCCTTATACAAAACTTTTAACCAATCGACAAAACCACCCGGCAGACCGTACTTACTAAAGAGCAACCACAGGTACTCATGGTTGACACGATCGAAAGCCTTTGCCTGATCCAATGCCAGTAGATACTTTCCCCAGCCTGCAGCCCTGCACTGCTCCAAGGCCTCCCGGACAGCTAAAACCGCTGTGAAGGTGCTCCTACCCTGGATCGAACAGTGCTGATGGCGAGAAAGCAAAGACTCTGCTACTGCCGATAGGCGCCAGAAAAGTATCTTCGCCAGCACCTTTCTATCGACATTGAGAAGGCTGATGGGGCGCCAATTCTCAATCATCGAAGGATCTTTACCTTTTGAAAGAAGAATCACAGCTGAGTGTCTCATGGAAGGGGGAAGCACCCCCTCAGCAAGACAACTGTTAAAAATCTCTACCAAATGTGGGGCCAGAATAGACTTAAAGGCTTTGTAAAACTCAGCCGTCAGACCATCCGGTCCAGGTGACTTCTTGATGGCAAGCTGTTCAATTGCCCTCGTCACCTCTTCAACTGTGATCTCTTCTGTCAAATTCATCAAAGGGACATCTCCACCATTTAGACCTGGAATAGAGTCCAAAAAGCTTTCCATCTTGTCTCGGTCAAGCTCCTTCCTCCCAAGAAGTTCAGCATAAAAAGACCTCACGACCTCCAGGATCCCTGACCTGGACTTTGTCAAGGAACCTGTACTATCCTTAAGGCCAACGACCATCTTAACAGCTACACCCTGTTTGCAGTTCTGGTAAGGGTCAGGCGAGTGGTATTTCCCATAGTCCCGCTCCAGAACCAAAGAGGTATGCCGGTCATATTGACACTTCCTGAGGAGGATTTTCACTTCAGAGATTGCCCCAGGATCTCCTCCTCTCGAGACAAGAATATCCAGCTTCCTCCGCAAACGTTGGTAGGTCATGTATCTATTAAACTGTTTTTTATTGGCTAGGCCCCTGAAGAATCCAGCAATCCTCTTTTTGGTCAGCTCCCACCACTCAGCCTTGCTGCTACAAAAGTCCAGGATGGTCACCTGTGCCTGAAAGAATTCCTCAAAGGATTGTCTAACATGTTCTTCCTCAAGGAGAGTCGAATTTAATCTCCAGATGCCTTTGCCCCTCTGAGGGAAATCTGAAGCATTCAAGACCACAGATAGCATACAGTGATCAGAGAACTCCACCGCCTGCACCACTGGGGGTGAGAAAGCAGAGGCCTCCTTCAAAAAAAACCTATCTATCCTACTCTGACTATTACCTCGATGAAAGGTGAACCCTGTGTCATCCGGGAGGTGCTTAATGTGCACATCCACAAGACCAGCATCCCTAACCATACTATTTAAAAAAACGCTATCATATCCCAGCCGGTCATTGAAGTCCTTCCTGTCCTTGGGCCTAGTCACAGTATTAAAGTCACCTCCAAAAACCACTTGCCGGGATGTAAAAAGAAATGGCTTGATCCTTGTAAAAAGGCATTTCCTGTCCCACTTTGTGTGCGGCCCATAGATATTAATTAGGCGCAGGTCCTGCCCTCCCACAAGAACGTCTAAGACCATACATCTCCCAATCTCCACCTCAATAACCCGCCGGACAGTTACCATGCCGGTTTTAAACAACACCGCCACCCCGCCGTAAGGCTCGGCCGCAAGAGACCAGTAAGATGGACCATACCTCCACTCTCTCTTGGCCATATGAATATCTGCCAAGGAGGTGAGCCTAGTCTCCTGCAAAAATAAAATTTCAGCATCTAATTGGCTGAACAAAAATAAGGCCATAGAACGAGCTCTTACCGACTTAATGCTGGCGACATTTATTGTCACCACTTTTAACGGAGGGGGAACCGCCATTTGGGTTATTGGGTGGATTGCTTCTTAGCTCCCCTCTGCTGCTCATCACCAGAAGCCTCTCTCTTTCTTGAAGCCTCCTCCAACTCCATTTCAATTTCTGAATTCTGCTCAGAAGAATCCCCAGATGAGGAGATATCCCAAGCAGAAGCCCTAGAACGGTTGGAGACAGTCACTGAGGCATCCTGTCCCTGTTCCGTCCTCACCGTCTGTCTCTTCCGCCTCACAACCTTCCTTCTCTCCTCCAGGTACTGAAGGTCAGATTCAGAGATGCTTTCATCTCTTGTTTTCTTCTTCTTCTTTGAAGTCTTCACAGAAGACTTCTTTACAGAGGAAGCCGCAGCAGCACCCTTTTTGGTACCCTCTACCACTCCTGGTGGGTGGGGGGCTTCTTTAAGGTCACACTTAGGAAGGGAAGACTGATCGGGAATAACTGACTCAGGGGGCACAGACTTGGCAGATTCTGACACAAGAGGAGCCGGTACAGTAGGCTGGGGGGACACAGGGACAGACACAGAAGGAAAACTTACAGATACAGGAGGGGTGGGCACAGGGACTAGGGAGGGATCCTGCACAAGACCAGGGGGGTCAGTCACCGCAGAGGAGGGTGGTACAACAGGGGCCTCATCCTCCATCCTGTCCAGCCTTAACAGATCATCTATCACCTCTCTATCCATATTATGCCAGGCTTCAGGACATCGGCTGTAGGGGTGGCCAAGGCGCAGGCACAGGTTGCACCTTATCGCCTGGGTGCAGTCCCTGGCCACATGACCCTGCCCCCGACACACTGAACAGATCAGAGCTGAACAAGAGGAGCTAAAATGCCCCTTTTCTCCACAGCGGTGACACAGTTTTGGCTGACCGGGATAAAAAATGGTCATCCTATCCCTCCCTATAAAGGCAGAGGAGGGCAGGTGACGGACAACATTCCCATCCCTAGCCAACCTGACCGTTACCGACCAACCCCCGGTCCAGATGCCACGCTCATCATGAATTTTATCCGGCCTGGTCAAAACATCCCCATAATTTCTCAACCAGACCTCTAAGTCCCGAGCAGGAACACTCTCATTTGTAAGGACAATAGTAATTTTCTTCACTGTTGACCTTTGGGAAACTGCCACTGGCACCAGACCTTCCCATTCGGGTCTTGACCTGCACCGAGCCATATATCGTTCCCAGAACAAGTCAAGACCCTCTGGTCTGGTGAAACTAACTGTGTATTCCCGGCTTCCAGCCACATGTATCAGGGCATATAGGTCATTAGCCCCAAAACCCATATCTAAGATCAGGTCCACCACCATACGCCTTGCTAGAGGGACTGCACCACCTTCCCATTTAAGGAGGACTACGTTCCGCCTTGGACCCCCAGCAGAAGCCATAGATCCAATACCAGATCCAATGGTGCTCATAGTGGCAGCCCGCGAGGGAAAACCCTGATTAGAAGCAGAGCTCCTCCTTGATTGTAACCCTGGCTTGGTGATATTGCCAGGAGCACAGCTTACCACCTGTGCAAATGTAGGCTTATTAGGGCCAAGACCCCACACTGATGTCACATTATCAGGTACACTACTATTATTATTTTTACCAGCTTGGCCTAAACAAGCAGCATTATCAGTTCCACATATAATGGTGGGATCCACCATGCCTGCAATGTTATTAGGGATAACTGTTTCTGATGCAGTACCAGATGTTTCCTGCTGCTGCGCTGTAGAGTCCTGTTCAACAGTGACTGAAATAGTTTTAAGCTCAGCAGAAGGGGGGTTAATCGGCTCTTCTGGGTTTTGTGGTTCTTCAGCAGAAATGTCATTTTTTAAACACAACTTTTCCTGTTTAGAGACATCAGCAGCAGGCACAACATTGCTGAGCATAGGGGAATCACCCGGAGTGTCATTAGGAAACCCATCATTAGGCAAGGTGCTAAAAGGCACAAAAACTGTTTTATCTGTAAGCTGGGGCTTTATATGCTTTACTTTATCAGGCACACTCTCAGGTAAGTCCTCCACATCACCAAACACCAGCTGATCTTCCTGCATTGGAGACTCCATTACCTGGATAACTTTCAACATGCCTCCTGAGCCCTGAGATGGCAATGGGCTGCTTACCTCACCTTGAGGGGGAAGGGGGTCAGAACCGGGGGTCTCCTCCTCCACCTCCATCTTTGCAAACCTCCGTTCATTGCAAAACTTCTCCCTGAAGGGACCATCCCTGCCTTCCATCATGGCCACGATAGTTTCTTGATGATCCACACGGACTTTCGCTAATTGGACCTCTGAATCCATTGATCCACGGTTCTTGCTGAACAAGCCTTCACGCTGCTTTCTCAGGCGCTTTAAATCCGCTCTAAGCTTGTAGAGCTTGTCTCTTTCCTTATTGAGGACTTTGATCCCGGCCACCACTCGCTCCCGAATGGATCCAGCATCTTCATCCTCACCAGGTGCAGAGAGATCACCAACCACGGGCTGCACAGGAGCATGCATGCCATCCATCCGCCCAGGGGATGTCTGAGAGCCTCCAGCAGGAGAGGCCCTGCTGGCCTCCATGGCTTCCCCAGAAGGGGGCCAGGAGAGCTGGGAGGGATTTCACCTCACACCCTCTTACACAGATCACCTGCAGCAGCAACAGACACACAGCCAGAGAACCTTCCAGCAGCCACACCCGAAGCTGAATGATGGGAAACTACTCCTCCCACTGACACCAATGATGGGGCACTATTCCTCCCACTGACACCAATGATGGGGCACTATTCCTCCCACTGACACCAATGATGGGACACTATTCCTCCCACTGACACCAATGATGGGACACTATTCCTCCCACTGACACCAATGATGGGACACTATTCCTCCCACTGACACCAATGATGGGACACTATTCCTCCCACTGACACCAATGATGGGGCACTATTCCTCCCACTAATACCAATGATAAGTGGGAGAAGTGGGAGTTTTCTTACCTACTGGAACCCTCACACTAGAACAGTGGTTTTCAATCTTATTGAGACCAGGGCCCAGTACGTTCTTACAAAACCTTCCATGACTCAATGTATAGAAAATTTAAAGGAACGTAATAAAAGTATGGAAATGCTAAATATGTATTTAAATGCTAGAAAGCTCCCAATGGGGCTAGTTATCACTGTAGGGGATAGTGTGGGATTTGGAGGGGTTTGGAGGGACTTTGCAGCAGACTTGGTGGCCCTGTAGGGGATGAGGTTTCTGGAGGGGGCTAGGGTACTGTGGGTTGCCTGGAGGTCAATGCAGGGGCAAATAGGCACTATGGAACACTGTTGGAGGTAGGAGGTAGTATGGGGTAGTTGAGACTCTGCAGAAGGATGAGGGGCAGTGTGGGAGGTCGGCTGTCATTGTGAGGCCAATGTAAGGGTTGAGGGACACTGCAGGCAATTATGAGAGGTAGGGAGCACTGTGGGAACTGGGAGGCACTGTGGTAGGTTAGGGTATCTGCATCTGGCTGGAGGCCCGGGAGGAGGGAAGTTGCAGCCAAGGCCAGATGTTGAGAACCAGTGCACTAAAGCAGCAGCTGAGATCAATCTGAAACAGCTGGATCATATGAGTGACACCATGAGAATACATGATCAATACCTATCTTATGAATCTCACCATGAGACTACTTGATCAATGAACATCTTTTGAATGAGGCTACATGATCAAGATTCCTGCCTCCCCTTGCAGGCCACCTCCTGAGGATGATGTAGCTCATCTTCTGGAGTTCAGTTCTTCTCTTCAGTCCATACAAATGGTCCTGACATTTGTGGATGATTATTCGTGTGTTTGGGTCTTCCTATAAAGAGTATTTGTTGGGTTTTAATCATTCCAGTAGATTAGATTGTGATTGTGACAGACCCAACCAGGACCGGGGCTTTTGGAGGGGACTGCAGGGTGGCCTCTTGCCTACTGACTATGGAATTTTGCTTTTAAGGGAACACTACTCATTTAGAGGTGTGTGCCTGGGGGACCTTTTAAGAGGTCCCTTGGAGAGGTCTTGCTTCAGACTCTGGGAACTGGAGTAACCATATACATATTTGGGGTCTTTAGGCCCATACCAGCTATGAATACTTCAGACTGTGAGGCTCAGAGCAGATATTAATATGATCAGCTCAAAGCAACCTGATGCTGAAGGTCTCCTGCTTTAATCTGCTTAGGATGTTATGTGTTAAGTGTCTTTTTCCCATTGGTAATTAAGTTAATTGAGTCACCTATTGTTCCTGTCTGTTGGCTAACTCTTGGAGGTTCCAATGATGGGATTAGCCTTGTGTCAGCTCTAACTCATTATCTAACTGTTGTGTAACTGTTCAGTAAACAGTCATTCCTTTGGTTCTATTCCAACACCTTGTCTGTATGATGATTGGGGTAAAAGGGCTGGTATTAGCTCTCGATCTGCTCAGAACGATTTTGTCAGAGAAGTGGGGTCCATAGAGTAGATGGAGCTCCACGGCGTGTGCCTATGCGCATGCGCAGACCAGCAACTGGCCAGGCAGATGTTCATGCTCGTGGGTAAGGGAGTGCACACAAGCGCACATGCACACTCGCACATCGGCGCACTCGCGCATGCGCACTTGCACATCAATGGGCATGCCCATCACTTATGCTGGCGCCAGGCGGGTTATTTAACCAGGCCTTCTATATGGACTCGTTGCTGTTTGGTCTGCAGCTTCTGCGTATTGTTCCTGATTCCATGTGACCTCTGATCTTGATTTGGCTTATCCCTAACCTGTGATTGTCTGCTTCATACCCTGACCACAGCTTGTCTACTGGATTTCGCTTCTGCCTCCTGATTCTGCTTAACTGTTCTCCTGGTACCAACTTGGCTTGTGACCCGACCATCCTGTTGTCTGCCTTCTATGTCTAATGTGCCCGACCATTACCAACCCGGCTTGTCTGACCCTTCATCCTGCTCATCCGGCCAGCTACAGCAAATCCTGTTACCATCTGCCTTCTACTACCAGCCTGCTCGCTGCCACATCTACCTGCTGACTGCTGCCGGGCAGACTACTGGACTGATTACAGGCTCTCCTACATCACCGTGCTCCTGTGGCGGCTGTCTCACTATCAGTGGCCCTTCGAGCCAGAGCTGTACGAGAGGCCCTCCTCTACACCTCAGGCTCACTGACCTGGCACGTGACAGGTGTGGAGGGCAGGAGGCACCCAGGCGGGGTGCCTAAGCAGTCCCGTCAGTGTTCATGTCCTTTAATCCCTTGGCGTTGCTCCTTGTAGACCTAGTTGTGTTTAGACATTGTTAGGTTTGGCACGTTCTTAGGCGAGGACAGGGTGGATGAAACGCGTGCACGCCACCTCCCTTGACTGATAATTCTGTTGAATTTGATGTAAAATGACGGACTCCTTCCAGCACTAAATCAGCCGGTGTGAGGATAGAAAAATCTTTATGGATAAGATCTGAGTGGTGGGTCAGACCATCATTTATATACATGAAACGGCACGACAAAACTAATATCTGCAGAAGGGGGACACGGATTGTATCCTGCAGTGTCAGCACATCGTCTGCCTTTCCTTCCCCTGACATTGATGGGAGCGTTGCAATGATCCCATCGTACTTTATAACAAACCCCCGCCAATGAATCACGCCTCTGTCCTATAATGCAAATCAGTCCATCCATCTTCCAGTAAAGGTTTTCTATAAATAGGAAGAGACAATAGAGAGGCGGCCACCAACGGTGCGTTCAACGGGAAGCATATTGGGTGAAGCTTCAATTCATCTTTCCATATCATTAGACCCAAGCAGTAAATGAACACTGGCAGCGTGCACTAAGGGTAACATGGGTTCCTACGCAACTGTAACTGAGCGCCACAAACTGAAAATGCTATTTAACCACTTTAAGACCAGAGGATTTTCCTGCTTAAAGTCCAGGCCACTTTTTTCAACTTGGCACTGCGCGACTTTAACTGACAATTGCGCGGTCGTGCGACGCCGTACCCAAACTAAATTTACGTCTTTTTTTCCCCACAAACAGAGCTTTCTTCTGGTGGTATTTGATCACCTCTGCGATTTTCATTTTTTGCGATATTAACCACTTGCCGACCGCCGCAAGTAGATATACTGCGGCGGTCAGCCCCGTGCAGGCAAAGTGACGTACCGGTACGTCACTCGCCTGCGAGCCAATAGGGGGCGAGCGCACACCACCGGAGGCGTGCTCCCACCCCCGCTCATTCACGGGCATCCCCGCGTGAGTGACCGGTGGCTCTGATGTCCTCCGGTCACTGGCGATCTCCCGCTGGAGAGGGAAAAAGGCAGGCGGATGATGTAAACACAACCGTCTGTCATTCTCCCTGATGTAAGTGCAGAGATCATACGATCCTGCTATGTAAGATCGTATGTCTCTGTGGTTACATCATTAGCCCCCCCCACAGTTAGAATCACGCCCCTAGGGTTACATTTAACCCACTGATCACAAATAAAGTTAACCCCTTCCCTGCCAGTGTCATTTTTACAGTAAAAGTGCATATTTATAGCACTGATTACTGCAGCAATGTCACTGGTACCCCCAAAAGTGTCAAAAATGTCAGTCAAGGGTCCGATCTGTCCGCTGTAATGTCGCAGTCCCGCAAAAAAAATTGCAGATCGCCGCCATTACTCGTTAAAAAAAAAAAACAATAAAAATGACAGAAATCTTTCCCTTAGTTAGTAAACGCAATAACTTTTGCGCAAACCAATCAAAATACGCTTATTGTGATTTTTTTTTACCAAAAATATGTAGCAGAAAACAAATTGGCCTAAAATGTTAAAAAATTTTGATTTTTACTTTTTTTGGGGGGGAATTTCATATAAAAAAATGTGAAAAATATTATTTTTTCAAAATTGTCGCTCTTTTTTTGTTTATAGCGCAAAAAATAAAAATCGCAGAGGTGATCAAATACCACCAAATGAAATCTCTATTTGTGGGGAAAAAAAGGATGTCAATTTCATTTGAGTACAGCGTCGCACGACCGCGCAATTGTCCGTTAAATTCACGCAGTGCCGAATCGCAAAATAGGCCCTGGTCTTTGAGCAGCCAAATCCTCCGGGGCTTAAGTGGTTAATAAAAAAAGAGCAAAAATTTTGCGAAAAAATTGACATTTTCTACTTTGACTGTTAAAAAATATCCAATATATTCAATTCAATTTTTGTCATATATTTAGGCCAAAATGTATTTAGCTACATGTCTCTGACAACCATTCCTGACCAGGCTATATTTTGCGTTACTTTAACGGACATTTGTGCGGTTGTGCGACGCTGTACCCAAATTAAATTGTTGTCCTTTTTTCCCCCCCACAAATAGAGATTTCTTTTGGTGGTATTTGATCACCTGTGCGATTTTTAATTTTCGAAAAAAGAGCGACAATTTTGAAAAAAAAAAACAATATTTTTTACATTCTGCTATTTAACATTCCCAAAAAAAATGTACAAATCAAAATTTAACATTTTAGGCCAATTTGTTTTCTGCTGCATATTTTTGGTAAAAAAAATCACAATAAGCGTATTTTTATTGGTTTGCGCAAAAGTTATCGTGTTTACTAACTACGGGAAATATTTGTAATTTTTTTTTTTTACTAGTAATGGCAGCGATCTGCGATTTTTAGCGGGACTGCGACATTGCGACAGATCGGACCCCTGACTGACATTTTTTACATTTTTGGGGGGACCAGTGACATTACTGCAGTAATCAGTGCTAAAAATATGCACTGTCACTGTACTAATGACACTGGCAGGGAAGGGGTTAACACTGTTGGTGATCAAAGGGTTAAATGTATGCCTGGTGCTTACTGACGTGTGTGGGGGGAGGGGATTGTGTGACACAGACACAGATCGCAGGTTGACCTA
This sequence comes from Pelophylax lessonae, assembly GCF_965119305.1. NCBI lineage: Eukaryota > Metazoa > Chordata > Amphibia > Anura > Ranidae > Pelophylax > Pelophylax lessonae. Next base: position 1,130,136 of record NC_138771.1, on the reverse strand, counting down.
TGCTGAATCCTGTAATCTGACCCTGCCTGTCACAGAGAAGATCCGCCTGCTTTGTTTACACAAGCGGGCGGATTTTCTCACTTGATCCCCGACGATCACCACCTCTCCTCCCCTGGCCCGACTCCCGTTGTGTCTGAATACAGTGGGAGCGAGCCTCTGGCGGCGCACGCGCGCCGCCGCCAAGTCAGCGGGGAATCCAGCGACGTAGATCTACATCGCCAGACCCAGGGCTGCCACCTTGCTAGAAGTGGTTAATATATATTTTTAGTATTTAATTTAACCCCCTTCCCCCCACCACAAATACAGATAGGTCTCTGCAGCCCTGGCTGGCGGCCCCTTTAGAAGAGAAGTACAGGATGTCTTTTTTTTTTGCGTTATACTTACCTAGGTGAATGCTGTATCTGTCCCTCCCCCGCCAGCTCTAAGACTGAGAACTGAGCGATCAAATACAGCCAATCACTCGATTCTCAGAGCTCCCGGAGCAGAGATCTGACTGTCAATCACCGCTGTCTGCTTTGCCCCCTCCTCTGCACTCACTGGAGCACTGGGCTGAGGAGGGGGCGGGGGCGGGAGTGGCTAGCTGAGAGGCTGTGCTGGGTGCCGGTCCAGGCATATGGGGGGATTCCAACGTCATTGTCTTTCCCGAGCCTGGACTGGCTTTGTGGCTTCAGCCCGCTGTCTGCTGAAAATGGGTCACAGGAGTGCAGAACGAACCACAGGAGAAGTGCAGCCCAACCAGCTTTCCCCGTACTTCTCCTTTAAGGGGGAAAATACACTGCATCTGAGCGCCACAAACTCAAACCTCTATTTACTCTATTTTTCATATTCAAAGCACCCCTCCCCCAAACCTCTCTGTCCATCCATCCATGTCTCTGTCCATCCATCCACCCGTGTCTCTGTCCATCCATCCATCCATGTCTCTGTCCATCCATCCATCCATGTCTCTGTCCGTCCATTCATGTCTCTGTCCATCCATCCATCCGTGTCTCTGTCCATCCATCCATCTATGTCTCTGTCCATCTATGTCTCTGTCCATCCATCCATCCATGACTCTGTCCGTCCATCCATCCATCTATGTGTCCATGCTTTATTTTGTTGAGACATCACTTTTAAAAACACCCCACTAGCATTTCTAGCCACGACCATCTTGAGTAATACTGGGGTGCCTCAGAGCGGCTCTGCAGGTTACACATGTTTTTGCAAATGTGTGCTAACTAAACCCCTCTTTTTAACGCACATTGTTAGATAGGATAATTCGGTTGGTTGCAGGCTGGTCAGTAAGTTGAGCTGGGATTTTTCTTTGTTTTGTTTGACATGCGTTGCTCTTCCATGTGCTCCTAGCTGTAAAGGCCAGTTAAAGGTGGGGGCAGTTATGTGTAGGGGTAGGTATAGGTAGGGGCAGTTATAGGTGGGGGCAGGTACAGGTGGGGTAGGTACAGGGGGCAGTTATAGGTGGGGGCAGGTACAGGGGGGAACTTATAGGTGGGGCAGGTACAGGGGGCAGTTATAGGTGGGGTAGGTACAGGGGGGCAATTATAGGTGGGGGCAGGTACAGGGGGGAACTTATAGGTGGGGCAGGTACAGGGGGGAACTTATAGGTGGGGCAGGTACAGGGGGGCAGTTATAGGTGGGGTAGGTATAGGGGGGCAGTTATAGGTGGGGCAGGTACAGGGGGGCAAGTACAGGTGGGGCAGGCACAGGGGGCAGTTATAGGTGGGGCAGGTACAGAGGGGGGAACTTATAGGTGGGGCAGTGGCCATTTGTACTGTTGGAATACTGGTGAGGGAATGCACTGGACACCTTTGCTGCCATTGTGCTATGTGCTGGGTGTCCAGTGCGCCCCTGTGCCTTTATGGAGGGATGGGCTCCCCCCAGGTTCACCTGCCCTCTATCTGTCCATTAGAAGGAGCAGCTCACGTGTGCTCCTTCAATCCTGATGACCTAAAGAGCTGACTCTGTGCCAGTGTGCGCCAAGCGAGAGTGGGAGACAGAAGATGGGAGAGGTGCGGCGGGAGGACATTTGGAGGATCGGTGCCCTGGATACTGGCGAGGGGAGAGATCTCCTCCTAGGTTCTGTCCCGTCTGTCCGGAGCAGGTGGTGGAGGAGGCAACCCCCTGGTGTCCTCTGTGTGTGCAGCTCTGCCAGGAGAGGAGAAGTGGAGATCATTTGGTGGGGGATGGGAGAGCTGTGAGGTGGAGAGCGAGCACGGTTCCATCTGGTCTCTGTCAGCTCCTGCCGACTTCTCAGGTGAGCTTCAGTCCTCCTCGGCTCCCCTCGGTGTTCCTTGGCCCCACTCGGCTTTCCTGGGTTCATTCCTTTTTGAGAATGAAATAATACAACTAATAAAAATATTAATAATAACAGTATAATATAAATCGGCGCTAAAATCACATTATTAATAGTTAAAATGAAAAATCACATAAATATAGGTGTAATAATAAGTGCAAATACCCACTCCAAAGTGGATAAGTGAGGGTGCAAATATACTCAAGAATAGTGAAGATATAAAACACAGTTATGTCATTTGTGACGCAACGCGTCGGGAGGAGACGTTTTGGAGACCCCGCTGGTCTCTTCTCTACATTTCACTGTGATTTTCAATGTAAGTTGTATATTTTTATTAAAGTATCGTTTTAAACTTGATTTTAAAGCCTTACTCATTCTCAGTGAGGTGTGCAGCCATTGCACTCACAGGGTGTTGTTCACTTGGTGAATTGCTTGGGATCTTCCTTACACACGGAGAAAACAATTTTTTTGGGCACTTCTAAATTACTTTTATTGGACTATATTGATTTATTTCGGCACTCACTTCTTGGTTTCTCATTGGAACTTCTGGACTATCGTGTTTTACACTGAGTGCATTTATTTATGTTTTTTGAAGATTGCACGTTTCATGTTTTATATATTTATCTTCACTATTCTTGAGTATATTTGCACCCTCACTCATCCACTTTGAAGTGGGTATTTGCACACCTATATTTATGTTTTTTAACTATTATTAATGTGATTTATATTATATTGTTTAATTCTTTTTGTATGTGGTGACACTACTAGAAATTGGCTGCTATTATCTTTTATCACACTGAGATTTATATTCAATTTTATTCCTATTTTGGTTAGCGTATTGGTTCATTTATCCAAATAATAATAACAGCACTCCCAAGGAGCATTGATGGATACAGGTACATGGCTGCTACCCCCGGCCTAGATAGCCCTGGCACTTGAGGATACTGGCCTCCAGACATTGGAAGGAGGAGAGGATATTATGTGTTTATTCTCCACAGCATGACCTTTATACAGTTGATTTTGGGCTACATTATACAAGAGATTATTGTAAAGGGTGAACCAATGATGAGATATATTGTGAATTGCTAGCCCCATTATTAGCAAACAAAGTGTTATACGGGAGAGGAGGAATTAATGTATCCCATTGGAACCTATAAGTCTGTGGTTTGAGGGACTCCTCCCTACTCCTTTGTCCCTCTCTTTTCTGTGTCCCCCGCCCACTTGTTTGGAGGGGGTATACTGGTATGGTGAGACCGCTTTGGTCCTCGCGTCCATCTGAGGAATTTTTAAACAGCCACCCACAGAGACAGTCAACAATGCTAAGAGGATTTCCTCCCATAAATGGGTCTTGAGGAAGCTACGCTTACAGCGAAACACGTTGACCTTACCTGTGATCAAATAAGGTGCGGGTCTTGAGGAAGCTAGGCTTACAGCAAAACACGTTGACCTCACCTGTGATCAGAGGTGGTGCGGGTCTTGAGGAAGCTAGGCTTACAGCGAAACACGTTGACCTCACCTGTGATCAGAGGAGGTGCGGGTCTTGAGGAAACTAGGCTTACAGTGAAACACGTTGACCTCACCTGTGATCAGAGGTGTTGCGGGTCTTGAGGAAACTAGGCTTACAGTGAAACACGTTGACCTCACCTGTGATCAGAGGTGGTGCGGGTCTTGAGGAAGCTAGGTTTACAGCAAAACACATTGACCTCACCTGTGATCAGAGGAGGTGCGGGGATTGAGGAAGCTAGGCTTACAGCAAAACACGTTGACCTCACCTGTGATCAGAGGAGGTGCTCTGCTACAGGACATGTGTCCCCTGGATTTGGTGGAATCTTCTGCCCCCTTCTGGGTATAGGGGAATTGCTGTACTAGGGCTTCATCCCACGCCTTGTTGGTTTTATACACTCCTTTTATTATGTGAACTAATAAATAAAAAATCTTTTTTTCTTTTATAGGAATGAAGTGAAGCTAATGCCAATAAAGTCCACCTTTGGCAGAACTGGAGTTCTGCAGATTTTTATCTTTTATGGAGAACAGTCGAAAAACAGAGAAACAAATTAGAAGATTTGTAAAATAGACGGAGGAGGAACAATATTCACATAATTGGACTGCCAGAGAAAAGTAAGGTATGAACATGAGAAACCTTTTGGAAAATTGGCTTCTGGAGGCATTTGGGAAGGAAGAACTATCCCCCTTTTTTGCCATAGAAAGGGCTCGTAGAGTCCCGATGAGAACCCCCATCTCAGGAGGGATCCCAAGACCAGCGATCATGAAACTCCTTTTCCTTAACCACGCTGCTGTTACTGCAGCAGAGTGGCTCGGCTGGGTCCAGCGACTCCTCAGGAATCCTCCCTCTCTCGGCTCCCGCTGTATTCAGACACAGCGGGAGTCGGGCCAGGGGAGGAGATGTGGTGATCACCGCCACTCTTCCCCGATCGTCGGGGAGTCGGGGACAGAGTGAGGAAATCCGCCCACTTGTGTAAACAAAGCAGGCGGATAACATAGAAACATAGAATGTGTCGGCAGATAAGAACCATTTGGCCCATCTAGTCTGCCCAATATATCTGAATCCTATGAATAGTCCCTGGCCCTATCTTATATGAAGGATAGCCTTATGCCTATCCCATGCATGCTTAAACTCCTTCACTGTATTTGCAGCTACCACTTCTGCAGGAAGGTTATTCCATGCATCCACTACTCTCTCAGTAAAGTAATACTTCCTCATATTACTTTTAAACCTTTGCCCCTCTAATTTAAAACTGTGTCCTCTTGTGGTAGTTTTTCTTCTTTTAAATATGCTCTCCTCCTTTATCGAGTTGATTCCCTTTATGTATTTAAAGGTTTCTATCATATCCCCTCTGTCTCTTCTTTCTTCCAAGCTATACATGTTAAGGTCCTTTAACCTTTCCTGGTAAGTTTGTTCCTGCAATCCATGGACTAGTTTAGTAGCTCTTCTCTGAACTCTCTCTAGAGTATCTATATCCTTCTGGAGATATGGCCTCCATTACTGCGCACAATACTCCAAGTGAGGTCTCACCAGTGTTCTGTACAGCGGCATAAGCACTTCTCTCTTTCTACTGCTTATACCTCTCCCTATACATCCAAGCATTCTGCTGGCATTTCGTGCTGCTCTATTACATTGTCTTCCCACCTTTAAGTCTTCTGAAATAATTACTCCTAAATCCCTTTCCTCAGATACTGAGGTCAGGACTGTGTCAAATATTCTATATTCTGCCCTTGGGTTTTTACGCCCCAGGTGCATCTCCTATGTGACAGGCAGGGACAGATCACAGGATTCAGCATAGCTCAACCTGCGATCTGTGTCACACAATCCCCTCCCCCCACACACGTCAGTAAGCATAAGGCATACATTTAACCCCTTGATCACCCACAATGTTAACCCCTTCCCTGCCAGTGTCATTAGTACAGTGACAGTGCATATTTTTAGCACTGATTACTGTAGTAATGTCACTGGTACCCCCAAAAGTGTCAGTCAAGGGTCCGATCTGTCCGCCGCAATGTTGCAGTCCCACTAAAAATCGCAGATCGCCGCCATTACTAGTAAAAAAAAACAATAAACAATAGAAATGACAAATCTTTCCCTTTGTTAGTAAACGCGATAACTTTTGCGCAAACCAATCAAAATACGCTTATTGCGATTTTTTGTTTAACAAAAATATGTAGCAGAAAACAAATTGGCCTAAAATGTTAAAAAAGTTTGATTTGTAATTTTTTTGGGGGGGAATGTTATATAGCAGAATGTAAAAAATATTGCTTTTTTTTTTCAAAAAATAAAAATCGCAGAGGTGATCAAATACCACCAAAAGAAAGCTCTGTGGGGAAAAAAAGGACATAAATTTATTTTGGGTACAGCGTCGCACGACAGCGCAATTGTCCGTTAAAGTGACGCAGTGCCGAATCGCAAAATTTTTTTGTCAAAGACATGTAGCTAAATAAATTTTGGCCTAAATATATGACAAAAATTGAATATATTGGTTATTTTTTAACTGTCAAAGTAGAAAATGTCAATTTTTTTGCAAAATTTTTTTCTCTAATATCGCAAAAAATGAAAAGCACAGAGGTGATCAAATACCACTAAAAGAAATCATTGTTTGTGGGGAAAAAAGGACGTAAATTTAGTTTGGGTACGTCGTTGCATGACCGCGCAATTGTCAGTTAAAGTCGCGCAGTGCCAAGTGGCCTGGACGTTGAACAGGAAAATCCTCCGGTGGTAAAGTGGTTAAAGACAGAGAAATAATATTGTGAAAAGCAGAGAAATTACAGAAATCCGGTTTATTGGGGTTAAAATATAATTTTTTCCATATTTCTCTGCAGAAGTACAGAGGAGAAGTGTGAGGTTTATAGATAGAAGTTAGATATACAATCCGCTGTGCTATATCCGGTGTGACTGAGGGTCGCAGCACAAGGAGCGGTCCGTTTCTTTGACACGCCCGCCGCAGCCGCAGCTTGGCTAGAAAGAAATGAGCGGCCTATATAAGTTTGGAGACAAGAGGCAAACATCTTTTGATGGGGACACATGGGTCTTTTATATTGGTTTGGAGCAGTGATGGGGAACCTTTCTGAGCCCAAGGGCCCAAACTGCAACAGGTGCAAGAACAGCGTGTCAGAGGTCATGTGACTGCATCCAGAGGGGGGGGGGGACAGAACTCTGCTCACCCCACCATATGTCTAATCCCCGGGAGGAGGAGATCACACAGCTTGCTACAGTAATGGCCCCTCTAGGAGTCCCCGGTGGGTGCAGCACCCGCTCTCCTCTCACCTGAGCCCCCGGTAATCCCCATCCTCCAGGGGCAGCAGTGACCCCCAGCACTGATCAGACTGCTCAGGGGTTAAGAGAGAGAGAGGGGGGTGAGAGAGAGAGGGGGGGTAAGAGAGAGAGCAGGGGTGAGAGAGAGAGGGGGGGTGAGAGAGAGAGGGGGGGTAAGAGAGAGAGCAGGGGTGAGAGAGAGAGGGGGGGTGAGAGAGAAAGGGAGTGAGAGAGAGAGGGAGTGAGAGAGAGAGGGAGTGAGAGACGTGTAAGAGAGAGAGAGGGGTGTAAGAGAGAGAGGGGGTGAGAGAGGGGGGAGTGAGAGAGACGTGTAAGAGAGAGGGGTGTAAGAGAGAGAGGGGTGTAAGAGAGAGAGGGGAAACTGAGAGAGAGAGGGGGAACTGAGAGAGAGAGAGGCATGTAAGAGAGAGAGGCATGTAAGAGAGAGAGGGGGAACTGAGAAAGAGAAGGGGACTGAGAGATTGGGGGTTGAGAGAGAGAGAAGGGGTGTGAGAGAGATGGGGAGCTGAGAGATGGGGGGTGGCTGAGAGAGAGGAGAGTGAGGAGGGAGATGAGACCCTTAGCTCTGTCCCTATCTGCTCCCCCATCCCAGTCTCTGTCCGCAGGTAGGTCTTTGTATGATCATGTCTGGTACCTTCCATGCCAGTCTCTGTGTGCTCTCTGCTTTGTTCCTTCTAGCGGTTCCTTGTAGGCTGTACCTCCCGCCCATCCTCATCTTCCGGCCCCCAAAGCAGCCTGTTTTCCTGGCCTCACTGTTGGTGTTTTAGCAGAGAGAAGGTTTGAGGAGTTGAACAATATAATAGCCAGTGTTGGGGTAGTTACTCGAAAAATGTAACCAGTTACTAGTTACTTCTGTAAATTGTAAGGAGATTACTTTACTGGTTACTGCATTTAAAAAGTAACTTCACTACTTATTACTTTACTCTCCTCCAGGGCCGGTGCAAGGATTTTTGGCGCCCTAGGCAAAATAAAAATTGCCGCCCCCCCCCCCCCCCCAAAAGCACAAAAAGCCATTATGTAAAATAAAGTGCAAATTTTAATACAAAACATTCTGAAAGTGCAATACAACATATAGTTGTTAAGAGTAAAATAAACTGTATTAGAACACATGTTATATGAAAGTGCATCAAACATGCAGCATGTAGGGCAATGACGCACTTTAATGAAAGGGTCATTCTAATAGAGTTTAATGGCAGCGCACCTAAAAATGTGTGTAAAACATGCAGATCGATGCAACATGGAAAAACGACACCAAGTAGATGTAAACAGGGCCTTCAATTCACCTTATCCTTAACTTTCACACTGCCTTATTAACCGGTTCCGGACTGCCCACCACATATTTACTGCGCGTCTGTGACAGGCTGGCCCTCAAGCGCAAACCGGCGTAGACCTACGACGGTCGCTCGCCTGCAGCTGTGAGCGCCTGTAGTCCCAGTTCACATTTGTGCGATGCGGGAATTCTGCGAATATACAGTGTGATCCCACATCACATCCGCACCCCTGGCAGTTCACACTGCCATATGCGATACGCTGGGGGTGTCAATTAAAAGTTAATGACACCCCCAGATCAGATCGCATCTCGCAGTGCAAACTGCATGGCTGATTTTGCACCGCACAGAGATCGCATGTAATGAAGGAGCAGTGCGCTCCGAATTACATGCAATTTCTGTGATCGCACAAATGTGAACCGGCCCTAAGTGCCGGTTCACATTATTGCGGCTGCGGCGATCGCATGTAATGTCGGAGCGCACTGCTCCTTCATTACATGCGATCAGGTGTGCGGTGCAAAATCAGCCATACACTTTGTATGGCTAAATTCGCACCGCAACCGCAGCAAAGACGCACAGGACCCTTTTTTTCAGCTGCATCAGGATCGGATTGCACAGTGGTTCACACTTGTGCGATCTGATCCTGTGCGAACTGTAAGGTCCGGGTCACACTTATGGGATGCGGGAAGACTGTGAATTTGCAGCCTGTTCCCGCTTCGCAAAATACGCAGGGGGTGTCAATGAAATGTTAACGACACCCCAGTTTGATCGCATATCGCAGTGCGATCTGAAAGTTCGCACAGGATCGGATCGCACAAGTGTGAACCACTGTGCGATCCGATCCTGATGCGGCTGAAAAAAAGGGTCCTGTGCGTCTTTGCTGCGGGTGCGGTGCGAATGTCAGCCATACAAAGTGTATGGCTGAATTCGCACCGCACAGCCGATCGCATGTAATGAAGGAGTAGTGCGCTCCGACATTACATGCGATTGCCGCAGCCGCAATAATGTGAACCGGCACTAAAGATCGCACTGCGATATGCGATCAAACTGGGGGTGTCATTAACATTTCATTGACACCCCCTGCGTATCGCATATGGCAGTGTGAACTGCCAGGGGTGCGTTTGCGATGTGGGAACAGGCTGTATATTCGCAGCGTTCCCACATCGCACAAGTGTGACCCGGACCTTAGGCAGAATACAAATAGGGAGCCGAGCACAAGACAAGAGAAGTAGAGAATATTTTTTTAAAACAGCCACAATAAAACAATTATACTCCATCCCAAGGATAAATGTAATGTTACCCCTCCCTCACTGAATATACCCATTTAAAATGCCCATTTTCACTCACGTTTTTATGTGTGTGTTCTAAATGGCACCAGCACGGCAGCACCAGGTTGGACAGGTCCTCTTCTCCTTCTTCCTGGATCTGGGGGTCTGGCCGGGGACTGGTCCTTCTTGCACTATCTGCTCTGATTCAAAATGTGTTCCTTCCCGCTCCTGGATGCGATGCGCCCGCCCGGTCTCCTACCCCTGCCCGCCCGCCCGGTCTCCTCTTTCCGCCCGCCCGGTCTCCTCCCCCCGCCCGCCCGGTCTCCTCTTCCCGCCCGCCCGGTCTCCTCCCCCCGCCCGCCCGGTCTCCTCTTCCCGCCCGCCCGGTCTCCTCTTCCCGCCCGCCCGGTCTCCTCCCCCCGCCCGCCCGACGTCATCGGCAGAGCAGGGGGAACCTCCACTGATGCAAAGCCTTCAGACGCTGAAGGCTGGAGCCAGCCAGGAGACCTACGTCATGCGCTGCCTGTCACACACACAAGTCTGTGTGTGACACAGAGAGAGAGACATGATTATTGAGCCGAGTGAGCCGAGGGCGCCGCCACCCACAGAGGCCGAGCCGATGGTACAGTTGTTAGCAGCACAGCAGCAAGAGGGGCGCCGCGCCGCCCGGCCGGCATACAGTAGTCATTGCGGACAGACAGCGCAACAAGTAGGATGCTGGCGACCCCCTGCTGAGTGGCGCCCTAGGCGACTGCCTGGGTCGCCTTACAGGTGGCGCCGGCCCTGCTCTCCTCTTTCTTCATTGACCGTGTAGAAGAAGATACATGACACTCTTTCTGCATAGAGTTTATTTTATAGACACAGGCTTTGGGAAACATGAGAACAAAACCTGAAAAAACAGAATAAAACATAAAATGCAACAAAAAGTCATAAACTTCATCCCTCTCTATTCTTCCAAATAACGATTGTATCGCACGGCTTGGGTAACGCAGGAAAGCGCGTTCCTATAGCATAGTAAAGTAGTGTAGTTACTTCCTATAGTCTAGTAAAGTAGTGTAGTTACCTCCTATAGCCTAGTAAAGTAGTGTAGTTACCTCCTATAGCCTAGTAAAGTAGTGTAGTTACCTCCTATAGCCTAGTAAAGTAGTGTAGTTACCTCCTATAGCCTAGTAAAGTAATGTACTTACCTCCTATAGTCTAGTAAAGTAGTGTAGTTACCTCCTATAGTCTAGTAAAGTAGTGTAGTTACCTCCTATAGCCTAGTAAAGTAGTGTAGATACCTCCTATAGTCTAGTAAAGTAGTGTAGTTACCTCCTATAGTCTAGTAAAGTAGTGTAGTTACCTCCTATAGCCTAGTAAAGTAGTGTAGATACTTCCTATAGTCTAGTAAAGTAGTGTAGTTACCTCCTATAGCCTAGTAAAGTAATGTACTTACCTCCTATAGTCTAGTAAAGTAGTGTAGTTACCTCCTATAGCCTAGTAAAGTAGTGTAGTTACCTCCTATAGCCTAGTAAAGTAATGTACTTACCTCCTATAGCCTAGTAAAGTAGTGTAGTTACCTCCTATAGTCTAGTAAAGTAGTGTAGTTACCTCCTATAGCCTAGTAAAGTAGTGTAGTTACCTCCTATAGCCTAGTAAAGTAGTGTAGTTACCTCCTATAACCTAGTAAAGTAGTGTAGTTACCTCCTATAGCCTAGTAAAGTAGTGTAGTTACCTCCTATAGCCTAGTAAAGTAGTGTAGTTACCTCCTATAACCTAGTAAAGTAGTGTAGTTACCTCCTATAGTCTAGTAAAGTAGTGTAGTTACCTCCTATAGCCTAGTAAAGTAGTGTAGTTACCTCCTATAACCTAGTAAAGTAGTGTAGTTACCTCCTATAGCCTAGTAAAGTAGTGTAGTTACCTCCTATAGCCTAGTAAAGTAGTGTAGTTACCTCCTATAGCCTAGTAAAGTAGTGTAGTTACCTCCTATAACCTAGTAAAGTAGTGTAGTTACCTCCTATAGCCTAGTAAAGTAGTGTAGTTACCTCCTATAGCCTAGTAAAGTAGTGTAGTTACCAATATTAGTATTGTAACTAGTTACATTACTTCGTTACCAAAAAAAGTAATGTAGTTACTGTAATCCGTTACTTTGTAACTCGTTACCTGTAGTGTATTAACACAGACCAGGCTGTACAGGTTGCTTCTTTATTCACTGCACATCAGCATGAACTGAACTTCAGCCACACCCAGCTCCCAGACATATACATAATTGTAACATTTTGCAGACAGCAACTTAACCCGTTGCTTACCATACTACATTCCCTCCTCTCTTTGAATAAAACATAACATGCACAACGGATTAATAAGATTAACAAAATGCATGGATGAACAACTAAAAATTTAAACTATAAACTCCTGACTATACACATAGTCCTTAAGGTAGGCCGGTGGATTAGTTGCTCGTTTTTCTCTTGGCCATTCCGATGTGGATGGTTGTGGATTGAAGTCTGGATCACTGGCAGTATCATCACTACTCTTTGCCTGTTCGCCGTCTTCCGATACTTGACCTTCTGGCTCAATAAATTTCTTCACAAATGAGGAATTACGCACTTTTGTGTGTCCATCTAAATCCTCTAAAACCACTTGAGTACCTCTTTTCTCCTTTACAACATAAGGCTCAGGTTCAAAGGACGGAGCCAGTTTGTTAAACCGATCATTTTGAAGCAACACCTTATCACCCTGTTGAAGGCCACTAGGTTGACAATGGCGGCGGTGGTTTGCATACTGTTCAGCCCGGATCTTCCTTTCCTCATCAATATGCCGAAAAGGTTTCTGACTCGTAGGAGGACCCCCAATGTCTGGCAATTTTGTCCTGAATTTGCGACCACAAAGAAGTTCCGCAGGACTAACTCCAGTGACAGTATGCGGAGTTGTGCGATAAGCCAAAAGAAAACGCCACAGTTCCTTTTTCCAGTCTCTTCTCTCTAAATGAGCAATACGCAAAGCTTTTAGCAAGGTTCGATTCTGGCGTTCCACTTCCCCATTAGCCTGTGGCCAGTATGGAGTTGTACGATGATGTTCAATAACATTTGATTTCAGGTAATCCTGAAATTCCTGAGAAGTAAATTGGGCACCATTATCACTCACAATCCGTTTAGGCAACCCATGAGATGCAAAAATGCTCTCCAACCCCTCAATTACAGTTGATGATGTAGCTTTAGTGAGAACTACCACCTCTTGCCACCTTGAATAATAGTCCACAACAACTAAAAGATGGTGTCCAGATGGAATGTCACACAGATCAATGGCTAAATCTTCCCATGGTCCCTCAGGTAGAACAGTGTGAGTTACTGGTTCTGGTTTAGGTTTGCTGCCCACCAACTGACATGCTCGACATGAAGAAACCAAACGTTCCACATCCTTGTCAATTCCTGGCCACCAGACTTTCTCACGTAATCTTTGTTTGGTGCGTACAATGCCTTGATGGCCCTCATGGGCTAAATGTAATGTACGTTTCCGTAAGTCTTTAGGCATCACAATGCGATTGCCACGTAGAACTAGTTGTCCTGCAATACTCAGCTCTTGTTTGATTCTGTGATAGCTTGGGTCACAATCCACCCAAACCCCTTGTCTTACACATTTCCTCAACCGAGCAATTTCCGGATCCACAGATGACAATTCTTCAACCTCCCGCAGTGTCAATGCCTGAGGCATGGCGTTAGTAGCCACAAAACGAATGTACTCTTCTGCCAGGTTATGAACAGGTGCTGAAGACTGAGGCAATCTGGAAAGTGCATCTGCCGCATTAGTCGGTCCAGGTCTGTACCGCACTGTAAATCGATACGGTAACAATCTGAGAACCCATCTTTCAATTCTGGCGGATGGTTTTGAGCGTGGCGAATATATCACTTCCAGAGGCTTGTGGTCTGTGATGATTTCAAAATCAAGGCCGTAGAGATAGGTGTGAAACCTTTCACATCCCCAAACAACAGCCAAAGCTTCTTTCTCGGTCTGAGAATAACATCTCTCTACATCAGTAAGGGATCTGCTTGCATACTGAATAGGCCTGTAATCGCCTGTGCATTGTCTCTGAACCAAGATGGCGCCTAACCCCACAGGGCTAGCATCGACAATAACTTGGGTGTGTGCAGTAGGATTGAAATAAGCCAAAATTGTGGCGCAAGTCAGCCGTCTCTTAAGTTCATCAAATGCACTTTGTTCCAAAAGGCCCCACTTCCAAGGGACTGCTTTGCGAGTCAACAATCTCAAAGGTTCACTGACAGTCGCCATATCTGGAATAAACTTAGCACAGTAATTCACTAGCCCAAGAAAACTGCGTACTTCTGCAGGGTTTTCAGGATTTCTGACACAGCTTTAATTTTACAGTCCTCCGGACCAATGCCCCTGTCAGACAGCACATGGCCCATAAAAGTCATTTTATTCATTTGAAATGTGCACTTCTTCTCATTTAATGTTAACCCTTTCTCCTTCAAGCGATTTAGCACTGCACGGAGACGTTCATCGTGCTCCTGTGTGTTTGTTCCCCACACAATTATATCATCAGAAATGTTATGCGTGCCTTCACAACCATGTAGCACTTGCTGAATCACATGTTGATAGGCCTCCGGTGCTGACGATACGCCAAACATCAACCTCTTGTATCTAAAAAGACCTTTATGGCTTGCAAATGTAGTGATGACTCTAGATGCTGGGGTCAATTCAATCTGATGATAACCCCATTTCAAATCCAGTTTACTGAAGACACTTGCCCCATTCATTGCATGTAGAACATCTTCAATAGTGGGAATTGGATGTCTCTCTCTCTGCACAGCTTGGTTAGCACATCTCATGTCCACACAAATCCGAATATCTGTGCCCTTTGGTACAACAACTAACGGCGATACCCACGGAGTGGGTCCTTCCACAGGTTCAATAATGTCAAGGTCTAGCAGCTCTGCCAGTTTGTGCTCAACAGGTGATCTCAGGCTATAAGGAAGTCTGCGTACTGGCTGTGCAATAGGCTTTACATGTGGATCAATGTGAAGCTCCAACTGAAAATCCTTTAATTTTCCAAACCCAGAGAAGCAATCTTTAAATTCCTCTTTCAATGCAGAAATAGCAGGAGACACCATATTCACTCTTGCGCTGCCTACATCACGGCCAATCTTTAACACCCCCAGTGCCATTGCGGTTTGACGGCCAAGCAGAGGCGACCCTGTGCCATCTACAACATAGAATTCGGTCTGCAATGGAGGACCAGTCTCATGTGTTTGAACAGAGGTATAAAATTTGCCTTTAAGTTGCAGTGGTGTACTGGAGCCATAAGTATAAATCTGTTTAGTGGTGTTACACAATTTAAGGTGATTTTCTCTGCCATTAAGACTGTGCCAAGAAGCTAAGTCCATAACATTGCATGTAGCTCCAGAGTCAATCAGCACTGACACATCTGTATTTCCAATCTTAATGGTTAATGTCCCGGCTTGCAGAGAACACAGGGAGAATATAAATTCACAGTCAGGAGCACTCTCTTTATCCTCAGCTATAACATTTACTTGTGCTGATGGTCCTTTGGTTTTGTTATCTCTGGTTGTACTTCTACACACAGCTGCAAAATGACCTGTCTTTCCACAAGCATAGCACATTTTATTCTGTACCACAGTGCAGTCCTGACTTGTGTGTCCCTCTCTGCCACATTTACTGCAGGTGATATGTAAAGTCCTATTTGGAAAACTCTCTTTTCTACTCCAGGTATTCCTATTATTATAGGTAGGTTTGGAGACTGTATTGACAGATGCAGTGTCCTTGGTTTCAATATGCAGAGCCTGGAGCTCAGACAGTTCAATGGCTCTTGCAATCTCCTGCAGACTAGTAAGTGTGAGACTAGGTTCTCTCAATAATCTCCTCCTGAGGTGCACAGATGTGCATTTCTCTATGACCTGATCTCTGATTATCTCCTCAGTTACAGTCCCAAAATCACAAGACTTTGCCAGATATTTCAGCCTAGTCACATAACTGTCTGTGGTTTCTCCCAGTTCTTGCACAGCCTGTCTAAACTTATATCTTTCATAGGGAATATTTTTCTTTGGCTCAAAGTACTCACTCAGTCTATTCATGGCTGTCTCATAGTCTGAATCTTCCCCTGTTGCTCCCAGGGTTTCAAAAATGTCCTGAACTTGAGGTCCAGCTAGACGCAGCAGCATGGCTCTCTTCTGAGCAGGTGCAGTCACTCCTGTGGCTATAACATAGAGCTGAAATCCCTTCTTCCATTTGTCCCAGCGCTGTGAGAGACTAGTGTGGTCTCCAGACACATCAAACGGTCCGATAGCCGGTAAATCCAGAAAGCTAGCCATCCTCGTCGCCAAAATGTAGTGTATTAACACAGACCAGGCTGTACAGGTTGCTTCTTTATTCACTGAACATCACGCATGCAACTAAACTTCAGCCACACCCAGCTCCCAGACATATACATAATTGTAACATTTTGCAGACAGCAACTTAACCCGTTGCTTACCATACTACATTACCCCCAACACTGATAATAGCGCACACATAAACAGAAAAAAGTGTTATCAAATCTTGCAAGGCTATTTAAAAACACCTTCTCTTATACAGTAAATATGGGGATTTGGTCCCACCATATGGCCTTATTGTGCTTAAGCCCCCCACTACGTCAAAGTACCCCATTCTCAGTGGGTCCTACACTATTCATAGAGAAGAGGAGGTTTGAGGAGTTCAGGCTCTGGAGGGCACAGGGGATGCTGCATGCGTTGCTCGCCTCTTTGGGGGTCAAGAAGGTAGTGAAGCTCTTTTCTCCCCCCCGGGGTCTCAGGCCTATCTCTTCACCTACCCCGTGGAGGCTACGGGGTCGCCCACTCACTCGCCTTGTGCAGATAGTTTCCCACACCTCCTCCTTGCCACTGTTTGCTGCCGCACTCCCACCACCACAAACCTGGACTCTCCATGGATCTCCCTCTACCTGCGATCACCAGACTGCTCACGTGCCCACAGAGAGGGCTCTGCGCGCCAGCTGTGACACGCGTGCCATACGTTCACCATCACTGGTTTAGAGCATTGGAATGGAGTTATGATGTAAGAGTGAAGTTGATTAGAGAGTTGCGGGGGTTGTTACACAAAGAATTTGTTATAAGAAGGAATTCTGCTATTTACACGAGTGGAGTATGGGACCACAATCAATACCCCTAAGGGGATTTTGGGGAGGGGGGGAGGATAATGAGAGGGGGAGGGGGGGAGTCCCTTTTTTTTTGACCGGGAGGCAGAGGGAGGGGGGTGGGGGCCCCTCTCCCGTCACGCATAAAAGTGATCCTGCGGCGAATCCACCGCTGGGACCACCTTTATGTGAAAGAGGGCCACCTGCCCTGTAAAAAAATACCGGGGTTATGGCTGCAATCGGCTATCTGCTGCCATAACCCCGTATTTAATGTCAAAGTAGCGACGTAAAACTGCGGCGGGCGGTTCGGAAGTGGTTAATGTTTTGCTTTTAAAAAAAATAGCTTACTTCCTCCCTAGACAGGAAGTGATGTCTGACGTTGCTTCGCTCCTCCTGCTTCTGAAAGCGATCCAGCAGCCAATTAGCCGCTCAGACCACTTTCCTGAGAAAGAGAATCGCCAGTTAAAAAAAATAAAAATACCGAGGTTATGGCCGACAGCTTCACCAGAAACCCGGTAAACCCCTTGCAAGCCGCAACTTATATATATTTATTGCAGTGGGCAAGCGGATATTGCAAAGGCCCTGTGTAAGCTGCTGACCATAGGAGTCCGCACAAGGTGTGCCAGGTGTATCTGGGCACACCTTAATCACCCCATGTGGTGCAGATACCCCCTGTTTGGACCCCTAAAATTTCACCAAAGCCTCCTAACAGGCTCCTGAAAAAATTGTAAAAAAAAATAAATAACATTTAACAAAAACAAATAAAATTGTAAAAAAATAAAATAAGAATAAAAACCAATGACACCATCCACTGCCCTACTGACACCATCCACTGCCCTACTGACACCATCCACTGCCCTACTGACACCATCCACTGCTCTACTGACACCATCCACTGCTCTACTGACACCATCCACTGCCCTTCTGACACCATCCACTGCCCTACTTTCACCATCCACTGCTCTACTGACACCGTCCACTGCTCTATTGACACCATCCACTGCTCTACTGACACCATCCACTGCTCTACTGACACCATCCACTGCTCTACTGACACCAATCTCTGCCCTACTGACACCGTCCACTACCCTACTGACAGCATCCACTGCTCTACTGACACCAATCTCTGCCCTACTGACACTGTCCACTGCCCTACTGACACCATCCACTGCCCTACTGACACCGTCCACTGCCCTACTGACACCAATCTCTGCCCTACTGACACCGTCCACTGCCCTACTGACACCATCCACTGCTCTACTGACACCGTCCACTGCCCTACTGACACCAATCTCTGCCCTACTGACACCATCCACTGCCCTACTGACACCAATCTCTGCTCTACTGACACCGTCCACTGCCCTACTGACACCAATCTTTGCCCTACTGACACCATCCACTGCTCTACTGACACCGTCCACTGCCCTACTGACACCATACACTGCTCTACTGACACCATCCACTGCTCTACTGACACCCTCCACTGCCGTACTGACACCATCCACTGCCATACTGACACCGTCCACTGCCCTACTGACACCATCCACTGCTCTGACACCGTCCACTGCTCTACTGACACCATCCACTGCTCTACTGACACCGTCCACTTCTCTACTGACACCATCCACTGCCCTACTGACACCGTCCACTGCTCTACTGACAACGTCCCCTGCTCTACTGACACCGTCCACTGCTCTACTGACACCGTCCACTGCCCTACTGACACCGTCCACTGCTCTACTGACACCGTCCACTGCCCTACTGACACCATCCACTGCCCTACTGACAGAGAGGGCTCTGCGCGCCAGCTGTGACACGCGTGCCATACGTTCACCATCACTGGTTTAGAGCATTGGAATGGAGTTATGATGTAAGAGTGAAGTTGATTAGAGAGTTGCGGGGGTTGTTACACAAAGAATTTGTTATAAGAAGGAATTCTGCTATTTACACGAGTGGAGTATGGGACCACAATCAATACCCCTAAGGGGATTTTGGGGAGGGGGGAAGATAATGAGAGGGGGAGGGGGGAGTCCCTTTTTTTTTGACCGGGAGGCAGAGGGAGGGGGGTGGGGGCCCCTCTCCCGTCACGCATAAAAGTGATCCTGCGGCGAATCCACCGCTGGGACCACCATTATGTGAAAGAGGGCCACCTGCCCTGTAAAAAAATACCGGGATTATGGCTGCAATCGGCTATCTGCTGCCATAACCCCGTATTTAATGTCAAAGTAGCGACGTAAAACTGCGGCGGGCGGTTCGGAAGTGGTTAATGTTTTGCTTTTAAAAAAAATAGCTTACTTCCTCCCTAGACAGGAAGTGATGTCTGACGTTGCTTCGCTCCTCCTGCTTCTGAAAGCGATCCAGCAGCCAATTAGCCGCTCAGACCACTTTCCTGAGAAAGAGAATCGCCAGTTAAAAAAAATAAAAATACCGAGGTTATGGCCGACAGCTTCACCAGAAACCCGGTAAACCCCTTGCAAGCCGCAACTTATATATATTTATTGCAGTGGGCAAGCGGATATTGCAAAGGCCCTGTGTAAGCTGCTGACCATAGGAGTCCGCACAAGGTGTGCCAGGTGTATCTGGGCACACCTTAATCACCCCATGTGGTGCAGATACCCCCTGTTTGGACCCCTGATATTTCACCAAAGCCTCCTAACAGGCTCCTGAAAAAATTGTAAAAAAAAATAAATAACATTTAACAAAAACAAATAAAATTGTAAAAAAATAAAATAAGAATAAAAACCAATGACACCATCCACTGCCCTACTGACACCATCCACTGCCCTACTGACACCATCCACTGCTCTACTGACACCATCCACTGCCCTACTGACACCATCCACTGCTCTACTGACACCATCCACTGCTCTACTGACACCATCCACTGCCCTTCTGACACCATCCACTGCCCTACTTTCACCATCCACTGCTCTACTGACACCGTCCACTGCTCTATTGACACCATCCACTGCTCTACTGACACCAATCTCTGCCCTACTGACACCGTCCACTACCCTACTGACAGCATCCACTGCTCTACTGACACCAATCTCTGCCCTACTGACACTGTCCACTGCCCTACTGACACCATCCACTGCCCTACTGACACCGTCCACTGCCCTACTGACACCAATCTCTGCCCTACTGACACCGTCCACTGCCCTACTGACACCATCCACTGCTCTACTGACACCGTCCACTGCCCTACTGACACCAATCTCTGCCCTACTGACACCATCCACTGCCCTACTGACACCAATCTCTGCTCTACTGACACCGTCCACTGCCCTACTGACACCAATCTTTGCCCTACTGACACCATCCACTGCTCTACTGACACCGTCCACTGCCCTACTGACACCATCCACTGCTCTACTGACACCGTCCACTGCTCTACTGACACCATCCACTGCTCTACTGACACCCTCCACTGCCGTACTGACACCATCCACTGCCATACTGACACCGTCCACTGCCCTACTGACACCATCCACTGCTCTGACACCGTCCACTGCTCTACTGACACCATCCACTGCTCTACTGACACCGTCCACTTCTCTACTGACACCATCCACTGCCCTACTGACACCGTCCACTGCTCTACTGACAACGTCCCCTGCTCTACTGACACCGTCCACTGCTCTACTGACAACGTCCCCTGCTCTACTGACACCGTCCACTGCCCTACTGACACCGTCCACTGTTTTGACACCGTCCACTGCTCTACTGACACCATCCACTGCCCTACTGACACCGTCCACTGCTCTACTGACACCATCCACTGCTCTACTGACACCGTCCACTGCTCTACTGACAACGTCCCCTGCTCTACTGACACCGTCCACTGCTCTACTGACAACGTCCCCTGCTCTACTGACACCGTCCACTGCTCTACTGACAACGTCCCCTGCTCTACTGACACCGTCCACTGCCCTACTGACACCGTCCACTGTTTTGACACCGTCCACTGCCCTACTGACACCGTCCACTGCTCTACTGACACCGTCCACTGCCCTACTGACACCATCCACTGCCCTACTGACACCATCCACTGCCCTACTGACACCATCCACTGCCCTACTGACACCGTCCACTGCTCTACTGACACCATCCACTGCTCTACTGACACCATCCACTGCCCTACTGACACCATCCACTGCCCTACTGACACCATCCACTGCTCTACTGACACCATCCACTGCCCTACTGACACCATCCACTGCCCTACTGACACCATCCACTGCCCTACTGACACCATCCACTGCCCTACTGACACCGTCCACTGCTCTACTGACACCGTCCACTGCCCTACTGACACCATCCACTGCCCTACTGACACCAATCTCTGCCCTGCTGACACTGTCAGTAAATATACACACGCATATGTGTTTGAGCTTTATTGCAAAGCCCTGCGTAAACTGTTGACCATAAGCATGCGCACAGCCTAATCACACAGTGTGGTGCAGATACCCCCCTGTTTGGACCCCTGATATTTCACCAAAGCCTCCTAACGAGCTCCTAAAAAAAATCTTAAAAAAAATAAATAAATAAAATTGTAAACAAAAATAAAACAAAAATAACATTTAACAAAAACAAATAAAATTGTAAAAAATTCTAAAAAAAATAAATACATAAAATAATAAAAATAATAAGAAAATAAAAAAAAATAAAAACCAGTGACACCTTCCACTGCCCTGCTGACACTGTCAGTAAATATACACATGCACACACATGTGTTTGAGCTTTGGTGTGCACACCTATGCAGCTGACACTCTATAAATTCTGAATAATAGTAATAAAAATAATAATAATAATAATAATAATAATAATAATAATATGAATAATAATAATAATATGAATAATAATAATAATATGAATAATAATAATATGAATAATAATAATATATAATATGAATAATAATAATGAATAATAGGAATAATAATATGAATAATAATAATAATTGGGAATGGTCGGGGGACAACTAAGGGGGGAAATGTGAAACAAATACTGAAATACAGGAGCGCTATGTTATTTTCTACGTTGGCCTTCAATAGACTCGTGGCTCCCCGGCCTGTGTGTGTCTGGCGCTGATCCGCAGCACATGGAGCAAGATTTCACACAGTTAGCATACATGTGGACCGTCACCTGGACCTTCCTCATGTTGACCTCGGCCGCCTTCCACAAGCCGTCTCACAGGACAAGCCAAGCCTACAGAGACCTATAGATTGTGTGACGCCCGGAAATGCGGTTCCATCCGGTAAAGGAGCAGCCGGTAACGCGGGTCACATCTGTACCTGTCTTCTTGTGTAATTCCTAAAATGGCTCATCTACCAATTTTCCTAAAATTATCCCAAGCTTGTCAGCCGTAATTACATTTGTGATGAGCGAAGATGTTGGGTTTTGCTTGCCAATGCTCTGGCAGAAGGCCGGCTCTCATCTCTCTGCTAATCTTCCACCCTCTCCGCCTGCCCTCGCTCCTCTCATGCCCTTCACGGCTGGAGTGGGCCATTAGACATGGAGATTAGGCGGCTTTGGGTGGCCCCGCTCCTTTCTTGCTCATAATACCCCCTGATTTCTCACGGCAAGAGCTGGAGACTTGATTACACCGAGCTCTTCACAGACATGGAGATCTAGTTAGGGAGATTGCTCGCTTTGATGACTTGATTGATACTTTCAGCTCTTTTCCTCTCGTCTGGATTTAACCCTTTTCCTGCCTCGTCTAGGAAAGAGCCAAATCTTCACTTTTAAGTGCGATAGAACGAGACGGAGTTCTTCTATCAACTTCACATTTTCCTTTCATCCCCCCCGGAAAGCCTCAGAGTCAAAGAATAAATATTTGATAATAAATACATAAATATTTATCTGATTTGCGCTTTTTACCTTCTTTTTATGAAGAAAAAGTCGCACTATGGAAGTTTTGGGGCCGTAAATGAAGACAAAGTTCTGCTTCCAATCTAATCATTATACAAAATGCGGTTAAATCCGGCCGGAGCTCCTCATCCGATCCGCACAGATCTGCTGGGAAGTAATTAGCTACCTTTCAGCTCCGGCTCTGCTGCTGCATAGAAACGCATTGACTTAAAATATGCCGACGATGCAAATTCTTCTGTAATGTCAGAAAGTGAAATCTTTATTTTATATTCCTGGCGTTAGGTTAGGCTGCGTTCCCCTGGGCGCCGCCCCATGCGTCTCAGCAGGGAATCCCAGATGGTGCATTTGTCATCCATGTCCATTGCGATTATTCATGTGTCTTGTGATGGAGAATGTAGCACTCACCCTCCCCCTCCTGCCCCCAAAGGCCCTTTTCACATGGGCCATCCGATCCGAACCGCCTGTCAGTTTTTCAGGCGGATCTGTTCGGATGCTCCATGCATCCCTATGGGGCAGCGGATGTCAGCGGCAACATCTCCGCTAACACCGCTGCTATCCGATCCGATCCTGTCCATGAAATCCGGACGGATGGAAACCCTATTTTCCATCCGTCTGGCGGATCGGATGGGATCTGATGAGAACGGACAGGTGGTCTGTTCTCATCTGATTCCCCCATAGAGGACAGCGGGGATCTGACAGCTCCATCTCCACACACAGAGCGGAGACAGAGCTGTAATCCGCCTGCTCACCATCCCATGTGAAAGGATCCAAAGGGTCACTATTTCTCGGGTCCCCAGTTTCCAGAACCCGGGCTGAAGAGAGGGGGAATTTATTGTAAAAATATATATCTATATATTCAATTAAATTCAACTCTAGATTGTAAGCTCCTTGAGGGCAGAACTGATATGAATGTACAATATATACACCTTAGCTCCCAACTGTCCCAGATTTGGAGGGACTGTCCCGGATTTGGAGGGACTGTCCCGGATTTGGAGGGACGGTCCCGGATTTGGAGGGACAGTCCCGGATCTGGAAGTCCCTCTGTCTCTCTTTCCTCCTCATTTGTCCCTCATGTTGCTCTGATCTATATAGTTGTATAGAAAATGCATTATTTATCTCCCAGTAATAAACCTTTCATCACATTTCTAAATTGCTGCGTTTTTTAAATTCCAAAAGCCAAGATAAATTAATAATAGTGGTTAGAAAAAGCACTAGTGGGTTTAACTAATCATTTTTTTTATAATTCTCCTTTTTGTGGGCGTGGCAGGGGGTGTGTTCTATGCCTATCATCAACATTGCTCAGCGCTGAGAGATAAGAGAAACATTGTATCCTTTGGTTCTTTTAGATCAAAGGGATGAACTTTGGTCTGTAAATGAGGGCAGTTTAGTCCCGGTTCACACTAATGCGATGCGGGAACACTGCAAATCTACAGCGTGTTCCCGCATCGCATTCGCAGCATAGGCAGTTCACGCTGCCACATGTGAATCGCTGGGGGTGTCAATTCAAAGTTAACGACACCCCCAGATCAGATCGCATATCGCAGTGCGATCTGACAGTTCACACATGAATTCTGCTGCGGACCAAAAAAAAGGTCCTGTGCGTGTTCACTGCGATTGCGGTGCGAATTCAGCCGGACAAACTGTATGGCTGAATTCTCACCGCACAGACATCGCATGTGATTATAGAAGCAGTGCGCTCTGAATTACATGCGATGTCTGTGATCGCAATAGTGTGAACCGGCACTCCATCTCTTAAAGACTCCGCCTTTTTCTGGCACTTGTTGCTTACAAGTTAAAATCTGTATTTTTTGCTAGAATATTACTTGGGCACCGCCCCCCCCCCCAAACATTTTACATATATATTTTTTTTTAGCAGGGACCCTAGAGAATAAAATGGCGGTCGTTGCAATATTTTATTTCCATGATCTTGGAATCGATCAAATCCATCAAAAAGGGAATTTCCTGACAGACTTACATGGCAGCATACGTTTGGGTAGCCCCGTCCTCGCTCCTACCCCATAGGACCCCATAGGACCCCACTCCCATAACTTTTCCGAGGCCACGTTCCTTTTTTTATCCTCCTCACTTGTAAGGACCATTTTGTATGAAGTTTCCAACCTTTTGAAAGATGTGGCCACTGGGGTCTCACGCGGGACAGCTGTGCGGATATTGGGAGTGTCCTGTGGTGTCCAGAAGTTCCAGGATGGCTCCAGAAGTCACCAAATGCCCGGCTAAGGGCAGGGTGGTGAATGGCACAGATGATTGACACCTGTAATAACAGAAGCTCTGCCAAAGGCGAGAAGTTTCGCCAGGTCAGATGCCCTGGTAAAAGTGGGTGACCTCTAAAGTGTGCCCAGCATGACGGTGTGCTCTGCTGTTCCTGGGATTTCGGTCGCTCTGTGGATGCATTGATCGCTCTGTGGATGAGGTCCAGGATACGTGAGTATGTTTGGCTTGAGGTCAGCAGAAAGGACCAGATGCCATGCGGGCTGCTAGGGAGCAACTCCACTCCACTCCAGAAAAGGAAAATAAATAAATAATAACCAAAATGAAAACTTATGGAGATGTCTGTCTATGCTGTGATGTGCATTGCTGCATTTTTATCAAAGTTTGGTGCAGTTTCTTTCTGTCCTGAACAGATATCTTTCTGTTTAGCAAGGTTTTTCTTTCTATGTTGAATACTCTGTCTGTAAGAGACGCTCAGCTGGACCCAAACAGGCACATTACTGGGTATACAGGAAGAAATGTGCATATGCGCATGCGCGTACGTGAACGCGCGCACGGATTTGGCGCCAAACGGCCTATTTATACTGAGCGGTGACAGGAGCACATTGCTGAGTGGTCTTTCAGCTTGTTCCTGTTTATCTGTGCCCTGACCTGCTTCTGGATTACCCGTACTGACCCGGCTTACCCTTGACTCTCCTCTGGATTCCTGCCTGCCTACCTGTGACCCTGGCCTGTGATTGACCCTGCTCCTGTCTTTATGCCTTTGTACCTCACTGCCAGACTGTGTACCGACTTCGGCTTGTATCCTGACTCCGCTTCTGTCTCATGTTCCTGTACCCACGCTGCCCAGCTGTTGACGACTCCTTGGCTTGTGTTCCGGCTTTGCTCCTGCCTTCTCATCCAGCATCACTGAGTTCCAGTTCCAGGTGCTCATCCAGTGATTCACAGCCATCAGTCTCCTGTCAAGGCACCACCTGCTATACCGGCCCTCGTACCATTCTGCGTCCTACACCGCCTGTCATCTCTATCAGGGGTGTTGGACAGGAGGTGCAAGAGAAGCCCCCTCTACAGCTTGGTCTCCACGAGGTACGTGATACTGAAGTCACCTGTGTAGAGAAGTCTGCTGTGGTAGTATTCCGTTAGCAGTGGGTATCCCCTTAGGGGTTTTCTCTCACCCAGCAAACAACTGTCACTTTGTCTCTCTGAACAGCTTAAACTTCAGCAGCTGCAGTTTGTATTGGGAAAGTTATTTAATAAATGACTGCATGGCTTGAGTAGCAATTGTATATGTTATAATATTTCTTTTCTTACAATGTAGAGTTTTGTAACAAATCTCACAGTACCGCACAGTGCCTATAGGGAGATCTCTGTGCTTGAGGAGGTATCATCTACAAACGCTGAATATACAAATAAAGTATGTGCTGCTACTTAAAAACAAATACATTAAAGATGATAATATTTGGTCAAGAATAATAAGAAATATTAGTAGTGCAAGAAATGACAATCTTGAATTATCATAGTCCAGGCATAAAGGTGGAAACACTAGTGAAAAATATTGAACTTATAAAATCACTAAAATGTCCCACAGTCATTTCAGCCACAAGTGCAGGAGAAATGATGTGTGTTCCAACAAGGATCCAAATAGTTGTAAAATATAAAGGGATCACCTCTGTTTCCACCACCAAGTGCCGGGGACAATGTAAAATGGCAACTCACCAGACCACCATGCTCATCTACTCTCGTGAATGAGCAGGAATCACATTGAAAAGTATGGTCCAATGGGAGAATCCGCCTTCTGGTTCACCATTACCCGAAACTCCAAAGCATGTGGGGGAAC
Source organism: Pelophylax lessonae (assembly GCF_965119305.1). Taxonomy (NCBI): domain Eukaryota; kingdom Metazoa; phylum Chordata; class Amphibia; order Anura; family Ranidae; genus Pelophylax; species Pelophylax lessonae. Next base: position 1,103,446 of record NC_138771.1, on the reverse strand, counting down.
AAAATAAAGCCTCCACTAGTGCAGTATATCAAGACCGTAATTTATTCATATAAAACAATATTGGTTGCACTCACTTGTAGTAAAATGAAAACAGGGACATCGTATATTACAGCGGTGGGGTAGACAGCTGTTGCCTCCGCAACCTGGCTCCACGCCAGGGCAGGTAACTCCGGAAGTCTTCCTTCACCACAAACGAATAGCCGGGTGCGTCGTCTGGCCAAGCCCTGACGCGTTTTGTCACTTCCGACTTCAACAGGGGGCGTGGCTCAGACGACGCAACCAGCCCATTTATACTCCCCAATACACTGCCTCTGCCAATCAGTCCTCCTGCAGGCCAACCGGAAGAGCAACACTGCCGATGCAGGCGAAAGTATATCTTACACATTATAACCCAATATTAACCAATAGCACGGAGTGACCCTTACTATTGAAAACAGGACACCGGAAGTACCGCAAGTCCATAATAGGGGGTATGAATGAACAGCTCTTACATACCATGAACATATCAATATATATATATATGCACTGCAATGTTACTAAATATCCGAGTAGCCTCCCAGGAAGTAACGTAGGATAATGGTATAAGCATAATCCAACCATATAATGTGCGATCAAAAACAAAAATACAGAAATACAATCACATATCTAAAAAAGTCGAGCATCAAGGGAAATAAGGTGCAGCAAATGCTTAATAACCCTCCACTAGACTAATACTCTATATTTTAAAATAAACAGTAAAAATAATACAAATAAATCACCTATTATCCACTTGCACTGCAAATCACGCATGCACAGATAAAAGAATAATTAAAATTAGATTAAATGGAATTAAATAGATTCAATAAATAAATAAAATTGAATACATTCCACTGGATAATAAACTAAACCAGGACAAAGTGGACTAAGAATCGCTTATAAAGCAGTTGATGTCAAGTTCTATATTGAGCCCCAATGGGGCGAGGGACTGGGTCAGGAAAATCCATTTGGTCTCACACCTGGAAAGTTCCCTGACCCAGTTAGCCCCTCGCCACGCCGGGGTCACACGTTCAACGCCCCAAAAATGGAGCCCCTTTGGGTCCCGCTGATGACACTGGCGAAAGTGGGCCGATACATTATGCTCACGTTTACCCTTTAGTATATTCGGAATGTGTTCACCCACTCTTATTTTGAGGGTGCGTTTAGCGCAGCAGCAACGGCTGTCTACCCCACCGCTGTAATATATGATATGCCTGTTTTCATTTTACTACAAGTGAGTGCAACCAATATTGTTTTATATGAATAAATTACGGTCTTGATATACTGCACTAGTGGAGGCTTTATTTTGCTCCCCCACATGCTTTGGAGTTTCGGGTAATGGTGAACCAGAAGGCGGATTCTCCTATTGGACCATACTTTTCAATGTGATTCCTGCTCATTCACGAGAGTAGATGAGCATGGTGGTCTGGTGAGTTGCCATTTTACATTGTCCCCGGCACTTGGTGGTGGAAACAGAGGTGATCCCTTTATATTTTACAACTATTTGGATCCTTGTTGGAACACACATCATTTCTCCTGCACTTGTGGCTGAAATGACTGTGGGACATTTTAGTGATTTTATAAGTTCAATATTTTTCACTAGTGTTTCCACCTTTATGCCTGGACTATGATAATTCAAGATTGTCATTTCTTGCGCTACTAATATTTGTTGCGCTACTAATATTTGTTATTATTCTTGACCAAATATTATCATCTTTAATGTGGAGTTTTCCCTTAAACTTACTGATATTTTTTTTCCTCTGCAGCCTTATACCTCTATGCCTTGTCTGCTCTATGCAGGTTATAGCTGGAGGGGGGTCAGTGTCTCCTTACTGATACTGTTCCTGGATTGTCTGCCTGTCTGACACTCTCTTAAAGCTGGTGTATAAAAGCTGACTAATGGACACTTGCTATTAAGCGTCTCCAGATCTACATGTATTATCCACATCGTAAACTGGGCCTTTGCTGCTCATGCCTTGGCTAGTAAACCCTGTATGAATTTCCTGCCTTGTTCAGAAATCCAGTTTGCAAGATGACAGCGACCATCAGGTTGCCACAGGTAGTCAAGACTCTCTAAAGGATTCTGTTACAACTCTCCCTGTGCAAGGATTCTCTACTCTGAGAATGTCAAGAATATGCAGCTGAGGAAGATCTTTGAGTAGGTTTTCTGGTACCTTCTTTCATAGGCTGCTAGGATGCCTAAAATGACAGAGGTACCTGCAATGCAAGTATTTAGCACTTCCAAAGGAGTGCATTGCCTTTTAACCTATGCTGTTTAAGTTAGAAGATCATTCTTCAAGAGTGGTGCAAATTGAACAGAAGGACAGAGCAGCAGAATGTCTTAGTGATCAGCACCTTGCAGTACTGGGTTGTTTAGTTCGACCCCCAACCTGGACACTTCTACCTGCACTGCAGGAAGTCAGATTAAAGCATTTATGTGGGAGAGGTTTTCCAGCATAATGAGTCACCTGTTTGATGTTGCCTTCATCAGCTTAACCGTATACATGGAGTTGTCATTGAAGAATGCTGTGTTCTTCAGAGCTATACTCATTTAGGATGATTGGGTGCGTCCTTGGGGGGGGGGGGGGGGTGTAGCGCCTTCTGGTGATAGCCTTGTGTTGGACTTGTCCCTAAGGGGTATATCTACCTGCAGTTGCAGCCTAGGAACCTGCCTTAACCCTTGCCTCTCTTCCAAAGCAATGGAAGTTGGAATGAAGAATATTCTATCCTAAAGAATAATTCTGACAAGTGAGACAATCTGGTCTGCATTGAGAGAGTTTATTCTGCCCCTACATCTTGATGGCAAACAGCTGGAGATGATTCTTCAAGTAGAACATTCTTGTCTGCATTGCGAGAGTCTAAACAATCCCCTTAAAGGGCTAGCCTCATTTGATAACAAATAGCTGGGAATAATTCATCAATTGGGACAACCTTGTCTTCATTGTTGGAGTCTAAACAGTCCCTTTCAAGGGCTAGCCTCATTTGACAGCTAAGAGCTGTGTTTTGTCTGGCCTCCTGTCTGCTGAATGAAAGAGGATTGCAGTTCAAGATTTAGTGTCTATCTCCAAAAAGGTTTGGTCCTGCAGTCCCGGCCTGGAGTCCAGAAAGAATTGGAGACAGAAAGAGTCCTCAACCAAGTAGTCAGCAAAGAGCTCCACTTCTCATGTTCCACTCATACGTATATTATGGGTACCTGGGTGCTCCTCTTTTGCTAGGAAGATACCGCTTTGGTCTTGGGCGGTTGGACCTTTAGGTCAAGCACTTCAGGCCATGATGGTCAATCAGCCACCTTCAAGCCTCTGACTGTGCCAGGAGGAATCCTTTCCTCCAGCAACAATAAGCAAGTTCTGCTAGCTAACATGGTTCTTACCGTCTCTAAGGAGGGCACTCCCAGCAGATGGGATTTTAACCACTTGCCGACCGTTGCACGACTATATACGGCGGCGGTCAGCCCCTCCTGGGCAAAGTGACCTATGGGTACGTCACTCGCCCACGAGCCTGTAGGGGGCGAGCGCGCACCGCGCTCCCGCCCCCACTTGTTCACTAACATCACCGCGCGTGTTACCGGCGGCTTCGATGTCTGCCGGTCACTCGCGATCTTCCTCAGGAGAGGGAGAAGGACAGACGGCTGATGTAAACACAACTGTCTGTCATTCTCCCTTAGATCATCACAGAGGCTATGCGATCCTACTATGTAGGATCCTATGTCTCTGTTAGGATCTAACAAGCCACACCCCTTGACAGTTCGAATCACGCCCCTAGGGACACATTTAAGCCCTTGATCACCAATAAAGTTAACTCCTTCCCTGCCAGTGTCATTTTTACAATAACAGTGCATATTTATAGTAGTAATGTAGTAATGTCACTGGTACCCCCAAAAGTGTAAAAAATGTCAGTCAAGGGTCCGATCTGTCCGCCGCAATGTCGCAGTCCCGCAAAAAAAAAAAATCGCAGATCGCCGCCATTACTAGTCAAAAAAATAAAAATGACATAAATCTTTCCCTTAGTTAGTAAACGCAACAACTTTTGCGCAAACCAATCAAAATACGCTTATTGTGATTTTTTTTACCAAACATATGTAGCAGAAAACAAATTGGCCTAAAATGTTAAAAAATTTTGATTTTTACATTTTTTTTGAGAATTTCATATAAAAAAAATGTGAAAAATATTATTTTTTCAAAATTTACGCTTTTTTTTTGTTTATAGCGCAAAAAGTAAAGATCGCACAGGTGATCAAATACCACCAAAAGAAAGCTCTTTTTGTGGGAAAAAAAGGACATCAATTTCATTTGGGTACAGCATCGCACGACCGCGCAATTGTCTGTTAAAGTCACGCAGTGCTGAATCGCAAAATAGGGCCTGGTCTTTGAGCAGCCAAATCCTCCGGGGCTTAAGTGGTTAAGAAGAGTATTATTGTTGCTCAGAGGGATGCCTATTTCCAATTCCCAGAACTGTCTTCTGACATACCTCTGTTTCTACATGGATTAAGACATCATGCAGCGTATATATATCTGCTGGTTGGGTTCTCAACCCTCTCCTTCTCTAGACAGGAATTCCTGTTAAGTATACGGAGGGAGTTCTCCCCCTTGGATACACAGCTCTGTCGTGGGGGGGGGGGGTAGGACCGTCCATCCCTACCCCCTGTGTGGTAAGTGCAGAGACCACGGTCCCATCTGCACCAGTGGGGGGCTTACAGTCTCCCCCTGGTACATTAAGCTGCCGCTAGGGAGAGGGGGTAACAAGCTCCTCTCCCGATAGAACACTCTGCCCATTAATGATCCGCTGCTGGGGAGAGGTGGTAACAATCTCCTCTTCCATACATACTTCCAGTCTTTGCGGAGGGAGACCGACTGTCTCTCCTCCCAACACAGAGTCCTGCTGCTGGGGAAAGGAGACTGGGCTCTCTATTCCCTGTAGGATACTCTGCTGCTGGGGAATGGAGACTGGGCTCCCAATTCCCGGCACATCACACTGCCACTGGGGAGGGAGGACACTGCTCTCCTCTCCCTGCACTTTACACTGCCGCTGGGGAATGGAGACTGGGCTCCCAATTCCCTGCAGGACCGGTGGAGAGACCTCGGTCCCATCTGCACTGGTGGGGGGCTTACAGTCTCCCCCTGGTACATTAAGCTGCCGCTGGGGAGAGGGGGTAACAATCTCCTCTCCCATACATACTTCCAGTCTTTGTGGAGGGAGACCGACTGTCTCTCCTCCCAACACAGAGTCCTGCTGCTGGGCGACAGGACCGACTGTCTCTGCCCCCTGTAACTCAGCCTGCCGCTGGAGAATGGAGACTGGGCTCCCAATTCCCAATAAATCAGGCTGCCGCTGGGGAATGGAGACTGGGTTCTCCTCTTCCCTTAACTGTACCTGCCGCTGGAGTTCCTCCCAACGTGCCAGCTGGCCCTCTCTCTCTGCCCTGTCTATCAGAGTCCCGAACACTAAGTTCTTCACGAACCGCTTGGATCTCTCCAGTGGATTGGGTCAGAAAAAGTTCAGCCGTAACCACACCATACGGTCATATTCTCTCAGAGAGTATCTGTAATCCACTGCTGGTTCCATCCCGTCGCTTGCCACCAATTGTTACGGAACAGGGCACCCCTGAGCAGGTACCTCCGTTGACAGATGCTCCTAGTGCTTCCCGAGGGCTCCAAGCACTCCACCAGACACCGTAAGCACTTCAGACTCCACGAACCGCCGCAGCTTGGTTAGGGTCTTGGCATCTCCTACCCACCCTGGACCAACGACAAGGCTCCAGGTTCCTGTGGGTGAACCTCTCTTTCCCCTGAGGGTGCAGCAGAACAAGCTCTTACACAAGCTCTTACAAGAGCTTAGTGATTCTCTAAGGGAGTATGGAAGACCATAGCAATCCCTGCAGCAGATTCCCCCAATAACGAGACAAAGCTCCGAGATGAGGGTAAAACAGGAACAACATTTATTGGAAGAACACAGCACACTTTTATACAGAAATTGGAACATCCTTCCCCCAACAACCGCTTTCCCATTGGTCAATTGTAAAGTACTTGCAGTTCCCAATAAGGTCCTCTCCAGCCCATGCAAATGAGGGCTTGAAAATGAGTCAACAGTGATTGGTCAGATAGCTTTGACCAATGCAAGGAGACAGAAGCCCCAGGGGGCAATCAATGTAAACTATAGTCAGACACAGAACAATTGTTCCCTAACGAGCCCTCAATACCTCCCTTAGCAGACAACAGGTCAGGTCATTAGTACACCTGACAAAAGGTGAATGGGGAGCCACCTTAGACAGTCTGTCTCCTCAGAACTTCCTGGAATTACCATATTAGGAGTTGACTTCCTGTTCCTTACAGTTTACAGGAATAAGTTTTAGCTTCCAGGATAGAGGCAAGACTCCATTAGCCACATGGTTAAAGAAACACAAAAAGACACAAAAGTGCATAACTCCCAGTCTACTGAACAGAACCCCCACATTCAACCCATCCCCCGATAGCCTGGATCTGAGCGCTCAACATATCCAAACAGCGCTCAGATGCCACAAACACAGTCAAATTGCCATGGGGTTTATGTTTAGCATGGGCTGATGAGAGGGTCCATAGTCACATTGCAGGAGGCGAGCAACCAGGCTTCTCCAACGCCCAGTGGCGAGATTGGTCTCGTCACAGTGTTTATATCCATACTGGACGGCAATCTGAGGTGGCTTCGGCATTCTATGCGAACAATGGATTTGTCCCTCCCATATGCAGGACCACCAAGAATATCCATGCCATGGATATTGGGATTTTTCAAGCATGCTACTGTTTTGCTCAGAGTTTTAGGACATATTTGTTACTCTCTAGCAGAATCAGCGGGACGGAGATGTCATCCAGAATTTTTGCTGGATGGGTCATTCCAGCTATTCATTAGGCTTATAAAGCTTAGGGCTTGGTTCCTATGGAAGCAGTCAGCACACTCATCCAGGACTGTGTAGACTTTGTGGGCTCCCTGTGAAAGGGTGCCAGAAATAGTTTTGGGGTGACATATCTTCCATTAAAGCTGTTCTGGCTCTTTGTGGGGTGTAGCGAACTTCCTTATGCTGTCAATATCTATCCATAGGGTTTGTAGGCTATGATAGAAAACCCTACTTTTCTGACGTCCCACCCTTGTTTTTTGGGCTAGTTAGTTCCCAAACGTAGGCTGCCATGGAAGTCTGTCAGGAAACCGGAAAATTTATATCAAATACTTGCCGTAATTTTCCTTTCCTGATGGACTCCATGGCAGCAGGAGTTCCCTCCCAGAGTCATGAGGAGGCTAGTTATGGGAATGCAGCCTCTGGCACATCATGAAAATTTATGAAAATTTGTGGGGTCCTTTGGGGTAAGAGCGAGGGCGGGGCTACCCAAACATATGCTGCCATGGAGTCCTTAAGGAAAGAAAAATGACAGTAAGTATTTGATAGTAAATGTTCTTCATTCTCCTTCTTTACACTCCCCCTACTTCTCCCTAAAAATATTCATATAAAATATTTTCTAAAAATCCCCCTCCCAACACAAATCTCCCCTAAATCGCCACTCCCAGCACACCTCCTTAAATTTGCCCTCCCCCAAATTCCCCTTCTTAACACAAATCCCCTCCCCCCATCCCCTTGTGGTGTCCCCCACCTCACTAGATACCACAGTGCCCAGGGCAGCCACCCCTCCTGCCCTCCCCTTGTCCCGGCCCTGGGTGCATGGGAAGAAATAGCCATGAAGGACTCCTGTTTGTGTTGGTAAAGCTGGCCATAGACAGATTGAAATTTGGCCGGTACAGCAGGATTGTGGTTGTACTGAAGTTGATTCATCGATTGAGTTCAGTACAAACAGCCTATTGGGCAGCCGCAAGCAGTGGTCATTGTATTCTGCATGGGAAGGCTCCCCGCCAGCAGTGGTCATTGTATTCTGCATGGGAAGGCTCCCCGCCAGCAGTGGTCATTGTATTCTGCATGGGAAGGCTCCCCGCAAGCAGTGGTCATTGTATTCTGCATGGGAAGGCTCCCCGCCAGCAGTGGTCATTGTATTCTGCATGGGAAGGCTCCCTGCCAGCAGTGGTCATTGTATTCTGCATGGGAAGGCTCCCCGCCAGCAGTGGTCATTGTATTCTGCATGGGAAGGCTCCCTGCCAGCAGAACACTATAGCATTGGGGGAGGGAGGCTATTTCAGGCAGGGCATACATTATGGGTTAAAGGAAAGAAAATTGCTTGATTTCCCCTTCAAAACAGTTAATATTGATGGGGGAATCCAGCAATTATTGTATGCCTGGTCTGAAATAGCCTGGAAAATATTCCACCGGGTGATAGACTGGGAGAGCAGCCATGCAGAGACTCCCGAGAGTACTGGCAGCCGACCCCTCTGAGCAGGATAATGGAACCTTCCATTTGGAGAACTGGTTTGCCACTAGTTGGATTATGTAAAGGAACAGACAGGTAAAGCAGTATTGGGTGAGTTACAATGGACAATATCCCTAATCTGTGTAGAAGTAAGTACGCCTGAACTATGGCTTGAGCCAGAGACCAGTAAGGATCCTGGTGGCCATAGAGTGGCAAAGATTCCCCAAGCATGAGAAGAATCGATCACCCAAACTCCTTGTGTTATACAATTCTGGCGCCAGGCATGGGAACTGGCTTAACAACCTGCCACTAGAGGGCCCCCTTACACACTGCAGAGATAAATGTTGCTACTATGGAAGTCCATGGATGTCCAAAAAGCAGGTTCTTCTGAGGATTGAAAGTTAAAGCATCGGGGACTCCAGACACTTCGGTGGAGTTTTGGTCACGTAGCCACTTTGGCAACTAAGAAATATGTATGTAGGCAGGTGTACTTAGCTACTTTGCCATTAGATGACTCTATAGCAGAATAGTGTCTGGTTACAGCAGACAGTGTCATCAGGTGTTAGGCCCCTTTTAGGTAGCATCCTCCTGCAGTGATGTAAGCTTGAGTCAGCAACCATATATAAGTCAGGTAGGGGGAGCACACACACACTTGGGGCATGGGAGCTATACACCCCCATCCTATATGGATGTAACCAGCACATGTAGACCCACGACGGGGGAAGGAATCTGGGAGGAGAGGACCTCCAATCAGGAAGAGACAGTTGTAGTCTGTCACTTATGGAAGTGGGGGCTGGGGTGGATTGCAAAAGGCCTTGTAGGCCAGGCCAAGAGTTCCCTGTGTAAGGTTGCTCCCCTGGAGAGTCCCAGTGTAAGAAGAGGTTTTCTGTTCAGAGTTGTGTTTCTGTTCAATCCCGCCGGGACTTGGCGAATGCGCATGCGCGAATGCGCGAACGCACGCAAGCACGCAAACACGCAATGTGACAGATGCTGGCGCCAAATGGACTATTTAAACTCAGCCCTTGCTCAGCTCCAGTGCTGCTTTGTCTTCAGCCTTGTTGACCTGAACCTGCTACCTGTATCCTGTTTACCAGTACCAGACCTGGCTTGTCCTGACTATCCTCTGCTCTCCGCCTGCACCAACCTCGGCTTGGCCCTTGACCTCCGCTCCAGTCTGCTCCTTCTGGCTCCTGTATGACTGTTTGGCTTCTGACCCGGCTTGTCTCACTACGCTCCTGCCACCAGCACCAGTTGCCTGCATACCTGCTCTGGACCTACCCGGCTATCCCTGTCTGTGGACATTAGCCTGCTTCCAGCTACATCAGGCACTCGTGCTACTCTATACTCGGCACCTCCTGTCTGCACTATCAGAGGTCCCGAGTCGGAGGCGTAAGAGAGGCCTTCCTCACCGTTCAGGCTCACCTCCAGGTACGTGATACCCAGGAGAGGTGTACCTATAGAGGAATTGACTATAGAAAACATGAAACGTACCAGGTTGGAGGTCAGAGTGCTGAGAGGGCCTTCCTTGCGGCTGAGTGCAGGGCACACCTGAAGGTGGTAACAGGGAATGCTATGTTCAAAGAAACAGGGGTTTCCACCTGCAATAGGCTAGAGTGCAGATAAGATGTTCACTGGATGGTGGCTAGATGAGCAGAATGCACTGCAGGGCAGGAGTCCCTCAGATGTACCAGAGGAGACTTGGCAGAAGTGAGAGCCAGGAGCAGAGTCAGGAGCCAGGCCAGAAGTCATACACTGAATATCAGCCAGGAGCAAAAGGCAGGAAGCAAAGTCAGGCTTTAGCCGGGGTCATACACAGATCAGCAGGCAGAAGCAGAGTCAATGGAAGAAGCCGAGGGTCAAAGCCAGGAATGGAGACAAGATGGGTCAAGGCAAGCCGAGCCGAGCCGAGCCGAGCCGAGCCGGTAACAGGAAATTCAATATTATAAGCAGTAGAACACCGGAACACAAGGGGGGGTGGTGTGGGGGGAAGGGGGCTGACTATCATCCAGCAACTTGTAGACCAGATTTCTGACTTTAAATAGGCCACTGGGTGCAAGGATCTGTCATGCATTGCATGCACACGATTGCGCATCAATATTAGTGACTGTTCGTGGCCACACGCTGAACGCCTGAGTCCCCAGAATCTGCAAACTTGTTGATTATAAGCAGACGTGCCAGTTCTTCTATGAATCGTTCTCTGACAGATCACCGTCCTGTGGGTACTCAGGACCCAGGATAGAGGAGAAAATGTGAGTGAGATGGTGGCTAAAGGTGCTGCATATGCTTTCACATGTGGCTACAGTGGACTGTCCACTTAATGTGATTGTGCCTGGGATGTATGCAGATGTGATGTGACTGTTTTACCATTCCTTTGCTTCCAATAGCAACTCTACTACTATGTGTGGACATTCCTTCCCTGGGATATGAAGGTCAAAGGCTGTGAATGTCATTTGGAGGCCTCTGGCATGAAGCGGGCCACAAGATGGAGGAGGGTTCAGCCTCAGCAGAGGAGGACAGTGTTCTAGCAGGTCAGGAGGTGGGGGTGGGGACTTGTGCTCTTGGCGCCAATTCTAGCCAATCACGAAGCCCCTCTTACATGTAAGTGTTTTTCCTGCATGGCTTTATCGGGTCGCTGATATGAATTGCCGCCTGACGTTGCCCTTGGGAAGCGACAGTCTGGCGCTCTGACCGGCCTCGGTAAACGCCAGCTCTGGATTCCTGCAAATGAAAGAAAGATAAATCATTATTTTCAGCTTCTTCCCGGCCTTTGTCACATATTCGGCACAATCTGTACTCAGCAATCAGTGTGGAAAAGAGTTTAGCGGGGCCGGTGTAGAATTAGCAGGCAGTCCAGCGGGGTCCGTTCAGCATCCCCAAACATGCGGCGGTTTTATAAATGTTTAATTTGCTACATGACAGTAAATACGCATCGGCGGCGTTTGTAATGTAAATCGCCGGGACAGAAGAGGAATGCATGCCATCCTTTAATAATAAATGGCGCTCCGCGGGAAGAGGGTGTGCATAAAAATGTATGGATCTTCCTAGGATACGATATACTGCCGGGGGTTCCATTAAATCAGACGCAGGCGGAAGGAGGGGCGGATCACCGGGAGAAGCCGGGACATTACTCACCGCTATTACCAGGAGAGTCAATGGGGGCCTCCATATATAAAGGAAGAGCTCCCAACCTGACTTATTGGAGGAGAACCTTTCATCAAAGGAACTCCTTTCCTCCCATTACTCAACTCCTCCAAAACTTACCGCTTTCCTGCCTCCCATGGGCAAGTCAAGAGTCCTATTTAGAGATGTGCGGGACGGTAAGATTTGTTTCGCTTCGGCTCGGTTTCCTTCCTTCATTAAAGTGGTGCTCAATGCAAAAGGGTAGGTGCCGCTTGTTTGCCCCCCCCCCCTCCTCCACTGCCGCATTTGGCACTTTTTGAGAGGAAGGGGGAGGGGTGCTTGATTTTGGCAGGAGCAGTGAACTAGCGATTGACCGATATTGTTTTTATTGCCGATACCGATATTTTGGTCATCGCATATCGGTATCAGCCAATATAGGCCGATATTTTTGTACATTAAAAATGTTTTTTTTTTTGACAGGTGCTCTTGTGGAGGGATCTGGGAGTCAAAAAGACCCCAAACCCTTCCTCTGCACTTAAAAGCATTCAAAACGCCAAGTTTGGCTGTTTTGAATGCTGTAATTTTTTTAATTTGGCGCCGAGTACCCGGAAGTGATGTCATGACATCGCTTCCAGGTTTTTACATGGAGAGCCGATCAGAGCCGAATGCTGCTTTGATCGCGTCTTCGGCGGCCATGCAGGCTGGTTGCCCGGTTCTCCCGGTGGGACGTCCCCTCCCGCTCCTTGTAATGACAGCCGAGCAGCTTCTCAGCTGCATCGGTTATCATTACAAAACAGCCAATCGCAGCTATGGATGCCGGTACCGGGGTGATGCCTCTAGCTGCAGGCATCACTCCGGTACAGCACTTTCCCAAAATATCGGCAATATCGGAAACCTCAGGGGCCGTTTCCGATATATCAGGGAAAGTGCATATCAGCCCTCGGTATATCGGCTTTGCCGATAATCGGTTGATTCCTACAGTGAACTGAGCCGGAAGTTGGGCCCCCTTCCTTTCAGGGGCTGACTGGCAACCTTCGGCCCAGGGGGCAAGTAAAAACCAGAGGCCCATGGTGCAGCAACTTGGCCCCCCTCCCACTCTCCCTCTTCCCTGTCTCCTCCTGACCCCCATTCCAGGCTGAAGCTCCGCTCCAGGTACTCTCTACTCACCGGCTGAATCCGGGTTCCCGACAGTTCAGTTAGGGTTGCCTGTGGGAGGAGAGTCTCCAGTGGGGCATGGAACCAGCCTCTGCTCAGACACAGTTTACACCATTTATGCTGGGGGGGGAGGCAGTGCCAGGACAAGTTCATCCAGCGCCCAAGGCAAGGATGCCAAACTGCGCCCCCCCCTTCCCTTAGGTTTAGGGTCAAGGCGCCTCCCATCCCTGCAATAAACCATTGTGCGTATCAGTCTGCAATGCACACAGAGCAACCGGCTCACCGGGACAGCGTCCAGCACGCCGGAGGACCTTCCAAATGGCTTACACGTTTAGGGGGGAGATCCCCTCTTCCTCAGAGCCAGTCTATAATGATGCATTGACACATTTGATATAGAGGAAGAGGCTCCTCACATGGTCTCAAGGCCCCGCCCAAAAGTGGGTGGACATGGGAGTGGTATAAGAACAAACCATACTATAATGCATAAAGATAATACAGATAATGGTAACAACAACAAAGGCAAAATCTAACAATGTCCCAAACTAAATCATACATCAAATGTGTGCCTAGGGAGTGCTTTCTAACTGTGTGGGGGAGGGGCTCTGACTGGGGGAAGACAGAGATCCGTGTTCCTGCTTTGCAGATCTCTATCTTCTCCCCTGTCAGAACCACGATCTGCCTCATTTCTGCCTCTCTCTGGAACAATCGCAGGTGGCCAGCGGACATGGGGTCTGCCAAACTCGCTAATTAGCTCCCCTTCTGTCCAATCAGTGAGCGATCACGCCTCTGGTGGCGCGCACATGCCCCCTAGTGGCTATTGCATGAAATGACGTACAGGTAATAGAGCAGACCTCCCGTAGTACATGTACGTTAGGCGGTCAGCCAGTGTATTTTTTTTAATTGCGTTTGGAAAACTGCTGCGCAAGTACCGTGTGACATAAAAAATTGCAACAATCACCATTTTATTCTCTACAGTCTCTGCTAAAACAAAAATTTTTTAAAGTGAAAATGTCCAAATTGGACCCATTTAGCCATTTTCCCTCCCCGGTGTCATGTGACTCGTTAGTGTTACAAGGTGTGACAGTATTCACCGTCACTGGAAGTGAAAAAACAGATAATTAATGGTTTGAATTGCTTCAGATGGGACGGTCGTATGTGTCAGCAATATCTCCATATAGAAATATAAAGATTTATTCCCACTTTACACTGGGAGACTTAGACTTTTGTAGACCATTGCCATGAAGTCTGTGACTCCTAAATAATGTGTATTTCGTGTCCCTCAATGTCAGACAGGTTTTCCCTATTGTTTGTGTATTGAGATAATGTGTATTCCATGTACTGGAGTGTAGGAGACGGACAGACTGATACTGGGGTCTCTTCCTATTGTCTGTCTTTTGAGCTGGAATGTGGATTGTGCCTGTCAGGGGACCCTAACTTTGGGAGCGATTTGGAGTGGCGGTTAGAGGAAATTATGGATTACAGAGAAAGTGTTCTGGGCACTGGAAGATTTGGAGTTTCTGGCCGTTCAGGACTGGGAGCTGGAGATAGCCTACAGACGGCTGCTAGACTCTGCTCAGTGCCGGGCCTGGGCTCCCCTTGCCTGGAAATATCCAGAAGTACCAGCTGACTGTCCAGAAACCCTGACTGCAGAATCAACAATATGGCACAGTAATAGTGTGCTTTGCTCACTTGCACCCACGGTCTTGGATGCAGCAAGCGCTGACTCACCTGCACGAACCTGTTTCTGCACAGGACGAGCGTGGATGGAGGAATGCGTCTGTCCAGCCACTGTCTAAAGCTATGGGAAAAGAGGAAGTAATCTTCATTCACCAACCACAGATCACAGATGTAATTGACTTTTCATTGGAGGATGTTAGGGATGATAAGTCACCTGCCAAAGTGTTAGCACTGGGCCCAAGTGTCACCAGCCTATGCCCTGGACTTTCAGCAATTCCAGAGACCGGGGATTTAATAGATTTTTCTGCTAAGGAGAAACATCCCAGTGAGCCTACATTAGAAGAATGGGCATCCAGGCCTATTGCTGCTGCTCAAGAATCCCAGTCTTGCCTGCCCAAACCAGACTTCCACAGACTGATCGGCTATAAGAGCTCCATGCGGCTTGCCAGGACAAACTTACAAACTATGTGGAACTTTGTCAGGCTGCCAGGATGGATTGACTCTTTGGGACTTGTTACCCGACTAACTCAGGCACAGATCAGTTGAAAGTCTGGTACCTGGATTAGTCTACCTTTGGGAGGGAAGATATGTGACAGTATTCACTGTCACTGGAAGTGAAAAAACAGATACTTAATGGTTTGGATTGCTTCAGATGTGACATTAATATTTGTCAGCAATATCTTCAAATAGAAATATGAAGATTTAATCCTACTTTACACTAGGAGACTTAGACTGTTGTAGATCATTGCCATGATGTCTGTGACTCCTAAATAAAGTGTGTATTCCATGTCTCTCAATGTCAGGCAGGTTTTTCCCTATTGTTTGTGTATTGAGATAATGTGTATTCCATGTACTGGAGTGTAGGAGACAGACAGACTGATACTGGGGTCTCTTCCTATTGTCTATCTATTGAGCTGGAATGTGGATTGTGCCTGTCCCATTGTTAAATGTTAATGACCTCACATTGTTCTGTCCAGATGGCTAGATAATTAGTTTAGGTTAATTCTGTTCCTGTATACACTTTCATCTGCATATGATAATATAATCATTCAACCCCTGACCTGTGTGTAGTAATTTGATCAAGAGGGGGATGTGCTCATGTGTGTATAAATTGAGTGTAAAAACTGTTCAATAAACAGTCTGTTTTTACCCCTTCATGAAGTCTCGACTCATGTTTGGGGGAATATGCTACAAGGTATTGCTATGCTCTTCATACTCCCTTGGATAATCACTATCACTAAGCTCTTGTAAGAGCTTGTTCATGTCCTGTTCCCGCTTCAATCTCTGATGAAAGAGAGGTTCACCCACGTGGGTAGGGTACGGCGAGACCCCAAGCAAGCTGTGGCGGTTTGTGGGGTCTGAGGTGGTTATGGTGTCTGGTGGAGGGCTTGCAGCCCTTGGGAAGCACTAGGAGCATCTGTAACGGAACCGTCGACCCACACCGTGCTTGTGGTCTTCCGTCAGTATAAGGCTTCCTCCAGTCTGGACATATAGAGATATTCCAGCCACCCCCCATACAAGAACTAGCCTGAACTTAGCTTGTATGTGTCTGGAAACAACTAACTCCTTTATTAAAACAAGCAGTAGACTTTTATACACTTGAGAAGCATGACAGTCACCACACTAACAATGGCCTGAACATTTACATAAGCATCACATAATGAATAGATAACGAGGTAGAGCTGACTCATGGCTAATCCCATCTAGACAAGGTTATCATTTACATGCTAATTAGCTCAGCGTACTTAAGTCAGCCTGGAAGCCCAGACTGCCGGCACCAAACGTAAAACAGATACAAATACACATATTATAGTGTAAATACTGAGAACCCACAGTAAACAATAGATGATCAAATCAACATGATTTACAATCCATGGAAGACAGGTGTTTGGGCTGATGACATGCATCTGTTACAAGTCTGATCAACTTAAGCAGTCCAAATCATCAATTTATCTGTCACATAGTTTTTTTCAGTCTCAGTGACGGCGAGTACCGTCACATATCTTCCCCCCAAAGGTAGACGAACCAGGTACCAGACCCCCAACTGGTCTGTGCCTGAGTTCGTCGGGTAACAAGTCCCAAAGAGTCAATCCATCATGGCAACTTCCTTGACAAAGTTCCACATAGCTTGTAAGTTTGTCCCGGCAGGGCGCATGGAGCTCTCGTAGCCAATCGGCCTGTGGAAGTCTGGTTTGGGCAGGCCAGACTGGGCTTTTTGGTCACCCTGTGTCCCTAAAAGACACAGGGTGATTTAGACATAAGAAGTGCCTAGGGGGGTTGAGAGAGGTATTTCCCAACCTCTCTAAGGTAAGCTGTGTTCCAAGGACCCCCCAACCAAAGTGACTACCGTCACATCTCTCTGCTTCTGGAAGGAGACTAACACAGGAGGGGACCCCAAATGGGTTGACTTTGAAGGTAGTCTGTAGTTCCAGCCCCCCAATGTCTATACCCACACAGTACCCCAAGCAAATTGTCCCAAAAGGAGCATTACTCACCCAACCAACCTCTGCCTCTCTCGTAGAACATACCCGCTGTAGGGAAGAAGCGTGGACTGGCCCTTCTCCCTGGAGTCCTTTCAGCCGCTGGAGAGAAGACAGGGTGGCTGGGCTCACTCCCTCATGCTGTTGGGGATCTGGGCCGACTGCCCAGCATCCCTGGGGTATACAGGTGGGGATTGTAGTCTCATCCACCTGCTCAGGAAATCCATCCCTTGTGAGTTGAGGGCAGAGGCCAGCAGCACTCTGCTCTGTTGCCAGCACTTCTGCTGGGGACTCCACGTAATCTGCTCCGGCAACCTCTTGTCTCTTCTCCCCCTGGATCCTGATCTGCTGCTGGGGACTGAGCACCACCTTCTCACCCTGGGTCTCCGGGACTGCTGCAGGTGTGGGGCAGAGGTCTTGGACCCTCTGTCCAGTTGTCAGCGCTTCTGCTGTAGAAGTTTCTTGTAACTCCACAGATGCTGCTGGCCTGAAATCCCGTGTCCCTGTCAGTGGTGTAGCAGACAGGTCAGCTGCCTCTTCTCTCTGGGAGGCTGAAGCTGCTGTTGGTGTTGGGCAGAGCTCAGTAATGCTAGGCCCTGATGCCAGCTTTTCTGCAGGAACATAAACTGAAAAGTCAGTGGCCTTGCACACATCTTGCTGGGTCACCAATTGTTGCAGGCAGAGGTCAGCCACGCTGTGCCCGGATGCCCGCTCTTCCGCTGCAGGCTCACTGGGAGGTTCCTCCTCAGCAGAAAAGTCTATTAAATCCCCAGTTTCTGGAATTGCTGAAAGTTCAGGACACAGACTGGTGGCACTTGGGCCCAGTGCCAACACTTTTGTAGGTGATTTATAATCCAAATCCTCTTCCGATGGAAAGTCCATTAAATTTGTAATCCGTGGTTTGGGAATGAAGATGGCTTCCTCTTCTCCCATACCTCTATCCAGCGGCTGATCAGATGCATTCCTCCATCCAAGCTCGTCCTGTGCAGAAACAGGTTCGTCAAGGTGAGTCAGCACTTGCTGCATCCGCCATAAGACCTCTGCATCCAAAACCGTGGGTGCAGGTGTGCAAAGCACACTATTACTGTGCCACATTGCCGACTCTTCAGTCAGGATTTCTGGACTGTCAGCTGGTACTTCTGGATATTCCCAGGCAAGGGGAGCCCAGGCCTGGTACTGAGCAGAGTCTAGCAGCCGTCTGTAGGTGATCTCCAGCTCCCATTCCTGATTGGCCAGAAATTCCAAATCTTCCAGTGCCCAGTGCACGTCCAAGACATTCAGCATCTGTTCTCTGTATTCCAAGATTTCCTCTAAACGCCACTCCAAATCGCTCCCAAAGTCGGGGTCCTCAGACAGCCTCTCTAATAACAGCCCCAGGCCGCCGTAGCAAAAGCCTTCCGTTGGGCTGCCGTCTGCTGTCCATGGGCACACTTGGGTTACATACCAGCGGAGGGCTCTATAGCTCTCATCCAACCGCATCTCCTCCTGGACCAGCCTGCTTAACTCAGCTTTCCATTCCTTATGCGGTTGTCTCCCCAAAAACACCATTCTCACTTCGTACTGCGACCAGTACCTTTCCTGGAAGGAGGGGAGGATTTTTCCCTGGTGTCGCTGCTCACGAGCTAGTGCTTCCTCCCAGAGTTCCAATCGGATTGAATTGTGCCATCCCAGCAGGACCTTCTCTGAAACTGGTCCTCTGTGCTGTATCCGCATCTCTCGCAACCTCCTTCCAAATTCCTCTTCCATGGCGGCTGATATCTGTACCTCTCCTCTTCTGCTCCCCGGACCTTGGATCCCGGTGGAGGTTTGGATGTTCCAGACTGCAGGAAGCGTCCCACCGCTTGCCACCAATGTAACGGAACCGTCGACCCACACCGTGCTTGTGGTCTTCCGTCAGTATACGGCTTCCTCCAGTCTGGACATATAGAGATATTCCAGCCACCCCCCATACAAGAACTAGCCTGAACTTAGCTTGTATGTGTCTGGAAACAACTAACTCCTTTATTAACACAAGCAATAGACTTTTATACACTTGAGAAGCATGACAGTCACCACACGAACAATGGCCTGAACATTTACATAAGCATCACATAATGAATAGATAACGAGGTAGAGCTGACTCATGGCTAATCCCATCTAGACAAGGTTATCATTTACATGCTAATTAGCTCAGCGTACTTAAGTCAGCCTGGAAGCCCAGACTGCCGGCACCAAACGTAAAACAGATACAAATACACATATTATAGTGTAAATACCGAGAACCCACAGTAAACAATAGATGATCAAATCAACATGATTTACAATCCATGGAAGACAGGTGTTTGGGCTGATGACATGCATCTGTTACAAGTCTGATCAACTTAAGCAGTCCAAATCATCAATTTATCTGTCACATAGTTTTTTTCAGTCTCAGTGACGGCGAGTACCGTCACAGCATCCATCAATGGAGGTACCCAGTCGAGGTACCGGTTGATCCGTTACACGAGGTCTCAGGTGTGAATGGGGAGTAGGTGTGTTAAATTTGGTGTTATCGCTCTCACTCTCTCATACTGGTCACTGGAAGTTCAACATGGCACCTCATGGCAAAGAACTCTCTGAGGATCTGAAAACAAGAATTGTTGCTCTACACCAGGGGTCTCCAAACTATGGCCCTCCAGTTGTTCAGGAACTACAATTCACATCATGCCTTGTCATGTCTGTGAATGTCAGAGTCTTACAATGCCTCATGGGACATGTACTGTAGTTCCGCAACAGCTGGAGGGCCGTAGTTTGAAGATCCCTGCTCCATATAAAGATGCAATAAACCAAGATATAAAAATCGGCGCAACTGTACAAATAAATACGTGTCCTAAAGTGACATTTCTTCAGTGCTGTCCCACACAAAAATGGGAGGGGTGTACTTACTTTTGTCAGATACTTTAGAACCTCCAAACATTATTTATTTTTTGAAAGCAGAGACCCTGGAGAATAAAATGTTTTTTTTTTTATATCATACGCAGCCATTTATTAAACATTTTTTAGGAATAAATATGCTACAATAAAGATTCTTGCACACAATATAATATCCATTTTTTTGGGGGTAAAATATAAAAGCTGATATTGTATCGAGTGAATCGATACCAAAGCTGATATTGCATCGAGTGAATCGATACCAAACATGTCAAGATTTAACTACTTACAAACCAGGCCAATTCTGACACTTCTCTCATATAGGTAAAAATCATTTTTTTTTTCTAGAAAATTACTAAGCACCCCCATACATTATATACATTTTTTAGCAGAGACCATAGAGAATAAAATGGTGATTGTTGTAATTTTTTGTGTCACACGGTATTTGCGCAGCAGTTTTTCCAAATGCAATTAAAAAAAATACACTGGCTGACCGCCTAACGTGTACTGCGGGAGGTCGGTTCTATTGCCTATTACCTGTGCATCATTTAGTGCAATAGCCAGTAGGGGGCGTGTGCACGGCACCAGAGGCGGGATCGCGCAATGATTGGACAGAGGGAGAGCCAATCAGCGGGTCCATCAGATCCGATGTCCGCTGGCCACCTGCGATTGTTCCCGAGAGAGGCAGAAACAAGGCAGATCACGGTTCTGACAGGGGAGAAGATAGAGATCTGCAAAGCAGGAACACGGATCTCTGTCTTCCCCCAGTCAGAGCCCTTACTGACTTTTCTCAGATAATGGAAGTCATTTTCTAGAAAAAATATGCTGATTTTTTGGGGGTGTGAAAAATGTAAAAATTGCCCCGGACAGTAAGTGGTTAAATGACCTGTGCAAAGATCACATGGCCTTTATGTACTAACCAAGTTGCCCCAATTTTGTACATGAGCCAATAAAACAGAAGGTGCGTTGGTTGTTTTTTTTTTCTTGGCTAGGACGGGAATGATGGAGAAGTGCGGGAAGTGGTTGACTTTTTTTTATTTGTTACAATAATATAATAGTCGCTGGCTTGTTGCAATGGTGAATTATTCCGATGTGTTTATTCTGTCAGTAACCATGGCAACGCAATTTCAGTGACAGCCCAACTGAAATATAACCTCGTGTTCCGTAAATTTGACATTTCTTTGTTTGAACCAGAAATGGGGGTTTTTGTATAAATATTCCGAATAAACATTGTAAACAGCGAAATATTGGAAATCACGCAGAAAATAGGGGCAGCCGTCACCAACCCACAAATCCGTCACCCCGCGTGAATGCGCCTGACAATCATTTATTTCTATATTATTATTTATATATGATTATATATTTTTTGAACCATTAACATGTAAAGAAGTGACGAGCAAACAAACACAAAGGAAGGTTTTTGTGTTCTTTTGTAGCTTTTCTGTGTGATGGAAATTGTAACATGGCAGCGTTTCCTGTGCGCTCATTGTCTGCGGGAGATCGCGCTGTCAGCGTCTAATCGCTCAACTTATAAAGACGTAAAAGAGGAGAACGCTGACACACTTCTCAGTGAAAACCGCCCCCCTCCCCCCTTCCTACCCCCACCCCCCATTGTTAGCATTATTCCGCATCTTAACCACTTTACCACCGGAGGATTTTGCTGCTTTACATCCAGGCCACTTTTTGCAATTCAGCGCTGTGCGACTTTAACTGACAATTGCAACGCCGTACCCAAATAAAATTGACGTTTCCCCACAAACAGAGCTTTCTTTTGGTGGTATTTGATCACCTGTGCGATTTTTATTTTTTGTGCTATAAACAAAAAAAGAGCAACAATTTTGCAAAAATAACAATATTTTTCACATTTTTTTTTATATGAAATTCCCCCCCAAAAAAATGTAAAAATCTAAATTTTTTTACATTTTTGGCCAATTTGTTTTCTGCTACATATGTTTGGTAAAAAAAATCACAATATGCGTATTTTGATTGGTTTGCGCAAAAGTTATTGCGTTTACTAACTAAGGGAAAGATTTTTGTCATTTTTGGTGTTTTTTTTTTTAAACGAGTAATGGCGGCGATCTGCGATTTTTTTTGCGGGACTGCGACATTGCGGCGGACAGATCGGACCCCTGACTGACATTTTTGACACTTTTGGGGGTACCAGTGACATTACTACAGTAATCAGTGCTATATATATGCACTGTTACTGTAAAAATGACACTGGCAGGGAAGGGGTTAACTTTATTGGAGAGGGAGGGGTTAATGTATGCCTGGTGCTTACTGACGTGTGGGGGGGGGGGTGACTGAGTGACACAGGGACAGATCACATGTTGAGCTATGCTGAGCCCTGCAATCTGACCCTGTCTGTCACATAGGAGATCCGCCCGCTTTGTTTACACAAGTGGGCGGATCTCTAAACTAGATTCCCCGACGATCGGGGAAGAGCAGCGGCGATCGCCGCTGCTCCTCCCCTGGCCCGACTCCCGCTGTGACTGAAAACAGGGGGAGGAGTCCAGCGACGTAGTACTACATCGCTGGACGATAACGAACAACTTTGCCGCAGTACGGTCAACGTGACCGGTCGGCAAGTGGTTAATGCAAGCAATATTCTCTCCCACATCCTGCACCTTGGCACAAGCAACTGGTTCAATTCCACCACCCCCCCCCCCCCCCCATAAATACATTCAGTCACCCGTAACCCTGACTGGCGGGAACCCTCCAAAGTGGAACTAAACTGTATGTGAGTGCCGCAAACTGAAAACCCTATTTAACCTCTTTCCCTCCGGAAGATTTACTCCCCTTCATGGCCAGGCCATTTTTTTACTATTTAGTAATTGTAACGGATCAATCAGCACCCCTGACTGGGTAACTCCGTTGACAGATGCTCCTAGTGTTTCCCGAGGGCTCCAAGCACTCCACCAGACACCGTAAGCACTTCAGACTCCACGAACCGCCGCAGCTTGGTTGGGGTCCCGCCGTCTCCTACCCACCCTGGACCAACGACAAGGCTCCAGGTTTCTGTGGGTGAAACTCTCTTTCCCCAGAGAGTGAAGCAGGAACAAGCTCTTACACAAGCTCTTACAAGAGCTTAGTGATTATCTAAGGGAGTATGGAGGACATAGCAATCCCTTGCAGCAGATTCCCCCAATAAGAGACAGAACTCTAGATTGAGGGTGAAGTAACTCTAGAACAACTTTATTGAACAAGAAACAGACTTATATACAATTTTCACTCACAAGGTTACCGCCCAGGCGGGCCTTGTTGAAGACTGGACGTGACATTCACAATCCAATAGGAACAGAGCTTTACACTCCCATACAGTGTACACAATAATATACAATATGGGACAATCCCCCCTCCGCCCTTAGCATCCAATCCACATACCTATATACATCCCATAATAAGTTTCTCTTAACCACTTGCCGACCGCCGCACGACTATCTACGTCGGCGGTCAGCCCCTCACAGGCAAACTAACGTAGGGCTACGTTGCTTGCTTGTGAGGGTCTAGGGAGTGAGCGCGCGCCCCCGGAGGCGCGCTCCCGCTCCCGCGTGGTCACGGACCCCCCCGCGCGTGTGACCAGCGGACCCGATGTCCGCCGGTCACTCGGCGATCGGTGGGGGAGAGGGAGAATGTCAGGCAGCTTGTGTAAACAAGCTGCCTGTCATTCTCCTCGCTGCAAAGACACTGATCACATGGATCTACTATGTAGATCCGTTGATCAGTGTCCTTACAGCTGAAGCCACAGCCAATCACAGTAGAAAGCACGCCCCTAGGGACACACACAGCCCCTCCCTCCCAAATAAAGTTAACCCCTTCACTACCAGTGTATTTTTACAGTAACAGTGCATATGTATAGCACTGATTACTGTAGAAATGTCACTGGTAACCCCAAAAGTGTCAAAAATGTCAGTCAAGGGTCCGATCTGTCCGCCCCAATGTCGCAGTACCGCAAAAAAAATCGCAGATCGCCGCCATTACGCGTTAAAAAAAAAACAACAAAAATGACAAAAATCTTTCCCTTTGTTAGTAAACGCGATAACTTTTGCGCAAACCAATCAAAATACGCTTTTTGCGATTTTTTTTACCAAACATAGGTAGCATAAAACAAATTGGCCGAAAATGTTAAAAAATTTTGATTTTTACATTTTTTTGGGGGGGAATTTCATTAAAAAAAATGTGAAAAATATTGTTATTTTTGCAAAATTGACGCTCTTATTTTGTTTATAGCACGTGATCAAAAAATCGCACAGGTGATCAAATACCACCAAAAGAAAGCTCTGTTTGTGGGAAAAAAAGGACGCCAAATTCGTTTAGGTACAGCGTCGCACGACCGCGCAATTGTCCGTTAAAGTCACGCAGTGCCGAATCGCAAAATACCCCCTGGTCGGAATGGGGGTAAAATCTTCCGGGGCTTAAGTGGTTAAGGCAGACAGACAGAACAATGGGAGGTCATTAACATTTAACAATGCGACAGGGCAATCCACATTCCCTCCCAATACACAAACAAAAGGAAAACCTGTCTGACATTGAAAGATATGTAACATACACAGCATTTAGGAATTACAGATTTCATGGCAATGGGAATAAATCTTTATATTTCTATATGGAGATATTGCTGGCAAATATGAAGCAATCCAAACCATTACTTATCTGTCTTTAACTTCCAGTGACGGTGAATACTGTCACAGTAATGCGTTGCTTTAACTGGTAATTGCACGGTCATGCAACGTGACACCCAAATTACATTTTTTTCACACAAATAGAGCTTCTTTTGGTGGTATTTGATCACCTCTGGGGGTTTTTTATTTTTTATTATTTAACTGAAAAAATACTAAAAATTAAAAAAAAAAGGAACAATATTTTTAACTTTCTGGTATAAAACATCCAATAAAATTACATTTTTCATTATTTAGGCCAACTTCCTCTGACATCACCAGTGACACTAATACAGTGATGGGTGATAATAATATGCACTGTCACTGTACTAATCACACCGGCTGGGAGAGGAAACACAGAGATTGTTCCCGCTGTACAGAACCCTGTGTTGTTTGTCAACACAGAGCTCTGGGCTGTGATTGGACACAGCTGATTAGCAGATACCAACTGTGACAGTATTACCCGTCACTGGGAGTGAAAGACAGATAATTAATGGTTTGAATTGCTTCAGACGGGACAGTAATATTTGTCAGCAATATCTTCCTAAAGAAATATGAAGATTTATTCCTACTTTACACTGGGAGACTTCAACTGTTATAGACCATTACCATGATGTCTGACTCCTTGATAATGTGTATTCCGTGTGCTTGTCTGTGAGAGAGACACACTGACTGTCATTGCCAGACTTCCCTATTGTTTGTGTATTGAAATGGAAGGTGGATTGTGCCTGTCCCATTGTTAAATGTTAATGACCTCACATTGTTCTGTCCAGATGGCTAGATAATTAGTTTAGGTTCCTGTATACACTTTCATCTGCATATGATACTGTAATCAGGCAGAGGGGAGGGATTGTGTACACTGTATGGGAGTGTAAAACTCTGTTTTCATTGGATTGTGAATGTCATGTCCTGTCCCCAACAAGGTCCACCTGGGCGGTAATCTTGTGGGGGAAAACTGTATAAAAGAGCAGCTGTACCATTAAAGTTTGAGTTCTACTTCACCCTCAATCTAGAGTCCTGTCTCTTATTGGGGGAATCTGCTACAAGGGATTGCTATGCTCTTCATACTTCCTTGGATAATCACTAAGCTCTTGTAAGAGCTTGTTCCTGTTCCTGCTGCCCTCTCTGGGGAAAGAGAGGTTCACCCATTGGAACCTGGAGCCTTGTCGTAGGTCCAGGGTGGGTAAGAGCTGGCGAGACCCTACCAAGCTGCGGCGGTTCGTGGGATCTGAGGTGGCTATGGTGTCTGGTGGAGTGCTTGGAGCCCTCGGGAAGCACTAGGAGCATCCAGCAACGGAGGTACCCGGTCGGGGTGCTGGTTGATCCGTAATCAGGGCAGGCAGCAACCCCACCAATATTATAACAAATATTTTCCATTGTGTGGGATAATATAATTTCTTTTGTTCTACATAAAGATGGCCTAGGCCAGTGATGGCAAACCTTGGCACCCCAGATGTTTAGAAACTACATTTCCCATGATGCTCTACTACACTACAGAGTGCATGAGCATCATGGGAAATAGTTCCAAAACATCTGGGGTGCCGAGGTTCACCATCACTGGTCTAGGCTAAGATTGCCAAGACCCTGAAACTGAGCTGCAGCATGGTGGCCAAGACCATACAGCGGTATAACAGGACAGGTTCCACTCAGAACAGGCCTCACCATGGTCCACCAAAGAGTTGAGTGCACGTGCTCAGCATCATATCCAGAGGCTGTCTTTGGGAAATAGACGTATGAGTGCTGCCAGCATTGCTGCAGAGGTTGAAGGGGTGGGGGAGGGGTCAGCCTGTCAGTGCTCAGACCATACGCCGCACACTGCATCAAATTGGTCTGCATGGCTGTCGTCCCAGAAGGAAGCCTCTTCTAAAGATGATGGACAAGAAAGCCTGCAAACAGTTTGCTGAAGACAAGCAGACTAAGGACATGGATTACTGGAACCATCTCCTGTGCTCTGATGAGACCAAGATAAACTTATTTGGTTCAGATGGTGTCAGGCGTGTGTGGGGGCAACCAGGTGAGGAGTACAAAGACAAGTGTGTCTTCCTACAGTCAGGCATGGTGGTGGGAGTGTCATGGTCTGGGGCTGCATGAGTGCTGCCGGCACTGAGGGGCTACAGTTCATTGAGGGAACCATGAATGCCAACATGTACTGTGACATACTGAAGCAGAGCATGATCCCCTCCCTTCAGAGACTGGGCCGCAGGGCAATATTCCAACATAACGACCCCAAACACCTCCAAGATGACCACTGCCTTGCTAAAGAAGCTGAGGGTAAAGGTGATGGACTGGCCAAGCATGTCTCCAGACCTAAACCCTATTGAGCATCTGTGGGGATCCTCAAACAGAAGGTGGGGGAACGCAAGGTCTCTAACATCCACCAGCTCTGTGATGTCATCATGGAGGAGGGGAAGAGGACTCCAGTGACAACCTGTGAAGCTCTGGTGAACTCCATGCCCAAGAGGGTTAAGGCAGTGCTGGAAAATAATGGTGGCCCCACAAAATATTGACACTTTGGGCCCAATTTGGACATTGTCACTTAGGGGTGTACTAACTTTTGTTGCCAGCGGTTTAGAGATATTTCTGTGGAGAGCGATGGATCTCATGCAGTCAGGGAAGTACAGAAAGAGAAGGAAGATGACAGAGAAGCACTCAGCGATGATCGCTCTTACCATGGGGGGAGGGGGAGGGGGTTTGCTCTACATTTAGTCATTCGTTGGGAGATCCGTCACTATATAAAGAACGTTTGTTCTCTCTGCTGTGATGTGTCTTTGCTCTGCCACTTCCTTGTCTTTTGGTGGAAGGAAGGAGAGTGAAAGGGTCGGCGTGCTCATCACTATAACAACTCCGGCTATTCTCATCTCTTACCTTTATATGTTATCCCGTCTCGTATTCTATAGGCGTGCAATCCAATCCGGTGCTGAACGAGACTCTCCGAGGAAAATAATAAGAAGTGATAGTACAAGAAAACAACCCTTCCACCCTTCCAGCCTTCCACCCCTCCATCCTTCCACCCTTCTAGCCTTCCACCCTTCCAGTCTTGCACCCTTCCAGCCTTCCACCCCTCCATCCTTGCACTCCTCCATCCTTCCACCCTTCCACCCCTTCAGCCTTCCACCCCTACAGCCTTGCACCCCTCCAGCCCTCCACCCTTCCAGCCTTGCACCCTTCCACCCCTCCAGCCTTGCACCCCTCCAGCCTTGCACCCCTCCAGCCTTGCACCCCTCCAGCCTTTCACCCCTCCAGCCTTCCAGCCCTACGCATATGTAAAAAACAAAATACAATTTTCAGTCATCCCTTGCACACACACACGTTGTTTTAGTACCGCCATAATGGCAATGCAAGAGCGTTTCTGAAATGCGTAGCAAAGCGCATGTTTTCTGTACCGGTTGCCGCGCATCCTGAAACGCGCAGATGTGAATGCAGCCTAATTCTAATGACACCCAATCACAGTTCGCACGCCATTATGGCGACGCAAACTCAATGCACATTGGCAACGAGTTTCTAAAACGCACAACAAAGCGTGCATTTTCCATGCGTTTGAAAATGCACAGATGTGAATGCAGCCTAACTGTTAAGCAGAGCTCCACCCAAAAGTAGAAGCTCCGCTTGTCTGACTCCTCCCCCTCTTGGTTGCCACATTTGGCACCTTTTGGGGGGGAGCCTGGTTTTACTAGGTACATGCTCTGACTTCTGGCTCAGTTCAGCCCCTCCCCCTTTCCCTACAGCCGGCTCATTCACTAAGAAAAGCATGCTTTGTGCATGCGCAGTAGTGGACCGGCTGTGGTGCTGCAAGGCTGCTTTCCCTTAGTCAAAATGGCGGCGCCAGCACCTGATAGCCAATTGAAAAATCGGCTGAGGTGAGGACAGCGTGGGATCCCTGGACAGAAGGGTGTCCTAATAATAAAAGTCAGCAGCTACAGGATTTCTACTGGATTTATAGCTGCTGACAGGAGGAGGGGCTTTCTCAGCTTAGCACACCTCCCTGCATGCTTGAGCTAAGGGCCGATAAATTACAGGAAGTAAATTCTAAATGAATCATCTACCCTTATTATAAATAGCTGCAGCTAGAAATGCTAGGTGGGGGCTTCCTGACTTCTGGCCTAGGCCAAAATGATGTCACACATCCCAGGAGTCTTCAAGGTAGGAGGGGCTTTGTCAGCTAAGCACACCTTCTGCCTGCATGCCTGAGCTAAGGGCAAATGGATTCCAGGAAGTAAGTGCTACATGAATCACCTGCCCTTACTAAAGATGGCTGCAGCTAGAAATTGTAAGGGGGGGGGGGGATTCAAAGTGATTTCTCAACAAAATAAAGCATGGAGACATGGATGGATGAATGGATGGATAGAGACATGGATGGATGGATGAATGGATGGATAGAGACATGGATGGATGAATAGACGGAGACATGGATGGATTTTTGTAGACATGTATGGATGGAGACATGGATGGACAGAGACATAGATGGAAGGATGGGGATGCGGATGGATGGTTGAAGATATGGATGGATGGAGGCATGGATGGGTGGAAACATAGATGGATGGTTGGAGACATGGATGGATGGTTGTAGATATGGATAAAGACATAGATAGATAGATAGATAGATAGATAGATAGATAGATAGATAGATAGATAGATAGATAGATAGATAGATAGATAGATAGATAGATAGATAGATAGATAGATAGATAGATAGATAGATAGATGGTTGGAGACATGGATGGATGCTTGGAGACATGGATGGATGGATGGAGACATGGATGGATGGATGGATGGATGGATGGAGACATGGATGGATGGTTGGAGACATGGATGGATGGTTGGAGACATGGATGAATGGTTGGAGACATGGATGGAGACATGAATGAATGGTTGGAGATATGGATGGATGGATGGATGGGGTGCTCAGATACAGGATATTTCCGCTGTTAAAGGGGCCGCCTGCCAGGGTTATAGGTGAATAAATGTGATGCTTTGATGTCTATGGGTCTCCCACAAGGGTTTGTCAGAGGGAGAATTGATCAGAGTTGGGTTGTCCAATCAGAACTGTTTTCTTCTGATAAGACGGTACCACAGATGTCCGCCCCCCCCCCCCCTCTCCATAGACAGGATTGGTCCCATCATTTTTAGGGACTCCACATTGAAGTTCCCCTCCATGTCCAGGAAAGGTTTTCTATGGAAAGTCCCGATGGATATCAGAAGCTGCGATGAAACGTCTGAATTTGCCGACTTTGTAACCTTTTAAACCTCGGAAACTTTGAATTTGTCCCCCGAAGGAACCGGCGGCTTCACAAGAAATAAACGATCGTTCATTGTCAATAATTCATAGACAGACTTTTTATAAAGCGCGGCGCGGTGATTACGCCACCGTCCCGCATTGTCTTCAGAAATATTTCCATTGTTGTGAGCAGAAGACGTCGCCGGGCGTTAAACTCCCCAACAAGGAAAATATAGAGGAAACTAATAAAGGGCTTATTATAATAGCGATGGCTCCGGGCTGTAATAAGCCGATCGCTCAGATCGCTCGTCTTCTGTAGACGCTGGGAGCAGAAACGCCGGAACACATCCGTTGCAGCAATAATGTTGACTCTATTTTTTTTTTTTTTCCAGCTCTTTGCAATTTTTATAAACTTCTTGCAGAATTGACTTTATATTATATTTTAATGTTGCATTTGGAGGATTTTAATATAATTCCAAATATTAGCATTGCTGTGAGGAGCGCCGATAGCAGAGGCTTTACTGCCCTCTAGTGGGGGAAGGGGAGGGAAAAGCAGCGTTTAATGCGCATTACTGCAGATGTTGATGGTGACATTAAAATGGAGGGAAAGCCGCTGAATTAAGCACTGTGCAGAGGAACTTCGTCAGGGCACATTAAGGGAAATGTGAGAATAAATGGACGGCTTACTGCAAAAAAAAAAAAAATGTCAGCAGCCAACGAGCAAAAAAAAAGAAATGATCAGAAATATAAATCTGTGATTTCCAGGAGCACTCAGAGAAATGAAGGGAAGCAGAGATGTGCAGAGCCCCCGAAATACTAAAGAATAAAGAGACAAAACCGGCCGTATCCCCGGACCCCCACAAAGAGAAGGTTCACCCCAACCTGGATAGAAGGGCGACCCCCTACACCGGCGTCACTCATCCTTTCCTCAGTCACCCCAACCTGGATAGAAGGGCGACCCCCTACACCGGCATCACTCATCCTTTCCTCAGTCCCCCCAACCTGGATAGAAGGGTGACCCCCTACACCGGCATCTTTCATCCTTTCCTCAGTCACCCCAACCCATTCTAAACTGTTATCAATGAGAAACCTGAGCCTGGGATGGTCACCTGGATAAAGTTCACATCAGAGCCCCCCTTCACTTTAGAGCCCCTTCACATCAGAAGCCCCCCTTACATCAGAGCCCCCCTTTACATCAGAGCCCCCTTTACATCAGAGCCCCCCCTTCACATTAGAGCCCCCCTTTACATCAGAGCCCCCCTTCACATCAGAGCCCCTTCACATCAGAGCCCCCCTTCACATCAGAAGACCCCTTCACATCAGAGCCCCCCTTCACATCAGAGCCCCCCTTCACATCAGAGCCCCCCTTCACATCAGAAGCCCCCCTTCACATCAGAGCCCCCCTTCGCTTTAGAGCCCCCCTTCACATCAGAGCCCCCCTTTACATCAGAGCCCACCTTCACATCAGAGCCCCCTTCACATCAGAGCCCCCCTTCACTTTAGAGCCCCCCTTCACATCAGAATCCCCCTTCACATCAGAGTCCCCCTTCACACCAGAAGCCCCCCCTTCACATCAGAGCCCCCTTTCACTTTAGAGCCCCCCTTCACATCAGAAGCCCCCCTTCACATCAGAGCCCCCTTTCACTTTAGAGCCCCCCTTCACATCAGAAGCCCCCCTTCACATCAGAAGCCTCCCCTTTACATCAGAAGCCCCTCTTTACATCAGAGCCCCCTTTACATCAGAGCCCCCCTTTCACATCAGAACCCCCTTCACATCAGAGCCCCTCTTCACATCACTGTCCCCCTTCACATCACAGCCCCCTTTTACATCAGAGCCCCCTTGATTTTAGTGCCCCCTTTGGCATCAGAAACCCCCTCTACATCAGAGCCTCCTTCATATTAGGGCCCCCCTTTACATCAGAACCCACTTCACCTCAGAAGGCCCCCTTTAAATCAGAGCCCCCCTTTATATCAGAACCCCCTTTACCTCAAAAGGCCCCCTTTACATCAGAGCCCCCCTTCACATCACAGCCCCCTTTTACATCAGAGCCCCCATTCACATCAGAGCCCCCTCCACACCAGAAAACCCCTTCACATCAGAAGCCCCTCCCTTTACATCAGAACCCCCTTCACATCAGAGCCACCCTTTACATCAGAACCCCCCTTTACATCAGAACCCACTTCACATCAGACCCCCCTTTAACATCAGAACCCCCTTCACATCAGAGCCCCCCTTCACATCAGAACCCCCTTCACATCAGAGCCCCTCTTCACATCAGAGCCCCTCTTGACTTTTTTGTATTTTGTTATAGGGATGGAGACGCCGGGCAACACCAGCTTGGGTCTCATCTAAAGTCCCACCTAGTCTAATATGTTTAAGCAACCAGGGATGGAGACGCCTTGCTTACAGCTTGGTGCCTCATCTAAAGTCCCACCGTGCGATTTTCGTGCGTTTTTGGTGGATGCAGTCTGATTTGACCTTACTTTTCCGTATACAGGGATGGAGACCAATAGCATGACCTGCTTGTCTCACACAAAGTCCAAAAAGGAAATTTGGGATTTCAAAGGCAGTGTGCTTTACAGGCCATGCCCCATATATACAATCCCTTCCTATCTATATGCTGCATCCACCAAGGGGATGGAGGTGTAATGCCTTTCAGCTGGTCTCTTCCAGTTTGCACCATCGTTATAAACCTAATTATTTGAGTCTTTGAGACAACAGCCAGTCATGGATGAGGATGGGTTGGGGGAGGTTGGGCTGTCTCCCTCTCACCTGTTCCCCCATCCATCCATTAGCAGCCATGTGCTCCCAGTGTGAGGACACTAAATTAGAAGTGTTAGGACTGCAGATATAACAGTGTGCCGTGAAGTGGCTCTGCAGCTTTCACATGCGTTTGCAAATGTGTGTCAACTAAACCCCTGTTCTTTGTACCAAGAGGTTATATTTGGTTGGTGGCAGACTGGAGGGTGAGTACATCAGACTGGGGGCTGGCTGACTTTCATGCACCTCTTACAATCCTTCAACCTCATTTTGCCTCTTCACTTTAGAGCCGCCCTTCACATCAGAAGCCCCCCTTCACATCAGAGCCCCCTTTCACTTTAGAGCCCCCCTTCACATCAGAAGCCTCCCCTTTACATCAGAAGCCCCTCTTTACATCAGAGCCCCCTTTACATCAGAGCCCCCCTTTCACATCAGAACCCCCTTCACATCAGAGCCCCTCTTCACATCACTGTCCCCCTTCACATCACAGCCCCCCTTCACATCACAGCCCCCCTTCACATCACAGCCCCCTTCACATCACAGCCCCCTTTTACTTTAGAGCCCCTGTTCACATCAGAGCCCCCTCCACATCAGAAACCCCCTTCACATCAGAAGCCCCCTCCCTTTACATCAGAAACCCCCTTCACATCAGAAGCCCCCTCCCTTTACATCAGAACCCACTTCACATCAGAGCCCCTCTTCACATCAGAACCCCCTTCACATCAGTGCCCCCTTCACATTAGAGCCCCCCTTCACTTTAGAGCCCCCTTCACATCAGAAACCCCCTTAACATCAGAGCCCCCCTTCACATCAGAGCCCACCTTTACATTAGAAACCCCCTTCACATCACAGCCCCCTTTACATCAGAACCCTCCTTCACATTACAGCCCCTCATCAAGTCAGATTCACCCCTACACTTTAGGGGCTCACTTTAGAGCCCCCCTTCGAATGAGAGCCCACTTTACATAAGAGCTCCCCTTTACATCAGAGGTCCCTCATCATGTCAGACCCCTACACCTCAGCGGCCCCCCTATACATGAAAACCCTGATCACATCAGAGCCCCCTTTATATCAGGGGCCCCCGATATGAGAGAGCCCTCATCACATCAGAGTCTCCCTTTAAATCAGAGTCCCCCTTCACATTAGACCCCCCCCCCTCACATCAGAGGTTCCTCATCATGTCAGATTCACCCCTACACCCCAGGGGCTCCCCTATATGTAAGAGCCCTCAAAACATAAGAGCCCCCTTTCCCAGTCCACCCCCTGACCACAATCCTGCTGATTTCCCAATGTGACCCCAATCCTCCTCCTGACCACAATCCTGCTGATTTCCTGGTGTGACCCCAATCCTCCTCCTGACCACAATCCTGCTGATTTCCCAGTGTGACCCCAATCCTCCTCCTGACCACAATCCAGCTGATTTCCCAGTGTGACCCCAATCCTCCTCCTGACCACAATCCTGCTGATTTCCTGGTGTGACCCCAATTCTCCTCCTGACCACAATCCTGCTGATTTCCCAGTGTGACCCCAGTCCTCCTGACCACAATCCTGCTGATTTCCCAGTGTGACCCCAGTCCTCCTGACCACAATCCTGCTGATTTCCCAGTGTGACCCCAATCCTCCTCCTGACCACAATCCTGCTGATTTCCTGGTGTGACCCCAATTCTCCTCCTGACCACAATCCTGCTGATTTCCCAGTGTGACCCCAATCCTCCTCCTGACCCCAATCCTCCTCCTGACCCCAATCCTCCTCCTGAACACAATCCTGCTGATTTCCTGGTGTGACCCAAATCTTCCTCCTGACCACAATCCTGCTGATTTCCCGGTGTGACCCCAATTCTCCTCCTGACCACAATCCTGCTGATTTCCTGGTGTGACCCCAATTCTCCTCCTGACCACAATCCTGCTGATTTCCCAGTGTGACCCCAATCCTCCTCCTGACCACAA
The DNA here is from genome assembly GCF_965119305.1 of Pelophylax lessonae. Classification (NCBI taxonomy): domain Eukaryota; kingdom Metazoa; phylum Chordata; class Amphibia; order Anura; family Ranidae; genus Pelophylax; species Pelophylax lessonae. Next base: position 1,069,208 of record NC_138771.1, on the reverse strand, counting down.
TCCTGCTGATTTCCTGGTGTGACCCCAATTCTCCTCCTGACCACAATCCTGCTGATTTCCCAGTGTGACCCAAATCTTCCTCCTGACCACAATTCTGATGATTTCCTGGTGTGACCCCAGTCCTCCTCCTGACCACAATCCTGCTGATTTCCCAGTGTGACCCCAGTCCTCCTGACCACAATCCTGCTGATTTCCTGGTGTGACCCCAGTCCTCCTCCTGACCACAATCCTGCTGATTTCCTGGTGTGACCCCAGTCCTCCTCCTGACCACAATCCTGCTGATTTCCCAGTGTGACCCCAATCCTCCTCCTGACCACAATCCTGCTGATTTCCTGGCATTTTCCAAGTCCACCTCCTGACCAACATTCTGCTGTTTTCCCAGTGTGACCCCAGTCCACCTCATGACTATGATTCTGCCTACTGTTTTTCCTGCTGTTTTCCTTGTTGCCGATCCTGATGTGTCTCGGATATTACTGCTACTTTGCTGTTGGCTCCGGTATTCCTGCCAGCTGCTGTTGCAGTTTAGTCATCCTGGCTTCTACCTGACCACGGCTGATTTCCTAGAGTTCCATGAACCCACCTTCTGACCACGAGTCCCTAGTGTGACCTTAACCCACCTCCTGGCCACGATTTTACTCCTTTCCCAATGTTACATTGGCTTCTCTTCTGACCACCATTCTGCTGGTTCACCTGTGTGGCCATCGGCCATCGGCCTTCCTCCTGACCACGAGTCACCTTCACACAGGAAAGACATCACTCTGATTACAAAAATATGCTGTGACTTCAAAGTGGAACTACATAGCATCCGAGCACCGCAAACCAAAAACACTATTTAATAAATGCTTAATATTCAAAGCAAGCTCCTCCCATCCATCCATTCATCCACGTCTCCATCCATTCATCCACGTCTCCATCCATCCATCTATTCATTCATCCATCCATGTCTCCATCCATCCATCCATGTCTCCATCCATCCATGTCTCTGTCCATTCATCCGTCTCCATCCATCCATCTATTCATTCATCCATCCATGTCTCCATCCATCCATCCATGTCTCCATCCATCCATGTCTCCATCCATTCATCCGTCTCCATCCATCCATCTATTCATCCATCCATCCATGTCTCTGTCCATTCATGTCTCCAATCCATTTATGTCCCCATCCATCCATGTCTCCATCCATCCTTCCATCCATGTCTCCATCCATCCATCCATCCATCCAACCTTCCTTCCATCCACGTCTCAATCCATTCATGTCTCCAATCCATTTATGTCCCCATCTCCATCCATCTATTCATTCATCCATCCATGTCTCCATCCATCCATGTCTGCATCCATCCATCCTTCCATCCATGTCTCCATCCATCCATGTCTCCATCCATCCATCCATCCATCCATCCATCCATCCATGTCTGCATCCATCCATCCTTCCATCCATGTCTCCCTCCATCCATGTCTTCATCCATCCTTCCATCCATGTCTCCATCCATCCATGTCTGCATCCATCCATCCTTCCATCCATGTCTCCATCCATCCATGTCTCCATCCATCCATGTCTCCATCCATCCTTCCATCCATGTCTCCATCCATCCTTCCTTCCATCCATGTCTCCATCCATCCATGTCTCCATCCATCCATGTCTCCATCCATCCATGTCTCCATCCATCCTTCCATCCATGTCTCCATCCATCCTTCCTTCCATCCATGTCTCAATGCTTTATTTTGTTGAGAAATCAGATTGAACAACACCCCCCATCTGTCCTTAGCTCAGGCATGCAGGCAGGAGGGTTCTCCTTCCATGAAGAGTCCTGGGATGTATGACATCATTTTGGCCTAGGCCAGAAACCAGGAAGTATCTGAAGAAATGTAAAACAAAGTATAAAAGCAGTAAATCTGATCTCCCTCGCTATCTATGTACTAATACTAGCAGGAAGGATTACATTATGTTGATGGTGAGAGTGCAGAATGAAGAGAAATGACCGCGTGCTTCTAGAACATTCCCAAGATCGCCATTTTTCATGCCACCGCAATAAACTCTTTCACTTAACACCAACAGCCAGGCCAGTAATAAGAGTCATATAATTCGTCTTCCGCTATAATTTTCCGTGTCACAGAAGGGTTCAGCCTGAAGGCCACCGAATAAAACCGACCGCCGCAAAAACAAGGAGTCCGAAAAAAAGTCGGCAAAACGGGCAGGAAGATGGAATGTAAGGAAAGGCAGTTCCCCCTCCCCCCCCCTCTCCCGCCCCCTCCCCCGAGATTCCTTCACATGGGATGGTTTCCCGCACACAACAAATAGTGTCACCGTTCTCTTCAGAGAGAAACACCGAGACCGCTCAGAGGAGAACCCTCACCAAATCTAACAACCAATCCGATCAATTTATACCCTGAGAAGGGGCGATCAATACATGAGACAATGCAAAATAATCCTCCGCACCCCTAAAGTGGGCGTAACCCTCAGACATGAAATCTGAACAAAGCCTATCCCTCTATAGCAGTGAAGGCGAACCTTGGCACCCCAGATGTTTTGGAACTACATTTCCCATGATGCTCATGTACTCTGCAGTATAGTTTAGCATCATGGGAAATGTAGTTCCAAAACATCTGGGATGCCAAGGTTCCCCATCACTGGTCTATAGTGTGTACTTCTCCCAGTCCAGAGCTCTAAGTGTCATTTCTGTCTGCTGCCTCCTTCCTCTGCTATCTGCATAAACCTCCTCCCACTCCTTCCCCTACTCCTCCCCCTCCTTCCTCTGCTATCTGCATGAGTCCCCTCCCCCCCTCCTTCCTCTGCTATCTGCATGAGTCCCCTCCCCCCCTTCCTCTGCTATCTGCATGAGTTCCCTCCCCCCCCCTTCCTCTGCTATCTGCATGAGTCCCCTCCCCCCCTCCTTCCTCCGCTATCTGCATGAGTTCCCTCCCCCCCCTTCCTCTGCTATCTGCATGAGTCTCCTCCCCCTCCTTCCTCCGCTATCTGCACGAATCTCCTCCTCCCCCCCTTCCTCCGCTATCTGCATGAGTCCCCTCCCCCCCTTCCTCTGCTATCTGCATGAGTCCCCTCCTCCCCACCTTCCTCTGCTATCTGCATGAATCTCCTCCTCCCCCTCCTTCCTCTGCTATCTGCATGAGTCCCCTCCCCCCCTCCTTCCTCTGCTATCTGCATAAGTCCCCTCCCCCCCTTCCTCTGCTATCTGCATGAGTCCCCTCCCCCCCTTCCTCTGCTATCTGCATGAGTCCCATCCTCCCCCTCCTTCCTCTGCTATCTGCATGAATCTCCTCCTCCCCCTCCTTCCTCTGCTATCTGCATGAGTCCCCTCCCCCCCTTCCTCTGCTATCTGCATGAGTCTCCTCCCCCTCCTTCCTCCGCTATCTGCATGAATCTCCTCCTCCCCCTCCTTCCTCCGCTATCTGCATGAGTCCCCTCCCCCCCTCCTTCCTCTGCTATCTGCATGAGTCCCCTCCCCCCTCCTTTCTCCTTCCTCTGCTATCTGCATGAGTCCCCTCCCCCCTCTATCCTCCGCTATCTGCATGAGTCCCCCCCTCCTTCCTCCGCTATCTGCAGGAGTCCCCTCCCCCTCCTTCCTCCCTTATCTGCATTAGTCCCCTCCCCCCCCTCCTTCCTCCGCTATCTGTATGAATCTCCACCTCCCCCTTCCCCCTCTGTTGTCTGCATGAGTCTCCTCCTCCCCCTCCCCCCTCCACTATCTGTATGAGTCTCCTCCTCCCCCCTCCTTCCTCTGCTATCTGTATGAGTCTCCTCCCTCCTCCGTTTGAAATATTGCTGCACAAATAACGTGCAAAATAAAAAGTTGCAATGTCCGCCATTTTATTTCTCAGGGTCTCTGCTAAAAAAACATTTATAATATTTGGGGGTTCTGAGTAATTTTCTAGCAAAAAAAATGAGGATTTTTACATGTAGGAGAGCAATGCCAGAATTTGCCCGGTATGGAAGCGATTAAATTTGACTGCATTGTTGGGGGTGGGTGTGTTGGGGGTGGGGTGTGTTTGGGTTCCTTCACGTTAAGATGGGGGGACCAGCATGCCACGCCCCTATTTTATATAGTGACCTCATGCAATATGTGAGCTGACGCCCTCTCATGGCCGGAGGCCAACCTGCTACACTAGAAGGATCCCACCAGTGACCCCAGTCCCGGAACTGAGTATGAGGCCATTCAGAGGGAGAATGCATCGAACGCACTTCATATTACACTTTACTCTTCAGTCTGAAGACAGGACAAGGAGGGAGAGGGATGTATACTTCACAAGGTGACCCCCCCCCTGCCCCAGCCTAGTCCAAATCAATAGGATGGTTCTGTTATGCAGCAGGCTCTGACTCTGACTATGGGACCCCGTCACTAGAAGAATGGACCACCAATACCACCCCTCCAAAAGAACCTCCATCATCGGCCACAACCACCTCCTCCTCTCCTGAATTTGCTGCTCTTCCTTCTTTCCCTTGCTGTCTCTCCATTACTCTGTAGGATTTAATACATTGATTGCGTTCAATAACCAAATCAGACGATTGACTTAACCACCAACTCCATTTATTGAGTAAAGATACAGCAATTCATGGTAAAGTGGTTCAGGAACGGTCTCATTTCAGGGCCCTCCAAGGGCAACACCACATCTGTCTGTGAATGGTCCCTCTCCTTCCTATGACCAAACCCCAAAAGAGAGAATAGAAGACCCCCACCCTCTGACTAAATAGGACCCGCCCCTTTACACTTTAATATCCCAACTACAGGAACTTTCATAGGCCAAACAGCAAACTCACCACAGCAAAGTGACCCCAACAATACCGGCAGCAACCTACGAATACAGGGCGGCATTAATGAAAATTGGCACCGGCAATGATTAGAGAGTCTAACGAATGTCCTTCCAATTAATATTTTCTAACATAATTCTGTATGGCCAACCGAACTATAAAGCCTGACGGGTGATGCTGGATTGTGTTGGCTGCTAAGAACACAGATTGGCATCAGATCTCAAAGAATCTGCAAATATTTCTAATCCATAAAACTTCCTTCTCCCTTCTAAAAATACAAATTATTTTAGTGCCTGAGGACCATCAAACCCATGGTCTACCATCAGTGCCCATGATCGATCGATCAATTTTAGACATGTTCAGACTGAAAAAAATTACTTTGTTTTAAAATAATTTTGTTTAGTTAAATCCATTTTCAGAATTAGTTTAGTTTAGTTTTGTTTATTCGTTTTCAAATTCAATTCAAAGTTTCTGAATTTGGTCAAATTGATCTCAGTTCAACCGAATTCAGAAAATCCAAATTTGAATTTGAATTTATTATATTTTAAATTTGAATTTTGTAAGTCTTTTGTATTCTATTTTATTCTATTCTATTATATTGTATTCTGTTCTATTGTTTTTTTCTATTCTAATTTTTTATTCTATTCTAATTTATTCTGTTCAAAATTAAAATTTCAGAATATGGTTATATTCTTTTTTTTTTTTATTCTAGTCTATTCTATTTTATTCCATTATTTTCCATTCTATTCTGTTCTGTTTTATTCAATTAAATTTCTTTCTATTTTATTCCTTTATTTTCTATTCCATTTTATTCTATTCTTGTTTTTTAAATTTGATTTGATTCAACTTTCGAACAAAATTTTGTTTTATTATTTCGGATTTCTTTAAATTCGTTACTATTGTAATTCCAAAATTTGGATATATCCAAATAAAGAAAAAATTTGTCGGACTTTCGATTCGGAGCGAATAAAACCGCAGATGTCAAATAATTTTATGTACAGTTGTCTATATGGTATTGTAGAGTTTTATTATTATAGATCATTGTACTGGCTCCAGAATTCGGATGATGATCCTGAAGTCGGGGTCCTTGAGCCCCATTCAACTTCTTCCAGTAATCTGTGCAGAGCCGTGTGTGTGACACCATCGCCGTAGTGAATCCATCCCATAATAGAAGATCACTCAGGGATGGAGGTGACGGCTCGGTCTGTAATGTCATTCCTCCTCAGTCACATCGATGGGAGTTTATCAATGTGAAGATCTGGAAGTGATTTCAATGTATGGATAACGATCGTCTTCCACTAATGAAGACATCGATGATGAGTATGAGATGAAGCCTTCATCCATCGTCCCAAGCTGGCCTCCCATCATCCATACAGAAACCCTCACAGTGAGCAGTGTACAGTATGAGGAAGGTTACCCTCCAGTACACATCAGTGACTAAAGGTCACCAGGCTTACCACCCGGAGTCAGTAGAGATAGCCAAGAGCCATCTCATGAAAAGACGAATGACATGTTACCATGGCCCCCCCGGCCTCCCCCTCATGGGACACGTGTGACAATTCTCAGCTTTGCCTTCATTCTTCTTCTGTGTGTTTATTACATGATGTTCCCCTCCAAAGAAGAACTTTCCTGGCTTCCCATCTCAAAGTCACTGACAACCATTTCACCGAATGGAATGCGTGACGTTCGTCCTATTACATCACATCAATGTTGCTGAACACAATCTGTACAGAAGACATCGGGGTGGGGGGGGGGTCAGTATTTATTCCAACAAATGAGAGGTCCTCTGTGGGAAATATCTTCACATCACCAGGGACTAGGGATCAGCCAATCAGGCGTATCCAGGACTCCGAATGGAGAAGAGAGGGGAGGAAATGGTTAAACCATTATTATCTTACCATGGTTATCTGGGTCAATTGTTGCCGGGAGGGATCTACTGTTGATGGAGAGATCTATTGTTGCTGAATACTGGGGGATCTGTTGTTGCTGCTGACGGTCTATAGTTGCTGGGGTGGTATTTTGTTGCGAAGGGGGGGGGTCCATGGTTGCGAAGGGGGAAGTCTGTTATTGCGTGGTGGGTCTATTGCTGCTGAGGTGGGATCTATCAAATTCTATGCAAATTACTTAGTAGCACAAAATGATACTTGGTTCTGTACTGGGAGGTGGGAGGTGATGAAGACAAGAGACAGTTCTCAGAGGTGGGTAGGGGGGCGGAGACAAAGGGTGACTCAGCTCTAGATAGATAGATAGATAGATAGATAGATAGATAGATAGATAGATAGATAGATAGATAGATAGATAGATAGATAGATAAATAGATAGATAGATAGATAGATAGATAGATAGATAGATAGATAGATAGATAGATAGATAGATAGATAGAACGATGGGTAACGGTCTATTATAAAGGGGGAAATAATACATGGAATGAAGTATATGGACGTCTGTGCAGTTCGGATATTTCCTTTTTTTTATTATTATTGATTGAATAATGAATTGTTTTGTTCTTGTTTTTCTCATTAAATTCTGGCGTGTGCTCAGAGCCAAGCTGTCCAATTTATTTGGCGATCACATCCGCAGAGAGCGCTCTCATTTCCATGTCGCCTTTTGTTCTAGCGGATGATCTTTGGATGGTTTTGCTGTACTGAGATTTGGCGATGGATCTAACAGACGATGAGTGTTGTTACTGTCATCAGGTACAATCCGGAGACTTGATGTTTAGAAGATTCCACCACCGCAGTGTCAGGTCTACCGAGTAAAACATAATTCATCCCTGGTAAAGAAGAAGCCGAAATCGGCATTCATTTCTGGATAATACATTTTTTTTCTTATTTATTAAATAAAATAAATTAAGCCAAACACCGAGCAGCTCAGAGTCTGATCTGGGGGAAAATCTTTGTTCCCGTGATGCACTGGGAGCTGTTTGGATCGAGATGTCTGCCATGGTTGTGAAGGGTTGGATTGTCTGTCATGGAGGTGAAGGGTTGGCTTGTCCGTCATGGAGGTGAAGGGTTGGATTGTCTGTCATGGTGGTGAAGGGTTGGATTGTCTGTCATGGAGGTGAAGGGTTGGCTTGTCCGTCATGGAGGTGAAGGGTTGGATTGTCCGTCATGGTGGTGAAGGGTTGGATTGTACATCATGGTGGTGAAGGGTTGGATTGTCTGTCATGGATGTGAAGGGTTGGATTTGCATCATGGTGGTCAAGGGTTGGATTGTCGGACATGGAGGTGAAGGGTTGGCTTGTCCATCATGGAGGTGAAGGGTTGGATTGCCTGTCATGGTGGTAAAGGGTTGGATTGCCTATCATGGAGGTGAAGGGTTGGGTTGTCTGTCATGGTGGTGAAGGGTTGGGTTGTCTGTCACGGTGGTGATGGGTTGGATTGTCCGTCACGATGGTGAACAGTTGGGTTGTCCATCATTATGGTTAAGGGTTGAGTTGTCCATCACGTTGGTTAAGGGTTGGGTTGTCCATAATCATGGTTAAGGGTTGGGTTTTCCATCACGGTGGTTAAGGGTTGGGTTGTCAGTCACGTGGTAAATGGTTGAGTTGTTTGTCATGGTGGTGAAGAGTTGGAGTGCCCATCATGGAGGTGAAGGGTTGGATTGCCGGTCATGGAGGTGAAGGGTTGGATTGTCCTTCACAGTGGTGAAGGGTTGGGTTGTCCATCACGGTGGTGAAGGGTTGGGTTGTCCATCATGGTGGTGAAGGGTTGGGTTTTCCATCACGGTGGTGAAGGGTTTGGTTGTCCATCACAGTGGTAAGGGTTGGGTTGTTAGTCACGGGGGTGAATGGTTGAGTTTTCTGTCATGGTGGTGAAGGGTTGGATTGTTCATCATGGTGGTGAAAGGTTGTACTGTTCATCATGGTGGTGAAGGGATGAATTGTCCCCTCACAGGGTCAAAGACAACCACAAAAACCTTACAGAACATTTAACTGTTTACATTTATATTCACAAAATGTTTTGTCTATACACTTTAATTCAGAAATGCACATTTTACTCATATTATAGAATCTTGGTTCCTCTGGTATGACAGTGCCTGCATATGACCAGTAAGAAACATGGAGATTAAAAAATGGAGTCCTGAATAGAAAAGATGATGTATAAACTGTGTCCCAAATATTACATTCAAGTTTGCTATATTTTGATAGGAGAGCACCTATAATTGCCAACATGTAACATCTGCAGCATGTTACTTCTTCAGCTAAATTTTCATTGCAGACAAAGCTCTGCACACTATGAAATATTCCTCCCCTTGTCTATAGCTGTGCAGGTGGCCAGGAGGTGCCTTCATCTGTGGTGCAGTAGTCCTACCTAACAGCCTCTCAGAATTTCATATGTATGCAACTGGATTGGCAAGTCAGGAGTTCTTTGTGGCCAACAGAGCAAAACTGACTGCTTATCCCTTTAATAACATGAGTTCCGGGGACTTTAATGCTACGGGTTCTGTGTAAGTAAAGCCAGCAGGTTTGTGTTGTTTTGGGAGGAGTGGGGAAGTGGTGAACACTGTCAGGTTTCTATTGCTGTCTGTGTTCCTTCTGGTGAGATTTACAGTATCTCACAAAAGTAAGTACATCCCTCACATTTTTTGTAAATATTTTATTCTATCTTTTCATGTGACAACACTGAAGAAATGAGACTTTGCTACAATGTAAAGTAGTGAGTGTACAGCTTGTATAACAGTGTAAATTTACTGTCCCCTCAAAATAACTCAACACACAGCCATTCATGTCTAAACCGCTGGCAACAAAAGTGAGTACACCCCTAAGTGAAAATGTCCAAATTGGGCCCAAAGTGTCAATATTTTGTGTGGCCACCATTTTTTCCCAGCACTGCCTTAACTCTCTTGGGCATGGAGTTCACCCGAGCTTCACAGGCTGCCACTGGTGTCCTCTTCCACTCCTCCATGATGACATCACAGAGCTGGTGGATGTTAGAGACCTTGCGCTCCTCCACCTTCTGTTTGAGGATGCCCCACAGAGGCTCAATAGGGTTTAGGTCTGGAGACATGCTTGGCCAGTCCATCACCTTTACCCTCAGCTTCTTTAGCAAGGCAGTGGTCGTCTTGGAGGTGTTTGGGGTCGTTATCATGTTGGAATACTGCCCTGCGGCCCAGTCTCTGAAGGGAGGGGATCATGCTCTGCTTCAGTATGTCACAGTACATGTTGGCATTCATGGTTCCCTCAATGAACTAAGGATGAGCTTTGAATTTGACTTGAACATTGGCTGTTCGCTTGTTCGTTGTATGACAAACAAATGGGCTGCTTCGCAGGAACTTCGAGTTCCTGCATTATCATGGATTCTGACATCTGATTCCAATAAATCACCCGCTGGCCAAGGGATTCAAACCCACAACCATCTCAACTGCAAGCCTGGTATTCTACCGCTGCTGCCAAGCCTGCTTAGGCTGAACACACTCTCCCTAACTTCTATCTCATCCACTGTGTGTAGGGTGAGATAGAAGTTAGTTAGTTAGGCAGGGAGAGTGTGTTCAGCCTTAGCATGCTTGATGGTGGCGTAGGTGGTAGAAAACCAGGCTTGCAATTGCAAGGTCGTGGGTTTGAATCCCTTGGCCAGCGGTTGATTTATAAGTGGAATTCTATAGTTAATAATTCCTTGCTGGCAGGGAGAGAGATTTTTGCTTTTTACAGTTTGTTGAGATCAGATAGTGCAGTGTATACCACAAAGTTTTTTATATATACATATATATATATATATATATATATATATATATATATATATATATATATAGAGGCACTCCAGTTTATGTCAGTATTGCTGAAAAGAATGCTGTGGGGTCCCCCCCAGTCCATACCAGGCCCCTCGGGTCTGGTATGGATTTTAAGTGGAACCCCACACCAAAATTAAAAAAAAAACGGCACGGGGTTCTCCCTAAAATTCATACCAGACCCTTATCCGAGCACACAGCCTGGCTGGACAGGATGGGGGTGGGGGCGAGCGAGCACCCCCCTCCTGAACCATACCAGGCCACATGCCCTCAACATGGGGGGGTGGGTGCTCTGCCCCCCCCACCCCAAAGCACCGTGCCCCCATGTTGATGGGGACAGAGGTCTCTTCCAATCAACCCTGGGCAGTGGTTGTGGTGGTCTGGGGGGAAGCTTATCAGAATTTGGAAGCCCCCTTTAACAAGGGGGCCCCCATATCCTACCCCCCCCATGTGAATGGATATCGGGTACATCATACCCCTACCCATTCACCAAAAGTGTACAAAAAAAATAAAGACAAAAGCCAGTTTTAGACAAGTCCTTTATTAAAAAATAAAAATAAAAAATAGTGTCCCCCCATGATCAGTCACCCGCCCGCAACCAAAAAATAGGAAAAAAAAAAGCTCCTGCTTCTTCGTACGTGCTATGAGCTGTTTTGAGTTTGACAGCTCTTTCATAGGGATCTGACGCCACAAGACGCCCCACAATGCACTGCTCAGGTGCAGTGAATAAATTACTGACGTCAGTACACCTGAGCAGTGCATTGTGGGGCAGCTTGTGACGTCAGGTTCCTATAAAAGAGCTGTCAAACTCAAAACAACTCATAGCGCGGGAAGCGTGCGGAGAAGCAGGAGCTTCTTTTTTTTTTCCTAATTTTCGGTTGTGGGGGTGACTGATCATTGGGGTATTTTTTATTTTTATTTTTTAATTAAGGACTAGTCCAAAACTGGCTTTTGTCTTTTTTTTTTGTACACTTTTTTGGTGAATGGGTAGGGGTACGATGTACCCGATATCCATTCACATGGGGGGGCGGGATCTGGGGGCCCCCTTGTTAAAGGGGGCTTCAGGTTTCTGATAAGCCTTCTCCTCGCAGACCCCCCACAACCACAGCCCACGGTTGTCGGGGAGAGACCCTCTGTCCCCATCAGCATGGGGGCAAGGTGCTTTGGGGTGGACGGTGCATATTTTTAGCACTGATTACTATAGTAATGTCACTGGTCCCCCCAAAAGTGTCCAAATTGTGGTGGAGCCCCAGTCTTGAAGGGAAGGACCTCGGGTCCTGGGGGCCCTTCATGGTTTCTTGCACCGGGGCCCTGAAGGTTCTAGTTAGGCCTCTGCCTCAGCCTATTATCAGTTTCACTTCTGCACATCTAAGTCCAGTGCTCCCAAGTTCCAGTCACCCGTTTCCACATACTGGCACCTGCACCCTTCCATCACCCTTCCTGGCCCTGTGCCAACTTCAGGGGTGCTCGGATGGGAATTGTGCAAGGGGCCACCCTCATCATCTCAGGTTTCTCAACAGGAACCTGACAGCTGCATTGTGTAGGTGTGTTGGGGTTTGTGACCACACAATGTTCTGGGTGTCATAGGCTGTCTCTGGTTCTGGTAACTCACGGTAAAATAGACATTATAATACTGAGGCAGTGCGAACGACCTTTGAATCGCACCCGTATAGATAACCAGCCAGAGGAATATTCCAATAAATCACTCAGGTTGGTGACAACAGTAGCCCAGCTAGAAGCCAAGCGTGACCTGTCCCAGCTGATCGATGGCTGGGCTGTAGGAAGATCCCCCTCACTGAGGAAAGGCCCCTCACCCATGGCCACCTGCACACATCGAACGGACGGATCCTGATCAGATTCTACGTGAAGCTGCCAAGAAAGATGTTTATTACGGGAAATGAGCGACACAGAAAATAAAAGAAATGCAAATGTTGAGGTGTTTAGATGAATACATGCGAGGCGTGGGAGGATTGTGAAGATTTCTACAAAATCTGGAGACGTGTTTTGTGGGGGACAGAGAAGAAAAATAAATGGAATGTTCTCTATCTGATGTGTCATAACAGTGAGCTCAGCTCTGGCAGGGATTCAGAAGGGTTAAATATCGGTAATACAAGACCCCAGGATGTGGAGGAATGCGTCCATTGGTCCCGTATTCTGATAATGGGTCAGTCCACCAAAACGACGTTTACAGAGGATCTGAGCTCCAAAATGTCAACATTTACTATAAGAAACATCTAGACATGGGAATTAGACCTAGGGAAAAGGAGCGAGGGCGCCCCAAAGAGGGGGGGGGGAGAGCTGGAGTTGGGCTTTAAAGTATAACTAAAGGCAACATTTTTTTTTTATCTTTGGATGGAGTGGAGATGGATTAGACCCCCTGTCACTCTTTATTGCCGTGTCCCCTTTGTGGAGATTCACCCTCTCTATTTGAAGGGATGGGGAAGAAGAGGCACCAAGATCGCAGCACTGTTTATTAACCCCTTGGAGCCGGCGCCTCCTGGCCCTTTAAGGGGGTTACGATGCGGGGGTTTATGATCATGTGACCGCCTTAACATGGTGGTCACATGATCGGAAAGCTGCCAGTAGATGTGCTGGGAGCGCGCAGGGCGTGAACTCTCGGCACAGCTGATTTTTGCACTAATGCACACGATTATACGCGCCTGCTCTGCGCCAAAGCCCACCCGCCGAGGAGTCGCATATTTGCATGCAGCCGGCACTAAGAGGTTAAATAATGAACATAAAAAACATTAGTAATGCGCTCACAATGTTTCCAGGGTTACAGGCGTGTGTTATATACAGTGTTTCCAGGCGTGTGTTGTGTACAATGTTTCCAGGGTTACAGGTGTGTGTTGTATACAATGTTTCCAGGGTTACAGGCGTGTGTTATATACAATGTTTCCAGGCGTGTATTGTGTACAATGTTTCCAGGGTTACAGGTGTGTGTTGTATACAATGTTTCCAGGGTTACAGGCGTGTGTTGTATACAATGTTTCCAGGTGTGTGTTGTGTACAATGTTTCCAGGGTTACAGGCGCGTGTTGTATACAATGTTTCCAGGTTTACAGGCGTGTGTTGTATACAATGTTTCCAGGTTTACAGGCGTGTGTTGTGTACAATGTTTCCAGGGTTACAGGTGTGTGTTGTATACAATGTTTCCAGGGTTACAGGCATGTGTTGTATACAATGTTTCCAGGGTTACAGGCGCGTGTTGTATACAATGTTTCCAGGTTTACAGGCGTGTGTTGTGTACAATGTTTCCAGGGTTACAGGTGTGTGTTGTATACAATGTTTCCAGGGTTACAGGCATGTGTTGTATACAATGTTTCCAGGGTTACAGGCGTGTGTTATATACAGCGTTTCCAGGCGTGTGTTGTGTACAATGTTTCCAGGGTTACAGGCGCGTGTTGTATACAATGTTTCCAGAGTTACAGGCGTGTGTTGTGTACAATGTTTCCAGGGTTACAGGTGTGTGTTGTATACAATGTTTCCAGGGTTACAGGCGTGTGTTATATACAGTGTTTCCAGGCGTGTGTTGTGTACAATGTTTCCAGGGTTACAGGCGCGTGTTGTATACAATGTTTCCAGGGTTACAGGCGTGTGTTGTGTACAATGTTTCCAGGGTTACAGGCGCGTGTTGTATACAATGTTTCCAGGGTTACAGGCGTGTGTTGTGTACAATGTTTCCAGGGTTACAGGCGTGTGTTATATACAGTGTTTCCAGGCGTGTGTTGTGTACAATGTTTCCAGGGTTACAGGCGTGTGTTGTGTACAATGTTTCCAGGGTTACAGGCGTGTGTTGTGTACAATGTTTCCAGGGTTACAGGTGTGTGTTCTATACAATGTTTCCAGGGTTACAGGCGCGTGTTGTATACAATGTTTCCAGAGTTACAGGCGTGTGTTGTGTACAATGTTTCCAGGGTTACAGGTGTGTGTTGTATACAATGTTTCCAGGGTTACAGGCATGTGTTGTATACAATGTTTCCAGGGTTACAGGCGTGTGTTATATACAGCGTTTCCAGGCGTGTGTTGTGTACAATGTTTCCAGGGTTACAGGCGCGTGTTGTATACAATGTTTCCAGAGTTACAGGCGTGTGTTGTGTACAATGTTTCCAGGGTTACAGGTGTGTGTTGTATACAATGTTTCCAGGGTTACAGGCGTGTGTTATATACAGTGTTTCCAGGCGTGTGTTGTGTACAATGTTTCCAGGGTTACAGGCGCGTGTTGTATACAATGTTTCCAGGGTTACAGGCGTGTGTTGTGTACAATGTTTCCAGGGTTACAGGCGCGTGTTGTATACAATGTTTCCAGGGTTACAGGCGTGTGTTGTGTACAATGTTTCCAGGGTTACAGGCGTGTGTTATATACAGTGTTTCCAGGCGTGTGTTGTGTACAATGTTTCCAGGGTTACAGGCGTGTGTTGTGTACAATGTTTCCAGGGTTACAGGCGTGTGTTGTGTACAATGTTTCCAGGGTTACAGGTGTGTGTTCTATACAATGTTTCCAGGGTTACAGGCGTGTGTTGTATACAATGTTTCCAGGGTTACAGGCGTGTGTTATATACAGTGTTTCCAGGCGTGTGTTGTGTACAATGTTTCCAGGGTTACAGGCGTGTGTTGTATACAATGTTTCCAGGGTTACAGGCGTGTGTTATATACAGTGTTTCCAGGCGTGTGTTGTGTACAATGTTTCCAGGGTTACAGGCGTGTGTTGTATACAATGTTTCCAGGCGTGTGTTTATACAATGAGTCCACTCAAGGAATACAGGTCCATGCTGTGGCCACCATGGAGCAGGATCCGCCACAGGTGGAGATGCAGGGAGCCAAGTAGATGTCGGGGAATCACCTCGGTGACAGGAGCTATCTAGCCTGGAAGCGAGCAATGTGTTTCGGAGGCAATGCCCGGCCCCCTCCATGCAGTGTTTGTCAGAGACTGTTTGAACTCACCCATCCACCAGTCCAGCTCTCCCCCGGGACTCCTCATCTTCTCTTCTATCCTCATTCACAGAACTTTTAGACTTGTCTTCACACCATCTGGCTCTTGTGTATACATTGACAATTTAGACCGGATTGGCACCATACACGCTTCAATGGTTCAATATTATCGTCTGCTGACAACCTGTACAGTGCTGAGTAAAATAACTTAGGGTGTGCTGCACACTCTCTATCACCCTCATCACCATACAGGGCCGTCTTTAACACAGGGCAAAAGGGGCAGCTGCCCTGGGCCCAGTCATTGTTGTGGGGCCCAAGGCATCTTCCCCTTGGGATCACACTGCCTGCAAATTGTTAAACGTGGATTTGGGAGGGCCCATGAAAATGTTTGCCCAGGGTCCAATTAATATTAAAGACAGCCCTGTCACCATACTGACAAAGTGCTGTATAGTCAAAGCTATGGGATTCCCACTACTAAGCTATGGTATTCCCAGTACTAAGCTATGGGATTCCCAGTACTAAGCTATGGGATTCCCAGTACTAAGCTATGGGATTCCCAGTACTAAGCTATGGGATTCCCAGTACTAAGCTATGGTATTCCCAGTACTAAGCTATGGTATTCCCAGTACTAAGCTATGGTATTCCCAGTAGTAAGCTATGGCTGTGAAAGTTGGACCATAAGGAAGGCTGAACGCCGGAGATTTGCTGCGTTTGAACTATGGTGTTGGAGAAAACTCTTAAAAAGTCCCTTGGATGACAAGAAGATCAAACCAGTCAATCCTGAATATTCACTGGAAGGACGGATCCTGAAGCTGAAACTCGAATACTTCGGCCACCTAATGTGAAGAGAGGACTCATTGGAAAAGACCCTGAGATGCTGGGAAACATGGAAGGAAAAAGGAGAAGAGGATGACAGAAAACAAGATGGATGTAAAGATAGCATCATAGAAACACTAAACATGAAGTTAGCCAAGCTCGGGGAGGCAGCGGAGGACAGAAAAGCCTGGAGCTGTGGTCCATGAGGTCACCAAGAATCAGACACGACTAAACAACAACAACCCTCTCTATGTGTCCTGTTTACCATTGAAAGTAAATCCCGAATTTGGGACTGTCCCCAGAAAAGTAATAGGGGAAATCTTCCAATGGGGACACCCAGTGACCGAATCCCCTTAATTTGCATTGATTTCCTCTCACTTCCTGTCTGACTCTGGGACAGGAAGTGAAGGGAAATCTCCCCGATGGGACACAGGTGGTAAAAAAAATCTGACAGGGGTTCTAAAGAATATTACTCTATACAAAATGAACAAAAACAAAAATTGTGCCATACTTACCGTAATTTTATTTTCCTGGTGCCTATCCATGGCAGCATACCTGTGACAAGCTCCGCCTTTCCTATCCATGGCAGCATACCTGTGACAAGCTCCGCCTTTCCTATCCATGGCAGCATACCTGTGACAAGCTCCGCCTTTCCTATCCATGGCAGCATACCTGTGACAAGCTCCGCCTTTCCTATCCATGGCAGCATACCTGTGACAAGCTCCGCCTTGCCTATCCATGGCAGCATACCTGTGACAAGCTCCGCCTTGCCTATCCATGGCAGCAAACCTGTGGAAAACTCCGCCTTCCCTATCCATGGCAGCATACCTGTGACAAGCTCCGCCTTGCCTAGCCATGGCCGCAAACCTGTGACAAGCTCCGCCTTTCCTATCCATGGCAGCATACCTGTGACAAGCTCCGCCTTGCCTAGCCATGGCAACAAACCTGCGACAAGCTCCGCCTTGCCTATCCATGGAAGCATACCTGTGACAAGCTCCGCCTTGCCTATCCATGGCAGCATACCTGTGACAAGCTCCGCCTTGCCTATCCATGGCAGCATACCTGTGACAAGCTCCGCCTTGCCTAGCCATGGCCGCAAACCTGTGACAAGCTCCGCCTTTCCTATCCATGGCAGCATACCTGTGACAAGCTCCGCCTTGCCTAGCCATGACAACAAACCTGCGACAAGCTCCGCCTTGCCTATCCATGGCAGCATACCTGTGACAAGCTCCGCCTTGCCTAGCCATGGCCGCAAACCTGTGACAAGCTCCGCCTTTCCTATCCATGGCAGCATACCTGTGACAAGCTCCGCCTTGCCTAGCCATGGCAACAAACCTGCGACAAGCTCCGCCTTGCCTATCCATGGAAGCATACCTGTGACAAGCTCCGCCTTGCCTATCCATGGCAGCATACCTGTGTCAAGCTCCGCCTTGCCTATCCATGGCAGCATACCTGTGAAAAGCTCCGCTTGCCTATCCATGGCAGCAAACCTGTGACAAGCTCCGCCTTTCCTATCCATGGCAGCATACCTGTGACAAACTCCGCCTTGCCTATCCATGGCAGCATACCTGTGACAAGCTCCGCCTTGCCTATCCATGGCAGCATACCTGTGACAAGCTCCGCCTTGCCTAGCCATGGCAGCAAACCTGTGACAAGCTCCACCTTGCCTAGCCATGGCAGCAAACCTGTGACAAGCTCCGCCTTTCCTATCCATGGCAGCATACCTGTGACAAGCTCCGCCTTGCCTATCCATGGCAGCATACCTGTGACAAGCTCCGCCTTGCCTATCCATGGCAGCATGCATGTGACAAGCTCCGCCTTGCCTATCCATGGCAGCTTACCTGTGACAAGCTCCGCCTTGCCTATTCATGGCAGCAAACCTGTGACAAGCTCCGCCTTTCCTATCCATGGCTGCATACCTGTGACAAGCTCCGCCTTGCCTATCCATGGCAGCATACCTGCGACAAGCTCCGCCTTTCCTAGCCATGGCAGCAAACCTGTGACAAGCTCCGCCTTGCCTAGCCATGGCAGCAAACATGTGACAAGCTCCGCCTTTCCTATCTATGGCAGCATACATGTGACAAGCTCCGCCTTGCCTAGCCATGGCAGCAAACCTGTGACAAGCTCCGCCTTTCCTATCTATGGCAGCATACATGTGACAAGCTCCGCCTTGCCTATCCATGGCTGCATACCTGTGACAAGCTCCGCCTTGCCTATCCATGGCAGCAAACCTGTGACAAGCTCCGCCTTGCCTATCCATGGCAGCATACCTGTGACAAGCTCCGCCTTGCCTATCCATGGCACCAAACCTGTGTCAAGCTCCGCCTTGCCTATCCATGGCAGCATACCTGTGACAAGCTCCGCCTTTCCTATCCATGGCAGCATACCTGTGACAAACTCCGCCTTTCCTATCCATGGCTGCATACCTGTGACAAGCTCCGCCTTGCCTATCCATGGCAGCAAACCTGTGACAAGCTCCGCCTTGCCTATCCATGGCAGCAAACCTGTGACAAGCTCCGCCTTTCCTATCCATGGCAGCATACCTGTGACAAACTCCGCCTTGCCTATCCATGGCAGCATACCTGTGACAAGCTCCGCCTTGCCTATCCATGGCAGCATACCTGTGACAAGCTCCGCCTTGCCTAGCCATGGCAGCAAACCTGTGACAAGCTCCGCCTTGCCTATCCATGGCAGCAAACCTGTGACAAGCTCCGCCTTTCCTATCCATGGCAGCATACCTGTGACAAACTCCGCCTTGCCTATCCATGGCAGCATACCTGTGACAAGCTCCGCCTTGCCTATCCATGGCAGCATACCTGTGACAAGCTCCGCCTTGCCTATCCATGGCTGCATACCTGTGACAAGCTCCGCCTTGCCTATCCATGGCAGCAAACCCGTGACAAGCTCCGCCTTGCCTATCCATGGCAGCATACCTGTGACAAGCTCCGCCTTGCCTATCCATGGCACCAAACCTGTGAAAAGCTCTGCCTTGCCTATCCATGGCAGCAAACCTGTGACAAGCTCCGCCTTTCCTATCCATAGCAGCATACCTGTGACAAACTCCGCCTTGCCTATCCATGGCAGCATACCTGTGACAAGCTCCGCCTTGCCTATCCATGGCAGCAAACCTGTGACAAGCTCCGCCTTGCCTAGCTATGGCAGCAAACCTGTGACAAGCTCCGCCTTTCCTATCCATGGCAGCATACCTGTGACAAGCTCCGCCTTGCCTATCCATGGCAGCATACCTGTGACAAGCTCCGCCTTTCCTATCCATGGCTGCATACCTGTGACAAGCTCCGCCTTGCCTATCCATGGCAGCAAACCTGTGACAAGCTCTGCCTTTCCTATCCATGGCAGCATACCTGTGACAAACTCCGCCTTGCCTATCCATGGCAGCATACCTGTGACAAGCTCCGCCTTGCCTATCCATGGCAGCATACCTGTGACAAGCTCCGCCTTGCCTATCCATGGCAGCATACCTGTGACAAGCTCCGCCTTGCCTATCCATGGCAGCAAACCTGTGACAAGCTCCGCCTTGCCTATCCATGGCAGCAAACCTGTGACAAGCTCCGCCTTGCCTAGCCATGGCAGCAAACCTGTGACAAGTTCCGCCTTTCCTATCCATGGCAGCATACCTGTGACAAGCTCCGCCTTGCCTATCCATGGCAGCATACCTGTGACAAGCTCCGCCTTTCCTATCCATGGCAGCATACATGTGACAAGCTCCGCCTTTCCTATCCATGGCAGCTTACCTGTGACAAGCTCCGCCTTACCTATTCATGGCAGCAAACCTGTGACAAGCTCCGCCTTTCCTATCCATGGCTGCATACCTGTGACAAGCTCCGCCTTGCCTATCCATGGCAGCATACCTGCGACAAGCTCCGCCTTTCCTATCCATGGCTGCATACCTGTGACAAACTCCGCCTTGCCTATCCATGGCAGCATACCTGTGACAAGCTCCGCCTTGCCTATCCATGGCAGCATACCTGTGACAAGCTCCGCCTTCCCTATCCATGGCAGCATACCTGTGACAAGCTCCGTCTTGCCTATCCATGGCAGCATACATGTGACAAGCTCCGCCTTGCCTATCCATGGCAGCTTACCCGTGACAAGCTCCGCCTTGCCTATTCATGGCAGCAAACCTGTGACAAGCTCCGCCTTTCCTATCTATGGCTGCATACCTGTGACAAGCTCCGCCTTGCCTATCCATGGCAGCATACCTGCGACAAGCTCCGCCTTCCCTATCCATGGCAGCAAACCTGTGACAAGCTCCGCCTTCCCTATCCATGGCATCATACCTGTGACAAGCTCCGCCTTGCCTATCCATGGCAGCATACATGTGACAAGCTCCGCCTTGCCTATCCCAGGCAGCTTACCCGTGACAAGCTCCGCCTTGCCTATTCATGGCAGCAAACCTGTGACAAGCTCCGCCTTTCCTATCCATGGCTGCATACCTGTGACAAGCTCCGCCTTGCCTATCCATGGCAGCATACCTGCGACAAGCTCCGCCTTCCCTATCCATGGCAGCAAACCTGTGACAAGCTCCGCCTTCCCTATCCATGGCATCATACCTGTGACAAGCTCCGCCTTGCCTATCCATGGCAGCATACATGTGACAAGCTCCGCCTTGCCTATCCATGGCAGCTTACCTGTGACAAGCTCCGCCTTGCCTATTCATGGCAGCAAACCTGTGACAAGCTCCGCCTTTCCTATCCATGGCTGCATACCTGTGACAAGCTCCGCCTTCCCTATCCATGGCATCATACCTGTGACAAGCTCCGCCTTGCCTATCCATGGCAGCATACATGTGACAAGCTCCGCCTTGCCTATCCATGGCAGCATACATGTGACAAGCTCCGCCTTGCCTATCCATGGCAGCTTACCTGTGACAAGCTCCGCCTTGCCTATTCATGGCAGCAAACCTGTGACAAGCTCCGCCTTTCCTATCCATGGCTGCATACCTGTGACAAGCTCCGCCTTGCCTATCCATGGCAGCATACCTGCGACAAGCTCCGCCTTCCCTATCCATGGCAGCAAACCTGTGACAAGCTCCGCCTTCCCTATCCATGGCTGCATACCTGTGACAAGCTCCGCCTTGCCTATCCATGGCAGCATACCTGCGACAAGCTCCGCCTTCCCTATCCATGGCAGCAAACCTGTGACAAGCTCCGCCTTCCCTATCCATGGCAGCATACCTGTGACAAGCTCCACCTTCCCTATCCATGGCAGCATACCTGTGACAAGCTCCGCCTTCCCTATCCATGGCAGCATACCTGTGACAAGCTCCGCCTTCCCTATCCATGGCAGCATACCTGTGACAAGCTCCGCCTTCCCTATCCATGGCAGCATGCCTGTGACAAGCTCCGCCTTGCCTATCCATGGCAGCATACCTGTGACAAGCTCCGCCTTTTCTATCCATGGCAGCATACCTGTGACAAGCTCCGCCTTCCCTATCCATGGCAGCATACCTGTGACAAGCTCCGCCTTCCCTATCCATGGCAGCAAACCTGTGACAAGCTCCGCCTTCCCTATCCATGGCAGCATACCTGTGACAAGCTTCGCCTTCCCTATCCATGGCAGCATACCTGTGACAAGCTCCGCCTTTTCTATCCATGGCAGCATACCTGTGACAAGCTCCGCCTTTTCTATCCATGGCAGCATACCTGTGACAAGCTCCGCCTTTCCTATCCATGGCAGCATACCTGTGACAAGCTCGCCTTCCCTATCCATTGCAGCAAACCTGTGACAAGCTCCGCCTTCCCTATCCATGGCAGCATACCTGTGACAAGCTCCGCCTTGCCTATCCATGGCAGCATACCTGTGACAAGCTCCGCCTTTTCTATCCATGGCAGCATACCTGTGACAAGCTCCGCCTTCCCTATCCATGGCAGCATACCTGTGACAAGCTCCGCCTTTCCTATCCATGGCAGCATACCTGTGACAAGCTCTGCCTTCCCTATCCATGGCAGCAAACCTGTGACAAGCTCCGCCTTCCCTATCCATGGCAGCATACCTGTGACAAGCTCCGCCTTTTCTATCCATGGCAGCATACCTGTGACAAGCTCCGCCTTTCCTATCCATGGCAGCATACCTGTGACAAGCTCGCCTTCCCTATCCATTGCAGCAAACCTGTGACAAGCTCCGCCTTCCCTATCCATGGCAGCATACCTGTGACAAGCTCCGCCTTGCCTATCCATGGCAGCATACCTGTGACAAGCTCCGCCTTTTCTATCCATGGCAGCATACCTGTGACAAGCTCCGCCTTCCCTATCCATGGCAGCATACCTGTGACAAGCTCCGCCTTTCCTATCCATGGCAGCATACCTGTGACAAGCTCTGCCTTCCCTATCCATGGCAGCAAACCTGTGACAAGCTCCGCCTTCCCTATCCATGGCAGCATACCTGTGACAAGCTCCGCCTTTTCTATCCATGGCAGCATACCTGTGACAAGCTCCGCCTTTCCTATCCATGGCAGCATACCTGCGACAAGCTCCGCCTTGCCTCCCTCCTCAGAATATTATAAAAGTAAAGGATTGATGCACCTCCAGAATTCTAGGTAATATAATATACTGCGGGGGGGGGGGGGGGGGATCGTATGCTGCCATGGGGGCACCAGGAAAAGAAAGGTAGGGTAAGTATGGCACAATTTTCTGTTTTCCTGGTGCCCCCATGGCAGCATACAGGAGACAACTGGCCGGGATCGTGCCTAGAAGACTTTATTTGAAAAAAAAAAGGAATGCTGGGGGTTCACTAATCCTGAGGGAGGAGCCAAGGCGGAGCTTATCACAGGAATGCTGCCATGGGGGCACCAGGAAAAAGTTTTTCCTCTAGTTCTATTTTAACCGCTTGCTGACCGCCCGCTGCATACAATATATACTGCGGCAGGCTGGCTCGGCTGCGTGAATCAACGTAGGGGTATGTCGGTTCGCTGAAGCGGTGCTGGGGGAAAGCGTGTGCCGCCGGCGGCATGCTCCCGCCCCCGCTAGACAGCTCCGATTGCCCCCTGACACCCGGCGATCGCTACCCGCTGAGAGAGAAGGACGGTCGGATGTTGTAATCACAGCTGACCGTTCTTCTCCCTGGAATGATCACAGAGCGCCTTCTATATAGGATCACAGGTCTCTATGGTCATTTCACAAGCCACGCCCCCCACAGTTAGAATCACTTCCCTAGGCTTACATTTAACCCCTTGATCACCCACAGGGTTAACCCCTTCCCAGCCAGTGTCATTATTACAGTGACAGTGCATATTTTTAGCTCTGATTAGTGTAGTGATGTCACTGGTACCCCCAAAAGTGTCAGAAATGTCAGTTAGGGGTGCGATCTGTCCGCCGCAATGTCGCAGTCCCGCTAAAAATCGCAGTTCGCCGCCATTACTAGTAAAAAATGTAAAAAAATAAATAAAAATAAATCTTTCTCCTAGTTTGTAGCTGCGATAACTTTTGCATAAACCAATCAATATTCACTTATTGGGATTTTTTTTTACTAAAAATATGTAGCAGAATAGAAATTGGCCTAAAATGATGAAAACATTTTGATTTTTAATTTTTTTTTTTTTTTTTTGGGAATATTATACAGCAGAAAGTAAAAAATACATTTTTTTTTCAAATTTATCGCACTTTTTTTGTTTATAGCGCAAAAAAAAAAATCGCACAGGTGATCAAATACCACCAAAAGAAAGCTCTGTTTGTGGGAAAAAAAGGAGATCAATTTTATTTGGGTACAGCGTCGCACGACCGCGCAATTGTCCGGTAAATTCACGCAGTGCCGAATCGCAAAATATGGCCTGGTCATTAAGGGGGGAAATCCTTCCGATCCAGAAGTGGTTAAGGAATGAGATTACATTGAATGTCAGAAGATATACGGATCAATGATAGGAAGAAGATCCCACCAGATCCCGTGTCCATGGTTCCCTCCAGTGGTGACCCATTGATCCTATGTGGGGACCCCTCACCCCTCTGTGTGTGAATGAGGCCCTAGGAAGCCATGACACGTGCAGCGGCCTGAAGGTGGGGGATGGTCCTCTCCTGTCATTGGTGGGATGGTCCTCTCCTCTCATTGGTGGGATGGTCCTCTCCTCTCATTGGTGGGATGGTCCTCTCCTCTCATTGGAGGGATGGTCCTCTCCAGTCATTGGTGGGATGGTCCTCTCCAGTCATTGGTGGGATGGTCCTCTCCTCTCATTGGTGGGATGGTCCTCTCCTGTCATTGGTGGGATGGTCCTCTCCAGTCATTGGTGGGATGGTCCTCTCCTCTCATTGGTGGGATGGTCCTCTCCAGTCATTGGTGGGATGGTCCTCTCCAGTCATTGGTGGGATGGTCCTCTCCTGTCATTGGTGGGATGGTCCTCTCCAGTCATTGGTGGGATGGTCCTCTCCTCTCATTGGTGGGATGGTCCTCTCCAGTCATTTGTGGGATGGTTCTCTCCTGTCATTGGTGGGATGGTTCTCTCCTGTCATTGGTGGGATGGTCCTCTCCAGTCATTGGTGGGATGGTCCTCTCCAGTCATTGGTGGGATGGTCCTCTCCTGTCATTGGTGGGATGGTCCTCTCCTCTCATTGGTCTGATGGTCCTCTCCTCTCATTGGTGGGATGGTCCTCTCCTCTCATTGGTGGGATGGTCCTCTCCTCTCATTGGTGGGACGGTCCTCTCCAGTCATTGGTGGGATGGTCCTCTCCAGTCATTTGTGGGATGGTCCTCTCCTCTCATTGGTGGGATGGTCCTCTCCAGTCATTGGTGGGATGGTCCTCTCCTCTCATTGGTGGGATGGTCCTCTCCAGTCATTGGTGGGATGGTCCTCTCCTCTCATTGGTGGGATGGTCCTCTCCTGTCATTGGTGGGATGGTCCTCTCCAGTCATTGGTGGGATGGTCCTCTCCAGTCATTTGTGGGATGGTCCTCTCCAGTCATTGGTGGGATGGTCCTCTCCTCTCATTGGTGGGATGGTCCTCTCCAGTCATTGGTGGGATGGTCCTCTCCTCTCATTGGTGGGATGGTCCTCTCCTTTCATTGGTGGGATGGTCCTCTCCAGTCATTGGTGGGATGGTCCTCTCCAGTCATTTGTGGGATGGTCCTCTCCAGTCATTGGTGGGATGGTCCTCTCCTCTCATTGGTGGGATGGTCCTCTCCAGTCATTGGTGGGATGGTCCTCCTCCTCTCCTTTTTTGACTGGGTGACTAAAATAATAGACGGTGGAGGTGCAGTAGACATTGCATATCTAGATTTTAGTAAGGCTTTTGACACTGTCCCACATAGAAGAATTATCAATAAACTTCAGTCATTGAGCATGGACTCCCATATTGTTGAGTGGATTAGGGAGTGGCTGAGTGACAGACAACAGAGGGTTGTAGTCAATGGAGAACATTCAGAACAAGGTCATGTTACCAGTGGGGTACCTCAGGGATCTGTACTGGGACCAATTTTGTTTAATATCTTCATAAGTGATATTGCAAAAGGCCTCGATGGTAAGGTTTGTCTTTTTGCTGATGACACAAAGATATGTAACAGGGTTGAAGTTCCTGGAGGGAAACGCCAAATGGAAAAGGATTTAGGAAAACTAGAAGAATGGTCAGAACTCTGGCAACTGAAATTTAATGTGGATAAGTGCAAGATAATGCACCTGGGGCGTAAAAACCCAAGGGCAGAATATAGAATATTTGACACAGTCCTGACCTCAGTATCTGAGGAAAGGGATTTAGGAGTAATTATTTCAGAAGACTTAAAGGTGGGAAGACAATGTAATAGAGCAGCACGAAATGCCAGCAGAATGCTTGGATGTATAGGGAGAGGTATAAGCAGTAGAAAGAGAGAAGTGCTTATGCCGCTGTACAGAACACTGGTGAGACCTCACTTGGAGTATTGTGCGCAGTACTGGAGGCCATATCTCCAGAAGGATATAGATACTCTAGAGAGAGTTCAGAGAAGAGCTACTAAACTAGTACATGGATTGCAGGAAAAAACTTACCAGGAAAGGATAAAGGACCTTAACATGTATAGCTTGGAAGAAAGAAGAGACAGAGGGGATATGATAGAAACATTTAAATACATAAAGGGAATCAACTCGGTAAAGGAGGAGAGCATATTTAAAAGAAGAAAAACTACCACAAGAGGACACAGTTTTAAATTAGAGGGGCAAAGGTTTAAAAGTAATATGAGGAAGTATTACTTTACTGAGAGAGTAGTGGATGCATGGAATAACCTTCCTGCAGAAGTTGTAGCTGCAAATACAGTGAAGGAGTTTAAGCATGCATGGGATAGGCATAAGGCTATCCTTCATATAAGATAGGGCCAGGGACTATTCATAGGATTCAGATATATTGGGCAGACTAGATGGGCCAAATGGTTCTTATCTGCCGACACATTCTATGTTTCTATGTTTCTATGTTTCTCTCATTGGTGGGATGGTCCTCTCCTGTCATTGGTGGGATGGTTCTCTCCAGTCATTGGTGGGATGGTCCTCTCCAGTCATTGGTGGGATGGTCCTCTCCTCTCATTGGTAGGATGGTCCTCTCCTGTCATTGGTGGGATGGTCCTCTCCAGTCATTGGTGGGATGGTCCTCTCCTCTCATTGGTGGGATGGTCCTCTCCTTTCATTGGTGGGATGGTCCTCTCCAGTCATTGGTGGGATGGTCCCTCCAGTCATTGGTGGGATGGTCCTCTCCTGTCATTGGATGCCTTTGTACATAGAACTCTATAATCTCCCGGGAAGATGGCAGCTCGGCCTCTCCAATCACATTGGTATTTAATGATCTCTCCAATCACATTGGTATTTAATGATCATCTCACCGTCTTGTAGAATCTCCTTCGTTAAGGCGCAGCCCTTGAAGATAATTACTGAAGCGTTTTCGATGGCTCCGGGAACAAGCCGCTTATTTCTGTAAAATCTGATTCTGCAATTAACAAAATTTTATTCCTAAACATAAAAGGGCAAAATTATTGAATTCCTCGATGAAGAGCCGACAGCAGCCAGAATGCAAATCAGATCCGGATACGCACGGCCCCAACGCCGACACACAGCGTGCATGGGGGAGGGACTCAGCACAGCAGATCAGCTCCAATCTTTACCACCCACAGATATGAAGATTGTATTCCTGTTACATCTGCTGCTCATTGATTATATACTCACCGGCCACTTTATTAGGTACACCTGTTCAATCGCTTATGTGACAGGAGCAGTGGTGGCTTTTTTATGGGGCGCAGGGGCGCCGCCCCCCCCCATCCATGCGTCCTGCACCTTAATCTACATGCAGGGCGCTGGACGCATGGAGTTCAATGGGGATTTTTTTTTTTTTTTAACCATGTGATTGGAGTCAGAGGCTCTCACAGGCTAAAAAAAAGGGTGGGCTCGGGGCGCAGAGCACTGCCCCCTGAGCCACCCAGTTGTGTGACAATAGCGAATGAAAATTCGCTATTGTCACATGGATCCTCCTCCTGGCCAATCAGGAAGCGGGTCATGAGACCAGTTTCCCAATTGGCCAAAAGGAGAGGCCATGCTATTAGCCAATGTGGAGGAGGAGACGCCAGGGGAAGCCGCCGCCGGAGATGAAGCTGATGGGAGGCTTCTAATGGGGCCAGGCATGAGTGTTCCAGGGCATCTTTAGTGCTTTAATGTAAGTGAGCTGGCGATGGGGGGGGGTGTGCTGGCTTGTGTGGTCTGTCTGCTGCCCCCCCCCCCCCCGGCCCATGGAGCACCAGCCACCACTGGACAGGAGTCACTTTGGTTGGGGGGCTTGTGGAACCCCAATTGCTTCAGGGAGGTTGGGAAACTCCTTGTCCAGCTGCCCCAGCCCCTCTTATGTGTAAGTCATCCTGTGTCTATTAGGGGCACAGGGTGACTAAGAACCCCAGTTGGGTCTGCACTAATCAGACTCGCTGTACAACCACACCGGACTCAGCATTTCGTGGGACAATAATATTTCTGGACAATGTCCCTCAGGAAATATATAAAGATAAACAATTTGACTTTAGAGATTGCTAGAATATTGTAGGAGTCTCTCACAGACCATTGCTAGATAGCGAGGTGGGGTTTGTTATTGGTAAGTGCCTGTATCCCATTGTACTATTGTTTCTGTCTGCCTTAAGATCGACTTATTATGGGATGTATATGTGTATGTGGATTGGCTGCTAAGGAGGGGGGGGTGTTCCACAGTGTATATCTCTTTGTGTCTGTGTTTGAATAAACAGTTCATTCTGGTTTCACTCCAAAACTTGTACTGTCGAGTTCTTGGGGTAACTATAGCCAGATTCACGGGTCCCGTGCTCCAGAGCTTAGGAAGCAGATTCTTGGCGGAGATACCCAGTCTTGGTGTCCGGAGCCCGTCACAGCGTACTAACACAAATTGCTAATCAGCCAATCACATGGCAGCAGCTGAATGCATTTCGGCATCTAGACGTGGTGAAGAAAACTTGCTGAAGTTCAAACTGAGCATCAGAATGGGGAGGAAAGGGGATTGAAGTGACTTTGAATGTGGCATGGTTGTTGGTGGCAGACAGGCTGGTCCCAAGCTGTATGTGCCCAAAGCCTGGTGATCCTGACCCTGAGTGACTCACATGGTGGGCAAGCACCTTCACTTTGCCCTTTTGTCCTCTCTGTTAAGATTTTAGTCTTAAATTAAAGACAACCCCTCCCACCCCCCCCCATATCTCCACTGTAGTCTTAAATTAAAGACAACCCCTCCCGCCCCCCCCCCCCCCCCCATATCTCCACTGTGGGACTTCCAGGCCCAGAATGAAGGAATCCCACACAGAGTCATTAAAATAGCCAAAGTGGGGGATCCTCGGAGGTCCCTAGGCACATGCCCCTGAGCTGACTTTGGTTATTCCGCACATTTATTAGGAATCGTTATAAAAGCCTTGGGATGTGATGTGCCCCCCGGTTTGTTGCCCACCTCTGGGGGAGAAGCAGAGCATACAATGGAGAGTCGGGAGAATAAGCAGTTAATGCAGCTGAAGAGTCGATGATGTCAGAGAGAAGAAGTGGCTGAGAAATGCTCGGAGGGGAACCATCGTTCAATGCGCTCTCTAGCCTGGCAATGTATTAAATATGTGACAGAGAGGAATCACATCCATAACCCGTCTCCTAGACAAAGAATGAGGAATAAGGACCAGGAAGAGCTTTTCCCTTCCACCCCTCCAGGTCGATGAATGATGGCCTGACACCAAGACTAATGCTCCAATCCACTCCAACTAAAACACAATCCACTCCTCTGTGGTCAGAGCTCAGCAGATCCGACTCTCCAGCATTGGTGGGAAGTTTACGTGAAACACGTAGAAAAAAAATAAATCTGTAAATGTATTTTTAAGGAGAACCTTCTGGAACCTGGAAATTAAAGTTTTCATCTTTTTATCTTCAGGAATTGCAGATGCTTTTCTCATTTTAGTGGGCAAGTAACTTTTTGTTGAGGATAGCAGCTTCTAATTCCTCTTTTCCCATCTAGAAGAGAATGACATCCCCTCCATTCACTGCCCAATGATGGCATTCAACCTTTCTATAGGTCAGACCGGGTCCTCTTCCTGCTGCACATGCAGGTTATAGCCCCATTCATTCCTATTGACGAGTTAAACTCTCTTCCTGGATGGCTGGGGGCCACCATGGGTATGGCTCATCCTTCTGAATGAAGGCAAAGCCTACAGCTCTTCCAAGTACAGCAACCCAAAGTAAAGCTCAAATTAGTACAGATTCCCTCCCCAGTACATCCCCCCTCCCAGTACAGATTCCCTCCCCAGTACATCCCCCCTCCCAGTACACATTCCCTCCCCAGTACATCCCCCTCCCAGTACACATTCCCTCCCCAGTACATCCCCCTCCCAGTACAGATTCCCTCCCCAGTACATCCCTCTCTCAGTACACATTCCCTCCCCAGTACATCCCTCTCCCAGTACACATTCCCTCCCCAGTACATCCCCCTCCCAGTACAGATTCCCTCCCCAGTACATCCCCCTCCCAGTAAAGATTCCCTCCCCAGTACATCCCCCCTCCCAGTACAGATTCCCTCCCCAGTACATCCCTCTCCCAGTACACATTCCCTCCCCAGTACATCCCCCTCCCAGTACACATTCCCTCCCCAGTACATCCCCCTCCCAGTACACATTCCCTCCCCAGTACATCCCCCTCCCAGTACAGATTCCCTCCCCAGTACATCCCTCTCCCAGTACACATTCCCTCCCCAGTACATCCCCCTCCCAGTACAGATTCCCTCCCCAGTACATCCCCCTCCCAGTACATCCCCCTCCCAGTACAGATTCCCTCCCCAGTACATCCCCCACCCAGTACAGATTCCCTCCCTAGTACATCAACCTCCCGATACAGCTTTCCTTCCCAGCACAGATTCCTTTCATAGTACATCCCCCTCCCAGTACAGATTCCCTTCATAGTACATCCCCCTCCCAGTACAGCTTTCCTCCCCAGTACATCCCCCTCCCAGTGCAGAATCTCTTCCCAGTACATCCCCCTCCCAGTACAGCTTTCCTCCCTAGTACACCCCATCCAGTACAGCTTTCCTCCCCAGTACATCCCCCTCTCAGTAAAGATTCCCTCCCCAATACTTCCCCTTTAGTACAGATTTCATCCCCAGTACCTCCCCCCCCCAGTACACCCCCCCCCCCCCAGCACAGATTCCCTCCCTAGTACACCCCCCATTCAAATTCTAAAACCATGAAGATTTCCTTCCAGGAACAGCCATTTCCTGGCCTGGTGGATCCAAACTCAGTGATTGGTGATATAAAGAAGAGACGATCATAAGAGAGGCCTCGCTGAGCGGGTTTGGTGCAGAGAGAACATCTTGTAGGTTTGGGGGCTGATGAACAAAAAACCCAGAACTGGGTTACCAATAATTCATGGAGGAAATCATTCATGGAAATGCCGTCCCCGAACCCTCCGTCCTGCCCTCACACCTGGTGCTGGTTCTTCTCTGCCCCAGAGAGTCTCCTCCACCATCTCCATCTGCAATGAGGAGCATAGTCCTGGTGTCCTCATACACCTCCCCCCCTGCACTATGAAGAGGTGTCCATGCACCCCTCTCCTGCACTATGAAGAGGTTTCCCTGCACCCCTCTCCTGCACTATGAAGAGGTTTCCCTTTACCCCCCTCCTGCACTATGAAGAGGTTTCTCTGCACCCCTCCTACACTATGAAGAGTATTCCTGCACCCCTCCTACACTATGAAGAGTATCCCTGCACCCCTCCTACACTATGAAGAGGTGTCCTCATACACCCCCCCCCCTCCTACACTTTGAAGAGTATCCCTGCACCCCTCTCCTGCACTATGAAGAGGTGTCCCTGCACCCCTCTCCTGCACTATGAAGAGGTTTTCCTGCACCCCCTCCTGCGCTATGAAGAGGTTTACCTGCACCCCTCTCCTGCGCTATGAAGAGGTGTCCCTGCACCCCCCTCCTGCACTATGAAGAGGTGTCCCTGCACCCCCCTCCTGCACTATGAAGAGGTGTCCCTGCACCCCCCTCCTGCTCTATAAAGAGGTTTCCCTGCACCTCCCTCCTGCACTATGAAGAGGTGTCCCTGCACCCCTCTCCTGCACTATGAAGAGGTGTCCCTGCACCCCTCTCCTGCACTATGAAGAGGTGTCCCTGCACCCCTCTCCTGCACTATAAAGAGGTGTCCCTGCAGCCGCCAGCACCAAAACAACCAATAATGCTCTAAGGCAGGATGCATGGTGGGTGAACAAAGCTGTAAAGGGCTGTATGGGTGTTGTGCCGGTCAATGAATAGGTAAAGCGTTCCATCGCTCAGGTGATCACACCAACCCAAATTTGTTGGAATTGGGCTGGAGGTAAAGAACAATCAGTGTGCTGCTGCTATCTAGTGGGATAAAAAAACTGTGGAAGACCCACTAGGTCAGGTACATTGGTAGTCAAATCAAGTATAGATAACCACCCTAAACATTGACTCATCTAAAATAAGATGTGGATCAATAACCAAAATATAATAAAACACAGCAAAGAAAGCATGGACAGAGCCATGCAAAGAGGTGACCGGACATCCAATAATATAAAGAGTTAAAAATCTTTATTGATTGAGACTTGGAAAAGAGACACAATGTGCAATAATCAATCACCAAATCCAATAATCAATAACCAAATCCAATAATCAATAACCAAATCCAATAATCAATAACCAAATCCAATAACCAATAACCAAATCCACCAAACAGCAACATTGACAGATTATAGGAAATGTTATCAATGTTGCTGTTTGGTGGATTTGGTTATTGGTTATTGGATTTGGTTATTGATTATTGGATTTGGTTATTGATTATTGGATTTGGTTATTGATTATTGCACATTGTGTCTCTTTTTCAAGTGTCAATCAATAAAGATTTTTAACTCTTTATATGATTGGATGTCCGGTCACCTCTTTGCATGGCTCTGTCCATGCTTTCTTTGCTGTGCCATCTAGTGGAGACTTTGTATTATGACATGCAGGGGACTGACAGTCATTGAGGATAAAACGCGTATAAATAATAATCCGCGCACTTTGCAGCCTATCAGATCCTTCTATCGCTGCCAATGAAATTAATGTTGGCGGAGATGTGTGAGGTTAATGCTGTGTCAGGCTTGGCGGAGGAGTAAAGTAACATGGAGGGCGCACGCGGGGGCCTGATAAACGCCGGAATCGCAGGGGGCGCACGCTTTCCACTGTTTATCACATTTTAAGGGTAGTTTGTTATTCTTTAGGGGAGGGGGAGGGGGGGCTGTTCAATGAAATGAGACGATTCACCGTGATAAGGGGAGGCTTCATCTCTTCCCGATATAAAAATTCAATGATATTCGCCATGGAGACGCCGGATAAAGGGAAGATTTCCCCCCGGCACACCCGCCATGGCAAGGGGAATAATGCAGCCGCCCCACCCCCCTCAGGAGTCTCACCAATGCCGGGGGCTGGTCAGGATTTTTATATCAATTATGGAGATAATAATATCCGGGGACAAAGCCAGAGAAAAAGATACATTTACATAAAATGTAGGAAAGAAGATACAACGGCTCTGGTCATAGAAGCTTACACTCTATCCGCATTCTGTACAACCTATTGTGTCCCGGCAATGCCATCCGACCTTTTATATATCAGTCCAGCACAGCAGTCAAGCCCCTCCCCCACTTTACATATCCAGATAAAGAAGCACAGAGCTGCGTCTACAATCTCTAGCAGCTCCCGCCGGCTGGCTGGGTGCACCACCATTGCTTGCCCATCATTTCCCTTTCATTCCAATGGTGAAAATCAGCCCTGATGGTGAAGGGGCGCAGCACACTGAGGATAAAGAGCCGTTATTGATACAAATTCTGCCTCCACCCCCTATATCTGGATATGATACTTCCAATATATGACCAATAAAAGATCAATACCAATACAGGACATGGCAGTGCCCTCCTTTCCATGAATACACCCTCCCCCGCTGTACATTCGTACATACCCCCCCCCCCATGGCAGTGCCCGCCTTCCCATGAATAGTTCCTCCCCCGCTGTACATTGGTACACGTCCCCCATGGCAGTGCCCTCCTTTTCATGAATAGACCCTCCCCCGCTGTACATTGGTACATGCTCCCCAATGGCAGTGCCCTCCTTCCATGAATAGACCCTCCCCAGCTGTACATTCGTACATGCCCCCCAATGGCAGTGCCCTCCTTCCATGAATAGTTCCTCCCCTGCTGTACATTGGTACATGTCCCCCATGGCAGTGCCCGGCTTCCCATGAATAGACCCTCCCCCGCTGTACATTGGTAGACTCCCCCATGGCAGTGCCCGCCTTACCATGAACACACCCTCCCCCGCTGTACATTGGTAGACTCCCCCATGGCAGTGCCCGCCTTACCATGAACACACCCTCCCCCGCTGTACATTGGTAGACTCCCCCATGGCAGTGCCCGCCTTACCATGAACACACCCTCCCCCGCTGTACATTGGTAGACTCCCCCATGGCAGTGCCTGCCTTCCCTTGCTTTATGCTAGCTTGCTTGCTAGCTCTACTGATGACCAGAATTACCTGCTTGCAGACCACCTGCCCACAGTGTACTGCACACTACAGGAAAAGTGCCGTACTGGGAGGTCGCTGCCTGTTTCTGGGTTTAGGGCACATGCAAGCGCCCCACCCCCGCCAACACCCGCTGTGATTGTACATAGCGGGAGTCTGTCAGCAGGTCCTACCCAATAATTTATGACCAGGACCAGCTGATTGGCTGTGTCCAATCCCAGCCCAGAGACCTGGACACAGATCTCTGTACAGAGGGAATAATCTCTCTGTTTCTTATCCCTGCAAAGCAGAGGGAAGCAGCAAAGAGATATTCAGGAAAAATCAGCACACATTTAACCCCTTCCCAGCCAGTGTCAGTACAGTGACAGTGTAAAGTATTATCATCGATTACTGTATTGGTGTCACTGGTGATGTCAGTTCCCACTCAGTGTCAGTTAGTGTCAGATTGCCCGCTGCACTATCGCAGTCCCATAGCTCCCAACTGTCCCAGATTTGGAGGGACTGTCCCAGGTTTGGATGGACTGTCCCGGATTTGGAGGGACTGTCCTGGATTTTGGAGGGACTGTCCCAGATTTGGAGGGACTGTCCCAGGTTTGGAGATACTGTCCCGGATTTGGAGGGACTGTCCCATATTTGGAGGGACTGTCCCAGGTTTGGAGGAACTGTCCCAGGTTTGGAGGGACTGACCCGGATTTGGAGGGACTGTCCCAGGTTTGGAGGAACTGTCCCAGTTTTGGAGGGACTGTCCTGGAATTGGAGGGACTGTCCCAGGTTTGGAGGGACTGTCCCAGGTTTGGAGGGACTGTCCCGGATTTGGAGGGACTGTCCCAGGTTTGGAGGGACTGTCCCGGATTTGGAGGGACTGTCCCAGGTTTGGAGGAACTGTCCCAGGTTTGGAGGGACTGTCCTGGATTTGGAGGGACTGTCCCAGGTTTGGAGGGACTGTCCCGGATTTGGAGGGACTGGCCCAGGTTTGGAGGAACTGTCCCAGGTTTGGAGGGACTGTCCCGGATTTGGAGGGACTGTCCCAGGTTTGGAGGGACTGTCCCGGATTTGGAGGGACTGGCCCAGGTTTGGAGGAACTGTCCCAGGTTTGGAGGGACTGTCCCAGGTTTGGAGGGACTGTCCCTGATTCAGAACAAAGTCCTTCTGTCCCTCTTTCCTCCTCATTTGTCCCTCATGTTGCTCTGATCTATATAGTTGTCTATAAAACTCTCTATTTATATCCCAGTAATAAACCTTTCATCACATTTCTAAATTGCTGCATTTTCACATTTCAAAAGCCAATATAAAGGAATAATAATGGTAAAAAATAATGTTTTTTTTTTTTTTTTTTGCATTATTCTCTTTTAATGGGGTGTGGCAGGGGGTGTGTCCTATGCCTACATAGGTGTCCCTCGTTCCCATCTCAAAAAGTTGGGAGTTGTGCTGTCCAATTATGAGTCGCTGATCGCCGCCATTATTTGTATATAAAAATCAATAAATAACAATTCCAGGATATATCCGTAGTTTGTAAATGTGATAACTTTCCCATAAACCAATCAATATTCACTTATTGGGATTTTTATTTTATCAAAGACTTAGCAGAATACATTTTGGTCTGTGCTTATGAAACAGTTTGATTTTTTTTTTTTTTAAACTTTATTGGATGTTTTATAGCAGAAAGTGTAAAAAATATCGGGAATTTTTTTTTCAAAATTTCGGATGTATTTTTGTTTATATAAAAAAATAAAACCCCGAGGTGATAAAATCCCACCGAAGGAAAGTTCTATTTATGTGAAAAAAAATTATATAAATTTAATTTGGGTACAGCGTTGCATGACTGCGCAATTGCCAGTTAACCACTTAAGCCCCGGAGGATTTGGCTGCTCAAAGACCAGGCCCTATTTTGCGATTCTGCACTGCGTGACTTTAACAGACAATTGCGCGGTCGTGCAACGCTGTACCTAAATGAAATGGACGTCCCTTTTCTTCCCACAAACAGAGATTTCTTTTGGTGGTATTTGATCACCTGTGCGATTTTTACTTTTTGCGCTATAAACAAAAAAAGAGCGACAATTTTTTAAAAATAACAATATTCTTCACATTTTTTATATGAAATTCCCCCAAAAAAAATGTAAAAGTCAAAATTTTTTAACATTTTAGGCCAATTTGTTTTCTGCTACATATTTTTGGTAAAAAAAGCCCGCAATAAGCGGATTTTGATTGGTTTGCGCAAAAGTTATCACAGCTACTAACTACGGGAAAGATTTCTGTCATTTTTACAGTTTTTTTTTTTTTAACGAGTAATAGCGGTGATCTGCGATTTTCTTTGCGGGACTGTGACATTGCGGCAGACAGATCGGACCCCTGACTGACATTTTTTACACTTTTGGGGGGACCAGTGATATTACTGCAGTAATCAGTGCTAAAAATATGCACTGTCACTGTACTAATGACACTGGCAGGGAAGGGGTTAACTTTATTAGAGATCCAGGGGTTAAGTGTATCCCTAGGGGCGTGATTCTAACTGTGGGGGGTGTGGCTTTTCATGTAACCACAGAGACATACGATCCTACATAGCAGGATGGTATGATCTCTGCAGTTACACCAGGGAGAATGACAGACGGTTGTGTTTACATCAGCCGCCTGCCTTTCTCCCTCTCCTGCGGGAGGTCGCGAGTGACCGGCGGACATTGGAGCCACCGGTTACTCGCGCGGGGACCTCAGTGAACGAGCGGGGGTGGGAGCACGCCTCCGGCGGCGCGCGTTTGCCCCCTAGAGGCTCCTGGGCGAGTGATGTACTACTACGTCGCTTTGCCCAGGAGGGGCTGACCGCCGCAGTATATGTACTTGCAGCGGTCAGCAAGCGGTTAAAGTAAAACAGTGCCGAATAGCAAAAATGCCCTGGCCATAAAGGGGGGGGGGGGGTAAAACCTTCCGGAGCTGAGGAAGCTCCCCCTCCCTAGTAGAGGTGGGGTTCACTGTAAGGTGCCATGGCTGGGAAGGGTGGCGCTGTGTCAGATCAGTAGGACTACCTCCAGGGGAGGTATCGCTGCACCCATCACCCGAGCGTTGTATGATATATCCCTCCTCTTCCTGATATCCGGGACCATCTCAGAGATGTCAGGACTCCTCTTCCCGATATCCGGGACCATCTCAGAGATGTCAGGACTCCTCTTCCTGATATCCGGGACCATCTCAGAGATGTCAGGATTCCTCTTCCTGATATCCGGGACCATCTCGGAGATGTCAGGATTCCTCTTCCCGATATCCGGGACCATCTCAGAGATGTCGGGATTCCTCTTCCCGATATCCGGGACCATCTCAGAGATGTCAGGATTCCTCTTCCCGATATCCGGGACCATCTCAGAGATGTCGGGATTCCTCTTCCCGATATCCGGGACCATCTCAGAGATGTCAGGATTCCTCTTCCCGATATCCGGGACCATCTCAGAGATGTCAGGATTCCTCTTCCCGATATCCGGGACCATTTCAGAGATGTCAGGACTCCTCTTCCCGATATCCGGGACCATCTCAGAGATGTCAGGACTCCTCTTCCTGATATCCGGGACCATCTCAGAGATGTCAGAACTCCTCTTCCTGATATCCGGGACCATCTCAGAGATGTCAGGACTCCTCTTCTTGATATCCGGGACCATCTCAGAGATGTCAGAACTCCTCTTCCTGATATCCGGGACCATCTCAGAGATGTCGGGATTCCTCTTCCCGATATCCGGGACAATCTCAGAGATGTCAGGATTCCTCTTCCTGATATCCGGGACCATCTCAGAGATGTCAGGATTCCTCTTCCCGATATCCGGGACCATCTCAGAGATGTCAGGATTCCTCTTCCCGATATCCGGGACCATCTCAGAGATGTCGGGATTCCTCTTCCCGATATCCGGGACCATCTCAGAGATGTCAGGATTCCTCTTCCTGATATCCGGGACCATCTCAGAGATGTCAGGATTCCTCTTCCTGATATCCGGGACCATCTCAGAGATGTCGGGATTCCTCTTCCTGATATCCGGGACAATCTCAGAGATGTCAGGACTCCTCTTCCGATATCCGGGACCATCTCAGAGATGTCAGGACTCCTCTTCCTGATATCCGGGACAATCTCAGAGATGTCAGGATTCCTCTTCCTGATATCCGGGACCATCTTAGAGATGTCAGGATTCCTCTTCCCGATATCCGGGACCATCTCAGAGATGTCAGGATTCCTCTTCCCGATATCCGGGACCATCTCAGAGATGTCGGGATTCCTCTTCCTGATATCCGGGACCATCTCAGAGATGTCGGGATTCCTCTTCCCGATATCCGGGACCATCTCAGAGATGTCAGGATTCCTCTTCCTGATATCCGGGACCATCTCAGAGATGTCGGGATTCCTCTTCCCGATATCCGGGACCATCTCAGAGATGTCAGGATTCCTCTTCCCGATATCCGGGACCATCTCAGAGATGTCAGGATAGGAGCTCATAGAAGATTACCTGTGTATTCGGTGAATTCTATTCTTAGCACATTGATAATATAGAGAGGAGACGCTCTCTTCTCACTTCGCTGTACGGTGATGGGAAAGAATCAGAACTCATCTGAAGGGAATTTCCCACTTCTAATAAAAGGTGAAATAAACCAAAGACGCCAAATCAGCTAAAAACCTGAAAAACGTTCCTTATATATAAATCACTAAATACTGGAAGACTGAGCGCACTTTCCGGAAAATGAAATACGTGATGGAGAAGATTGGAGTCATGGTGTAGGAGGATGGCTGCAATGACTGTATTGTAAATTGGCTTGGAGCTGAGGAGGGTCCAAGGACACAACAACCCTCCTGGGTTCAATCATGGGCACAACCCTCCTGGGTTCAATCATGGGCACAACCCTCCTGGGCTCAGTCATGGACACAACTCTCCTGGGTTCAATCATGGGCACAACCCTTCTGGGTTCACTCATGGGCACAACCCTCCTGGGTTCACTCATGGGCACAACAACCCTACTGGGTTCAATCATGGACACAACCCTTCTGGGTTCACTCATGGGCACAACCCTACTGGGTTCAATCATGGACACAACCCTTCTGGGTTCACTCATGGGCACAACCCTCCTGGGTTCAATCATGGACACAACCCTTCTGGGTTCACTCATGGGCACAACCCTACTGGGTTCAATCATGGACACAACCCTACTGGGTTCAATCATGGACACAACCCTACTGGGTTCAATCATGGACACAACCCTTCTGGGTTCACTCATGGGCACAACCCTCCTGGGTTCAATCATGGACACAACCCTCCTGGGTTCAATCATGGACACAACCCTTCTGGGTTCACTCATGGGCACAACCCTTCTGGGTTCAATCATGGACACAACCCTTCTGGGTTCACTCATGGGCACAACCCTCCTGGGTTCAATCATGGACACAACCCTTCTGGGTTCACTCATGGGCACAACCCTACTGGGTTCAATCATGGACACAACCCTCCTGGGTTCAATCATGAACACAACCCTCCTGGGTTCAATCATGGACACAACCCTACTGGGTTCAATCATGGACACAACCCTCCTGGGTTCAATCATGGACACAACCCTTCTGGGTTTACTCATGGGCACAACCCTCCTGGGTTCAATCATGGACACAACCCTTCTGGGTTCAATCATGGGCACAACACTTCTGGGTTCAATCATGGACACAACCCTTCTGGGTTCAATCATGGGCACAACCCTCCTGGGTTCAATCATGGGCACAACCCTCCTGGGTTCAGTCATGGACACAACCCTCCTGGGTTCAATCATGGGCACACCCCTTCTGGGTTCA
This sequence comes from Pelophylax lessonae, assembly GCF_965119305.1. Classification (NCBI taxonomy): domain Eukaryota; kingdom Metazoa; phylum Chordata; class Amphibia; order Anura; family Ranidae; genus Pelophylax; species Pelophylax lessonae. The sequence goes on along the minus strand of NC_138771.1, from coordinate 1,029,191 downwards.
CTCATGGGCACAACCCTCCTGGGTTCAATCATGGACACAACCCTTCTGGGTTCAATCATGGACACAACCCTTCTGGGTTCACTCATGGGCACAACCCTTCTGGGTTCAATCATGGACACAACCCTTCTGGGTTCACTCATGGGCACAACCCTCCTGGGTTCAATCATGGACACAACCCTTCTGGGTTCACTCATGGGCACAACCCTACTGGGTTCAATCATGGACACAACCCTACTGGGTTCAATCATGGACACAACCCTCCTGGGTTCAATCATGGACACAACCCTACTGGGTTCAATCATGGACACAACCCTCCTGGGTTCAATCATGGACACAACCCTTCTGGGTTCACTCATGGGCACAACCCTCCTGGGTTCAATCATGGACACAACCCTTCTGGGTTCAATCATGGGCACAACCCTTCTGGGTTCAATCATGGACACAACCCTTCTGGGTTCAATCATGGGCACAACCCTCCTGGGTTCAGTCATGGACACAACCCTCCTGGGTTCAATCATGGGCACAACCCTTCTGGGTTCACTCATGGGCACAACCCTCCTGGGTTCAATCATGGACACAACCCTTCTGGGTTCAATCATGGACACAACCCTTCTGGGTTCACTCATGGGCACAACCCTTCTGGGTTCAATCATGGACACAACCCTTCTGGGTTCACTCATGGGCACAACCCTCCTGGGTTCAATCATGGACACAACCCTTCTGGGTTCACTCATGGGCACAACCCTACTGGGTTCAATCATGGACACAACCCTACTGGGTTCAATCATGGACACAACCCTCCTGGGTTCAATCATGGACACAACCCTTCTGGGTTCACTCATGGGCACAACCTTTCTGGGTTCAATCATGGACACAACCCTTCTGGGTTCACTCATGGGCACAACCCTCCTGGGTTCAATCATGGACACAACCCTTCTGGGTTCACTCATGGGCACAACCCTCCTGGGTTCAATCATGGACACAACCCTTCTGGGTTCAATCGTGGGCACAACCCTCCTGGGTTCAATCATGGACACAACCCTTCTGGGTTCAATCATGGACACAACCCTTCTGGGTTCAATCATGGACACAACCCTTCTGGGTTCAATAATGGACACAACCCTCCTGGGTTCAATCATGGACACAACCCTCCTCGGTTCAATCATGGACACAACCCTTCTGGGTTCAATCGTGGGCACAACCCTCCTGGGTTCAATCATGGACACAACCCTCCTGGGTTCAATCATGGACACAACCCTTCTGGGTTCAATCATGGACACAACCCTTCTGGGTTCAATCATGGACACAACCCTTCTGGGTTCAATAATGGACACAACCCTTCTGGGTTCAATCATGGACACAACCCTCCTCGGTTCAATCATGGACACAACCCTTCTGGGTTCAATCGTGGGCACAACCCTCCTGGGTTCAATCATGGACACAACCCTCCTGGGTTCAATCATGGACACAACCCTCCTGGGTTCAATCATGGACACAACCCTTCTGGGTTCAGTCGTGGGCACAACCCTCCTGGGTTCAATCATGGACACAACCCTTCTGGGTTCAATCATGGACACAACCCTCCTCGGTTCAATCATGGACACAACCCTTCTGGGTTCACTCATGGGCACAACCCTCCTGGGTTCAATAATGGACACAACCCTTCTGGGTTCAATCGTGGGCACAACCCTCTTGGGTTCAATCATGGACACAACCCTTCTGGGTTCAATCATGGACACAACCCTTCTGGGTTCAATCATGGACACAACCCTCCTGGGTTCAATCATGGGCACAACCCTACTGGGTTCAATCATGGGCACAACCCTTCTGGGTTCAATCATGGACACAACCCTCCAGGATGTAATCATGGACACAACCCTGCTGGGTTTAATTTTGGCACAGCCCTCCCACTTCCATACCATGCGAGTTCCAGCATTCGTCTTCTACGTGTAAAAGTCATAATTTTTTTGCTAGAACATTCCTCCGAACCCCCGAATATTATATTTATTTTAAGCACAAATCCTAGGGAATAAAATGGCGGTCATTACAATTTTTTATGTCACACGGTATTTGTGTATCGATTTTTCAAACGTGATTTTTTTTGGAAAAAAAACACTTTCATAAATGAAAAAAAAAACAGTAAAGTTTGCCCAATTTTTTCTGTATATTGTGAAAGATAATCTTATACCAATCAGATACCCAACATCTTACACTTTACAATCACAGCGATACCTCACATGTGTGACAGCAAACCAAGTATTCATTCTAATTGTTTATTTTATTTCATTCTTTTTATTTTTACTTTCAATTAATTTTTTTTGATCTCCTGTAATAGGAATAGGGATGACAGGTCCTCTTTATGGAGGGATCCCCTGTAATAGGAATAGGGATGACAGGTCCTCTTTATGGAGGGATCCCCTGTAATAGGAATAGGGATGACAGGTCCTATTTATGGAGAGATCTCCTCTAATAGGAATAGGGATGACAGGTCCTCTTTATGGAGGGATCCCCTGTAATAGGAATAGGGATGACGGGTCCTCTTTATGGAGGGATCCCCTGTAATTGGAATAGGGATGACATGTCCTCTTTATGGAGAGATCCCCTGTAATAGGAATAGGGATGACAGGTCCTCTTTATGGAGAGATCCCCTGTAATAGGAATAGGGATGACAGATCCTCTTTATGGAGAGATCCCCTGTAATAGGAATAGGGATGACAGGTCCTCTTTATGGAGGGATCTCCTGTAATAGGAATAGGGATGACAGGTCCTCTTTATGGAGGGATCCCCTGTAATAGGAATAGGGATGACAGATCCTCTTTATGGAGAGATCCCCTGTAATAGGAATAGGGATGACGGGTCCTCTTTATGGAGGGATCCCCTGTAATAGGAATAGGGATGACGGGTCCTCTTTATGGAGGGATCCCCTGTAATAGGAATAGGGATGACAGGTCCTATTTATGGAGAGATCTCCTGTAATAGGAATAGGGATGACAGGTCCTCTTTATGGAGGGATCCCCTGTAATAGGAATAGGGATGACAGGTCCTATTTATGGAGAGATCTCCTGTAATAGGAATAGGGATGACAGGTCCTCTTTATGGATGGATCCCCTGTAATAGGAATAGGGATGACAGGTCCTCTTTATGGAGGGATCCCCTGTAATAGGAATAGGGATGACAGGTCCTATTTATGGAGAGATCTCCTGTAATAGGAGTAGGGATGACGGGTCCTCTTTATGGAGGGATCCCTTGTAATAGGAGTAGGGATGACAGGTCCTCTTTATGGAGAGATCCCCTGTAATAGGAATAGGGATGACAGGTCCTCCTTATGGAGGGATCCCCTGTAATAGGAATAGGGATGACAGGTCCTCTTCATGGAGAGATCTCCTGTAATAGGAATAGGGATGACAGGTCCTCTTTATGGAGGGATCCCCTGTAATAGGAATAGGGATGACAGGACCTCTTTATGGAGGGATCTCCTGTAATAGGAATAGGGATGACAGATCCTCTTTATGGAGGGATCCCCTGTAATAGGAATAGGGATGACAGGTCCTCTTTATGGAGAGATCTCCTGTAATAGGAATAGGGATGACAGGTCCTCTTTATGGAGGGATCCCCTGTAATAGGAATAGGGATGACAGGTCCTCTTTATGGAGGGATCCCCTGTAATAGGAATAGGGATGACAGGTCCTATTTATGGAGAGATCTCCTGTAATAGGAATAGGGATGACAGGTCCTCTTTATGGAGGGATCCCCTGTAATAGGAATAGGGATGACAGGTCCTCTTTATGGAGAGATCCCCTGTAATAGGAATAGGGATGACAGGTCCTCCTTATGGAGGGATCCCCTGTAATAGGAATAGGGATGACAGGTCCTCTTCATGGAGAGATCTCCTGTAATAGGAATAGGGATGACAGGTCCTCTTTATGGAGGGATCCCCTGTAATAGGAATAGGGATGACAGGTCCTCCTTATGGAGGGATCCCCTGTAATAGGAATAGGGATGACAGGTCCTCTTTAAGGAGAGATCCCCTGTAATAGGAATAGGGATGACAGGTCCTCTTTATGGAGGGATCCCCTGTAATAGGAATAGGGATGACAGGTCCTCCTTATGGAGGGATCCCCTGTAATAGGAATAGGGATGACAGGTCCTCTTTAAGGAGAGATCCCCTGTAATAGGAATAGGGATGACAGGTCCTCTTTATGGAGGGATCTCCTGTAATAGGAATAGGGATGACGGGTCCTCTTTATGGAGGGATCCCCGGTAATAGGAATAGGGATGACAGGTCCTCTTTATGGAGGGATCCCCTGTAATAGGAATAGGGATGACGGGTTCTCTTTATGGAGGGATCCCCTGTAATAGGAATAGGGATGACAGGTCCTCTTTATGGAGGGATCTCCTGTAATAGGAATAGGGATGACGGGTCCTCTTTATGGAGGGATCCCCGGTAATAGGAATAGGGATGACAGGTCCTCTTTATGGAGGGATCCCCTGTAATAGGAATAGGGATGACGGGTCCTCTTTATGGAGGGATCTCCTGTAATAGGAATAGGGATGACGGGTCCTCTTTATGGAGGGATCCCCTGTAATAGGAATAGGGATGACAGGTCCTCTTTAAGGAGAGATCCCCTGTAATAGGAATAGGGATGACAGGTCCTCTTTATGGAGGGATCTCCTGTAATAGGAATAGGGATGACAGGTCCTCTTTATGGAGGGATCCCCTGTAATAGGAATAGGGATGACGGGTCCTCTTTATGGAGGGATCTCCTGTAATAGGAATAGGGATGACGGGTCCTCTTTATGGAGGGATCCCCGGTAATAGGAATAGGGATGACAGGTCCTCTTTATGGAGGGATCCCCTGAAATAGGAATAGGGATGACGGGTCCTCTTTATGGAGGGATCCCCTGTAATAGGAATAGGGATGACAGGTCCTCTTTATGGAGGGATCTTCTGTAATAGGAATAGGGATGACAAGTCCTCTTTATGGAGGGATCCCCTGTAATAGGAATAGGGATGACAGGTCCTCTTTATGGAGGGATCCCCTGTAATAGGAATAGGGATGACAGGTCCTCTTTATGGAGGGATCCCCTGTAATCGGACTTTATTCCACCATAACTACCCTGTTACTATGTGTATGGCGGGGGGGGGGGCAGGCCTTCCGGTCATGTGACTGCTGTGATTGGCTGTCAGTGGTCACATGATGCATTGGAAGCTTTCCGCTTCCCTCCGATGACAGCGAAGGTCAGACATGGATACATTTGGGACGCACATCGGCGGGGAGCGGTAATAATGGCCGCTGATTGCATCATCATTCGCCTCCTTGACACCTGCAGTGAGGGGGAGGGGGTATTAAAAAAAAAAAATGAAGCCCCCATTTTACCTATAACCCCCCCCCCCCCATCCCCGACTACAACACTTAAGGCAAAGGCAGCTGGATTGGGACGTGCGCATGCTGAGGTGAAGCAATGCCTCAGAACCCATCCCCCGCTACTCAGCACCTGAACCCGAGATTGTCAGGTGAATGGGGCCCCTGTGAACCAATCACAAGGCTCGGGGTTCCCGTTCTATAACCTTAATTTCCATTGCTTCCATTTTTCCTGAACCGTCAGGAGGCGGCAGTTTTGCTTCCTGAACACCTGGCCGGAAATTCCTGAACCGCTTTCTGAACAGCCATCCAGCACAGATCACTTTTCAGAGGGTGCCCTCAGTAAATACGCCCCAGAACCTCTCCGGAACCTCTGAGCTGGGTCGGTGAATTCCTCATAGGACGCGTTCTGCGTCCTCCATCATCACCACGCTCAGTGCAGAGATAACCATCATCTTCCATATTTCAGATCCAATCTCATTCGGTGATTTCTCAGTGGCAGTTGGCAGTCATGTGACATGAAAGGAGGACGCGGCAGGGGATCTCAGGTATGTGACACCTCCTACCTCCCTGGAGATAAAGGAAGAAGCTGCGCCTGATAAGAGCCTCAGCCTGGCACTTATAGCATTGTATTGGGGGGGAAGCTTGGTACCCCACACAGAGTGGAGGACGCCCGCTGCCACACCGCCGGATACGCTTTGAGGATTCGCCTCGGCTGATGAGAATGACGGCCGGAGGACGAAACGCGGAGGAATTAACCCATCTGCGTCCTTCCCGGATTCACACAAACCGATACTTCTTATATTTATGGGGATCTGTCATTCCACAGCCCGGGATCCGGGGATCTGTCATTCCTCAGACGGGGATCCGGGGATGGGTGGCACTGATTAGAAGGGGCACTGATGGGGGGCACTGATTAGGAGGCACTGATGGGGGGCACTGATTAGGAGGCCCTGATGGGCATTGTTGAGGTTGCATTGTAATTAGTGCCCTGATTATCTGTACACATCTCCGCCACTGATTGTCTCTCCGCTCCTCATACTCTGTCAGTGTAGGGGAGGGGCTGTGCTATGGAATCGACTCTCCTGGGGAGATCAGATTTTCCAACTCCCCCCCCCCAAGATGTATGATCATTATGTCTCAGCAAAAAATATTGTGTGCTGAAAAAATTGGGCACTAATCTGCTGGCTTACCTCCTAAGCATAAATTCCCCCCCCCCAGTACAAATCCGCTTCCCCTGCTGAAATCCCCCCAGCCCATCGCCACCCCCCCCCCCCCCCCCAAAAAAACATCACCCCTCATACCTGTCATGGTCTTACCTTCTTGCTGTTCTCCTTCGTTTGACATGTGCTGGCGGCCATCTTGGTTTCTGGGTTTCTTGTAGCCTCCCACCCTGCGGCTCCTCCTTCCCACTGGGAGGAGCTGGATGCCTAGCTCATATATATAGGAGGTCTGTGGCTTCAGTTCCCTGCTTGGTCCTCCTGTGTTCACATGCTACTAAGACTGCTGCTTCTGCTGGTTCCTGATCCTGGCTTCGTCTGACTACCCTGCTGGTTCCTGATCCTGGCTTCATCTGACTACCCTGCTGGTTCCTGATCCTGGCTTCGTCTGACTACCCTGCTGGTTCCTGACCCCTGGCTTCGCAAAGACTCTGCATCGGTTTCGCCATCCGTTTGGACTTTTGCTTTATAGCTTGTTTTTCAATAAAGCTTTCTTATTTTCACTTATCTGTTGTTGTACGTCTGGTTCATGGTTCCGTGACATTAGGACCAAGCCATGAATTCTGACGGTACAGGGCCATCCTCGCTACCCACGCTGGTTGCCAGACTTGATCAGCAGGATCACCTGTTGGGTCGGTTCGCCGTGGCGTTGCAAACCCTGCTTGAACGCACGGTACCACAGGCCACGAATTCTGACGGTACAGGGCCATCCTCACTACCCACGCTGGTTGCCAGACTTGATCAGCAGGATCACCTGTTGGGTCAGTTCGCCGTGGCGTTGCAAACCCTGCTTGAACACACGGTTCATTTCGCTCCCGTTGCCGATGGGTCGGTTGTCGCTCCTGGGTCCGCTCCTACTGCCGCTCCGGTTGTTGCGCCAGAGTCTACCCCGACACCTGTTGTTGCGCCTGCGGTGTTTCGGGGTATGTCCGGTTCTGCCCCCCTTCCACAGCGCTTTGGGGGAGAGCCAACTCAGTGCCGAGGTTTCCTTAACCAGGTGGGCATTTATTTCGAGTTGCTGCCACATGCCTTTCCTACTGAGAGATCAAAGGTGGGCTTCTTAATCTCGCTGCTCTCGGACAAGGCCTTGGCCTGGGCCAGCCCTTTATGGGAGAACAACAATCCGGTGGTTGCCGAGTTTTCCGGTTTTGTTGTTTCTCTTCGGAAGGTATTCGATGTGCCGGCTCGTGCTGCCTCTGCTGCGAAGCTCCTTATGTCCATCAGACAGGGTTCACGATCCGTAGCTGAATACGCCATTGAGTTTCGTACCCTGGCAGCAGAGGTGGGCTGGAATAATGAGGCTCTGGTCGCTGCTTTCTCTCATGGTCTCTCGGATGCCTTGAAGGATGAGGTTGCAGCTAAGGACCTACCAGTGGAGCTCGAGTCTCTTATTTCTTTCCTGATTTTGATTGACACCAGACTCAGGGAGAGACCTTCCTTTAAGGAGAGTCTGCGGAGGCCTCCTAACAGATTGGCACCTACCTTTGTTGTCCCACCCGTGCCTCCCTCTCCTCCCACGCCTCCTGGGGATGACTTGTCTGGGGGTGAACCCATGCAGCTGGGGTTTGCTCACCTGTCCGAGGGGGAGAGGGTACTCCGGAGACGCGAGGGCCGATGCATGTACTGTGGTCTCGGTGGGCATTTTCGGTTGGCATGTCCGAACCGTCCAGGGAAACGCTCGCACCTGAGATCCTGTCGGGGGCAGATCTTGGGTGGAGTCTCCTCGTCCCCGGTTTCCCGTGTTGACAAACCACTGATCACTGTTGTCCTTTCCTGGGTCGGGGGCTCGGTGACGACCCAGGCGTTGGTGGACTCTGGTGCTGGGGGTTTGTTCATTGATAGTGTGTTCGCTGCCGCCAATTCCATTCCTCTGCAGGCTCGAGGTTCTCCTCTGGCTCTTGAGGCGATAGACGGCAGACCCCTTCTGCCGCCACATGTGACTCATGAGACCCTTCCAGTGGGGTTAGCCATTGGTGCCGTCCACAGAGAGTCGGTCTGCTTCCAGGTTATTTCGTCTCCACACTACTCGGTGGTCTTGGGGTACCCCTGGCTCCAGAAGCATAATCCGATTTTCGATTGGAGATCGGCCGAGATCCTCTCGTGGTCACCGCAGTGTGGGGCTAGTTGCATCCATGGGCCTGTCAAGTTGCTGTGTACTTCCTCGGACTCTCTGTTGCCCCCTGAATACGAGGAGTACCGGGATGTATTCGATAAGGTGCGCGCGGTTGCCCTACCTCCGCACCGCCCATACGATTGTGCCATCGAGTTACAATCTGGTGCCGTTCCTCCTCGTGGCAAAGTCTATCCACTGTCGGTGGCGGAGAATGAGGCCATGGAGGAGTACGTGAGGGAGGCGCTTTCACGTGGACACATTCGCAAATCCTCGTCCCCGGCAGGGGCTGGATTTTTCTTTGTGAAAAAGAAGGGCGGTGAGTTGAGGCCTTGCATCGATTACAGGGGTCTCAATCGCATCACGATCAAGAACGCTTACCCGATACCCTTGATTTCCGAGCTGTTCGATCGCCTTAAAGGGGCCACGGTCTTTACCAAACTCGACCTGAGGGCGGCATATAACCTCGTAAGGATCAAGGCGGGCGATGAGTGGAAGACCGCGTTTAACACCAGGACCGGTCATTATGAATCCTTGGTTATGCCCTTTGGGCTGTGCAATGCGCCCGCAGTCTTTCAGGAATTCATCAACGATGTTTTCCGTGACCTGTTGCAGCAGTGTGTGGTGGTCTACCTGGATGACATCTTGGTATATTCTGAGTCCATGGAGACCCACATTCTGGATGTCAAACGAGTGTTGCAACGGTTACGAGAGAACAAGCTGTTCGGTAAGCTTGAGAAATGCGAATTTCACCGATCCCAGGTAACCTTCTTAGGTTACATCATTTCCGCTGAGGGGTTCTCCATGGATCCTGAGAAGGTTTCGGCTGTCTTACAGTGGCCCCAGCCCAGTGGTCTTCGCTCCCTGCAGCGCTTTTTGGGCTTCGCCAATTATTATCGGAAGTTCATCAGGGACTTTTCCATGCTAGCCAAGCCTCTCACGGATCTGACCAGGAAGGGCAGTAATTCCCAGGTCTGGCCGCCCGAGGCCATCCGAGCTTTTGAGGCTCTTAAGTCTGCCTTTGTGTCGGCTCCGATTCTGTCGCATCCCAACCCTGGGTTGCCCTTTGTCCTCGAGGTGGACGCGTCTGAGACGGGAGTAGGCGCCCTTCTGTCTCAGCGTAGAACACCAGAGGGTCCTCTGCTTCCTTGTGGGTTTTACTCCCGGAAACTGTCTTCCGCGGAGTGCAACTACCAGATTGGTGACAGGGAGTTATTGGCCATCGTGCAGGCTCTTAAAGAATGGAGGCACTTGCTCGAGGGTTCGGTGGTTCCGGTCCTCATCCTGACGGACCACAAGAATCTGACCTACCTCTCTAAAGGCCAAGAGATTGACACCACGTCAGGCCAGATGGGCTCTGTTCTTGTCACGTTTTAATTACGTGGTCTCCTACCTACCCGGTTCCAAGAACATCAGGGCTGATGCCTTATCACGGCAGTACTCCGACCTGTCCAGGGAGGAGTCGATTCCGACTTCGGTCATACCTCCGAATCAGATCCTGGCTGCCATTCGCACCAGCCTGACCTCTCCCCTGGGTGAGCAGATTTTGGCGGCTCAATCTGGTGCTCCCTCTGGGAGACCCAACGGCAGATGTTTTGTGCCTGAGGAGTTGCGCACTCGGTTGTTGCGAACCTACCATAACTCCAAGACCGCGGGGCATCCTGGAAAGAATCAGCTGTCCTGGGCTGTTTCACGTCTGTTCTGGTGGCCTTCCCTACGTTCCGACATCGCCGCATATGTAGCGGCATGCTCCGTTTGTGCCCAGAGTAAGTCCCCTCGGCACCTTCCGTTGGGCCTTCTGCAACCCTTAGCCACCGGGGAGCGCCCATGGTCACACCTGGGGATGGATTTCATTGTGGACCTCCCTGCATCCCGAGGCCATACGGTCATTCTCATGATTGTGGATCGGTTTTCCAAAATGTGTCACTGTGTTCCTCTCAAGAAGTTACCCTCTGCACAGGAGTTGGCCACGATTTTTGCCAGGGAGGTCTTCCGGTTGCACGGTTTGCCCAAGGAGATTGTGTCGGATTGGGGGAGTCAGTTTGTGTCCAGGTTCTGGCGCGCCTTTTGCTCCCAGTTGGGGATTCATCTCTCCTTCTCCTCGGCCTACCACCCTCAGTCCAATGGGGCCGCAGAACGATCCAATCAGGCCTTGGAGCAATTCCTTCGTTGCTATGTCTCCGATCACCAAGACAATTGGGTTGACCTCCTGCCTTGGGCTGAGTTTGCCAGGAACACGGCGGTGAACTCTTCCTCTGGGACGTCTCCCTTCATGGCCAATTATGGGTTCCAACCTGCCGTGCTACCGGAGGTATTCTCTCCCCAGGATATTCCGGCTGTGGAGGATCACCTTTCCGTCCTACGTGCTTCTTGGGTACAGATCCAGAAGTCCCTTGAGGTCTCTGCGCAGCGCCAGAAACTCCAGGCTGATCACAGACGAGCGCCTGCTCCTTCCTACCAGGCCGGAGACCGTGTATGGTTGTCCACCCGCAACCTCAACCTTCGAGTGCCCACTCCCAAGCTGGCGCCTCGCTTTGTTGGTCCCTTCCGAGTGCTTCGCAGGGTAAACCCGGTAGCCTATGCCCTTGCGCTTCCTCCTGGCATGCGGATCTCCAACGTGTTTCATGTCTCCCTGTTGAAGCCTCTGGTGTGTAATCGTTTCACTTCCTCGGTTCCTCGGTCTCGTCCGGTCCGAGAGGGCAATCGTGAGGAGTATGAGGTGAGCAATATCCTGGACTCATGCCTGGTCCGCGGTCGGGTGCAGTTTTTGGTTCATTGGCGTGGTTATGGTCCAGAGGAGCGTTCCTGGGTTCCCTCCGCAGATGTCCATGCTCCTGCCTTGCTCCGAGCCTTCCACGCACGCTTCCCTCAGAAACCGTTCTTTACTCCGCGGAGGAGGGGCCCTTGAGGGGGAGGTACTGTCATGGTCTTACCTTCTTGCTGTTCTCCTTCGTTTGACATGTGCTGGCGGCCATCTTGGTTTCTGGGTTTCTTGTAGCCTCCCACCCTGCGGCTCCTCCTTCCCACTGGGAGGAGCTGGATGCCTAGCTCATATATATAGGAGGTCTGTGGCTTCAGTTCCCTGCTTGGTCCTCCTGTGTTCACAAGCTACTAAGACTGCTGCTTCTGCTGGTTCCTGATCCTGGCTTCGTCTGACTACCCTGCTGGTTCCTGATCCTGGCTTCATCTGACTACCCTGCTGGTTCCTGATCCTGGCTTCGTCTGACTACCCTGCTGGTTCCTGACCTCTGGCTTCGCAAAGACTCTGCATCGGTTTCGCCATCCGTTTGGACTTTTGCTTTATAGCTTGTTTTTCAATAAAGCTTTCTTATTTTCACTTATCTGTTGTTGTACGTCTGGTTCATGGTTCCGTGACAATACCACAAATCATCTAGCCTTCAAATCCATCAAATTTCCTCTCCAAGTACACTTCCACCCATTCCAAATCCCCTGTCTCAGCACCAATCCCCCCCATCCCCCTTCCAGCACAAATCCTTCCCATCCCCCTCCCAGCACAAATCCCCCCCATCCCCCTTCCAGCACAAATCCTCCCCATCCCCCTTCCAGCACAAATCCCCCCCATCCCCCTTCCAGCACAAATCCTCCCCATCCCCCTTCCAGCACAAATCCTCCCCATCTCCCTCCCAGCACAAATCCCCCCCATCCACCTCCTAGCACAAATCCTATAGCATTAAAATCCCTCAAATTTCCTCTCCAAGTACACCCCCCCACTCCAAATCGCCCCTCTCAGCACAAGTCCCCCCTTGTTCACCTCCTAGCACAAATCTCCCCCCCCCCCATCCCCTCCTATCACAAATCCCTCCCCCCCATCCGCCTCCAAGCACAAATCCTATAGCCTTCAAATCCCTCAAATTTCCTCTCCAAGTACACCCCCCCCACTCCAAATCGCCTCTCTCAGCACAAATCCCCCCATCCCCCTCCAAGCGCTAATCCCCCCCACCCCCCTTCCAGCACAAATCCTCCCCATCCCCCTTCCAGCACAAATCCTACCCATCCCCCTCCCAGCACAAATCCCCCCCATCCCCCTCCTAGCACAAATCCCCCCTCCCCATCCCCCTCCTAGCACAAATCCTATAGCATTAAAATCCCTCAAATTTCCTCTCCAAGTACACCCCCCCCCACTCCAAATCGCCCCTCTCAGCACAAGTCCCCCCTTGTTCACCTCCTAGCACAAATCTCCCCCCCCCATCCCCTCCTATCACAAATCCCTCCCCCCCCCCATCCGCCTCCAAGCACAAATCCTATAGCCTTCAAATCCCTCAAATTTCCTCTCCAAGTACACCCCCCCCCCCACTCCAAATCGCCTCTCTCAGCACAAATCCCCCCATCCCCCTCCAAGCGCTAATCCCCCCCACCCCCCTTCCAGCACAAATCCTCCCCATCCCCCTTCCAGCACAAATCCTCCCCATCCCCCTCCCAGCACAAATCCCCCCCATCCCCCTCCTAGCACAAATCCCCCCTCCCCATCCCCCTCCTAGCACAAATCCTATAGCCTTCAAATCCCTCAAATTTCCTCTCCAAGTACACCCCCCCCCCACTCCAAATCGCCTCTCTCAGCACAAATCCCCCCATCCCCCTCCAAACGCTAATCCCCCCCCACCCCCCTTCTAGCACAAATCCCCCCATCCGCCTCCTAGTACGAATCCCCCACCCCACTCCTGTCACAAATTCCACCCCTATTTCTGCTCCTAGCACAAATTACCCCCACCCCCAACCAGACTAACTATTTAGCTATGTAAATCCCCTCCCCCTTCTACTATAAAACCTCTTCTAGCATAAATCCTGCCCCCCAACCCCCCCACCCCCCTCCCCCCAAGACACAATACCCCATTAATCACCAGTCCTAGCAAAAAGCCCAATATTTCCCTCCTAGAACAATTCTGATCTCCTGCTGCCCCCAAATTCCCCCTCCCAACATGAATCCCCTCCCTCCCAATCTCCTTGCAGCCCCCCTCACATGATACTGCAGCACCCAGGGTAGCTGTCCCACCCCTTGTCCCGGCAGGAAGTAAAGATTTAGAATACTTTAGGATTTTTTATGTTGGTTTTGGGGTCTCTCTATATCAGCCCCCTAGAAGGGTTTTTATACTATCCCCCCCCCCCCGTTTGTATACAATGGAGTTAATTGCCAGTAACTGTCAGTGACCTCTCTGATCGGAGGCAAATTTTCTCGCTGAGACTTGAGCGGCTCTTTGTGTCTCCCACATGAAGGTCCCAAGACAAAGCGGCTTTACTAATGCAATTAAAATTCTAATTATTCTCAGTCCGGCGCGTTTCATATCCGCGCCGAGCATCAAAAACCGATTACAGGACCGACCCCGAGACCCATAAATAACTCTCCGAGGAGCGGGGCGAAAAGGGTTAACCAATCACTTACTGATAAGTACTGAGGGTTCCGTAATGGCGGCCCGCCTCGGCTCTGCGTCCCACAGATTTCATTATCAGCGTTCAGCGCGGGCGCAGTTTAGCCGCCGTTACATTCGTCCTTCAGATGAAAGGTCGGTGAAATCCCCTCCAATCCTATTATGGAGAAAATAAATACGCAGAAAACTTCGAAGTCATCAAAATCATTGAAGGACCTTCTGAAGAGACGCATCAAAGAATCGCAATGAAGCTCCTCCCACTATAATCAATCATAACTGCGCCAAATCCACCAATTGTGGAAATTGTCTCAGAAACGATTATCGCTAATTGGGGTCTCATCACCGACGACAGGAGATTGGATGAATCTTCCATCACAGAAGGGTCTTCATAAGAATGGGTGGAGACAGCAGAAGAACAGATGAAATGGGAGGGGCAGTTTTTCCAGTAACAACCAATGGGATTTAAGCTCTGATTCTGGACAGTGATGGTATGGGGAAATCAGCAATCAATAATAAACATTGGAGATGGCGGGGGTAGTAGTCGCCTCATTCCGGAATGTTGAAGATGTTTTGTGAGTTCTCCAATCCACTTCATCAGTTCTACTGGGGGGGGGGGGGGGTGAAGGGGGGCAGTCCCCAACATTTCTACCCCCCATACCCTCATCCAATCACCATGGAAGGTGTAGGGGGAGGCAACCTTCCAGAGGTTCAGATCTACCTGGACAACATGGAGGAAATCAAATATTCCCATGTAAAGGGAGGGGGTGACACGCCTTTTATAAAAATAAATAAGCAACCCTCAAGCCCCCAATAAAAACACAGCAAAGTGCCCCCCCCCACCCACAGTAGTGTCCTCTGCTCCCCTTCACATCCCCCCTCAGTAGTGTCCTCTGCTCCCCTTCACATACCCCTTCAGTAGTGTCCTCTGCCCCCCCCCACCCACAGTAGTGTCCTCTGCTCCCCTTCACATCCCCCTTCAGTAGTGTCCTCTGCCCCCCCACCCACAGTAGTGTCCTCTGCCCCCCTTCACATCCCCCTTCAGTAGTGTCCTCTGCTCCCCTTCACATACCCCTTCAGTAGTGTCCTCTGCCCCCCCACCCACAGTAGTGTCCTCTGCCCCCCTTCACATCCCCCCTCAGAAATGTGTCCTCTGCTCCCCTTCACATACCCCCTCAGTAGTGTCCTCTGCTCCCCTTCACATACCCCCTCAGTAGTGTCCTCTGCCCCCCCCCCCACCCACAGTAGTGTCCTCTGCCCCCCTTCACATCCCCCCCACAGTAGTGTCCTCTGCCCCCTTCACATCCCCCCACAGTAATGTCCTCTGCCCCCCCCACCCACAGTAGTGTCCTCTGCCCCCCTTCACATCCCCCCCACAGTAGTGTCCTCTGCCCCCCTTCACATCCCCCCACAGTAGTGTCCTCTGCCCCCCCCCCCCAGTAGTGTCCTCTGCTCCCCTTCACATCTCCCCTCAGTAGTGTCCTCTGCTCCCCTTCACACCCCCCTCAGTAGTGTCCTCTGCCCCCCTTCACATCCCCCCCACAGTAGTGTCCTCTGCCCCCCTTCACATCCCCCCCACAGTAGTGTCCTCTGCCCCCCTTCACACCCCCCCCTCAGTAGTGTCCTCTGCCCCCCTCCCCACCCACAGTAGTGTCCTCTGCCCCCCTTCACATCCCCCACTCAGTAGTGTCCTCTGCCCCCCTTCACATCTCCCCTCAGTAGTGTCCTCTGCCCCCCTTCACATCCCCCCCACAGTAGTGTCCTCTGCCCCCCTTCACATCCCCCCCACAGTAGTGTCCTCTGCCCCCCTTCACACCCCCCCCTCAGTAGTGTCCTCTGCCCCCCTCCCCACCCACAGTAGTGTCCTCTGCCCCCCTTCACATCTCCCCTCAGTAGTGTCCTCTGCCCCCCTTCACACCCCCTCTCAGTAGTGTCCTCTGCCCCCCTTCACACCCCCTCTCAGTAGTGTCCTCTGCCCCCCTTCACATCCCCCCCTCAGTAGTGTCCTCTGCCCCCCTTCACATCCCCCCCACAGTAGTGTCCTGTGCCCCCCTTCACACCCCCTCTCAGTAGTGTCCTCTGCTCCCCTTCACATCTCCCCTCAGTAGTGTCCTCTGCCCCCCTACCCATCCCCCCCACAGTAGTGTCCTCTGCCCCACTTCACATCCCCCCCACAGTAGTGTCCTTTGCCCCCCCCCCCCCATGAAGTATTGTCTTCATTATCTGCATATCAGCATCCTGCTCCCATCACGTAACCATGCCACTGTCCTGTCCTCTGCACCCCCCCCCCAATAGCAGTGTCTTCTGCCCCCCCCTCATATCACCCTCCCCCCGTAGTGTCTTCTGCTCCCCTTTACAACCCCCTCTATGTGGTGTTCTGTGCCCCCCCCCCATTGCAGTGTTGTGTGCCCCGTCCCAAAGCAGTGTTTTATGCCCCCCTTTACAACCCCCCATGTAGAATGACGGAGTGAAAGGAACGGCAATGCAGGGCTGTGTTCCTGATCTACCTGTTGGCTGCCCACTGGTAGATGGGGATCAATGGCTTGCCGACCCCCCAGGGTAGACGTTGGTTGTCCAAGAACAAGATGGAAGGTGTGAGAGTTCCATCATCCCATCCTCTGTCTGCCTGGGTGTAAATCCTTGTAGTCACACGGCTGAAGGTGTGAATTGTCCTCATTTCACCGGAGAACAAAACAATTCCATGATTTAATTTCTATCTCCAATTCTTTGTTCTATGGCCGGTAGATGGTGGTCACATTCCGACTTCTTCTGTGATGGCGATGACGTGTCGTAGGTTGAAGTCACTTCATCAGTTCTAATGAATGTCAGGAAAATCCCCCAATATTTCTACCCCCGACACCTTCATCCAATCACTATAGAATGTGTAGATGGTGATTGTCCAAGAACAAGATGGGAGGTGTGAATGTTGTGCACCCCCCCCCCCCCCCCAGTTCTCGTTCCATCGTCCCATCCTTCTAATCCCATACCTAAATGTCAGATGTTACATAGATCAGAAGTGGAAGGTGGGGATGGTGTCAGAGGACCCCCGCCCTGGTAAATGACGGTAGTTCCAATATGATGTAGATGGCCTCTTCCAAACCAATTGTCCTCTCTGTCCAAAATCTTCACCTAGACAGAGGCGTGCCATGACCTGGATGAACCTTGTAAGGGGGCCTACCATTGGGCAGACGACAAGTCTCCAGCACACTTCTTCTGGGATAGGACAACCACCCTCCTGCTGTTGATGGAACCCTCCGTTCATTATATTGGACCAGTTGTGGACTTATTGATTTTTTTTATCACTGGAATACTTACAGTTTTCACTTGCACTTTATGGACTATTGATTTGAATTTTCATTTATATGGTCACATGTGTATTTCATTCATTGTTGTGTTTACGCTAAGAACCTTCATTTTGTTTAGCCGCACCCAATTTACAGAAATTTTATCACTGTTATTATTCGTTTCGGTAGCAGCTTTACTTTATATCAGCGCACCCCATTTTTGATACATTACATATACAGTAAACAATCTCACTCATCATCACATCCAAAGCTGCCCATGCCGAGTATATTGAGCGATTTCATCAGATTGGTCGCAGAGCAGTGGAGCGATGTCTCCAAAGTCAGCCTTGGTTTATTTTCTCTCTATGGGACTCCAAGGAGTAAAGGAAAGGAGAAAAACCGCATACACCGACATAGACTGACAGAGACAATCCCCATACAATGTGATTGCAGATCGCCGACATAGGCTGACAGACAATCTCCATACAATGTGATTGCATACACCGACAGACTGACAGAGACAATCCCCATACAATGTGATTGCATACACCAACATAGACTGACAGAGACAATCTCCATACAATGTGATTGCAGATCGCCGACATAGGCTGACAGACAATCCCCGTACAATGTGATTGCATACACCGACAGACTGACAGAGAAAATCCCCATACAATGTGGTTGCAGATCACTTCTCCATCATTTTAGATGCAATCAGAATTTTTGATGTGGAAATATTTTCATGCAGGAATGTTCAGAGATACGATTGTTCATCGGCACAAATGACCGAACACAGCCCCCCTCCCCCCAGATAACGATGACAGGGATGATATCATTTATGTTGGCTACAAGAAAAAAGAAAGTAATGAAAAACAAAAAACTTCATTTAAAATGTAATTAGGAAATTCTGAAGTCCCAATCAGCTGCTGAGAAGAATCCATTGTCTGGATTTCGAGGCTTCAAAGGTTCCATTCTGATTACTAATAATAATATTATGGCCTCCTTCAGCTGGAAACAATTCCTCCATTCCCGATCCCCGATCTGTGAAACAAGTCCTCCATTCCCGATCCCCAAACTGTGAAACAAGTCCTCCATTCCCCATCCCCAATCTGTGAAACGAGTCCTCCATTCCCGATCCCCAAACTGTGAAACTAGTCCTTCATTCCCGATCCCCAATCTGTGAAACAAGTCCTCCATTCCCGATCACCAATCTGTGAAACAAGTCCTCCATTCCCGATCCCCAATCTGTGAAACAATTCCTCCATTCCCGATCCCCAATCTGTGAAACAAGTCCTCCATTCCCAATCCCCAATCTGTGAAACAAGTCCTCCATTCCCCATCCCCAATCTGTGAAACGAGTCCTCCATTCCCGATTCCCAAACTGTGAAACGAGTCCTCCATTCCCGATCCCCAATCTGTGAAACAAGTCCTCCATTCCCGATCCCCAATCTGTGAAACAAGTCCTCCATTCCCGATCCCCGATCTGTGAAACAATTTCTCCATTCCCGATCCCCGATCTGTGAAACAATTCCTCCATTCCCCATCCCCAATCTGTGAAACGAGTCCTCCATTCCCGATCCCCAAACTGTGAAACTAGTCCTTCATTCCCGATCCCCAATCTGTGAAACAAGTCCTCCATTCCCCATCCCCAATCTGTGAAACAAGTCCTCCATTCCCGATCACCAATCTGTGAAACAAGTCCTCCATTCCCGATCCCCAATCTGTGAAACAATTCCTCCATTCCCGTCCCCAATCTGTGAAACAAGTCCTCCATTCCCAATCCCCAATCTGTGAAACAAGTCCTCCATTCCCCATCCCCAATCTGTGAAACGAGTCCTCCATTCCCGATTCCCAAACTGTGAAACGAGTCCTCCATTCCCGATCCCCAATCTGTGAAACAAGTCCTCCATTCCCGATCCCCAATCTGTGAAACAAGTCCTCCATTCCCGATCCCCGATCTGTGAAACAATTTCTCCATTCCCGATCCCCGATCTGTGAAACAATTCCTCCATTCCCGATCCCCGATCTGTGAAACAATTCCTCCATTCCCGATCCCCAATCTGTGAAACAAGTCCTCCATTCCCGATCCCCAATCTGTGAAACAAGTCCTCCATTCCCCATCCCCGATCTGTGAAACAATTCCTCCATTCCCGATCCCCAATCTGTGAAACAAGTCCTCCATTCCCGATCCCCAATCTGTGAAACAAGTCCTCCATTCCCCATCCCCAATCTGTGAAACAAGTCCTCCATTCCCGATCCCCAATCTGTGAAACAAGTCCTCCATTCCCGATCCCCAATCTGTGAAACAAGTCCTCCATTCCCGATCCCCAATCTGTGAAACAAGTCCTCCATTCCCGATCCCCAATCTGTGAAACAAGTCCTCCATTCCCCATCCCCAATCTGTGAAACAAGTCCTCCATTCCCGATCCCCAATCTGTGAAACAAGTCCTCCATTCCCGATCCCCAATCTGTGAAACAAGTCCTCCATTCCCAATCCCCAATCTGTGAAACAAGTCCTCCATTCCCCATCCCCAATCTGTGAAACAAGTCCTCCATTCCCGATCCCCAAACTGTGAAACTAGTCCTTCATTCCCGATCCCCAAACTGTGAAACTAGTCCTTCATTCCCGATCCCCAATCTGTGAAACAAGTCCTCCATTCCCCATTCCCAATCTGTGAAACAAGTCCTCCATTCCCGATCCCCAATCTGTGAAACAAGTCCTCCATTCCCCATCCCCAATCTGTGAAACAAGTCCTCCATTCCCGATCCCCAATCTGTGAAACAAGTCCTCCATTCCCGATCCCCGATCTGTGAAACAATTCCTCCATTCCCGATCCCCAATCTGTGAAACAAGTCCTCCATTCCCGATCCCCAATCTGTGAAACAATTCCTTCATTCCCGATCCCCAATCTGTGAAACAAGTCCTCCATTCCCAATCCCCAATCTGTGAAACAAGTCCTCCATTCCCCATCCCCAATCTGTGAAACGAGTCCTCCATTCCCGATTCCCAAACTGTGAAACGAGTCCTCCATTCCCGATCCCCAATCTGTGAAACAAGTCCTCCATTCCCGATCCCCAATCTGTGAAACAATTCCTCCATTCCCGATCCCCGATCTGTGAAACAAGTCCTCCATTCCCCATCCCCGATCTGTGAAACAATTCCTCCATTCCCGATCCCCGATCTGTGAAACAAGTCCTCCATTCCCGATCCCCAATCTGTGAAACAAGTCCTCCATTCCCCATCCCCGATCTGTGAAACAATTCCTCCATTCCCGATCCCCAATCTGTGAAACAAGTCCTCCATTCCCGATCCCCAATCTGTGAAACAAGTCCTCCATTCCCCATCCCCGATCTGTGAAACAATTCCTCCATTCCCGATCCCCGATCTGTGAAACAAGTCCTCCATTCCCGATCCCCAATCTGTGAAACGAGTCCTCCATTCCCCATCCCCGATCTGTGAAACAATTCCTCCATTCCCGATCCCCAATCTGTGAAACAAGTCCTCCATTCCCGATCCCCAATCTGTGAAACAAGTCCTCCATTCCCGATCCCCAATCTGTGAAACAAGTCCTCCATTCCCGATCCCCAATCTGTGAAACAAGTCCTCCATTCCCGATCCCCGATCTGTGAAACAATTCCTCCATTCCCGATCCCCGATCTGTGAAACAATTCCTCCATTCCCGATCCCCGATCTGTGAAACAATTCCTCCATTCCCGATCCCCGATCTGTGAAACAAGTCCTCCATTCCCGATCCCCGATCTGTGAAACAAGTCCTCCATTCCCGATCCCCGATCTGTGAAACAAGTCCTCCATTCCTGATCCCCAATCTGTGAAACAAGTCCTCCATTCCCGATCCCCAATCTGTGAAACAAGTCCTCCATTCCCGATCCCTAATCTGTGAAACAAGTCCTCCATTCCCGATCCCCGATCTGTGAAACAATTTCTCCATTCCCGTTCCCCGATCTGTGAAACAATTCCTCCATTCCCGATCCCCGATCTGTGAAACAAGTCCTCCATTCCCGATCCCCAATCTGTGAAACAAGTCCTCCATTCCCGATCCCCAATCTGTGAAACAAGTCCTCCATTCCCGATCCCCGATCTGTGAAACAAGTCCTCCATTCCCGATCCCTGATCTGTGAAACAAGTCCTCCATTCCCGATCCCCAATCTGTGAAACAAGTCCTCCATTCCCGATCCCCAATCTGTGAAACAAGTCCTCCATTCCCGATCTGTGAAACAAGTCCTCCATTCCTGATCTCCGATCTGTGAAACAAGTCCTCCATTCCTGATCCCCAATCTGTGAAACAAGTCCTCCATTCCTGATCTCCGATCTGTGAAACAATTCCTCCATTCCCGATCCCCGATCTGTGAAACAAGTCCTCCATTCCCGATCCCCAATCTGTGAAACAAGTCCTCCATTCCCGATCCCCGATCTGTGAAACAAGTCCTCCATTCCCGATCCCCGATCTGTGAAACAAGTCCTCCATTCCCCATCCCCAATCTGTGAAACAAGTCCTCCATTCCCGATCCCCAATCTGTGAAACAAGTCCTCCATTCCCGATCCCCGATCTGTGAAACAAGTCCTCCATTCCCGATCCCCGATCTGTGAAACAAGTCCTCCATTCCCGATCCCCGATCTGTGAAACAAGTCCTCCATTCCTGATCCCCGATCTATGAAAAAAGTCCTCCATTCCCGATCCCCGATCTGTGAAACAAGTCCTCCATTCCCGATCCCCGATCTGTGAAACAAGTCCTCCATTCCTGATCTCCGATCTGTGAAACAATTCCTCCATTCCCGATCCCCGATCTGTGAAACAAGTCCTCCATTCCTGATCCCCGATCCCCATCCTAAGATACCTCCAGCACTGGACAACCATCCTAAGATAACTCCAGCACTGGACAACCATACTAAGATAACTCCAGCACTGGACAGCCATTATAAGATGACCTTGGGACTGGATAACGATCATAAGACAACCCCAGAACTGTATAACCATCCTAAGACAACCTAGACGCTGGACAACCATCCTAAGATGACCGGGGCATTGGATAGCCATCCTAAGATGACCCTGGCACTGGACAACCATCCTAAGACAACCTAGGCACTGGACAACCATCCTAAGATGACCGGGGCATTGGATAGCCATCCTAAGATGACCCTGGCACTGGACAACCATCCTAAGATGACTCCAACACTGGACAGCCATTATAAGATGACCTTGGGACTGGAAGAAAATATCAAATGGGATAGAACCCTGGGAACAAAGAACACGGAGGAAAAATGAGAGTGCTTCAAGAGCATACTTAACAAGGGGGTGGGCCAGTGCATTCCACAGGGAAATAAATTTAAAAGAGCAAAACTAAACCCTGGGTGGCTAAACTCCAACATAAAAATGTATATTAGAGCTAAAGAAAAGGCCTTCAAAAAATACAAGACTGAGGGGTCATTGGCAGCATTTAAGCATTACAAAGAGTGTAATAAGAAATGTAAAGATGAAATCAGGGCGGCTAAAATAGAACACGAGAGACATATAGCGGAAGAGAGTAAAAAGAACCCCAAGAAATTCTTTAAGTATATAAACAGTAAGAAAGCGAGGCCAGAACACATTGGCCCCATAAAAGATGATAAAGGAAAAATGGCCACTGAGGACAGAGAAAAGGCGGAAGTGTTAAATAATTTCTTTTCTTTAGTCTTCACAAAGGAATCAGGGGGCTACACGAACCCAGCTTGTAAGGCCGAACTAAATAACACACCTCAGGAAGTGCCGCCATGGCTAACAGAGGATAGACTTAGAGCTAAACTAGAGAAACTTAACATAAATAAATCCCCGGGACCGGATGGCTTGCACCCGAGGGTTCTTAATGAGCTCAGCCAGGTGATTGCCAGACCATTATTCTTGATCTCTAAGGTGTAATGTTCTGGTACCTTTGGGTACCCTAATTACTCTTTCATAAGTGTATGCGCCCCACCATTCTCTTTTGGTAAGGTGCGCATACACCTTTAAGACTGATGCTGTCATCACTGAGCGCCGGACTGATGGCTATTTAGATCGCCAGCTCTCACTCACATGTGTTCGTTCAAACTGCTTTGTGCCTTGATGCTAACCTGTCTTGAAGCTCTCATGCTTGCAAGCTTACCTCGCTGTCGGAACCACGCTGCGCTGATCCCTGTATCCCGCTACCGGATCATCCGCTCTTGCCGAACCTCTCCTCTGCTACATTTCTATTAGTGATAAGTACCCCGTAGGGGAAACCTCTATAACTTTCATACTAAAGCTTACACTATCTAGCTCTGCATACTAAGGACTATTACTACATCTGCATTATCTAAGATTGCTAGCTCTTGAGCCTACTACCACCTGTTCTTGCACTGGGTTGATCTCTCTTGTATGTCCACCTGCTACTCTGTCATTTGCTACCATACATGATTGCTAAACCTATCTGCATCCCATCTGCTACTATCTCACTTTCAAGAACATTTCCTTTCAAGTGTCTGTCATCTACCATCTCTACCCAACCTGTCTCTTCAGCCTATCATCACTGTGTTACTATATACATAAGTCACTCTAGGAAACATCTTATTGAGTGTGTGTATTTACTTGCTGAATTGAGATCCTCCACACGTGATGAGTCATTGGGAGTTGGGATTGGTATCTCAGCGTTTCTCTACATGACTACTGAAGTGGAATATTTCTGCAGCTGAAAATCCACACCATACATAAAACGCAGGAGCGTTACAGATTGAACGAACCACAAATGGATTCAGCAGAAATAACCACTCAGATGACACAATTAAAACAGCAAGTACCTGCGTTAATACACGCACTTGCTGAATTAAAAGAAGACAATCAGGCTCTGTCGCAGCAGGTAATTAGACTGACACAACTTACCACTGCTCAGTCCCCTGAACCCAAAATAAATCCTCCTTTGGTATTTACAGGCGATCGCAAAAAATTTCGCGAATTTAAAAACGCATGTGAGTTAATTTTTTTGCTAAAACCTTGTACCTACCTTACTGATCACATTAAGGTTTGTACTATTATTTCTTACCTAACAGGCGATCCTCGGGCCTGGGCAGACTCTCTTTTTGAGAAAAGCGATCAGCTTCTCAACTCCTATGCCTTGTTCCTAGCAGAACTCACTAGCCTATATGATGATCCCAATAGGCAGAGTACTGCCGATCTTCAATTAAGATCCTTGAAACAAGGTGGGAGACCTGTAGAAGACTTTGTCGCAGAATTCAAGAGATGGACCCTTGATTCAGAATGGAATGATGCATCTCTGAAATCCCAATTTAGGCTTGGCCTATCAGAGGCCGTTAAGGACGAGCTCGCCCGAGCGGATCTGCCAAAAACCCTGGATGCATTGATACAACTCAGTATCACCATAGATAGAAGACTACGAGAAAGAAAGGCTGAGAAAATGGGATTGCCATTATCCAGTTCTTCTCGGATTCCGGCCGTTAACCCCGTTCCTATGGAGGTAGGAACCATACGCCCACCTCTATCAACTATGGAAAGAGCCAGAAGACGATCTGGTAATCTCTGCTTGTACTGTGCATCCCCGGATCACAAGATAAACGTCTGTCCCCTAGTCTACAAAAGGAAGGGTGAGTGTTCACATGTCCTCCTAGGGGGATTGACAACTTCAATCACTAACCCTTATCTTTCTGTTTGCTTGACATTACAGTGGGACCAGAACAGGATTACTACTAAGGCCATGATTGACACAGGATCTTGTGGAAATTATATTGACATACGTTTTGCTGCTTTAAATAAAGTTCCTATTATTTCTAAACTTAAACCTGTCTCAGTGAGTCTTATTAACGGTGTTCCTTTATCCTCTGGTCCGATCACTGATCAGACACAGGCACTCCTAGTCACTACTAACGGGTCTCATATGGAGACCACTACCTTCGATCTAATACCTTCACCCCACTTTCCCATTGTTTTGGGACTTCCCTGGTTGCACACACATCAACCAACCATAGATTGGAAGGAACGGACCCTGACCTTCCTCTCTTGCTATTGCGAGGGTAAGTGTAACCTCCCGTCTTTCTGGAAGATCCTGTCTGTGGTGACAGATGAGATTGCACCACTATGTTATCAGGATCTCTCTGAGGTTTTTCTTGAGAAAAATGCACAAGCACTACCTCCCCATCGAGACTATGATTGTAGCATTGATCTACTCCCAAATAGCAAATTGCCGTTCGGTCATGTTTATCCTCTTTCACAGGATGAACTTTCCCATCTCAAAGACTATTTGGATGAGAATTTGAAGAAAGGTTTTATTAGACCTTCCACTTCTTCCACAGCAGCTAAGAACAAAAAGGCGGATGCACTATCACGACTAACTGAAGAAAACTACTTTGAAATCCCTTCCGTTCTTATAATACCTCACAAACGCATTATTGGAGTTGTCCGTTCCTTGAAGGAAGAGGTTATGCATGGTATAAGTTTGGTTTTACCCCCACCACAACTAAATACTGATGCAGAAGGCTTCCTCTACTACAACGACAAACTTTACATACCACCTACCCTACGCACCAAGATCTTGGAATTATCGCATGATGTGCCAATGGCAGGACATATGGGTATGACAAAGACTATTAATCTGATTGCCAGGCAATTCTGGTGGCCTGACATGAAAACATCTATACAAAAATTTGTCTCTTCATGCAATGTCTGTGCCAGGTCCAAAATTGACACTACGAGACCATCCGGTCTACTATGCAGTCTACCAATACCCCAAACTCCATGGGAAGTTGTGTCCTTGGACTTTATAGTGGAATTGCCTCCTTCCAAAGGATTTAATACCATCTTAGTGTCAGTGGACCATCTGACAAAAATGGCACATTTCATTGCTATTCGCAGACTACCTTCGTCCAAACAAACGGCAGAACTCCTGATGAAACATGTCTTTAAGTTACATAGTATCCCAAAAACTCTTCTGTCTGACCGTGGATCACAATTTATTTCCAAGTTCTGGCAAGAACTATGTCACATACTACGGATCGAGCGGAAGCTCACTTCTCCTTACCATCCGCAGACCAACGGACAGACTGAAAGAGTCAACCAATGCATCGAGCAATATTTACGTTGTTACACTTCTTACCAACAGGATGATTGGGTGGATCTTCTCCCTCTGGCAGAATTTGCCTACAGCAACGCAACCCACAGTAGGACCAAGCAGAGTCCGTTCTACTTGAACTATGGGTTTCATCCCTCTATTCTTCCACCACGCATCCTTCCTTCAAATAACCCAGTAGCTTCAGACTATCTTACCCAAATAAAGGACTCTCTGGGTTTGCTTAATACTACCATTGCACACACTCATAGTCAACAAAAGAAGTACTATGATCTTCGCAGAAGACCTTCTCCTCAGTACGCTATCGGGGACCTCGTTTGGCTCTCAACAAAAAATTTAAGACTGAAAATCCCTAGCAAAAAGCTTGGACCTCTGTTCTTGGGACCTTTCTCAATCAAGAAACTTATTGGAAAAGCTGCAGTACAGTTTACATTGCCAATAGACCTCAAAATACATCCCATTTTCCATGTGTCGCTACTGAAGCCCCATGTTCCTGACCAAGGAATAAGGCCTACTATCCCACCTCCTCCTCCTGTACAAGTTGAAGGTGGAGAAGAATATGAGATAAAAGAGATTCTGGATTCTCGTATCCACAGAGGAAGACTTCAGTACTTGGTTCGATGGAAGAACTATGGGCCCCAAGACGACACCTGGCTAAACACCTCTGACATACATGCCCCTAGATTAATCCGCAATTTTCATGCGAAGTACCCAGACAAACCAGCTCCAGAGGCCTTCAGGAGCCGGCCTTAAAGGGGGGGTACTGTAATGTTCTGGTACCTTTGGGTACCCTAATTACTCTTTCATAAGTGTATGCGCCCCACCATTCTCTTTTGGTAAGGTGCGCATACACCTTTAAGACTGATGCTGTCATCACTGAGCGCCGGACTGGATGGCTATTTAGATCGCCGGCTCTCACTCACATGTGTTCGTTCAAACTGCTTTGTGCCTTGATGCTAACCTGTCTTGAAGCTCTCATGCTTGCAAGCTTACCTCGCTGTCGGAACCACGCTGCGCTGATCCCTGTATCCCGCTACCGGATCATCCACTCTTGCCGAACCTCTCCTCTGCTACATTTCTATTAGTGATAAGTACCCCATAGGGGAAACCTCTATAACTTTCATACTAAAGCTTACACTATCTAGCTCTGCATACTAAGGACTATTACTACATCTGCATTATCTAAGATTGCTAGCTCTTGAGCCTACTACCACCTGTTCTTGCACTGGGTTGATCTCTCTTGTATGTCCACCTGCTACTCTGTCATCTGCTACCATACATGATTGCTAAACCTATCTGCATCTCATCTGCTACTATCTCACTTTCAAGAACATTTCCTTTCAAGTGTCTGTCATCTACCATCTCTACCCAACCTGTCTCTTCAGCCTATCATCACTGTGTAACTATATACATAAGTCACTCTAGGAAACATCTTATTGAGTGTGTGTATTTACTTGCTGAATTGAGATCCTCCACACATGATGAGTCATTGGGAGTTGGGATTGGTATCTCAGCGTTTCTCTACATGACTACTGAAGTGGAATATTTCTGCAGCTGAAAATCCACACCATACATAAAACGCAGGAGCGTTACATAAGGATAGTTTACAGACGGGTATGGTGCCAGCAGATTGGAAAAAGGCCAACGTAGTACCAATATTTAAAAAGGGGCCGAGGTGTATCCCGGGTAAATATAGACCTGTCAGCCTAACATCTGTAGTCTGCAAGATTTTGGAGGGGATGTTAAGGGACCATATACAAGACTTTAGTAATGAAAACGGTATTATAAGTAGTAATCAGCATGGATTCATGAAAAATCGTTCGTGCCAAACCAATCTATTAACCTTCTATGATGAAGTGAGCTGCCACCTAGTGGATGTGGTGTATCTGGATAAAGGAAGGCCTGTGGATGTGGTGTATCTGGATAAAGGAAGGTCTGTGGATGTGGTGTATCTGGATAAAGGAAGGTCTGTGGATGTGGTGTATCTGGATAAAGGAAAGCCTGTGGATGTGGTGTATCTGGACTTTGCAAAGGCCTTTGACACCGTTCCCCACAAACGCTTACTGTACAAACTAAGGAAGGTAGGTATGGACCATAAGCTGAGTACCTGGATAGAGAACTGGCTCCAGGGGAGAGTCCAGAGGGTGGTGATTAATGGGGAGTACTCGGATTGGGCGGGTGTGGAAAGTGGGGTCCCCCAGGGTTCTGTCCTGGGACCAATCCTGTTTAATTTATTCATAAATGATCTGGAGGAGGGGATATCTAGTACAATCTCAGTATTTGCAGATGATACTAAATTAGGCATGCCAATATCTTCTATGCAGGATGTGGAAACCTTGCAAGAGGACCTGAACAAAACAACGGGGTGGGCAACTACATGGCAGATGAGGTTTAATGTTGATAAATGTAAAGTAATGCACTTGGGGGCCAGAAACCAGAAAGCAAGCTACTCACTAGGGGGGGAACCTCTGGGTGAGTCTAGGATGGAAAAGGACCTGGGGGTACTGGTAGACAACAGGCTTGGCAGTGGCATGCAATGCCAAGCCGCTGCAAGCAAAGCCAACAGAATACTGGGTTGTATAAAAAAGGGGATTCACTCCAGAAATAAAGAGATTATTCTCCCGCTCTACAAGACTCTGGTCCGGCCACATCTGGAGTATTCTGTTCAGTTCTGGGCACCGGTCCTCAGGAAGGATGTGCTGGAACTGGAGAGAGTCCAGAGAAGGGCAACAAAAATAATTAGGGGAATGGAGGACATCAGCTATGAGGAAAGACTACAAGCACTGAACCTATTCTCTCTGGAGAAGAGACGATTGAGGGGGGATATGATATCAATGTACAAATACTGTACTGGCGACCCCAGCATAAGGAACAAACTATTCAGAGAAAGGAGATACAATAAGACACGTGGCCACTCACTAAAACTTGAGGAAAGGCGGTTTAACCTTAAAATGCGTAAGGGGTTCTTCACTGTAAGAGCGGTAAGGATGTGGAATTTTCTTCCACAAGCATTCGTATCAGCAGGGAGCATTGATAGTTTCAAAAAACTATTAGATGGACACCTTAAAGACCACAACATACAGGGGTATACAATGTACAACATACAGGGGTATACAATGTACAACATACAGGGGTAAACAATGTACAACATACAGGAGGTATACAATGTACAACATACAGGGGGTATACAATGTACAACATACAGGGGTATACAATGTACAACATACAGGGGTATACAATGTACAACATACAGGGGTATACAATGTACAACATACAGGGGGTATACAATGTACAACATACAGGGGGTATACAATGTACAACATACAGGGGTATACAATGTACAACATACAGGGGTATACAATGTACGGTTAAAAGCAAACACACACACATTATAGGTTGAACTGGATGGACTGATGTCTTTTTTCAACCTCACTAACTATGTAACTATGTAACTATAAGACAACCCGAGCACTGTATAACCATCCTAAGATGACCCCAGCACTGGACAACCTTCCTAAGATGACCCCAGCACTGGACAACCTTCCTAAGATGACCCCAGCACTGGACAACCATCCTAAGATGACCCCAGCACTGGAAATCTATTCTAAGACAACCCCAGGACTGGACAACCAATAGGAAGTGACCACATCATGTAGATGGTAGACACCTGGAGAAGGACCCACCTTGTCTCTGCACTGAAGAAGAGAAATTATTTGGGACCCGAATGTCACATGATTGCAGTATTAGTTTAGAAGAAGGGGTATTTATCTAAAGTTTTTTATGCATACAATTAGAGGGGAAGGGGGTGTTCGGGAGGGGGGAGCCGGAGATCAACTTTAAAAGACGAATAGAGTTCTCCAACTGTTTAATTGCACCGGCTGAGCCGAGTCTCCTTTCCAGAAAGTAAATAGGTGATATCTCCAGTCCCACCTTCAGTAACAATACATAGGAAGTGAGCAGGAAAAATGAAGGGGTCGCTAATGACTCTTCTCCTTAATGGGAGCAATCAATTACGACGATGACCCACTTAGAGCATAGAGCCGTATTGGGAGATAATTTACTGAAACCTGCAACAAAGCAAACGCAACCCCTCCCCCCTCCCCTCCACCCGCCAATGTGAGAACTCTTTCTCTGCGGTAATTGTTTCTCACACCTGGGGGAATCTGCTCATTTTTTATATTTGCAAAAACATTGATATTTGAAAGTGCTTGAAATGTGCCGCACGTGTTTCTAAAATTGGGTCTGCACACTAGACAATATGACTTTTATCATTCCTCAAATTGTATGTGATCCCCACTCCTGCGGGAAATGCGTTATTAGATAAACAGCCGTAAATGGAACTGTTTTTTTCTAACAACAAAAAGCAAAGCGCATTTTCTACATGATTTCAGATTGGCTAATGCATCCGCCAGCACCTCGGTTACTTTGTCCAAGCACATGCCACTAATTATATTACCGATGGGCAGATGTGGCGTGATGAGTGCTTTGAAAATCAAATGTGTTGAGGACCAGAGCGAGTCTGAAATTAACATAGAAAGCCACTATGTACCATTTTCTGTCAGTGTCTGCTAATGGGTTATAATGTGAGGGACAAAAGGTTAGTAAGGAGAATAACAGATCGGGGTCGTTATGTATTCATGGCCTCATTGTGATGGACCGGGAGGACTTTGGTTTTCCATCAATGCAATATGCAGCTCTGTTGAAGTGAACATCTCATCTGGGAAGTGGCAAAGGCTTTACTATGAGCAAAAAAGCTTTCAGAAAAAAAATGGCTGATGTTTGCCCTATTGGAAGTCCAGTGGTACCCCTGTGAAGATGCCCCCAATATTTCTGAAAAGAGAGGAGTGCCGTTGTGTATCTGCATTTAGATTGTAGCCAGGATTTGCCCAACCAGAGCGGCATCACAGCCTGGATAGGAAGTCAGGACGGAAGTTAGGGGAAACTCGGTTTCTCTATGATTCCTGGAGACAGTGTTCCAGTTGGCTGCGCTGGATCAAGGTGACTTGGCAGCCATCTTGGGTCAGCAGAATATTTATAAGTCCGTGTTCTCCAGGTTTTGGCACGCATTTGCGAGTGGGTAGTGCAGGGAAAGGTTGTCTGTCTGTCAGGGACTGTACTACTGGCAGGGAAAAGTTCCAGATAAGGAGGGAAATCGTAGGGCGCGCAACTCCTCTGGACTTCTTCCCGCTTGTGCACAAGACGGCCGAGCCGCATGCTGACCCAATTAGCAGGTGCTGTCAGTTCGGCTGATTCCTGCTCCTCTACGCGCTGTTGGAATTTGTGGGTTCCCAGTTTGGCTATCTTCCCCCTGGGTTTGTTGTGAACTTCAACACAAGTACTTTACATTGCACCCGAACTGTGTAAATTATTAGCTCCGCACCATACTGCACCCACCTACACATGGTGGCAGTTGGCAGGGTATGTCCCTTGCAGCAGGTGCAGAAGGAGGATTGGGTTCCAGCATGGCTCCTTTGTCCCTATCCCTAATACCAAAGTTCAATGGCTCTTACATTCCCTTGGCAGAGTGGAAGGGGAGACTGAAGTGCCACGTGCCTGTACCAGGTCCCAGCCTGGCTGGTGGCGGAGCTGGCTATTAATGCCTTAGACGGACGACGTCTGCCAGCGGTAATGGCGCTGCCAGAGGACACACAAGCTACTCTAGAACAGATTGTATCACACTTGGAGAGCCTTTTTGGGGAGACAATACCACCTCCTGGAGCTGCAGTGAAGGTTCTTCTAAAGGAAACAACAAGAGAACGAGAACCTCATCGATTATGCGGTAACCATGCAGAACCTGTGGAGGTGCTGGTTAAAGAGGGATGTGCATGCGCGGTTGCACTGACATTACTGACTCAGATCATATACTAAAGGATCAGTTCATAGTTGGCATGAAGGCTGGAGAGCGCTGCAAGAGAAAGTTAAAGCACAACCTTCCATAATACGATGGGGGATTTTGTTGCACGAAAACAAGAAGAGGCGGATGCAATAGTGCCAATGACCAAGAAATATGATTCTGCTTATCTCATGGAGGAGGCCCTGGCACCTTTACCCCTTTTAGCCACGCAAACAGTGCTAAAGAGTTGGCCCAGGATGTGGCCACCTTGAAACAGGAGGGAGCCTCCTCTAAAAAGGTCTCAGCCCAACCCCATGGAGGCGAGAACCGGTGCCCAGGGAGCATGAGGAGGACCAGAATTGTTGGTGGTGTGGCCGCTGCAGACACATATCCAAGAACTGTGGATGGTTTGGATTCAGAAACCCCTCCAGGCTGCTGTTAAACTACTGACTCCCGGGACAGAGGGAGGACCCCTGGGACAGATGATCCAAAGTCCCAGCAAGTCAGAGAAAGCATCACCTGGGTGAGGATCCAAATTGAAGACCAGGTGGTGGAGCAGGTAGGGGTAGTAGTGACCTGTGGCCCAGTCAACCCAGCAGTGCATGTTTTGAAAGACCTGGACTTACCCCACTTCTTGGCCAAATTTGAACATTCGGGCTGCAGCCTGCAAGCGGTGTGGCTAAGAGAGCTCCAAGCCTACAAAGCCCAGCACAGGGCAATCAAGAAACAACCAGAGCAGGTAGGAGTGGTCTGTACACCCCCAAGCAAAAATTACTTTTGGCACCCCTGCAAGAGGTGGTCTGGTTATCGCTTGCTGGGGTCCACCAATGATTATAGGGGCCACTGTTATAGTAAAACCCTGCAAGGCCTCCATGACACCAGGGGAGTGGCTGGTGGGCTGTACCCTATCCAAGGTTTATGGAGGAAGAGTCTTAGTGCAACTCGTCAACCTGGGGACAACATCAGTATCACTGCCCAGAAGAGCCAACTTTGCAGATTTCTATGCAGTGCCTCACCACTGTACCTCTGAGGCCCAACCAGGGGTGTAAGGGGTCTGCACCCCTTTACAGGCAGCTATGGTCTCCTGGGATGAGACTCAATGCCGGTCATTACTGGAGCAGCTGGATACCCCCACAGAGACTGCTTCATCAGCTGCTGGAAAAACACTTGCTAGTGTATGCCACCAGTCCAGAGGATTATGGTTTTGCTAAAGCCATTAATCACCCCACCCAGGTCAAAGAGCTACTCCTCAACATGGTAAAGAGCGGAGTTATGAAGTTCATGGGCCGCTCCTGTCGTCCTGGAGCAAAAGAAGGATGGTAATTTAAAGTTCTACATGGACTTCTGTAATCTCAGTGAACCTACCAGGAAGCTTACTCACTTCCTCGGGTTGAGAAAACCCCAATGGTCCTCAGACAAGGTAAGTTCTTCTCCACCTTGGATCTGGTCAGGGAATACCTTGGAGCCGGGACTGAGAGAAGACCACCTTCATCACGCCCCTGGGACTGTTTGAGTTTTATTGCATGCCTTCAGCCTCAGTAGTGCCCCCAGGACCTTCAAGCACCTAATGGAAAGATGCCTTGCAGACTTCAGCTTCAAGACTGTGTTATATTACCTCGATGATATCATCATCTTTTCCAAGACATTTGAAGACATAAAACACTAGGACCGAGTGTGGTTAAAGAATACCAACACGTATCGGGTAGTGGGGCAGCCTTTTCCACCTACCCCTGTCTATGACCTTGTCATTGAGGGGCCCGACCCTGTATAGAAGTGACTACATCGAAACATGCTGAAACCTTGTGTGCTGGGTGGGTGCTGCTCCAGGAAACCTGCTGATGACTGGGAGGTGCTTGAGGCCACAGATCTTCCCCCGGAGCATGAAGCTCCTGCTGATTGGTTCCTGCCTCCCCTCATACTTGAGTTTCTGGTCTCTCCAAACTCTGAGACTGACAGCTTTGGTCCATCCACCTCATTCATTACCACAGACTGTACTGACTTGTCTGAGGATTTGCCCTTGGGCCATGCTGTTGGTATTCATGGATGGTCCTGGTTGGGCTGTCTTCCCACCTAGTTTGATGTGAACTGTCTTGCTTTACTTTAATACAGGTACTTTATATTTCCCCTGGACTGTGTGTATTATTGCCGCCGCACCACGCTGCACCACGCTGCACCTCACCTACAAGGCGATGCCTTTTTCCTAATCGTGCAAGACACACGATCTTAGTCCCAACTATGGGTTCAGGTGATTGGACATTTGCCAAAAAAGCTGCAAGGTCATCCCCTATACAGCCCCTCCCACTCCCAGCATGCCTCTGTTTATTGCTGCTGTTCTGAGGTAATAGATGTCTTCTCTGAATTGAGAGTATCTTACCTCTTTAAAACTGCAGCTTTCTAGGGTGCTTGACACCTGAGACTTGTGGAACCTTACCAGGACCCCACCATGAAGGAGATGCGGGGTCTTAACATTGCTTCAGGCACTGGGTCCTGCATAGGCACTCAGTTTATCACATAGTGCATTGCATTCAGTTAGCAGCAGGGTGCTATATAGGTTCAGGGCCATGTTCCATTAGAGGTGGAACCCCCTTTCCTAAAGACCCCTTATGGGGTGTGATCATCATGGAGGGCAAAGTCAGGATAGGACTTGTCCCTAACACCCTCATCCTATTGATGAAGACATTTGCTGCTGTGAGTTAGGCTTTGTGGTCCAAATGTGCTTGTGCTCCAGCCCTGAGCGCAGGGGAGGACTGGTCCAGGGGGCAGGGGGGCGATTGCCCCCTGGGCCGCTCTGATGCCCTGTAAAAAGGCTGCAATGCTTCTGCTACAGACACGCCTGAAGGATTCCTAGTGAAGAGAAGTAAAAAGTCCCAACTTCTGACCTACTGAGTGTGGGATGAAGACAAGGACAGAGCATAGCCCCCCCCCCTCACCCCAGCATGGATGGTGTAAACTGAGTCGAGCTGAGGCCGGTTCCATGCCCCACTGGAGGCTCTCCCCCGGCCAGAACCAACTACGCTTTCCCAGCTCCCCCCAACCGCCACCCTGCTGGCCAGGTTGGGAACCCGGATTCAGCCTGTGGGTAGACAGTACCTGGAGTGGAGCTTCAGTCTGGAATGGGGGTCAGAAGGAGGCCGGGAAGAGGGAGAGTGGGAGGGGGGCCGAGTCGCTGCACCACGGGCCTCTGGATTGTACTTGCCCCCTGGGCTGAAAGTTGCCAGTCAGCCCCTGCCTGAGCGGCTATTGTACGTCATACGTTAAATGTTGGGTCACAGCCATGGATGGGGAATGCTCGGGCTTTTCACAGCTGGTGCCATTTTTGGCCTCACTTTTTCACAAGTCTGTCATATAGCCTGCTGCTGCACCTCTGCGACCTCCCCGGCTATACTGGGATTATGCGCCTCATTTCTTTCTCTTGGTGCAATTTCTTCAATCAGCAAAATCCACCCCTGACTTCCTGATATAACATGACACGTGATCTGGCATTGGATGTCTTCACAGTGATCCAGCAGAGATTCCTTCCGACTGGGTGCAATGACAAAGAGCTTCACTTTCATTGGTCTGGATGTTTAATAATGACCTCCATTGCCCATTACACCGTTGCTAAACCTGAAAGCGTCTCGGATTATGAAGATTGTACAGATGGTGAGCTATCCAAGCAGTCTGAAAGATGTTCTCTTTATTACCAGACCACTGACAGCCGGCGCGGCCGAACCTCCTGATTAATGGCGGAATGGAGTAATTAATGACAGCGACTCCATGCATGGTGCATTTACATCAAGTGGAGAGTGTATTAAATCATGGAAATAATGGCATCTGGACTCCTCCATAGCAGCCGGAGAATATCATCCATTTGTCTTTCCTTTCATCTTGTCTTTAGGTGTCGGAGCCATTTAGTAATTCTGAAATAATAATTCTCACAGAATTCATCTTCACCATAACCAATCGAATATTTCAGATCAAATCTCTTCTCTAACCTTCCTCTCCTCGCTCGTCCCTCTCATAATTACCGATCGTCTGCGAATTATGGGAATAATTTGTTGTGGATATTTTTTGCTTGACCTTTTGCCTGGCTGCATATTGTGTGCCCTTGAATGATCATAAATGAACCGTACCGGAGACATTGAAATGACGTTTGTAAACCGATTGCCTTAACACACGACATCACACGCCTGGTGACAGCGGGGGTGCTCAGGAACCTAATGCCGATTAACAGGTTGTCCAGAGGGCCAGATTTCTGCATCCCTATGCACCTTCCCACACCATCAACCACTGACCCACACCATCTGCATGCACCTTCCCACACCATCAACCACCAACCACACCATCAACCACCGACCACACCATCTGCATGCACCTTCCCACACCATCAACCACCGACCACACCATCAACCACCCACCACACCATCAACCACCTACCACACCATGGACCACCTACCACACCATCTGCATGCACCTTCCCACACCATCAACCACTGACCCACACCATCTGCATGCACCTTCCCACACCATCAACCACCGACCACACCATCTGCATGCACCTTCCCACACCATCAACCACCAACCACACCATCAACCACCAACCACACCATCAACCACCGACCCACACCATGGACCACCTACCACACCATCTGCATGCACCTTCCCACACCATCAACCACCTACCCACACTATCAACCACCTACCACACCATCTGCATGCACCTTCTCACACCATTGACCACCGAACCCCACCATGGACCACCTACCACACCATCTGCATGCACCTTCCCACACCATTGACCACCTACCACACCATCTGCATGCACCTTCCCACACCATCAACCACCAACCACACCATCAACCACCAACCACACCATCAACCACCGACCCACACCATGGACCACCTACCACACCATCTGCATGTACCTTCCTACACCATCAACCACCTACCCACACTATCAACCACCTACCACACCATCTGCATGCACCTTCTCACACCATTGACCACCGAACCCCACCATGGACCACCTACCACACCATCTGCATGCACCTTCTCACACCATTGACCACCTTCCCACACTATCAACCACCTACCACACCATCTGCATGCACCTTCCCACACCATCAACCACCTACCACACCATCTGCATGCACCTTCCCACACTATCAACCACCTACCACACCATTGACCACCTACCACACCATCTGCATGTACCTTCCCACACCATGGACCACAGACCCACACCATCAACCACTTACCACACCATCTGCATGCACCTTCCCACACCATGGACCACCGACCCACACCATGCACCACCTACCACACCATGGACCACCTACCACACCATCTGCATGCACCTTCCCTCACCATCGACCACCTAGCACACCATCGACCACCTACCACACCATCAACCACCAACCCACACCATTGACCACCTACCACACCATCTGCATGTACCTTCCCACACCATGGACCACCTACCACACCATCAACCACTGACCCACACCATGGATCACCTACCACACCATCTGCATGCACCTTCCCACACCATCGACCACCGACCCACACCATCTGCATGCAACTTCCCACACCATCAACCACCTACCACACCATTGACCACCTACCACACCATCTGCATGTACCTTCCCACACCATCGGCCACCTACCACACCATTGACCACCTACCACACCATCTGCATGTACCTTCCCACACCATTGACCACCTACCACATCATCAACCACCTACCACACCATCAACCACTGACCCACACCATGGATCACCTACCACACCATCTGCATGCACCTTCCCACACCATCGACCACCGACCCACACCATCTGCATGCACCTTCCCACACCATCGACCACCTACCACACCATCAACCACCTACCACACCATCTGCATGACCTTCCCACACCATCTATCACCTACTACTCCATGCATACACCTTCCCACACCATCGACCACCTACCACCCCATCGACCACCTACCACACCATCTGCATACACCTTCCCACACCATCTATCACCTACTACTCCATGCACGCACCTTCCCACACCATCGACCACCTAGCACACCATCTGCATGAACCTTCTCACACCATCTACCACACCATCTGCATGCACCTACCTACACTATCTACCACCTACCACACCATCTGCATGCACCTTCTCACACCATCTATCACCTACTAATCCATGCATGCACCTTCCCACACCATTAACCACCAGGGTGCCTGACAGGATAGAGGAGGAAAGCGAGAAGGAGGAGGCAGAACAACTCCAATGAGGCAGGATGTGCTCCAGGGGCCAGCTTAAGGGCAGCTACCCTATTGCATCACACCACAGAGCTCCACAGGTGATAACTCCCCGCTGACTTCAAAAATTTCATTGTCATGGGCTTTTTTCAACACATGTGCAGCAGACTGCAGCATTGCTGTTTGCAATCTCTGTCTGAAGAGGATCAAGCATGGCCAGAACACCAGCCGCTTGGGCACCACATGCTTGACAAGACATATGACGACCTGCCATGCAGTCCATTGGCAACAGCACCTGAAAGAGCCACAAGATAAAAACAAGCATACTTCACCTTGCTCCTCATCTGTGATCTTTAACCCTACTATACCTCAAGTCTTCTCAAAAACCTGAATTGAGAAGGATGATGGTATAGCAATGGGCGCCACAGGTACTTTCACCCAATCTGCTAGCAGTACACCACCTGTTGATTTCACCACCAGGTACATTTTGCTACCCTTAGTTGCTGAACCATAAAAAATAAAATATTGTCCCAGCCATCCACATGCTCAGGGTCTAAATGCTAGCTTGGTCAAATTACTAGCACTATAACTGCTGCCTTTTCATCTGGTAGACTCGGCCCCCTTTCACGAATTTGCGGAATGTGCTGTACCCCTGTGGCATGTACCAAAAAGACATTTATTTTCGCTTAAGGCCATTCCGGCTCTCTACCGTCATGTGGAAGGTAGTGTTTTGGCCTCGTTGGACAAACCAGTCAGCAGGAAGGTTCACATTACTGCTGACTCTTCGTCCAGCAGGCATGTGCAGGGATGTTACATTTCCTTCACGGCGCATTGGGTAACTCTGCTGGCAGCTGGGAAGGATGCAGGACAGGGTTCAGTGCTGGAGCTTGTAGTGCCACCACGCCTCCAAAAAGCTGGTGGTGATTCTGCCACATCTGGCTACTCCACCACCTCCTCTTCTTCTTCCTCTATGGCCTCTTCTGAATTGTCCTCTGAAGCAGCAGTGCTCCCTAAGCATTCAAGAGACTACGCAAGCAGTTAGGCTAAAAGATGCCATGCTGTGCTTCAGTTGGTCTGTCTAAGGCAGTGGTTCTTAACCTGGGTTTGATCGAACCCCAGGGGTTCGGTGGGTCAGTCTCGAGGGTTCGTCACACCCTCTGCTAGTACCACTTCGCTGTCAGGGACTATTTCTCCAGTTTCGGGCATGTATTTCCGCTCCTGCTCCGCTCACACTCGCAGCTCTCTCTGCCCCTGGCTCACTCTCACTGCTGGCTGTGCAGCTCGGCTCCCGACCGAATCCGATCCAGCCGGAGCCGGCATCGCCCACTGTGGAATGGTGGAGGGGGGGAGGGCACAGGCCAGGCGTGCGGTGCGGAGAGGGACTGTCTGGGGGAGGGACTAACCCGTGCAGCGGCCGCCCAGCACAGCGCAGGAGAGAACCACCAGGCCAGGCAGCCGCAGCAGCAGAAGAAGCCGGCAGGTGAGAGGCCAGAGAGCCAGTGGTGACAGTGGTGCTGCAGCCTGCAGGAGGAAAACCTAGCCTGTGATCAGGAGTCGGGACACAGGTGAAAAAAAGGTAGGACTGGAGTAGTACTGGCTGTACTAGTCTAGTGACTGACTGTCTGACTGACTGTGTGAAAACACTGAGAAGACTATGTAAAGGGGATCTATTTTATGGGAAACCTGGCCTGCTGTAAGGGGGGAGATCTAAATGGGGGACGGGACCTCACCTCACCCTGGCCTGCTGTAAGGGGGGATCTATATGTGTGACATGATCCCCCATATAGATCCCCCCCTTACAGTAGGCCAGGGTGAGGTGAGGTCCCCCATATAGATCCCCCCCCTACAGCAGGCCAGGGTGAGGTTAGGTCACTCTGGGGTCCCCCATATAGATCCCCCCCTACAGCAGGCCAGGGTCCGGACCTCACCTCACTCTGTCCTGCTGTAAGGGGGGAGATCTATATGGGGGACGGGACCTCACCTCACCCTGGCCTGCTGTAAGGGGGGATCTATATGGGGGACCTCACCCTGGCCTGCTGTGAGGGGGGATCTATATGGGGGACCAGGTCCCCCATATAGATCCCCCCTTACAGCAGGCCAGGGTGAGGTGAGGTCCCGTGCCCCATATAGATCTCCCCCCTTACAGCAGGCCAGGGTGAGGTGAGGTGAGGTCCGGTCCCCCATATAGATCCCCCTTACAACAGGCCAGGGTGAGGTGAGGTCCCGTGCCCCATATAGATCTCCCCCTTACAACAGGCCAGGGTGAGGTGAGGTCCTGTCCCCCATATAGATCCCCCTTACAGCAGGCCAGGGTGAGGTGACATGAGACATGATAATGACATGAGAGTGGCACTTGCCAAGATAAAGCCGCGCATTTCTGAACTGGTCTCTGAAAGACAACAGCAGAAGTCACACTAATTTGCAGTAAATATTCATTATTATGTTTTTGTTTTTGTGTGAAAATCATGTTTTAATGGTTTTGTTCATTTTGTGCACCTATGTATAAATATATACCTAAAATAATATATACCTATGTATAAATATATACCTAAAATAATAT
This sequence comes from Pelophylax lessonae, assembly GCF_965119305.1. NCBI lineage: Eukaryota > Metazoa > Chordata > Amphibia > Anura > Ranidae > Pelophylax > Pelophylax lessonae. The sequence continues at coordinate 988,119 of NC_138771.1, read as the reverse complement.
ATACCTATGTTTTGAATTTGAAAAAATCATATTTTATTTTTCCAATTAAGAAGGGTTCGGTGAATGCGCATATGAAACTGGTGGGGTTCAGTACCTCCAACAAGGTTAAGAACCACTGATCTAAGGGATAGGAGTCACACCGGTGCAGAGATTCTGTCAGCTCTGCAGGGACAGGCTCAGAGATGGTTGATGCCATGGCAGCTTGAGCCAGGAATAGTTTTATGCGACAATGGCACCAACCTTCTCTCCGCCCTCCGACAGGGACGCTTGACACATGTTCCATGTTTGGCACATGTGGCCATATTAGGCGGTCCTACAATGCCAGTGCTTGCTTATCTGACATTCAACGGGAATTTAATCTGCCCACCAACCGCCTCATTTGTGACATGCCCACCAGGTGGAACCCAACATTGGCAATGCTGCAGCGGCTGCACAGGCAGCAGAGGGCCATCAATGAGTACCTGTGTGAGTATGGCCATGGACAGGCTCAGGGGAGCTTGGCTTCTTTTTGCCACGCCAGTGGCTTTTGATAAAGGATGCATGCATCGTCCTGTCACCAATGGAGGAGGCCACAAGGATGGTGAGCTGCGACGATGCAGGCATCAGTGACACTATCCCACTAGTCTATCTGCTGGAGCACACGCTGCGTGGAATCATGGACAGGGCAGTTGAGGCAGAACAGCGGGAGGAAGAGGAGGACTTCCTTTCCTCACAAGGCCCCCTTTATGCAGATATCATGCCTGTGGGGCCACAAAACACAGGAGGAAGAGGAGGAGGATTGTGGCAGCATGGAATTAGAGGATAGCATACAGCAGTCTTCAACAGATGGTTTTCAATCCCCAGAATCCCCAGGAGTTGTACGTGGTTGGGGAGAGGTTGCTCCTGACAATGTCACCCTTAGTGACCCGGAGGACTCAGAAGCTCATGCCTCCTCCAACTTAGGCTGTATGGGCTCCCTGATTCTGCAAAGACTCCGAAAGGACCCGAGGATTTGTGGTATCAAGGAGAGGGATCGTTACTGGTTGGCAGCCCAGTAATACAGTTCTTATATAGGGAATGGGCGGGGCCATGCCATTGATGTCACCCAGCAGCCCCGCTCCTCGCGACATCACTGACATCACGAAGAGTGCGACCATCTGGTGACGTCACTGGCTAGGCCCCGCCCATTTCCTATAAAAGAACTGTCAAACCGCGAATAGGCAGTCTGCGGGAAGTGTGATACCCATTCACATAGGGAGGAACCGGGATCTGGGGGCCCCCTTGTTAAAGGGGGCTTCCAGATTCCGATAAGCCCCCCCACCCGCAGACCCCAACAACCACTGCCCAGGGTTATCAGGATGAGGCCCTTATCCCCATCAACAGGGGGACAGGGTGCTCTGGGGTGGGGGGGGGCAGAGCCCCCCTCATGTTGAGGGTATATGGCCTGGTATGGTTCAGGAGGGGGGGGACTCATTCGTACCCCCCCGCCTTTCCTGACCCACCAAGCTGCATGCTCGGATAAGGGTCTGGTATGGATTTTGGGGGGGGGGCCCTACATGTTTTTTTTTTTCTTTTTTTAGTGTGGAGTTCCCCTTAAAATCCATACCAGACCACCAAGGGCCTGGTATAGACTGGGGGACCCCACGCCTTTTTTTTTTCATGTTTTTTTTATCTGTATTCCCGGGACAATACATTACAGCTGTGAGCAAGTTTAAACAACATTTTTTCCTTTAGAAATGTCAGTATTGCTGCAGCAGGCTCCATACATCGTACAGATACCCCACTTTACAGGCACATTAAGGGGACCCCCCAGGCACAATATTTAAAGGAATCTTTCATTTTTATTGTTTCACTTAAAGCATCATTGCATCACTGCTCCTTTAAAAATTATCGTTTAAAAAAAAAAAATAATTTGTTGCATTGATACATGTCCCCCAGGGCAGTACCCGGACCCAGTGGTGTATTTAGGTTTTGTGCTGCCCTAGGCCTTACTAAACCTGTGCACCCCCCAATTTAAATATGACCCACCCCTTCCTGTGAAGGCCACACCCCTTCCTGTTTAAGACCACAACCACAGTCTATCAGTGCCCATCAGCGTAGCCTTACCTGTTCCCATAAGTTCCGCCTCATCAGTGCCCATCAGTGCAGCCTCTTTAATGCCCATCAGTGCAGCCTTATCAGTGCCGCCTCATTACTGCCCATCAGTGCAGCCTCATCTGTGCAGCATATCAGTGTGGCCTCATCAGTAGCCATCAGTACAGCCCCATCAGTGGCCACCAGTGCAGCCTATCAGTGCCCATCAGTGCATCACATCAGTGCCCATTAGTGCAGCCTATCAGTGCCCATCAGTGCATCACATCAGTGGCCATTAGTGCTGCCTTATCATTGCAGCCGCATCAGTGCAGCTTATCAGCGCAGCCTCATCAGTGGCCATCAGAACAGCATATCAGTGTAGCCCCATCAGTGAAGCTCATCAGTGCCACCTCATGCCCATCAGTGCAGCCTCATCAGTGCCCATCAGTGCAGAATATCAGTGCTGCCTTATTTTTTTCATGCGGGAGCCAGGAGGAGGCTGTTTTTTTTTTCATGCGGGAGCAGCTTTTTTGCTGCCCCCCTTGCAAAGTGCCCCCCTAGGCCTGGGCCTTGTTGGCCTAGGCCAAGATACAGCACTGCCCGGACCCCATACACTTTTTATGGCAATAACATGCATATAAGCCTTTAAAATGAGGACTTTTGATTTTTTATGTTCCTGTCCCATAGACTTTAATAGAGTTCACATGTTCCCTAGAACTTTCCCCTGTTGGAGATGTTCTGGTGCGAACCGAACCGGGGGGGGGGGGGGGGGGTGTTCCGCCCATCACTAGAGTATACATAGTGAGTGGATAGAGTCGAAGTGTCCCTGAAGAAGTTGTTCCAGTCTGGTGAACATCCTATATTTATCCCATCCCCATCCAAGTCCAACTCCCCTAATAAATACAAAAAGAAAGCTGCTGGACTGTTTCCGGACTCTGGGGTGTCTGTGGAATTCGGTGTGCCTGGCTGTGCAGGGTGGAGAATTCCATTCACCAGCGGCTCCTACGGGGGATGTGCTACATTTGTTATGGAGCTGTGGAGACATTTCTTCTGAAAGGCGTCCCATGGATGAGTCTAATGGGTGACATCGGAGTCTGGCCTTCATATACAAGTCCCTCTGAAGGACAATAATGTGAGTTTCCTCCATGGCTCCAGATATAGAAGTAGAATATTTATTTGGCCTTGACATCGGGAACCTCGCGGATGATGAACGCAGCAGATCCCAGACAAGGAAAGAATAAATGGTTTAGCGGCCCCCAGCCAGGAGGAATCCATTATAGGAGAAGCCGGACCTTCTGATATGAAGGTTAATTACTATATGCAAATCCCTCATATCCACTCACATCAGCATTCGTCAAGTTACAAACGTCTTCTGAAGGAGTAATTGCTGACTTCACTTTACATTGGAGTTCTGCCGCCTGCGGAATGAGGAGAATGGCGCTGAAATATTTGTTGTGTTTATTCGACCCTCATGTAGATTTTATTAGCGATCGATCATCTCCCCCCATTAGATGCAGCGATAAGATGGCAGGCAGTCTGTAGAAGGGGTTAATCCACGATGGGCGCTGCCAGGTGGGTCACGCCATGTCACGGCTGTTTGTGCGTCTCGCGGAAAGGTGTTATTTTCCTGACATTGATTTTCGGAGAGAAAACAGCGAGTTTGCATGAGGCGGGAGCTAAGAAATGAGAGCCCCGCTTATTACACCTTGATTGGCAATTGTGATAAATGTCGGTAATTATCTTCTGACTCGGAGTCTGAACGTGTTAAGAAGGTGACAGACAATCTGCAGCCTATCGGTACTTACCTCCAGGAGGGAGCGCGGGATTCTGAAGAGGTTTGGGGAGGGTGGTGGAGGATCATTATCTCCTTACAGAGACATTTACTAACCTGTCTACAGATCATTCCTCCACACTTCCCAGCTATGATCTCCGATCTGTGTTCACAGGAGCCGCGCCGTCAGGAATCGTCTGATGTTCACATTTCAATGAACTGATTGGATTAATAACGCTCCGTTATGTTGGGGCCCCAGAGAGAACCTTCCGGCAAAGTTTAGAAAAAATCTGAATTCTTGGTTTTCATATTGCAAAACGCGTTCCCTCCATCCAACCGCATCCAAACCATCCCTCCTGGTGGGGAGCCAAACGAGAATTCATTCAGTTTGTTTATTGATGATAGAGAGGTCAGGATGAAGAGATCAATCTCAGTGATTGCTGATAATTCTGTATTATGTTAGAAATAACTTCATCAGAGGATATGACATCATCACAGAAAGTGACATCACTCTACGAAGGCCTTCATGAAATAGAGAGACGAGGAGCTACATGGCGGATAAGTTCAATATTGAGAAATCTAAATGTATCCACATTAGGAGGCCCCCCCCCCCTATATATATATATATATACAAGATCTCACAAAAGTAAGTACACCCCACATTTCTGTAAATATTTTATTCTATCTTTTCATGTGACAACACTGAAGAAATGAGACTTTGCTACAATGTAAAGTAGTGAGTGTACAGCTTGTATAACAGTGTAAATTTACTGTCCCCTCAAAATAACTCAACACACAGCCATTAATGTCTAAACCGCTGGCAACAAAAGTCAGTACACCCCTAAGTGACAATGTCCAAATTGCAGGGCCGATCCTAGGCGGGTTTGGGGGGTGCCCCGCGCCCAGGCGCCGCATGAGGGGGGCACACATAACCCTAAAAATCTCCCGCAAGTGGCGGGAGTCTCTCACTACGGAGCCTCTACATACTGTACGCCGTGACTGCCACACGCAGACTCTGCCTGCTTAGCTGTTGCCGCCTCTTCACTGCCATCTAGCGGCGACGCGGTGTAATTTCCGTCGGCACAGTTCCGGTGTGATCCCGCAATGAGATCCCGGGACCGAGCGGAGGATCCCCCCGGAGCTAGGGACCAGGATAGGTGAGCTCTCCTCCACCCATGTTGAATGTAAGTTCAGCGCTGGCTCCTGCAGCCTGATCCCCTCCGTCACTGACTCCATCAGTTATTGTAGTATCCTCTTCAAGCTGGCCATAGAATCTGATAAGTTGAAATTCTGCTGCTTAATCAGGGACTGACCAATTTTCTGGGAGCGTGATACGGGGGGGGGGGCAGGCAATAGGGGCAATTGGCACCGCACACAGTGGTTAGGGTGTGCCTAGGCACACCTGGCACACCCCCTGTGCATGCCTATAAATATACTCCTATATTGTTTACTCCCGCTTGTCCCTAATAGTTTTCAGGGCACAGCAGAGTTTGGTCACTCATTCTCAGTGCCAAGGCAGCATGTCTCTTTTAAAAGTGAAACATACCACAGTCACATAAAAAGGAGGACCCTCTTCTCTTTGTATGCTATTTTTTTTAAATGTCCTCTGTGGCAGTGACCGGCTCTCCATCATGTCCTTTGTTTGACAATTCCTTTCCTATTATGCCCCGTACACACGTGCAGATTGTCGGCCGAAAAGATTCGGCCGCCGAACGATCGGCCGATTGTAGGCTTGTTAGTATGATGCTTCCAACAGCCGACAGCGCACTTTCAGCCGAAAATAATCTGTCCTGCAGGCATTAAAATTTTTGTATGCCGACACCAGAACGGCCGATTGTTCGCCAGTCAGTACAGAATTCGGCCAACAGACAGCAGATTTGCAAGACTGGGCATGCTCAGAGAAGAAAAAACACAGGGAAAGTTACCCATCACATGACATCACTTCTGCAGTCGGCTGTAGTCAGCGGACAAAATTCGTGTGCAGTCTTTTGCACTTTTCAGCGGACACCGACAGCCCTGGACAAAAGACAGCCGATCGGTCGGCCGACGATCGGTACGTGTGTACAAGGCATTAGCATTGAAATTGACCAGAATTGACTTTCAAGATTTTCCCCTATAGATTTAAAAAAGTGGGGCTGAGTACTTCTCTGCCATGGATAACAGGCTTCCTGTCAGGGCAGCCATCAGAAATGATGGGGTCCTTTACACAGCTATAGGCCTGGGTCCCCCCAACATTCCCCACGGCCCTCCCTGTGGCCCTCCCACAGAATCCTTCAGTGCACCCACTTTTATTTTAAAATTCTTACACCTTTATATATCCTCCATCCACCTCCAGTCCCATCTCCTCCATCCCATGTCCTACTTCTCCATCACATGTCCTCCTCCTCCTCCAGTCCCATCTCCTCCATCCCATGTCCTACTTCTCCATCCCATGTCCTACTTCTCCATCACATGTCCTCCATCCACCTCCAGTCCCATCTCCTCCATCCCATGTCCTACTTCTCCATCCCATGTCCTACTTCTCCATCCCATGTCCTACTTCTCCATCACATGTCCTCCTCCTCCTCCAGTCCCATCTCCTCCATCCCATGTCCTACTTCTCCATCCCATGTCCTACTTCTCTATCCCATGTCCTCCTCCACCTCCAGTCCCATCTCCTCCATCCCATGTCCTACTTCTCCATCCCATGTCCTCCTCCTCTTCCAGTCTCATCTCCTCCATCCCATGTCCTACTTCTCCATCACATGTCCTCCTCCTCTTCCAGTCTCATCTCCTCCCTCCCATGTCCTACTTCTCCATCACATGTCCTCCTCCTCTTCCAGTCTCATCTCCTCCATCCCATGTCCTACTTCTCCATCACATGTCCTCCTCCTCCTCCAGTCCCATCTCCTCCATCCCATGTCCTACTTCTCTATCACATGTCCTCCTCCTCCTCCAGTCCCATCTCCTCCATCCCATGTCCTACTTCTCCATCACATGTCCTCCTCCTCCTCCAGTCCCATCTCCTCCATCCCATGTCCTACTTCTCCATCCCATGTCCTACTTCTCTATCCCATGTCCTCCTCCACCTCCAGTCCCATCTCCTCCATCCCATGTCCTACTTCTCCATCCCATGTCCTCCTCCTCTTCCAGTCTCATCTCCTCCATCCCATGTCCTACTTCTCCATCACATGTCCTCCTCCTCTTCCAGTCTCATCTCCTCCCTCCCATGTCCTACTTCTCCATCACATGTCCTCCTCCTCTTCCAGTCTCATCTCCTCCATCCCATGTCCTACTTCTCCATCACATGTCCTCCTCCTCCTCCAGTCCCATCTCCTCCATCCCATGTCCTACTTCTCTATCACATGTCCTCCTCCTCCTCCAGTCCCATCTCCTCCATCCCATGTCCTACTTCTCTATCACATGTCCTCCTCCTCTTCCAGTCCCATCTCCTCCCTCCCATGTCCTACTTCTCCATCCCATGTCCTCCTCCTCTTCCAGTCCCATCTCCTCCCTCCCATGTCCTACTTCTCCATCCCATGTCCTCCTCCTCTTCCAGTCCCATCTCCTCCATCCCATGTCCTACTTCTCTATCACATGTCCTCCTCCTCTTCCAGTCCCATCTCCTCCATCCCATGTCCTACTTCTCTATCACATGTCCTCCTCCTCCTCCAGTCCCATCTCCTCCATCCCATGTCCTACTTCTCCATCCCATGTCCTCCTCCTCTTCCAGTCTCATCTCCTCCCTCCCATGTCCTACTTCTCCATCACATGTCCTCCTCCTCTTCCAGTCTCATCTCCTCCCTCCCATGTCCTACTTCTCCATCACATGTCCTCCTCCTCTTCCAGTCTCATCTCCTCCCTCCCATGTCCTACTTCTCCATCACATGTCCTCCTCCTCTTCCAGTCTCATCTCCTCCCTCCCATGTCCTACTTCTCCATCACATGTCCTCCTCCTCTTCCAGTCTCATCTCCTCCATCCCATGTCCTACTTCTCCATCACATGTCCTCCTCCTCTTCCAGTCTCATCTCCTCCATCCCATGTCCTACTTCTCCATCACATGTCCTCCTCCTCTTCCAGTCTCATCTCCTCCCTCCCATGTCCTACTTCTCCATCACATGTCCTCCTCCTCTTCCAGTCCCATCTCCTCCCTCCCATGTCCTACTTCTCCATCCCATGTCCTCCTCCTCCTCCAGTCTCATCTCCTCCCTCCCATGTCCTACTTCTCCATCACATGTCCTCCTCCTCTTCCAGTCCCATCTCCTCCCTCCCATGTCCTACTTCTCCATCCCATGTCCTCCTCCTCTTCCAGTCCCATCTCCTCCATCCCATGTCCTACTTCTCTATCACATGTCCTCCTCCTCTTCCAGTCCCATCTCCTCCATCCCATGTCCTACTTCTCTATCACATGTCCTCCTCCTCCTCCAGTCCCATCTCCTCCATCCCATGTCCTACTTCTAGATCCCATGTCCTCCTCCTCTTCCAGTCTCATCTCCTCCCTCCCATGTCCTACTTCTCCATCACATGTCCTCCTCCTCTTCCAGTCTCATCTCCTCCCTCCCATGTCCTACTTCTCCATCACATGTCCTCCTCCTCTTCCAGTCTCATCTCCTCCCTCCCATGTCCTACTTCTCCATCACATGTCCTCCTCCTCTTCCAGTCTTATCTCCTCCCTCCCATGTCCTACTTCTCCATCACATGTCCTCCTCCTCTTCCAGTCTCATCTCCTCCATCCCATGTCCTACTTCTCCATCACATGTCCTCCTCCTCTTCCAGTCTCATCTCCTCCATCCCATGTCCTACTTCTCCATCACATATCCTCCTCCTCTTCCAGTCTCATCTCCTCCCTCCCATGTCCTACTTCTCCATCACATGTCCTCCTCCTCTTCCAGTCTCATCTCCTCCATCCCATGTCCTACTTCTCCATCAAATGTCCTCCTCCTCTTCCAGTCTCATCTCCTCCCTCCCATGTCCTACTTCTCCATCACATGTCCTCCTCCTCCTCTTCCAGTCTCATCTCCTCCCTCCCATGTCCTACTTCTCCATCACATGTCCTCCTCCTCTTCCAGTCTCATCTCCTCCCTCCCATGTCCTACTTCTCCATCCCATGTCCTCCTCCTCCTCCAGTCTCATCTCCTCCCTCCCATGTCCAACTTCTCCATCCCATGTCCTCCTCCTCTTCCAGTCTCATCTCCTCCATCCCATGTCCTACTTCTCCATCACATGTCCTCCTCCTCTTCCAGTCTCATCTCCTCCCTCCCATGTCCTACTTCTCCATCACATGTCCTCCTCCTCTTCCAGTCTCATCTCCTCCCTCCCATGTCCTACTTCTCCATCCCATGTCCTCCTCCTCCTCCAGTCTCATCTCCTCCCTCCCATGTCCTACTTCTCCATCACATGTCCTCCTCCTCTTCCAGTCTCATCTCCTCCATCCCATGTCCTACTTCTCCATCACATGTCCTCCTCCTCTTCCAGTCTCATCTCCTCCCTCCCATGTCCTACTTCTCCATCACATGTCCTCCTCCAGTCCCATGTCCTCCATCCCATGTCCTACTTCTCCATCACATGTCCTCCTCCTCTTCCAGTCTCATCTCCTCCCTCCTATGTCCTACTTCTCCATCACATGTCCTCCTCCTCTTCCAGTCCCATGTCCTCCATCCCATGTCCTACTTCTCCATCACATGTCCTCCTCCTCTTCCAGTCTCATCTCCTCCATCCCATGTCCTACTTCTCCATCACATGTCCTCCTCCTCTCCCAGTCTCATCTCCTCCCTCCTATGTCCTACTTCTCCATCACATGTCCTCCTCCTCTTCCAGTCCCATGTCCTCCATCCCATGTCCTACTTCTCCATCACATGTCCTCCTCCTCCTCCAGTCCCATCTCCTCCCTCCCATGTCCTACTTCTCTATCATATGTCCTCCTCCTCTTCCAGTCTCATCTCCTCCCTCCCATGTCCTACTTCTCCATCACATGTCCTCCTCCTCTTCCAGTCCCATCTCCTCCCTCCCATGTCCTACTTCTCCATCACATGTCCTCCTCCTCCTCCAGTCCCATGTCCTACTTCTCCATCACATGTCCTCCTCCTCTTCCAGTCCCATCTCCTCCCTCCCATGTCCTACTTCTCTATCATATGTCCTCCTCCTCTTCCAGTCCCATCTCCTCCATCCCATGTCCTACTTCTCCATCACATGTCCTCCTCCTCCTCCAGTCCCATGTCCTCCATCCCATGTCCTCCTCCTCTTCCAGTCTCATCTCCTCCCTCCCATGTCCTACTTCTCCATCACATGTCCTCCTCCTCTTCCAGTCTCATCTCCTCTATCCCATGTCCTACTTCTCCATCACATGTCCTCCTCCTCTTCCAGTCTCATCTCCTCTATCCCATGTTCTCCTCATTCACATAGGTGTTGTGGCCTATACAGTGTGAATTAGTGGCTTTTGCTGTGTCCAGGCCGGCTATGTTACCCTATGGGGACGCAGCAGCAGTATGAACACACCTGCATGTCATCATTTGATAGGTGTGTGGGTGCAGGTGGAAGGCCCTAAGCACAGACAGTATGCATTCGGGGCCTCTCACCTTCACACCTGAGAATTTAGGAACTGTGGCTGTATTTATACAGCCATTGCATCCTCATAGAGTAACAGGTGGCTCCAGCAAACTTCTCATTCACACTTTATGGTCAGAGAACCAGTTTGAACGAGACCTTACATTTTGTAAATTTTTTTCATCATTTTTGAAAATTATTTTTGTACAATTTCTTAAAAATAATATTTTTTAACGATGTTTAAAAAATATTTTTTTCACAATATATTTTTTACATTTTAAAATAGTTTTTTTTTTTTTACAACTCTGTTAAGGAAGGGGGGGGGGGGTCCTTTGGTGAGATATCAGGGGTCTAAACAGACCCCTAATATCTCACCTTTGAGACAGAGAAAGGATTTGAGGACACATTCTTCAATTCCATTTTTTGTAGCCTTAGCTGCACTGTAGAAGAACGAACAGGAGACAGAGGCTCCTGTTCATTCATAAACTGAAGCATAGTAAACACAGTTTACTATACTTAGTTATCAGTAGACACAGGAGCGATCAGTACCGATCGCACACTATGTCCATTCATTCACTAAAGTAAGGGGCCTGTAAATGACATATTTACTGGCCCCTTTCACTACTCTCCATCCTGACAGATGCTCCTGTGTACCCACAGCCGCTGGAGGGACAGGGAAGCCGTCAGTGCTGTCGGGGGCCCAGGCACACGGCAGGGGGGGGGGGGGCGCCATAAATATTTCTGCACCCAGGCGTCTGTTACCCTAGGATCAGCCCTGCCAAATTGGCCATTTTCCCTCCCCGGTGTCATGTGACTCGTTAGTGTTACAACGTCTCAGGTGTGAATGGGGAGCAGGTGTGTTAAATTTGGTGTTATCGCTCTCACTCTCTCATACTGGTCACTGGAAGTTCAACATGGCACCTCATGACAAAGAACTCTATGAGGATCTGAAAAAAAGAATTGTTGCTCTACATAAAGATGGCCTAGGCTATAAGAAGATTGCCAAGACCCTGAAACTGAGCTGCAGCACGGTGGCCAAGACCATACAGAGGTTTAGCAGGACAGGTTCCACTCAGAACAGGCCTCACCATGGTCCACCAAAGAAGTTGAGTGCCGTGCTCAGCGTCATATCCAGAGGTTGTCTTTGCGAAATAGACGTATGAGTGCTGCCTGGAATTCGGAGCTACAGTTCATTGGGGGAACCATGAATGCCAACATGTACTGTGACATACTGAAGCAGAGCATGATCCCCTCCCTTCAGAGACTGGGCCACAGGGCAGTATTCCAACATAACGACCCCAAACACCTCCAAGATGACCACTGCCTTGCTAAAGAAGCTGAGGGTAAAGGTGATGGACTGGCCAAGCATGTCTCCAGACCTAAACCCTATTGAGCATCTGTGGGGATCCTCAAACAGAAGGTGGAGGAGGGGAAGGTCTCTAACATCCACCAGCTCTGTGATGTCATCATGGAGGAGGGGAAGAGGACTCCAGGGACAACCTGTGAAGCTCTGGGGAACTCCATGCCCAAGAGGGTTAAGGCAGTGCTGGAAAATAATGGTGACCACACAAAATATTGACACTTTGGACCCAATTTGGAGATTGTCACTTAGGGGTGTACTGACTTTTGTTGCCAGCAGTTTAGACATTAATGGCTGTGTGTTGAGTTATTTTGAGGGGACAGTAAATTTACACTGTTATACAAGCTGTACACTCACTACTTTACATTGTAGCAAAGTGTCATTTCTTCAGTGTTGTCACATGAAAAGATAGAATTAAATGTGAGGGGTGTACTTACTTTTGTCAGATACTGTATGAGGATAGATGACAGATTACAGTTGAAGACTAGATGTGATTAGAGGAGATATGATTACAATATAGACATATAAAGGGGACTCGGGTCTCTGTAATAAACTGGTCACTGAGGTCCCAGAGGAGGACACGTGTCCACGATTTGAGGATAGAAGAAAGGAATTTTACACTTAGATTGAGTGAAATGTTCTTCACTTTTGGAGCTGTAAAAATGTGGAACTCCCTCCCCCAAGAAGAGGGATTAGCTGAGAAAAAGCGTTTCCATGTCTTCCTCAGGAAGCAGAAAACAGAGGGGCTTCTGGGAATTGTTAGAGAATACAAATCACGGGATCTTACTTGTATAAAAAGTCGTCCTTCATGACATTAATAACAGGGATGGAGGAAGTCACCACTTGTCACGCAGTCCAGTATTGCTATCGGTAGTAACAGCCAGTGCTGTATCTTGGCCTAGGCCGACAAGGCTCAGGCCTAGGGCAGCACTTTGCAGGGGGGGGGGGGGCAGCAAAAAAAGCTTCACCCCCGCACGGCTCCTGCGCGAAAAGAGTCCCCACCGGCTTGCGCTACACTTTTAGTATAGTGCCAATCTTATGGGGCGATTTGGGCCAGAGGGCAGGGTCCAGGAGGCAAATTAGTCTGGCACCCCCATATAGGGGTCACACTGCTACCTGCCACTATGTTAATACCAGCTGGTCAGGACATTCGGACAGACCGCAGGCCGCCGACCACATTTAAAACAATTGGCCTGACGGCCACCAATGCTGATAAGTGTGGCTCATAAACAGGAAGGGGTGTGGCCTTTACAGGAAGAGGTGGGTCATATTTAAATTAGGGGGTGCACAAGTTTAGTCAGGCCTAGGGCAGCACAAAACCTAAATACACCACTGGTAACAGCCTTCAGAGTCAGCTGGTATAAGTCTGATCCTCATCCAGCCATGTGCATGAGACCAATGGCTCTCTCAGCTCTCTCCCTCCTCATTGGCTCCTGATGTGTTTAATCACAGCTGGTGAGGAGGGGGCAGGGCTGAGCCACCCTCTGTGCATCTATGTGTAGCACTACCCCCTTAGGAGCCGCTAAATTTTTGCCCCCCCCCCCCCAATACTGCATAGGCAGGCAACACACATTTTCCAGGCAGTAACCAGTCCATGGGTTTGTTTTTGTCCTTTTATTGGGAAAAACAACTGGGATGGGGATGAGGGATTGTGGGATGCCCAACTTGACTTGGCAGAACATTGTGAGGACAAACTTCCTTCTCTATGTACAAAAAGAGACGGAGATCCTGGAATATATTCCCTCCGGAATAATTACATTCTCTATGGATCAGTAGGAAGATCCCTCTTTTCAGGAGCTCTATGTCCCCAAATACTGAAATACTGATAGGAATAACAGACCAACCTCAACTGCCTTCTGAATAACCTGTCTGCAAGTCAAGAAGCAACAGTTAGAACAGGACATGGAACAACTGACAAAACTGAGAAAGGAATGCGGCAAGCATGACTTCACTTATTTAACCACTTGCCGACCGCTCACTGAGCTGGTACTGCGGCAAAGTGGTTCGTTATCCTCCAGCGACGTAGACCTACGTTGCAGGATCCCGCCCCCTCTCGGCGGCGTGCGTGCCACCAAAGGCTCGCTCTCGCTGTATTCAGACACAGCGGGAGTCGGGCCAGGGGAGGAGAGGCAGTGATCACCCCCTCTCTCCCCCGATCGTCGGGGATCGAGTGAGGAAATCCGCCCACTTGTGTAAACAGAGCGGGCGGATCTCATCTGTGACAGAGAGGGTCAGATCACAGGATTCAGCATAGCTCAACCTGCGATCTGTCCCTGTGTCACACAACCCCCTCCCCCCACACACGTCAGTAAGCACCAGGCATACATTAACCCCTTGATCACCAATAAAGTTAACCTCTTCCCTGCCAGTGTCATTAGTACAGTGACAGTGCATATTTATAGCACTGATTACTGTAGAAATGTCACTGGTCCCCCCAAAAGTGTCAAAAATGTCAGTCAGGGGTCCGATCTGTCCGCCGCAATGTCACAGTCCCGCAAAAAAAAAAATCGCAGATCGCCGCCATTACTAGTTAAAAAAAAAAACAATAAAAATTCCCGTAGTTAGTAAACGCAATAACTTTTGCGCAAACCAATCAAAATACGCTTATTGTGATTTTTTTTTACCAAACATAGGAAGCAGAAAACAAATTGGCCTAAAATGTTCAAAAATTTAGATTTTTACATTTTTTTGGGGAATTTCATATAAAAAAATGTGAAAAATATTGTTATTTTTTTTCCAAAAAAAAATTAATTTGGGTATAGCGTCGCACGACCGCACAATTGTCTGTTAAAGTAACGCAGTGCTGCAAAAATATGGCCTGGTCAGGAAGGGGGTAAAATCTTCCGTTCTTAAAGCGGTTAAAAATACGCTCATTGAGAATTTTTTTGTCAAAGACATGTAGCTAAATACATTTTGGCCTAAATATATGACAAACATTGAATATATTGGATATTTTTTAACTGTCAAAGTAGAAAGATATTGTTTTTTTTTCAAAATTGTCGCTTTTTTTTCTTAATATTGCAAAAAAAAAAAAAAGTCGCACAGGTGATCAAATACCACCAAAGAAAGCTCTGTTTGTGGGAAAAAAAAGGACGTAAATTTAGTTTGGGTACGGCGTTGCATGACCGCGCAATTGTCAGTTAAAGTCGCACAGTGCCGAATCGCAAAAAGTGGCCTGGTTGTAAAGCAGGAAAATCCTCCGGTGGTAAAGTGGTTGAACTATATGCAGAGTACATCATGCTAAATGCCAGAATCGAGGAATCACAAGCCAAAATTGCAGGGAGAAATATGAAGAACCTGAGATGTGCAGACGACTCTAATGGCAGAAAGTGAAGAAGAACTAAAGAGTCTCCTAATGAAGGTAAAAGAGGAGAGTGCAAAAGCTGGCCTGAAATTGAACATTAATAAAACTAAGATCATGGTAACCGGTCCCAACACTCCTCCTTGGCAAATAGAAGGAGAAGAAATGGAAACAGTGACAGATCTTATCTTCCTAGGCTCCAAGATCACGGAAGACGGTGACTGTAGCCATGAAATGAAGAGACGCTTCTTGGGAGGAAAGCAATGGCAAACGTAGACAACAATATAAAAAGCAGAGACATCACCCTACCAACAAAGTGCCGTATAGGCAAAGCAATGGTATTCCCAGTACTAAGCTACTAAGCTATGGCTGTGAAAGTTGGACCATAAGGAAGGCTGAACACCAAAGAATTGATGCGTTTGAAGTGAACTATGGTGTTGGAGAAGACTCTTGAAAGTCCCTTGGACGTAAATTGGAAATCCTCTTCGTTCCCCCAGGCCCAACTAAAGGCTAGACTCTCTTCGATTAACCAAATGGAAAAAAGTTTCCATGTAATTTATAATTCAACAAAATTCTATGATAACAAATGGGAACCTTGGTTTGATCACTCTAACATTTTATTTCCACCGATGGGTTCCTAATCACAAATATATCTTTACGACGTGATTGTGAAAGATGTAGTTGGTAATTTGTAGTCATAACGATATGTTCTCTATATACTCTTGAATGTTTACTGCTTTATGCAGTATTATGGAAATTGTCATAGGTCCGCTACTCGGTACCACTCATACAAAGTCTTATTTTTTCTTCATCCTGTTGTTTAATTATATCTGACATAAGAACTTATACATACTTTCTGTAACAATGACTATTCTTGTTTACCTCACTGTTAACCACTTGCCGACCGCCGCACGACTATCTACGGCGGCGGTCAGCCCCTCACAGGCAAAGTGACGTAGGTCTACGTCGCTCGCCTGTGAGGGTTTAGGGAGCGAGCGCGCGCCGCCGGAGGCGCGCTCCCGCTCCCGCGTGGTCACGGACCCCCCCGCGCGTGTGACCGGCGGACCCGATCGCCGCCGGCCACTCTGCGATCGGCGGGGGAGAGGGAGAAAGTCAGGCAGCTTGTGTAAACAAGCTGCCTGTCATTCTCCTCTCTGTATGAGAGCTGATCACATGGATCTACTATGTAGATCCATTGATCACTCTGCATACAGTTGAAGCCACAGCCAATCACAGTTAGAATCACGCCCCTAGGGACACACACAGCCCCTCCCTCTCAAATAAAGTTAACCCCTTCACTACCAGTGTATTTTTACAGTAACAGTGCATATGTATAGCACTGATTACTGTAGAAATGTCACTGGTAACCCCAAAAGTGTCAAAAATGTCAGTCAAGGGTCCGATCTGTCCGCCGCAATGTCGCAGTACCGCAAAAAAAATCGCAGATCGCCGCCATTACGCGTTAAAAAAAAAAACAACAAAAATGACAAAAATCTTTCCCTTTGTTAGTAAACGCAATAACTTTTGCGCAAACCAATCAAAATACGCTTTTTGCGATTTTTTTTACCAAACATAGGTAGCATAAAACAAATTGGCCGAAAATATTAAAAAATTTTGATTTTTACATTTTTTTTTGGGGGAATTTCATATAAAAAAAAGGGAAAAATATTGCTATTTTTGCAAAATTGACGCTCTTTTTTTGTTTATAGCGCGTGATCAAAAAATCGCACAGGTGATCAAATACCGCCAAAAGAAAGCTCTGTTTGTGGGAAAAAAAGGACGCCAAATTCGTTTAGGTACAGCGTCGCACGACCGCGCAATTGTCCGTTAAAGTCACGCAGTGCCGAATCGCAAAATAGCCTCTGGTCGTTTAGCAGCCAAATCCTCCGGGGCTTAAGTGGTTAATATACGCTTTTGTACCACAATTTTTTCACCCTAATAAAAAAGTTTGTATACAAAAAAAGAAAGTCCCTTGGATGACAAGAAGATCAAAATAGTCAACCCTGAATATTCACTGGAAGGACGGATCCTGAAGCTGAAACTCGAATACTTCGGCCACCCAATGGGAAGAGAGGACTCATTGGAGAAGAACCCCGATGCTGGGAAACATGGAAGAAAAAAGGAGAAGAGGATGACAGAAAACAAGATGGATGGATAGAATTATAGAAACAGTGAAGGACAGAAAAGCCCGGTGTACTATGGTCCATAAGGTCACGAAAAGTCAGACACGACTAAACGACTGAACAACAACAACAATGTCCCCTTGGCACAAAGTCCCAAACTCTATGCTGGAGCGCTAAAGCACTGAAAATGGACAGCGCACAGGAATGGCAATGAGGTGTCAAAAGAGAATCAACAGGCAGCGATCCACGATGAATGTCAATTTTTTGAACAAATAAAACCAGGGATTGCACATTACCACCTGGGTCCGGATGGCGGTGAGGGCATTATAGGATGACAAATGCCTAAGGTCAAAACCGGGTAATCCAACGCTGTACCTCTCAGAGATGTGTGAGTGGCCAGGGAACAGAACCCACCATGGAGTAGGAAGAGGTTCCTGGCCGGCCACCGCCGGTGCGTATGCAAGCCGTGACTCTGGAGCGCTGAGGGAAGCGTGGTGCCCGGAAGTGACGTCACTTGATGGGACGGAACCAAATGCAGGAACAAGCGTGGATCACAAGCAAGCCCGTTGCTGTGCCTACGCGTTTCGTCCGCATGCGCTTTGTCAAGTAAGTTTTATGTAGGAGCGCTGCATCCCCTTAGCAGAACTTCACAAAGTCCCAACAATTGCAGATAATACCAGCTGCTGTGTCCCAAAGCAAAGGATTTAGGGTAACCATGACATTGTCCCTGTGACCACATGTTGCATCTGGCAGGCTTCTCCCTTGTAGGCCCTGGGGGTGTAGGTAGGGGTACTCACACTGTCCCTGTGAATCCTGATGCTTTGGATAAGACAGCAGTTTAGGCCTCCTGCTGTCCAGGTCTTCCCATGCTAGACAGGGGGCTGGATGAGACTGAGTCTAGTTCTTCCCATGCTAGACAGGGGGTCTCTTGGATTAGACTGAGTCTAGGTCTATCCATGCTAGATAGGGGGTCTCCTGGATGAGACTGAGTCTAGGTCTTCCCATGCTAGGCAGGGGGTCTCCTGGATTAGACTGAGTCTAGGTCTTCCCATGCTAGACAGGGGGTCTCCTGGATTAGACTGAGTCTAGGTCTTCCCATGCTAGACAGGGGGTCTCCTGGATGAGACTGAGTCTAGGTCTTCCCATGCTAGGCAGGGGGTCTCCTGGATTAGACTGAGTCTAGGTCTTCCCATGATAGACAGGGGGTCTCCTGGATTAGACTGAGTCTAGGTCTTCCTATGCTAGACAGGGGGTCTCCTGGATTAGACTGAGTCTAGGTCTTCCCATGCTAGACAGGGGGTCTCCTGGATGAAACTGAGTCTAGGTCTTCCCATGCTAGACAGGGGGCTGGATGAGACTGAGTCTAGGTCTTCCCATGCTAGACAGGGGGTCTCCTGGATAAGACTGAGTCTAGGTCTTCCCATGCTAGACAGGGGGTTTCCTGGATTAGACTGAGTCTAGGTCTTCCCATGCTAGACAGGGGGTTTCCTGGATTAGACTGAGTCTAGGTCTTTCCATGCTAGACAGGGGGTCTCCTGGATTAGACTGAGTCTAGGTCTTTCCATGCTAGACAGGGGGCTGGATAAAACTGAGTCTAGGTCTTCCCATGCTAGACAGGGGGTCTCCTGGATTAGACTGAGTCTAGGTCTTCCCATGCTAGACAGGGGGTCTCCTGGATTAGACTGAGTCTAGGTCTTCCCATGCTAGACAGGGGGTCTCCTGGATTAGACTGAGTCTAGGTCTTCCCATGCTAGACAGGGGGTCTCCTGGATGAAACTGAGTCTAGGTCTTCCCATGCTAGACAGGGGGCTGGATGAGACTGAGTCTAGGTCTTCCCATGCTAGACAGGGGGTTTCCTGGATTAGACTGAGTCTAGGTCTTCCCATGCTAGACAGGGGGTCTCCTGGATTAGACTGAGTCTAGGTCTATCCATGCTAGACAGGGGGTCTCCTGGATTAGACTGAGTCTAGGTCTTCCCATGCTAGACAGGGGGTCTCCTGGATGAAACTGAGTCTAGGTCTTCCCATGCTAGACAGGGGGCTGGATGAGACTGAGTCTAGGTCTATCCATGCTAGACAGGGGGTCTCCTGGATTAGACTGAGTCTAGGTCTATCCATGCTAGACAGGGGGTCTCCTGGATTAGACTGAGTCTAGGTCTATCCATGCTAGACAGGGGGTCTCCTGGATGAGACTGAGTCTAGGTCTTCCCATGCTAGACAGGGGGCTGGATGAGACTGAGTCTAGGTCTTCCCATGCTAGACAGGGGGTTTCCTGGATGAGACTGAGTCTAGGTCTTCCCATGCTAGACAGGGGGTCTCCTGGATTAGACTGAGTCTAGGTCTTCCCATGCTAGACAGGGGGTTTCCTGGATGAGACTGAGTCTAGGTCTTCCCATGCTAGACAGGGGGTCTCCTGGATTAGACTGAGTCTAGGTCTTCCCATGCTAGGCAGGGGGTCTCCTGGATGAGACTGAGTCCAGGTCTTCTTTCCCATGCTAGACAGGGGATATAGTGGATGAGAATGAAAAGTAGAGGAGATTCTTCTCTTCAGCTTCTCTCCTTCCTCAGCTCCAGCCTGGAGGCAGAGCCCCCCCAGTCCCAGGGGCCCCTCCCAGGCCTCACCAAACAGCCTCTGCACTCCATCTTCCACCTGACTCCCCCACTGGCCAGGCTCTTCAATAGTCATGGGCCAGTATGGCCGTCCTGCCAGGCCTCCTGCCCGGGCATTGGTCCTAACTCCCATCAGTATTTAGACACAGCTTCTTTACTTCTGCCCACTAGCTTCTAGAAGTTTCCATGGACCTCCAGAACCAGGGGGAGGCAATAGTGGCCTGGTCTGCAGAACCTTCCAGCCTGACCTCACGCTAAACCCACATCAATTGCTTTACTACTGTGAGTCAGCATAAATGTACCTCACTGCACTGTACACTAAAGGGTAGTACATCTGGATACACACAACTGGCTCAAGAGCGAGTACGCACTTCTGCCTGCATTGCAAGTGGCTTCCTATGGGAGCAGACATAGAAGAGGAGGAGCCAGGAGCGTAGTCAGGGGACCCAAGAAGAGGAGGAGCCAGGAGGGCCAGCGTAAATCCAGGATGGTGGCACTTGGGACCCACAGCAGTGAGAATTATCTGCAGGAATGCTGCGCCGGTCTCCATGGATGGATGGATTTGTAGCGGCTGCCTTTACATTTTGTACAGAGTGAGTAAAGTTCCGCTTTAAGGTTGATGGAAGAGAAGAGCGGAATAGAAGCATCCGAAATTGTTCAGCAAATAATCGCCTTCAATGAGTTCAGGTGAAAAAGTTAACGGCTGGAAAAACGAGTGACAATGCGTGCTGTAATGGCGTCCTGTCCTGGAGGGGGAAGGGAGAAGAATGGCCGGCGGAGGATCTCTCCAGTGATGTCCCCGGAATTGTCTCCATTTACGGTATAAATCGGCTCATAAGACTTCATTTTTGCACTTTTGCCCTTTATACGGCGCTCACCTCCCG
Source organism: Pelophylax lessonae (assembly GCF_965119305.1). NCBI lineage: Eukaryota > Metazoa > Chordata > Amphibia > Anura > Ranidae > Pelophylax > Pelophylax lessonae. The sequence continues at coordinate 967,496 of NC_138771.1, read as the reverse complement.
GCTCTTCGTTTGCATTGCTGCTGACAAAAGATATCCGAAGATAGAAGCCGAGGCCGCCGCTGAATGGAGGAGGAAGAAGGCGAGAGAAAGGTCAACGCTTTCACATCTCTGCGCCATTTGTCCCCTCGCTGCCCTCCGCAGACTCATCCACCTTCCTCAACAAAAGATGGCATTTCTGTGCCGGGGACGCCGGGATTTATCCGTCTCTGGAGGATTAACCCTTCCCACCGCCACCCATTGTACTTCCTTCTAATCACAGAATGACTCTCAGGACACAGACGGTGAATGCCGGAAAACTGAAGACGGCGCCCTTTGTTGTGTGCGATAAAAAGAACGCCGGTTCACCTACTGAACCTTTCCACACCGCAAAACCAATACACAGCATCTGACACCGCAAACCGGAAACACCACTTCATTCATTTCTAATACTCAGAGCAAACTCCCACATCTATCCATCCATCCGTGTCCCTATCCATCCATCCATCCATCCATCCATGTCTCCATCCATTAATCCATCCATGTCTCCATCCATCCATGTCTCCATCCATCCATGTCTTCATCCATCCATCCATCCATGTCTCCATTCATGTCTCCATCCATTCATGTCTCCATCCATTCACGTCTCCATCCATCCATCCATCCTTCTATCCATGTCTCCATCCATCCTTCTATCCATGTCTCCATCCATCCTTCTATCCATGTCTCCATCCATCCATGTCTCCATCCATCCTTCTATCCATGTCTCCATCCATCCTTCTATCCATGTCTCCATCCATTCATGACACTGAATCGCATACTTATGGCCATTAAACAGCTTTTGATTCAGTTGTCCAATTAGTTTTGGTCCCTTGAAAAAAAGGGGGAGGGGCTATTGTTAGGAGCTGTAATTCCTAAACCCTTCCTCCGATTTGGATGTACAAGTCAAATTTAACCCATGAGTGCGCACTTTCAGCCCAAATCCTTTTTTATAGCTTGGATATGTTTTGGTAAATACCTGAAAAATCTAAAATTGTCCCAGAGTCCAAATACAGTATATATATATATGGACCCAACTGTATATCCCCTAAATACAGTATATATATATATATATATATATGGACCCAACTGTATATCCCCTAAATACAGTATATATATATATATATATGGACCCAATGTATATCCCCTAAATACAGTATATATATATATTTATATATATATATATATATATATATATATATATATATATATATATATATATCTATATATATGGACCCAACTGTATATCCCCTAAATACAGTATATATATATGGACCCAATGTATATCCCCTAAATACAGTGTATATATATATATATATATATATGGACCCAACTGTATATCCCCTAAATACAGTATATATATATATATATATATATGGACCCAACTGTATATCCCCTAAATACAGTATATATATATATATATATATATATATATGGACCCAATGTATATCCCCTAAATACAGTATATATATATATATATATATATATATATATATATATATATGGATCCAACTGTATATCCCCTAAATACAGTATATATATATATATATATATATGGACCCAACTGTATATCCCGTAAATACAGTATATATATATATATATATATATATATATATATATATATATATATATATATATATATATATATATATATGGACCCGACTGTATATCCCCTAAATACAGTATATATATATATATATGGACCCAGCTGTATATCCCCTGTGCAGACTCTATTTATAACTTCCCACAAACCAATCAATACATTTATTGTGATTTGTTTTTGATTTTTTTACCAAAGACATTTATTACATATTGGCCACAATTTTTGGAGAGACAATTTTTTTTTTTTGGCTGGACCTGAAATGGTAAAATAATCTCAATGAGCCGGGTGTCATTTTCTTCATCCACCAATCAGCTGTTCCCTTCTGTTCCTCAGTTTCCAAAACAGCCAGACCATGAATAATCGCTGTCAGGGCTGCTGTTACAAATCACTGGGGCCCCATACAGCCTACCTGACGGTAGTGCAGTGTCAGTGTGCAGCTGGCAACGTCAGACATCAGATGTCGGTCCTGGACCAATCACAGGACAGCAATTGTGAGTGGGAGTGTTCGGGGCGCATCGTTCTGTGCCCCGAGGACACTCTAAAGGGCCGCAAATCAGCTTGCAAGAAACTGGCACGTGATGCCAAAACCCCCACCCCTCTCCATAGCCGCAATGTGTCTGGCGCCCCGCTGCCATTAAAGGTACCCTGTTTTTTCTTTCTAATGCTGATGTTACAACGACTAGCCTTGGGGGGGGGGGGGGGCGGCGCCCCTGCGCCCCCTATTGACCAGCCGCCACTGCAAGCCGGTGAAGGCAGTGTGATTCTAGGAAACCTGAGATCCTGCCATTCATGTGGATGTTATACTTACCACCTACTTAAACATTATTGGCGACCAAGTGCACCACTTCATGGAAAAGGTATTCCCTGATGGCAGTGACTGCTTTCAGCAGGATTATGCGCCCTGACACACACACCGCAAGAATGGTTCAAGAATGATTTTAGGAACACAACAATGAGTTTGGTGTGTTGACTTGGCCTCCAAATTCTCCAGATCTCCATCCAATCGAGCCAACAAGTGGCTAAGGAATTGGTGTAGGAAATAGGGGTTTGGGTTCCTGGATAACTGGGCTGATTTCTCAGTCGGTTACCGGCTCTTTAGTAAGGACGGGCGGCACCTAACTGAAAGACTTAATGGGGACTGTACAGCTCTATTGGGAAGAAAGATGGCCACAAAGTTGGAGGGGCTATTAAATTATGTGTTGGGGGGGAGGGCTCAGAGGTAGAGTCAGTTAGTAGTGAACAAAGGACAGAAGCTACTATGGGGGTCGGCAGTGACAATATAACCGTAACGACAACTACTGGGGGGAATGAGCGGACAAACCACAAACCAATCAGGAATAAACTTGATGATAAATCACTTCCAACTCCAACATCACTAAGAGGGGAGAACACAAATACCAGGAGCCTCGCTAATAAAATGGAGGAATGTGAACTGTTATTACATGAGGAGGACCTGGTGGGAATAACAGAAACTTGGTTTGACCCCTCACACGACTGGCTGGCAAACATTGAAGGCAAAGGTGGGATTCAAAAATTTTAGTAACCAGTTCCGACTTTCAAGCATGGTGTCATTTTTCTTATCTAATGTCAGTCAGGGGTCCGTTCTGTCCGCCGCAATGTCGCAGTCCCGCTAAAAATCGCAGATCGCCGCCATTATTAGTAAAAAAATAAATAAATAAAAATGACATAAATCTTTCCCCTAGTTTGTAGACGTGATAACTTTTGCGCAAACCAATCAATATACACTTATCGGGATTTTTTTTTACCAAAAATATGTAGCAGAATACAAATTGGCCTAAAAGGATGAAAAAAATAGATTTTTACATTTTTTTTATTGGGAATGTTTTATAGCAGAATGTGAAAAATATATATATTTTTTATTTCAGAATTGACGCTCTTTTTTTTTGTTTATAGCGCAAAAAATAAAAATCGCAGAGGTGATCAAATACCACCAAAAGAAAGCTCTATTTGTGGGGAAAAAAATTCATCAATTTTATTTGGGTACAGCGTCGCACAACCACGCAATTGTCAGTCAAAGTAACGCAGTACCTAATCGCAAAAAATGGCCTGGTCATTAAGGGGGGAAATCTTTCCGGTCCAGAAGTGGTTAAATTAAAAGCAGGGAGTTAGTACATCAGTGAGTGGTGGACACAGCAACCTCCCCCCCTACCCTATGAAGGGTGCATAAGATAAAGAGGGATGAAGAAAGAAAGGATGAAAGAAAGAACAAAAGTAAGATGGAGGGAGGGAGGGAGGGAGAGAGAGAGAGAGGGGGAAAGAAAGAGGGATGGAGGGAAGGAGAGAGAGAGGGAAAGAAAGAGGGATGGAGGGAGAGAGAGAGGGGGGGAAGAAAGAGGGAGAGAGAGGGAAAGAAAGAGGGATGGATGGAGGGAGGGAGAGAGAGAGAAAGAAAGAGGGATGGAAGGAGAGAGAGAGGGGGAAAGAAAAAGGGATGGAGGGAAGGAGAGAGAGAGTGGGGGGGAAGAAAGAGGGATGGAGGGAGAGGGAAAGAAAGAGGGAGGGAGAGAGAGGAGGAAAGAAAGAGGGATGTAAGGAGGGAGAGGGGGGGGAGAAAGAGGGATGGAGGGAGGGAGCGAGAGAGGGAAAAAAAGAGGGATGAAGGGAGGGAAAGAGAGAGGGAAAGAAAGAGGGATGGAGAGAGAGAGAGGGAAAGAAAGAGGGATGGAGGGAAGGAGAGAGAGCGAGGGAAAGAGAGATGGAGGGGGAGAGAGAGAAAGAAAGAGGGATGGAGGGAGAGAGAGAGGGAAAGAAAGAGGGATGGAGGCAGGGAGAAAGAGAGGGAAAGAAAGAGGGAGGGAGAGAGAGTGGGAAAGAAAGAGGGATGGAGAGAGAGGGGGAAAGAAAGAGGGGTGGAGGGAGACAGTGAGGGAAAGAAAGAGGGATGGAGGGAGGGAGAGAGAGATAGAGGAAAATAAAGAGGGAGGGAGGGAGAGAGAGAGAAAGAAAGAGGGATGGAGGGAGAAAGAGAGGGAAAGAAAAAGGGATGGAGGGAGGGAGGGAGAGAGAGAGAAAGAGGGATGGAGGAAGAGAGAGACGGAAAGAAAGAGGGATGAAAGGAGGGAGGGAGAGAGGGAAAGAAAGAGGGATGGAGAGAGAGAGGGAAAGAAAGAGGGGTGGAGGGAGTCAGAGAGGGAAAGAGAGAGGGATGGAGGGAGGGAGGGAGGGAGGGAGAGAGAGAGAGGGAAAAAGAGAAGGATGGAGGGAGGGGGGAGAGAGAGAGAGGGAAAGAAAGAGGGATGGAGGGAGGGAGAGAGAGAGAGAAAGAAAGAGGGATGGATGGAGGGAGAGAGAGGGGGAAAGAAAGATGAATGGAGGGAGGGAGAGAGAGAGAAAGAGGGATAGAGGGAGAGAGAGAGAGAAAGAGGGATGGAGGTAGAGAGATAGGGAAAGAAAGAGGAATGGAGGGAGGGAGAGAGAGAAAAAGAAAGAGGGATGGAGGGAGGGAGGGAGAGAGAAAAAGAAAGAAGGATGGAGGGAGGGAGAGAGAGAGAGATAGGGAAAGAAAGAGGAATGGAGGGAGGGAGGGAGAGAGAGGAAAAGAAAGAGGGATGGATGGAGGGAGAGAGAGAGAAAAAGAAAGAGGGATGGAGGGAGGGAGAGAGAGAGGGAAAGAAAGAGGGATGGAGGGAGGGAGGGAGAGAGAGAGAGATAGGGAAATAAAGAGGAATGGAGGGAGGGAGAGAGAGAGAGAAAAAGAAAGAGGGATTGAGGGAGGGAGGGAGAGAAAGAGAAAAAGAAAGAGGGAGGGAGAGAGAGAGATAGGGAAAGAAAGAGGAATGGAGTGAGGGAGAGAGAGAAAAAGAAAGAGGGATAGAGGGAGGGAGAGAGGGAAAGAAAGAGGGATGGAGGGAGGGAACGAAAGAGAGAGGGAAAGAAAGAGGGATGGAGGGAGAGAGAGAGAGAGAGGGAAAGAAAGAGGGATGGAGAGAGAGAGGGGGGAAAGAAAGAGGGATGGAGGAAGAGAGAGAGGGGGAAAGAAAGAGGCATATAGGGAGAGAGGGAAAGAAAGAGGGACAGCAGGAGAGAGAGACGGAAAGAAAGAGGGATGGAGGGAGAGAGAGATAGGGAAAGAAAGAGGAATGGAGGGAGGGAGAGAGAGAAAAAGAAAGAGGGATGGAGGGAGGGAGAGAGAGAGAGAAAGAGAAAGAGGGATGGAGGGAGGGCGAGAGACAGTTATGGAAAGAAAGAGGAATGGAGGGAGGGAGAGAGAGGAAAAGAAAGAGGGATGGATGGAGGGAGAGAGAGAGAAAAAGAAAGAGGGATGGAGGGAGGGAGAGAGAGAGGGAAAGAAAGAGGGATGGAGGGAGGGAGAGAGAGAGATAGGGAAATAAAGAGGAATGGAGGGAGGGAGAGAGAGAAAAAGAAATAGGGATGGAGGGAGGGAGGGAGAGAAAGAGAAAAAGAAAGAGGGATGGAGGGAGGGAGAGAGAGAGAGAGATAGGGAAAGAAAGAGGAATGGAGTGAGGGAGAGAGAGAAAAAGAAAGAGGGATGGAGGGAGGGAGAGAGGGAAAGAAAGAGGGATGGAGGGAGGGAACGAAAGAGAGAGGGAAAGAAAGAGGGATGGAGGGAGAGAGAGAGGGGAAAAGAAAGAGGGAGGGAGAGAGAGAGGGGGAAAGAAAGAGGGAGAGAGGGAAAGAAAGAGGGACAGAGGGAGAGAGAGACGGAAAGAAAGAGGGATGGAGGGAGAGAGAGAGGGAAAGAAAGAGGGAGGGGGAGAGAGAGGGGGAGAGAAAGAGGGATGGAGGGAGGGAGAAAGAGAGGGGGAAAGAAAGAGGGATGGAGACTCTTTCTTCTACCAGTGACTCTATGGCAGGAATAATTGGAGATTTGTAGGAGTTGGTGTTTTCACAGACCTCCAGCAGCCTCTACACTCCGGTACACCATATAATGAGTGCACATTGTTAGTAACAGCCGCTAACCAACAACTTGGCTGCCTCCAAGGCAGCGACAACTTTTCTCTGCCTTAACCGGTGTTCTGTGAAAAGAGGGAACTACTCGCGTCCCGGAGTGCTGCTGGAAAACACCAACTCCTCCAAATCTCCAATTATTCCTGCCATAGGATCACAGGAAGTGACGTGGTCGGAGATTTGGCAAGTTTTCAGCAGAACATCGATGGTCTGCTACCAGGAAATGAGAAGAAATCACAATGTGGGGTATTTACTAAAACTGGAGAGTGCAAAATCTGGTGCAGCTGTGCATGGCAACCAATCAGCTTGCAGGATTTATTGTCAAAGCTTCATTGAACAAACTGAAGTTAGAAGCGGATTGGCTGCCATGCACAGCTGCACCAGATTCTGAGGGCTCCAATTTTAGTAAATCCCCCCCATTGAGTCATTTTATTGGAACCATCTGTCTCTCTCTGTCTCTCTCTGTCTGTCCGTCCGTCTCTCCGTGACTCTCCTTTCCCGGCTCTCTGCTGTCACAGCTTAAAATAGATGTTTACAGAGAAGACTGGGAGTGCAGAGCGGAGCTGGTGTCAGCAGAGGAAAGGATTACAATAAGGTCGGACAGACCCCAGGACACACCCGCCATACACCCCTCATACACAGAGGTAAGTGAGCCATACACCCCTCATACACAGAGGTAAGTGAGCCATACACCCCTCATACACAGAGGTAAGTGAGCCATACACCCCTCATACACAGAGGTAAGTGAGCACCTCAATGATTTCTATCTCATCAGCAGCCATGGAGGGGGGATTATATGTATAACTTATATAATGTTCACCATAGATCACCCTCCTATATCTTATGTATATATATATATATATACTGCTCAAAAAAATGAAAGGAACACATTTTAATCAGAGTATAGCATTATTTCAACGAAACTCCTGGGATACTGATCTGGTCAGTTAAGTAGCAGAGGGGGTTGTAATCAGTTCAACTGCTTTGGTGTTAATGAAACTACCAACAGGTGCACTAGATGGGCAACAACGAGACGACCTCCAAAACAGGGATGGTTTTACAGGTGATGGCCACTGACATTGTTTCCCTACTCATCTTTTCTGACTGTTTTTCACTAGTTTTGCGTTTGGCTCGGGTCAGTGTCACTACTGGTAGTATGAGACCATACCTGGACCCTATAGAGGGGGGTCAGTGTCACTACTGGTAGTATGAGGCCATACCTGGACCCTATAGAGGGGGTCAGTGTCACTACTGGTAGTATGAGGAGATACCTGGACCCTATAGAGGGGGTCAGTGTCACTACTGGTAGTATGAGGCCATACCTGGACCCTATAGAGGGGGTCAGTGTCACTACTGGTAGTATGAGGAGATACCTGGACCCTATAGAGGGGGTCAGTGTCACTACTGGTAGTATGAGGCCATACCTGGACCCTATAGAGGGGGTCAGTGTCACTACTGGTAGTATGAGGCCATACCTGGACCCTATAGAGGGGGTCAGTGTCACTACTAGTAGCATGAGGCCATACCTGGACCCTATAGAGGGGGTCAGTGTCACTAATGGTAGAATGAGGCCATACCTGGACCCTATAGAGGGGGTCAGTGTCACTACTGGTAGCATGAGGCCATACCTGGACCCTATAGAGGGGGTCAGTGTCACTACTGGTAGTATGAGGAGATACCTGGACCCTATAGAGGGGGGTCAGTGTTACTACTAGTAGCATGAGGCCATACCTGGACCCTATAGAGGGGGTCAGTGTCACTAATGGTAGTATGAGGCCATACCTGGACCCTATAGAGGGGGTCAGTGTCACTACTGGTAGTATGAGACCATACCTGGACCCTATAGAGGGGGGTCAGTGTCACTACTGGTAGTATGAGGCCATACCTGGACCCTATAGAGGGGGTCAGTGTCACTACTGGTAGTATGAGGAGATACCTGGACCCTATAGAGGGGGTCAGTGTCACTACTGGTAGTATGAGGCCATACCTGGACCCTATAGAGGGGGTCAGTGTCACTACTGGTAGTATGAGGAGATACCTGGACCCTATAGAGGGGGTCAGTGTCACTACTGGTAGTATGAGGCCATACCTGGACCCTATAGAGGGGGTCAGTGTCACTACTGGTAGTATGAGGCCATACCTGGACCCTATAGAGGGGGTCAGTGTCACTACTAGTAGCATGAGGCCATACCTGGACCCTATAGAGGGGGTCAGTGTCACTAATGGTAGAATGAGGCCATACCTGGACCCTATAGAGGGGGTCAGTGTCACTACTGGTAGCATGAGGCCATACCTGGACCCTATAGAGGGGGTCAGTGTCACTACTGGTAGTATGAGGAGATACCTGGACCCTATAGAGGGGGGTCAGTGTTACTACTAGTAGCATGAGGCCATACCTGGACCCTATAGAGGGGGTCAGTGTCACTAATGGTAGTATGAGGCCATACCTGGACCCTATAGAGGGGAGTCAGTGTCACTACTGGTAGTATGAGGCCATGCCTGGACCCTATAGAGGGGTCAGTGTCACTACTGGTAGTATGAGGAGATACCTGGACCCTATAGAGGGGGTCAGTGTCACTACTGGTAGTATGAGGCCATACCTGGACCCTATAGAGGGGGTCAGTGTCACTACTGGTATTATGAGGAGATACCTGGACCCTATAGAGGGGTCAGTGTCACTACTGGTAGTATGAGGCCATAACTGGACCCTATAGAGGGGAGTCAGTGTCACTACTGGTAGTATGAGGTCATACCTGGACCCTATAGAGGGGTCAGTGTCACTACTGGTAGTATGAGGCCATAACTGGACCCTATAGAGGGGGTCAGTGTCACTAATGGTAGTATGAGGCTATACCTGGACCCTATATAGGGGGGTCAGTGCAGGGCCGGACTGGGTATGAAAACCAGCCCTGGAAAAAATTACATACCAGGCCCATAGCATTGCATCATTATACCAGCGCAACATCATTTTCAGCGCAACGTCCCTCCCCCTAACACAATGCTGACCCTCCCTCCCCCTAATACAATGCTGTTCCCCCGGCCCCGCCCCCCTTATAAAATGCTGACCCCCCCTCCCCCTAATACAATGCTGTTTCCCCCTATCCCTAATACAATACAGACCCCCCCAGCAAGCCCCCCTCCCAATACAGACCCCCCAGCAAGCCCCCCTCCCAGTACAGACCCCCCAGCAAGCCCCCCTCCCAGTACAGACCCCTCAGCAAGCCCCCCTCCCAGTACAGACCCCTCAGCAAGCCCCCCTCCCAGTACAGACCCCCCAGCAAGCCCCCCTCCCAGTACAGACCCCCCAGCAAGCCCCCCTCTCAGTACAGACCCCCCAGCAAGCCCCCCTCCCAGTACAGACCCCTCAGTAAGCCCCTCTCCCAGTACAGACCCCTCAGTAAGCCCCCCTCCCAGTACAGACCCCTTAGTAAGCCCCCCTCCCAGTACAGACCCCTCAGTAAGCCCCCTCCCATTACAGACCCCTCAGTAAGCCCCCCTCCCAGTACAGACCCCTTAATAAGCCCCCCTCCCAGTACAGACCCCTCAGTAAGCCCCCTCCCAGTACAGACCCCTCCGTAAGCCCCCCCCTCCCAGTACAGACTCCTTAGTAAGCCCCCCTACCAGTATAGACCCCTCAGCAAGCCCCCCTCTCAGTACAGACCCCCCAGCAAGCCCCCCTCTCAGTACAGACCCCCCAGCAAGCCCCCCTCCCAGTACAGACCCCCCAGTAAGCCCCCCTCCCACTACAGACCCCCCCAGTAAGCCCCCTAACAGTACAGACCCCTCAGTAAGCCTCCCTCCCAGTACAGACAGACCCCTTAGTAAGCCCCCCTCCCAGTACAGACCCCTTAGTAAGCCCCCCTCCCAGTACAGACCCCTTAGTAAGCCCCCCTACCAGAACAGACCCCCAGTAAGCCCCCCTCCCACTACAGACCCCTTAGTAAGCCCCTCCACTACAGACCCCTTAGTAAGCCCCCCTCCCAGTACAGACCCCTTAGTAAGCCCCCCTCCCAGTACAGACCCCTTAGTAAGCCCCCCTCCCAGTACAGACCCCTTGGTAAGCCCCCCTACCACTACAGACCCCTTAGTAAGCCCCTCCACCACTACAGACGCCTTAGTAAGCCCCTCCACCACTACAGACTCCTTAGTAAGCCCCTCCACTACAGACCCCTTAGTAAGCCCCCCTCCCAGTACAGACAGACCCCTTAGTAAGCGGCAGCCCCCTCCCAGTACAGACCCCTTAGTAAGCCCCCCTCCCAGTACAGACCCCTTAGTAAGCCCCCCTACCAGAACAGACCCCCCAGTAAGCCCCCCTCCCACTACAGACCCCTTAGTAAGCCCCTCCACTACAGACCCCTTAGTAAGCCCCCCTCCCAGTACAGACCCCTTAGTAAGCCCCCCTCCCAGTACAGACCCCTTGGTAAGCCCCCCTACCACTACAGACCCCTTGGTAAGCCCCCCTACCACTACAGACCCCTTAGTAAGCCCCTCCACCACTACAGACCCCTTAGTAAGCCCCTCCACCACTACAGACCCCTTAGTAAGCTCCTCCACCACTACAGACCCCTTAGTAAGCCCCCCTCCCAGTACAGACAGACCCCTTAGTAAGCAGCAGCCCCCTCCCAGTACAGACCCCTTAGTAAGCCCCCCTCCCAGTACAGACCCCTTAGTAAGCCCCCCTACCAGTAAAGACCCCCCAGTAAGCCCCCCTCCCACTACAGACCCCTTAGTAAGCCCCTCCACTACAGACCCCTTAGTAAGCCCCCCTCCCACTACAGACCCCTTAGTAAGCCCTTCCACTACAGACCCCTTAGTAAGCCCCCCTCCCACTACAGACCCCTTAGTAAGCCCCCCTCCCACTACAGACCCCTTAGTAAGCCCCTCCACTACAGACCCCTTAGTAAGCCCCCCTCCCACTACAGACCCCTTAGTAAGCCCCTCCACTACAGACCCCTTAGTAAGCCCCCCTCCCACTACAGACCCCTTAGTAAGCCCCTCCCACTACAGACCCCTTAGTAAGCCCCCCTCCCAGTACAGAGTACAGACAGACCCTTCAGTAAGCCCCCTCACCTGCGATCACATCACATGTGGTGCATGACGTCTCGTCTGTTTCACAGGAGGAGGGACCATCCTTGTCGGCGCCGTGACAGGCATTCTTCAGCAGCCGCGCCAGCCACAGCTCGCCTCAGCTCATGCACCGCACAGCACCGCCGCCGATCCGCCGCGCAGGGGCAGCCGCCTCGTGACGTCACAGCGGCTGACGTGGGAGAGACGGAGCCCAGCGGGGGGCGGGGCAGTGCAGGCCTGCAGTGGCCAACCATTATCAGCGGCACCGGCGAGCGGCCCCAATCAATGCAGCGGCTGCCAATGCTTAAAGCGGCGCTGCGGGCGGCCTGGTCTTAAAGCGGCCCCAGGGCCGGCGGCCCATCGGGAAATCTCCCGGTATCCCGATAGGCCAGTCCGGCCCTGGGTCAGTGTCACTAATGGTAGTATGAGGCTATACCTGGACCCTATAGAGGGGGTTCAGTGTCACTACTGGTAGTATGAGGCCATACCTGGACCCTATAGAGGAGGTCAGTGTCACTACTGGTAGTATGAGGTCATACCTGGACCCTATAGAGGGGGTCAGTGTCACTAATGGTAGTATGAGGCTATACCTGGACCCTATAGAGGGGGTCAGTGTCACTACTGGTAGTATGAGGTCATACCTGGACCCTATAGAGGGGGTCAGTGTCACTACTGGTAGTATGAGGAGATACCTGACCCTATAGAGGGGGTCAGTGTCACTACTGGTAGTATGAGGTCATACCTGGACCCTATAGAGGGGGTCAGTGTCACTACTGGTAGTATGAGGAGATACCTGGACCCTATAGAGGGGGTCAGTATCACTACTGGTAGTATGAGGAGATATCTGGACCCTATAGAGGAGGTCAGTGTCACTACTGGTAGTATAAGGAGATACCTGGACCCTATAGAGGGGGGTCAGTGTCACTACTAGTAGCATGAGGAGATATCTGGACCCTATAGAGGAGGTCAGTGTCACTACTGGTAGTATGAGGCCATACCTGGACCCTATAGAGGGGGTCAGTGTCACTACTGGTAGTATGAGGCCATACCTGGACCCTATAGAGGAGGTCAGTGTTACTACTGGTAGTATGAGGCCATACCTGGACCCTATAGAGGGGGTCAGTGTCACTACTGGTAGTATGAGGCCATACCTGGACCCTATAGAGGAGGTCAGTGTCACTACTGGTAGTATGAGGCCATACCTGGACCCTATAGAGGGGGTCAGTGTCACTACTGGTAGTATGAGGCCATACCTGGACCCTATAGAGGAGGTCAGTGTCACTACTGGTAGTATGAGGCCATACCTGGACCCTATAGAGGGGGGTCACTGTCACTACTGGTAGCATGAGGTCATACCTGGACCCTATAGAGGTTGCACAGGCAGTCCAACTCCTCCAGGATGACACATCAATACCTCCCATTGGCAGAAGGTTTGCTGTGTCCCCAGCACAGTCTCAGGAGCATGGAGGAGATTCCAGGACACAGGCAGTTACTCTAGGAGAGCTGGACAGGGCTGTAGGAGGTTAAAGTGGAGTTCCGGCCTCAAATACCTTTTTTAATTTAAAAATACCCCTATAAAACGAATCCATCTCCCTTTACAGAACCGCTATTCTCATACTTACAAGGTGTACAGTATTGGATTTTAGTCAAAATCTTACTTTTAAAAACGCTGTCTGGGCGCGGCCATTTTGGATGTGGGCATCTGAAGCCGCAGTGTAATCTGCTGTGTCCTTCTTCCTGATTCCAGGGAGTGTTCTGGGAGTTCTTCCTGATTCCAGCCTCCTGGGAGTGATGACAAACAGCTCCCAGGATGCAATGCGAAGCCGGAAGTGATGTCGGTGGCCGCGGCCACAGAGGGGGGAGAGGGAGGAAGTACAATCAAAAATGCCCTGAAAATAAGGTAAGGTACCCCCCAAAAAAATTGAAAATGCCCAATTGTTGATCAGCATAGCGAGCACTCCAGGAATCACTAAAGTTGCAAAATAGGCCGGAACTCCACTTAACCCATCATCAGGACCGGTATCGGCTCCTTTGTGCAAGGAGGAACAGGATGAGCACTGCCAGAGCCCTACAAAATGACCTCCAGCAGGACACTGGTGTGAATGTCTCTGACCAAACAATCAGAAACAGACTTCATGAGGGTGGCCTCTGGGCCCGACGTCCTCTAGTGGGCGCTGTGCTCACTGCCCGGCACTGTGGAGCTGGATTGGCATTTTCCATTGAACACCAGAATTGGCAGCTCCACCACTGGCACCCTGTGCTTTTCACAGATGAGAGGAGGATCACCCTGAGCACATGTGACAGACGTGAAAGGGTCTGGAGAAGCCGTGGAGAACGTTATGCTGCCTGAAACATCGTTCAGCATGGCCGGTTGGGTGGGGGATCAGTGATGGTCTGGGGAGGAATATCCATGGAGGGACGCACAGACCTCTACAGGCTGGACAATGGCACCCTGACTGCCATTAGGTATTGGGATGAAATCCTTGGACCCATTGTCAGACCCTACGCTGGTGCAGTGGGTCCTGGGTTCCTCCTGGTGCACAGCATTGCCCGGCCTCATGTGGTGAGAGTATGGAGCCAGTTCCTGGAGGATGAAGGAATTGATACCACTGAATGACCCCCACACTCGCCTGACCTAAATCCAATAGAACACCTCTGGGACATTCTGTTTCCGTCCATCCAATGTCGCCAGGTTGCTCCTCAGTCTGTTCAGGAGCTCAGTGATGCCCTGGTCCAGATCTGGGAGGAAATACCCCAGGACACGGTTAACAGCAAACACACACACACACCATAGGTTGAACTGGATGGACTGATGTCTTTTTTCAACCTCACTAACTATGTAACACCATCCATCGTCTCATTAGGAGCATGCCCCAATATTGCAGGCATGCATTAAAGCATGTGGGGGCCACACACACTACTGAGGACCCTTCTGAGGTCCTGCAATGACATTTCAGTAAAATGGACTCGCCTGCTGAATAATTTTTTCACTTTGATTTTTGGCGTGTCTTTGAATTCAGCCCTCTGTAGGGTGAGAATTTTCATTCCCATCAAACAATGTGCCATCCTTTCCTTCCTAACACATTACCCAGTCCATACCAGTATAGATCCTAACACATTACCCAGTCCATACCAATATAGATCCTAACACATTACCCAGTCCATACCAATATAGATCCTAACACATTACCCAGTCCATACCAATATAGATCCTAACACATTACCCAGTCCATACCAGTATAGATCCTAACGCATTACCCAGTCCATACCAGTATAGAACCTAACACATTACCCAGTCCATACCAGTATAGATCCTAACATATTACTCAGTCCAGACCAGTATAGATCCTAACACATTACCCAGTCCATACTAGTATAGATCCTAACACATTACCCAGTCCATACCAGTATAGATCCTAACACATTACCCAGTCCATACCAGTATAGATCCTAACACATTAACCAGTCCACACCAGTATAGAGATCCTGCATGATATTTTTCCCCATTGAGATCTGATTATTTTCAAAGTGTTCCATTCATTTTTTAAGCTGTGTATATATATATACAGTATATACAGGAGCATCTCAAATTAGAATATCATTAAAATTAAATTTATTTCAGTAATTCAATTCAGAACGGTCACCTCCTATATTTTCTATAGATGTTACATACAGAGTGAGAGATTTCACACATTTCTTTCTCCTAATTTTGATGATTGTGGCTTCCAGCGAGTGACACCCCAAAATTCACCATCTCAGATAATTAGAATATTACAGAAGACCAATAAAAAAAAGGATTTATAATAGAGAAATGTTGTCTTAGTGAAAAGTCTGTCTATGTACAGTATAGGATGCACTCAGTACTTGGTCGGGGCTCCTTTTGCATGAATTACTGCATCAATGCGGCGTGGCATGGAGGCGTGGCATGGAGGCGTGACATGGAGGCATGGCATGGAGGCGTGGCAGGGGGCGTGACATGGAGGCATGGCATGGAGGCAATTAGCCTGTGGCACTGCTGAGGTGTTATGGAAGCCCAGGTTGCTTTGATAGCGGCCTTCAGCTCCTCTGCATTGTTGGGTCTGGTGTCTCTCATCTTCCTCCTGACAATCCTCCACAGATTCTCTATGGAGTTGGCTCCCCAAATCATCACTGACTGTGGAAACTTCACACTGGACCTCATGCAACTTGGATTCTGTGCCTCTTCACTCCTCCTCCAGACTCTGGGACCTTCAT
Source organism: Pelophylax lessonae (assembly GCF_965119305.1). Taxonomy (NCBI): domain Eukaryota; kingdom Metazoa; phylum Chordata; class Amphibia; order Anura; family Ranidae; genus Pelophylax; species Pelophylax lessonae. The sequence continues at coordinate 951,649 of NC_138771.1, read as the reverse complement.
TTCCAAATGAAATGCTAAATTTTCCACAGTCCCTGTCTGGGAACGGTCATATTTTTCTGTATGTATAGTGTGAAGGACGAGGCGGCTTGGCGGGGTTCCCACTATTGCAGGTCAGGAACGGGTGCTTTCCCAAAATACACAAAAACATAATGCCCTTTAATAGACACATGGTGGTGCTATTACTTCTTAATAGGACCCCCAAGCATCTGCTAACACACAGACTGGGGTGCTGTAGCATGATTTTGGAAAAGTTGGCGACTTCTTTTCTGCATTTCTCACTCATCCCACTGAAATGAATGAGCCACTCTAGGAGTGACACGCTAAAAAAACATGAGTACTCTCCCATGTGACCCAAACCCAAAGACAGCGCAGCGATCTGCACCCGGCATTGTGTGGGATGGGCAGACTTCCTCACACATGGGATCTGTCTGGCTCAGCTCCGGTTATTATTAGTCTATGGCTGACTGCCATCTCTGAGTCATGGACCTTCTCCAGGAGGACACCTGTTCCGGGAGGATTAACGAGGCTGCGGAATGTTCTGCTGTATTGTTATCAATAGTGTACACATTAAAGAATCCCCCCCCCCCTATAAAATAATGACATTCTGTTACTTTGCAGCCTGAAATGAAGACAGACACAGTTTTCATTTTATCCAGCTGTATTAAATCCGTGCAACTTATACCACCCTGTAACGTAACCGCCGACCCATATTGTGTTTGTGGGCTTCCGTCAGTATACGGCTTCCTCCAGTCTAGAACATAGATATCAGATATTCCAGCCGCCCCCCATACAAGACTAGCCTGACAACTTAGCTTGTATGTGTCTGAAAACATCAACTAACTCCTTTATTGAACAAGAAACAGACTTTTATACACGTGAGAATTAGGTCAGTCACTACTTGAATATTTACCCAAAACATCACACAATGGTTAGATAACGAGGTACAGCTGACTCATGGCTAATCCCATCTAGACAAGGTTTTCATTCAGATGCTAAAAAACTCAGGGCACCGAAACCAGACTGGAAGACCAGACTGCCGGCAACAAGGCTAAAACAAAATACAAAATTACACATTATCCTAAGTATAAAAACAGAACACCTTATTATACAGACAATGGCAAGAGACCCCAGTATCAGTCTGTCCATCAGTCACAGACTTCATAGCAACGGTCTACAACAGTCTATAGGTCTCACAGTGTAAAGTGGGATTAAATCCTCATAGTACTGAGATATATTGTTGATAAATATTACTCTCCTATTTGAGTAATCCAAACCATATTCAGTGTCCATTAAGTCCATCATTTCCTTGGTCACCCCTCCCCCCTAATAGACACAGGGTGACTTACACATAAGAGGGGCCTAGGGGGCTGAGAAAGGGATTTCCCAACCTCTCTAAGGTAAGCTGGGTTCCACAGGCCCCCCAACCAAAGTGACTCCCGTCACATCTCTCCCCTTCCCGAAGGAGACTAACGTAGGAGGAGACCCCAAACGGGTTGACTTCGAAGTTAGTCCATATTTCCCATCCCCCAATGTCTGTACACACACAGTAGCCCAAACAAATTGTCCGGAACACAGCGTTATTCACACAGCGAACCCGCCGCGGGGGGAGAAGTGTGGACTGGCCCTTCTCCCAGGAGTTCTTTCAGCCGCTGGAGAGAAGCCAGGGTGGCTGGGCTCACTTAGTCAGGCTGTTGGGGATCTGGGCCAACTGCCCAGCATCCCTGGGGTATACAAGTGAAGACTGTAGTCCCATCCACTTTCTCAGGAAACCCATCCTTTGTTAGTTGGGGGCAGAGGCCAGCAGCACTCTGCCCTGTTGCCAGCTCTTCTGCTGGGCTGGTGTCATCATTCTGGGGCGCCCTCTGCTGCTGGGGGGTGACATACACCTTCTCACCCTGGGCCTCCAGAACTGCTGCAGGTGTGGGGCAGAGGTCTTGGACCCTCTGTCCATTTGTCAGCTCTTCTGCTGTAGATGTTTCTTGTAACTCCACAGATGGTGCTGGCAGGAAATCCCATCTCCCTGTCAGTGTTGTTGCAGAAATGCCGGCTGCCTCTTCTCTCAGGGATGCTGAAGCTGCTGTTGGTGTTGGGCAGAGATCAGTAATGTTAGGCCCTGATGCCCGCTGTTCCACACACAGGGAAGTAAACAGAAAAGTCAGTGGCCTTGCACACATCTTCCTGGGTCACCAATTGTTGCAGTAGGCTCACTGGGAGGTTCCTCCTCAGCAGAAAAGTCTATTAAATACCCAGTCTCTGAAATTGCTGAAAGTCCAGGGCACAGGCTGGTGACCCTCGGGCCCAGTGCCAACACTTTGGCTGGTGATTTATCATCCTCCGATGAAAAGTCAGTTAAATCTGTAATCCGTAACTGGGGCTGGGTAGTGGGATCGGCCGCCTCCACCTCAAGTGCTGTTGGCAGCTGCTTGGACAAGTGTAACACTCCTGCGTTTTTGTTATAGGCTGGATTTACAGCTGCAAAATCTCCACTCAGTAGTCATGTAGAGATGTGTTGAATACCAGATCCAACTCTCCAGGACTCATCACCGTGGGTCTGTCAGCTTCAACATACAGATATATACACACTCAATGAGATGTTCCTGGAGTGATAGGATGTATATGATAGTATGAAGGTGATGTGCTGAAGGGACAGGTGTGAACAGTGACAAGGATGGTAAGCACTTGATAGGTTTGTACAGGAGAGATAGCAATCTATGCAGCAGTGCAGATGATAGATGGTAGTAGACAGGAGAGCTAGCAATCTATGCAGCAGTGCAGATGATAGATGGTAGTAGTCTCAAGAGCTAGCAATCTATGTAACAGTGCAGATGATAGGATAGTATGGATAGGTAGTAACAGTCCTTAATGCAATAGTAGTAGTGTAAGTTATGGAGGTTTCCCCTGCGGGGTACTTATCACTATAGTATAGTAGTAGAAGGGTCCGGTGATGAGGAAGTGATCCAGTAGCGAGATACAGGGATCTGTAGCGGGGTTCCACAGCGAGACGCGCTTGTAAGCATAGATGCAAGGCAGGTTGAACGAACATGTGAGTGAGAACGCCGGCGGTTGAAATAGCCGCTCTGCGGCGCTCAGTGATAACAGCATCGGTCTTAAAGGTGTATGCGCACCTACCAGAAGAGAATGGTGGGACGCATACACGGAATGGAAAGTGGAATAAGGGTACCAGAGGTACCAGAACATTACAGTACCCCCCCCCCTTAAGGCCGGCTCCGGAAGGCCTCTAGAACTGGTTTTTCCGGGTATTTCGAGTGAAAATTGCGAATCAGTCTAGGGGCATGTATATCAGAGGTATACAGCCAGGTGTCGTCTTGGGGCCCATAGTTCTTCCATCGTACTAGATATTGGAGTCTTCTTCTGTGGATACGAGAATCCAGAATCTCCTTTATCTCATATTCTTCTCCGCCTTCAACTTGTACAGGAGGTGGAGGTGGGATGGTAGGCCTTATTCCTTGGTTAGGAACATGTGGCTTCAATAGCGACACATGGAAGATGGGATGGATCTTGAGATCTGCCGGTAAGGTGAGCTGTACTGCAGCTTTTCCAATTAGTTTCCTGATTGGGAAGGGTCCCAAGAATAAAGGCCCAAGCTTTTTGCTAGGGATCTTTAATCTTAAATTTTTTGTTGATAGCCAAACGAGGTCCCCAATAACATACTGAGGAGAAGGTCTTCTACGAAGGTCGTAGTACCTTTTTTGTTGACTATGAGCGTGTGATATGGTAGTATTGAGTAAACCCAAAGAGTCTTTTATTTGGGTAAGGTAATCCGAGGCTACTGGGTTACTCGATGGCAGGATGCGTGGTGGAAGAAGAGTGGGATGAAACCCATAGTTCAAGTAGAACGGACTTTGCTTCGTAGTACTGTGGGTTGCGTTGTTGTAAGCAAATTCCGCTAGAGGAAGGAGATCCACCCAATCATCCTGCAGGTATGATGTGTAGCAGCGTAGATATTGCTCAATGCACTGGTTGACTCTTTCAGTCTGTCCGTTGGTCTGAGGATGGTAGGGAGAAGTGAGCTTTCGCTCAATGCGTAAAATTTGACAAAGTGCTTGCCAAAATTTAGAGATAAATTGTGAACCACCGTCGGACAAAAGAGTCTTTGGAATTCTATGCAACTTGAACACATGTTTCATCAGTAGTTCCGCTGTTTGTTTGGATGAAGGTAGTCTACGGATAGCGATGAAATGTGCCATCTTTGTCAAGTGGTCCACTGACACTAGGATGGTATTAAATCCTTTGGAAGGTGGTAGTTCTACTATGAAATCTAAGGACACAACTTCCCATGGAACCTGGGGTATTGGTAGACTACAAAGTAGTCCAGATGGTTTTGTAGTGTCAATTTTGGACCTTGCACAGATGTCACATGAAGAAACAAATTTTTGTACAGACGTCTTCATATCAGGCCACCAAAACTGCCTGGTGAGTAAATTAAAGGTTTTCGTCATACCCATATGTCCTGCCATGGGTACATCATGCGATAACTCCAAGATCTTGGTGCGCATAGTAGGGGGTATGTAAAGTTTGTCATTGTAATAGAGGAAGCCTTCTGCATCAGTACTTAGTTGTGGTGGAGGTGAATCCATTCCTATACTGTGCAAAATCTCTTCCTTCAAGGATCGGACAACACCAATAATGCGTTCATAGGGTATTATGGGAATGGAAGGGATTTCGGCGCAGTTATCTTCGGTTAGTCGTGATAGCGCATCCGCTTTTTTATTTTTGTCTGCAGGCGTATAGGTCACTAAGAAATTAAATCTTAAAAAGAATAATGACCCTCGTACCTGCCGGTGGGAAAGAGTCTTGTTAGTCTGGAGGTATTGAAGGTTTTTATGATCTGTATATATGAGTATTGGTAACTGGGTACCTTCGAGCAGATGTCGCCAATTCTCCAGTGCCAGTTTTATGGCAAGCAACTCCTTTTCACCCACTGGGTAATTCACCTCTGGGCTGCTTAGTGATTTTGAAAAGAAAGCAACTGGGTGGAGTGATGAAGTGTTTGTTGGTCGTTGGGAGAGAACTGCTCCTACTGCCATATTTGACGCATCTACCTCCAGAATATATTGGAGGGATGGGTCTGGATGGCGTAGTATGGGAGCAGAAGTGAAGCTTGATTTTAACAAGCAGAAAGCTTGATTTGCTTCTTCTGACCATTTGAATGGTTTTTTTATACTTGTCAGTTGTGTGAGAGGTCTCACAATGGCGGAAAAGTTCTTGATGAACTTCCTATAGAAGTTCGAGAATCCTAGCAATCGCTGTAGGGCCTTACGAGTTGTTGGTATAGGCCAGTCCAGAATACAGGATATCTTACTCATATCCATCTTAATTCCAGTTTTGGATATGAAGTATCCTAGAAATAATATTTCTTCTTTATGAAATAGACATTTTTTTAATTTCACATATAGTCTATGTGAGAGCAGTCTGGACAACACAAGTCTTACATGTTTTATGTGTTCAGGCATCGATCGAGAATAGATAAGTATATCGTCTAGGTATACTACAACACAGACATCAAGTAAGTCTCTAAAGATGTAGTTTATGAATCTTTGGAAAGCTGCGGGAGCATTACATAGCCGAAATGGCATCACAAGATATTCAAATAATCCGTATCTGGTTCTGAATGCTGTTTTCCACTCATCCCCGTCACGGATTCGGATTAGGTTGTATGTCCCTTTCAGGTCTAATTTGGTGAAATAAGTAGCCCCACGCACTTGTTCAATGAGTTCAGGGATGAGCGGCAAAGAATAGCGATCCTTTATCGTAATCGTGTTTAATTGCCTATAATCGATAATAGGCCTGAGACTGGAATCCTTATTGCGGACAAAGAAAAGTCCTGCAGCAGTGGAAGAAGTAGAGGGTCTGATGAACCCTTTTGTCAAATTCTCATCCAAGTATTCCTTGAGGTGAGAAAGTTCATCCTGTGAAAGGGGATAAACATGACCGAAAGGCAATTTGCTGTTAGGGAGTAGATCGATAGTGCAATCGTAATCCTTATGGGGAGGCAACACTTGAGCATTTTTCTCAAGGAATACTTCGGACAGATCCTGATAGCATAGTGGTGCAATTTCATCTGACACCACAGACAGAATCTTCCCATAAGATGGGAGGTTACACGTATTCTCACAATAGTGAGAAGGGAAAACCAAAGTCCGTTTTTTCCAATCTATGATTGGTTGGTGTGTGTGTAACCAGGGAAGTCCCAAAATAATAGGAAAATGGGGTGAGGATAGTATATCAAAAGTGATGGTCTCCACATGTGACTCGTTGGTAGTGGCAAGGAGTGCCTGTGTCTGGTTGGTGATTGGACCAGAAGACAGTGGAATACCATTAATGAAACTAACAGAAACAGGTTTAAGCTTTGAAATAATAGGTATTTTATTTAAGGTAACAAAGCGTGTATCAATATAGTTTCCACAAGATCCAGTGTCGACCATAGCCTTGGTGGTGATCCTAGTTTGGTCCCACTGTAATATTAAATGAACAAAAAGATAGGGGTTAGAGAAGGAAGTCGTTAATCCTCCCAGCAAGACATGTGAACACTCACCCTCTTTTTTGTGAACAAGGGGACAGGTGCTTATCAAATGATCCGGGGATACGCAATACATGCAGAGATTTCTGGATGTTCTTCTAGCTCGTTCAGTAGTCGTTAAAGGTGGGCGTATGGTTCCTACCTCCATGGGAGTAGGGTCAACGGCCGAAATCCGAGAAGGACTAGACAATGGCATTCCCATCTTTTCAGCCCTTCTTTCTCGTAGTCGTCTGTCGATGTTGATACTTAGTTGTATCAAGGCCTCCAAGGTGCCAGGTAAATCCGCTCGGGCGAGCTCGTCTTTAACAGCTTCCGATAACCTGAGTCTGAACTGAGTTCGCAGAGATGTGTCATTCCACCCTGAATCAAGGGTCCATCTTTTGAACTCAGATACAAAGTCTTCTACAGGTCTCCTTCCTTGTTTCAAGGCCCTCAACTGCATATCAGCAGTACTCTGCCTATTGGGGTCATCGTATAAGCTGGTGAGTTCCGCTAGAAATAAGGAATAGGAGTTGAGAATCTGATCATTATTCTCAAAGAGAGAGTCTGCCCAGGCCCGTGGATCACCCGTCAAGTATGAAATAACGGTACAGACTTTTATTTGATCAGTGGGGTATGTACGAGGCTTTAACAAAAAAAAGCAATTGACATGCCTTTTTGAATTCCCGAAATTTTTTCCGGTCGCCTGTAAACACTAGAGGGGGGTTTATTTTAGGTTCAGGAGGCTGAACAGCAGTAAGCCGTGAGAGCTGGGTTACCTGCTGTGTCAGAGTCTGATTCTTTTCTTGTACGTCAGTCAGAGCAAGTATTAACGCTTTTACTTGTTGTGTTAATTGTGTCACTTGAGTGGGTAATTCTGCTGAATCCATTTTTAAGGTTCGTTCAATCTGTAACGCTCCTGCGTTTTTGTTATAGGCTGGATTTACAGCTGCAAAATCTCCACTCAGTAGTCATGTAGAGATGTGTTGAATACCAGATCCAACTCTCCAGGACTCATCACCGTGGGTCTGTCAGCTTCAACATACAGATATATACACACTCAATGAGATGTTCCTGGAGTGATAGGATGTATATGATAGTATGAAGGTGATGTGCTGAAGGGACAGGTGTGAACAGTGACAAGGATGGTAAGCACTTGATAGGTTTGTACAGGAGAGATAGCAATCTATGCAGCAGTGCAGATGATAGATGGTAGTAGACAGGAGAGCTAGCAATCTATGCAGCAGTGCAGATGATAGATGGTAGTAGTCTCAAGAGCTAGCAATCTATGTAACAGTGCAGATGATAGGATAGTATGGATAGGTAGTAACAGTCCTTAATGCAATAGTAGTAGTGTAAGTTATGGAGGTTTCCCCTGCGGGGTACTTATCACTATAGTATAGTAGTAGAAGGGTCCGGTGATGAGGAAGTGATCCAGTAGCGAGATACAGGGATCAGTAGCGAGGTTCGGGTCTGAGGAAGTGATCCTGGTAGCGAGATACAGGGATCTGTAGCGAGGTTCCACAGCGAGACACGCTTGTAAGCATAGATGCAAGGCAGGTTGAACGAACATGTGAGTGAGAACGCCGGCTGTTGAAATAGCCGCTCTGCGGCGCTCAGTGATGACAGCATCGGTCTTAAAGGTGTATGCGCACCTACCAGAAGAGAATGGTGGGACGCATACACGGAATGGAAAGTGGAATAAGGGTACCAGAGGTACCAGAACATTACAACAAGGGACCTGCAATCTCCTCTCCCGGTAACACTGGCTGGTGCTGAGCAGAGTCTAGCAGCCGTCTGTAGGCGATCTCCAGCTCCCATTCATGAATGGCCAGAAACTCCAAATCTTCCAGTGCCCAGAGCACTTCCGAGATGTTCAGGATCTTTTCTCTGGAATCCATAATTTTATCTAATCGCCACCCCCAGATCGCTCCCAAAGTTAGGGTCCTCTGACCACTTCTCTAATGACAGTCCCAGGCTGCCGTAGCCAAAGCCTTCTGTTGGCCTGTCGTCCGCTGACCATGGACACACTTGGGTTACATACCAGCGGAGGGCTCTGTAGCTCTCGTCCATTCGTATCTCCTCCTGGACCAGCCTGCCTAACTTTCCATTCCTTGTTCGATTTATCTCCCAAAACCAGCACCACAATCCATACTGCGACCAGTACCTTTCCTGGATGGAGGGGAGGATTTTTCCCTGGTGTCGCTGCTCACGGGCTAGCGTTTCTTTCCAGAGTTCCCAGCGGATTACATCATACCATCCTAGCAGGACCTTCTCTGACACCGGTCCCCTGTGCTGTATCCGCATCTCTCACAACCTCCTTCTGAATTCCTCTTCCATGGAGGCTGATATCTGTACCTCTCCTCTTCTGTGTTCCGGACGTTGGATCCCAGTGGAGGTTTGGATGTTCCAGACTGCAGGAAGCATCCCACCGCTTGCCACCAATGTAACGGAACCGCAACCCACACTGTACTTGTGGGCTTCCGTCAGTATACGGCTTCCTACAGTCTGGAACATAGATTGATATTCCAGCCACCCTACATACAAAACCAGCCCTAACTTAGCTTGTATGTGTCTGAAAACATCAACTTTTTTATTGAACAAGAAACAGACTTTTATACACTTGAGAAGTATGTCAGTCACTACATGAACAATGAGCCGAATATTTACCCAAAACATCACACAATGGTGAGATAACGAGGTACAGCTGACTCATGGCTAATCCCATCTAGACAAGGTTATTATTCCCCCCCATCCTACAATGCAATCCTGTCCAATGTCCCCCCATCCTACACATCCCCATCCCATCTGATGTCCCCCCCCCTCATCCTACATTGCCATCCCGTCTGATGCCCTCCATCCTACATTGCCGTCCAATGTCCCCCCATCCTACATTGCCATCCGATGTCCCCCCATCCTACATTGCCGCCCGATGTCCCCCCATCCTACATTGCCATCTGATGTCCCCCCCATCCTACATTGCCATCCGATGTCCCCCCATCCTACATTGCCATCTGATGTCCCCCCCATCCTACATTGCCATCTGATGTCCCCCCCATCCTACATTGCATCCGATGTCCCCCCATCCTACATTGCCGTCCGATGTCCCCCCATCCTACATTGCCGTCCGATGTCCCCCCATCCTACATTGCCATCCAACGTCCCCCCATCCTACATTGCCATCCAACGTCCCCCCATCCTACATTGCCGTCCGACGTCCCCCCATCCTACATTGCCATCCAACGTCCCCCCATCCTACATTGCCATCCAACGTCCCCCCATCCTACATTGCCGTCCGACGTCCCCCCATCCTACATTGCCATCAAACGTTCCCCCATCCTACATTGCCGTCCGATGTCCCCCCATCCTACATTGCCGTCCTATGTCCCCCCCATCCTACATTGCCATCCAATGTCCCCCCCCCATCCTACATTGCCGTCCGATGTCCCCCCATCCTACATTGCCATCCGATGTCCCCCCATCCTACATTGCCATCCGATGCCCCCCCATCCTACATTGCCGTCCGATGTCCCCCCATCCTACATTGCCATCCGATGTCCCCCCATCCTACATTGCCATCCGATGTCCCCCATCCTACATTGCTGTCCGATGTCCCCCCCCATCCTACATTGCCATCCGATGTCCCCCCCATCCTACATTGCCGTCCGATGTCCCCCCCATCCTACATTGCCGTCCGATGTCCCCCCATCCTACATTGCCGTCCGATGTCCCCCCATCCTACATTGCCATCCGATGCCCCCCCATCCTACATTGCCGTCCGATGTCCCCCCATCCTACATTGCCGTCCGATGTTCCCCCATCCTACATTGCCATCCGATGTCCCCCCATCCTACATTGCATCCAATGTCCCCCCCATCCTACATTGCCATCCGATGTCCCCCCCATCCTACATTGCCATCCGATGTCCCCCCCATCCTACATTGCATCTGATGTCCCCCCCATCCTACATTGCCATCCAACGTCCCCCCATCCTACATTGCCATCCGATGTCCCCCCATCCTACACTGCTATCTGATGTCCCCCCATCCTACATTGCCATCCGATGTCCCCCCATCCTACATTGTCGTCCGATGTCCCCCCCCCATCCTACATTGCCATCCGATGTCCCCCCCATCCTACATTGCCGTCCGATGTCCCCCCCATCCTACATTGCTGTCCGATGTCCCCCCATCCTACATTGCCGTCCGATGTCCCCCCCATCCTACATTGCCATCCGATGCCCCCCCATCCTACATTGCCGTCCGATGTCCCCCCATCCTACATTGCCGTCCGATGTTCCCCCATCCTACATTGCCATCCGATGTCCCCCCATCCTACATTGCCGTCCGATGTCCCCCCATCCTACATTGCCGTCCGATGTCCCCCCATCCTACATTGCCATCCGATGTCCCCCCATCCTACATTGCCATCCGATGTCCCCCCATCCTACATTGCCGTCCGATGTCCCCCCATCCTACATTGCCGTCCGATGCCCCCTCCTACGGTCCCATCTCATGTCGCACAAAACACTGCAGATGGAGAGAAGGGGGGGGGGGTAAATGTGGAGGAAAACACAATTGTATTCCGCTTCGCCATGATAAGAAATAATTCTAATTTATTGAGTTTCTCTGTGAATATAAAATGTAATTGCAGGAAAACCGAGGAGAGAATGAAATGATTCCGATATTACCGGAGAGTTCCGGAATCTTCCTCTTCTTTCTGTTGGAGTTCATCAAAGATTTATCAGAGAAATAATCGAGGGAGGAGAATTATCGATCGTCACGCAGAGTGCAAATATCCGATGTTTCCTGCTAGATGGAGAATCCTGAAGTATCCTGAACCCTCCGACGGCGTTCCCGGGAATAACGGGAAAAATCCGGATTATTATCACTGTGCTCCGCATTCGGGAATGTACAGAAATAAAAGTCACATCGATCGCCGGGCAGAGGACAGCGACTAATGTGTGCGATCTTCACCTCATCCTCCTCCTCCGTGCGATCCTCGTCTCCTCCACCGTGCAATCCTCATCCTCCTCCGTGCGATCCTCGTCTCCATCTCCGTGCGATCCTCATCCTCCTCCGTGCGATCCTCATCCTCCTCCGTGCGATCCTCGTCTCCATCTCCGTGCGATCCTCGTCTCCTCCTACGTGCGATCCTCATCCTCCTCCGTACGATCCTCATCGTCCTCCGTGCAATCCTCATCCTCCTCCGTGCGATCCTCCTTTCCTATGTGCGATCCTCATCCTCCTCCGTGCGATCCTCGTCTCTATCTCCGTGCGATCCTCGTCTCCTCCTACGTGCGATCCTCATCCTCCTCCGTGCAATCCTCATCCTCCTCCGTGCGATCCTCCTCTCCTCCTACGTGCGATCCTCGTCTCCATCTCCGTGCGATCCTCGTCTCCTCCTACGTGCGATCCTCATCCTCCTCCGTGCGATCCTCGTCTCCTCCTACGTGCGATCCTCATCCTCCTCCGTGCGATCCTCGTCTCCATCTCCGTGCGATCCTCATCCTCCTCCGTGCGATCCTCATCGTCCTCCGTGCAATCCTCATCCTCCTCCGTGCGATCCTCGTCTCCTCCTACATGCGATCCTCCTCCGTGCGATCCTCGTCTCTATCTCCGTGCAATCCTCATCCTCCTCCGTGCGATCCTCGTCTCCTCCTCCGTGCGATCCTCATCCTCCTCCGTGCGATCCTCGTCTCCTCCTCCATGCGATCCTCATCCTCCTCCGTGCGATCCTCATCCTCCTCCTCCGTGTGATCCTCATCCTCCTCCGTGCGATCCTCGTCTCCTCCTCCATGCGATCCTCGTCTCCTCCTCCGTGTGATCCTCGTCTCCTCCTCCGTGCGATCCTCCTCTCCTCCTACGTGCGATCCTCCTCTCCTCCTACATGTGATCCTCATCCTCCTCTGTGCGATCCTCGTCTCCTCCTCCGTGCGATCCTCGTCTCCTCCTCCGTGCGATCCTCGTCTCCTCCTATGTGCAATCCTCATCCTCCTCTGTGCAATCCTCATCTCCTCCTCCATGTGATCCTCGTCCTCCTCCTCCGTGCGATCCTCATCCTTCTCTGTGCGATCGTCGTCCTCCTTCTCCGTCGTGCGATCCTCTTCCTCCTCCTCTTCCATGCGATCCTTGTCCTCCTCCGTGCGATCCTCGTCCTCCTCCTCCTCCGTGTGATCCTCGTCCTCCTCCGTGCAATCCTCGTCTCCTCCTCCGTGTGATCCTCGTCCTCCTCCTCCTCCATGCGATCCTCGTCCTCCTCCTCCGTGCGATCCTCGTCCTCCTCCTCTTCCGTGCAATCCTCGTCCTCCTCCGTGCGATCCTCGTCTCCTCCTCCGTGCGATCCTCATCCTCCTCCGTGCGATTGTTATCTCCTCCTCCATGCGATCGTTGTCCTCCTCCATGCGATCCTCGTCTCCTCCTCCTCCATTCGATCCTCATCTCCTCCTCCTCCATGCGATCCTCGTATCCTCCTCCTCCATGCGATCCTCGTATCCTCCTCCTCCATGCGATCCTCGTATCCTCCTCCTCCATGCGATCCTCGTCTCCTCCTCCATGCGATCCTCGTCTCCTCCTCCATGCGATCCTCGTCCTCCTCCTCCTCCATGTGATCCTCGTCTCCTCCTCCTCCATGCGATCCTCGTCTCCTCCTCCATGCGATCCTCGTCTCCTCCTCCATGCGATCCTCGTCTCCTCCATGCGATCCTCGTCTCCTCCTCCATGCGATCCTCGTCTCCTCCTCCTCCATGCAATCCTCGTCTCATCCTCCTCCATGCGATCCTCGTCCTCCTCCTCCTCCATGCGATCCTTGTCTCCTCCTCCTCCATGCGATCCTCATCTCCTCCTCCTCCATGCGATCCTCGTCTCCTCCTCCTCCATGCGATCCTCGTCTCCTCCTCCTCCATGCGATCCTCGTCTCCTCCTCCATGCGATCTCTGTGTAATCTGGGCCAGGTGTGTAGAATGGATAAATGAATTTGGTTTTGTTTCGGATAGATTTGTGATGTCACTCCTTTCATTTCGGGATTCTAACAAATTCCACATTTCCGGAAACAATCAGAATTCTGTGTAGAGAAATCGCCTGACAAATCCCTAATGATGACTCCTCAGCAGCTGTCAGCGGGATTCTCCAATCCATACCAGGCCACACCCCCTCCCCTCCCCCCACCCAAACCACCTTGTCTACCCCGACTCATTCACCCAAAAAAGTCAGTTAATAAAAACACAACAAGACAAGTCCTTTATAAAAAAAAAAAAAAGCCATTAACCACCACGACTCCTCCCATCGCGGGACATAAACCTAGGGGTGGGGCTACCCGGCAACATAACCAGGGGAATGGATATAAAATAACTCGATGTAATATAACAATGTAACATTGTGCCGCACCTCTATGATTGATTTATAATGTTACTAATCTCTTCAACCCCCCCCCAGTATAACAGAATATAATGTTCTTATTGCCTCCCCCCCCCCCCGTACAACAGAATATAATGTTCTTATTGCCCCCCCCCCCCAGTATTACAGAATATAATGTTCTTATCCCCCCCCAGTACAACAGAATATAATGTTCTTATTGCCTCCCCCCCCCCCCGTACAACAGAATATAATGTTCTTATTGCCCCCCCCCAGTATTACAGAATATAATGTTCTTATTGCCCCCCCCCCAGTATTACAGAATATAATGTTCTTATTGCCCCCCCCCAGTATTACAGAATATAATCTTATCCCCCCCCAGTACAACAGAATATAATGTTCTTATTGTCCCCCCCCCCCGTACAACAGAATATAATGTTCTTATTGCCCCCCCCCCAGTATTACAGAATATAATGTTCTTATCCCCCCCCCAGTACAACAGAATATAATGTTCTTATTGCCTCCCCCCCCCCGTACAACAGAATATAATGTTCTTATTGCCCCCCCCCAGTATTACAGAATATAATGTTCTTATTGCCCCCCCCCCAGTATTACAGAATATAATGTTCTTATTGCCCCCCCCCAGTATTACAGAATATAATCTTATCCCCCCCCAGTACAACAGAATATAATGTTCTTATTGTCCCCCCCCCCCGTACAACAGAATATAATGTTCTTATTGCCCCCCCCCCAGTATTACAGAATATAATGTTCTTATCCCCCCCCCAGTACAACAGAATATAATGTTCTTATTGCCCCCCCCCCCCCAGTATTACAGAATATAATGTTCTTATTGTCCCCCCCCCCCAGTACAACAGAATATAATGTTCTTATTGCCCCCCCCCCCCAGTATTACAGAATATAATGTTCTTATTGCCCCCCCCCCCAGTATAACAGAATATAATGTTCTTATTGTCCCCCCCCCCCAGTATAACAGAATATAATGTTCTTATTGCCCCCCCCCCCCAGTATTACAGAATATAATGTCCTTATTGCCCCCTGTGATGGTACTCACTGTCACTGGGAATGAAGGACAGATACGTAATGGTTTGGATTGCTTCAAATGGGAGAGTAATGTTTATCAACAATATCTCTCAGGAAATATGAAGATTAATCCCACTTTACACTGTGAGACCTATAGACTGCTGCCATGGAGTCTGTGACTCCTAAATAATCATAGCAATACATAGATGTGTATTCCATGGACTTCAATGTAGGATACGGACAGTCTGATACTGGCAGGCTCACCCTATTGTCTGTGTATTGAGGTGTGATGTGGATTCTGGTAAGCCTGTCTGTCCCATTGTTAAATGTTAATGAACTCACATATTGTTTCTGTCCAGATGGCTAGATAATTAGTTCAGGTTAATTCTATTTCTGTATACAATTTCATCTGAATATGATAATGTAATCAGGCAACCCCTGACCTGTGTGGAGTAATTTGATCAGGAAGGGGATGTGCTCATGTTTGTATAAATTGAGTGTGAAACTGTTCAATAAACGGGAAGGTTCCAAAACTTGTACAAGGTAAGTTGTCAGCTAGCTTTGTATGGGGCGGCTGGGAAAATCTGATATCTATGTTCACAACTACAAGGAAGCCGTATATTGACGGAAGTCCACAAGCACAGTGTGGGTCGGCGGTTGCGTTACACCCCCCAGTATAACAGAATATAATGTTCTTATTACCCCCCCAGTATAACAGAATATAATGTTCTTATTACCCCCCCAGTATAACAGAATATAATGTTTTTATTGCCCCCCCTCGCAGTATAACAGAATATAATGTTCTTATTGCCCCCCCCCCAGTATAACAGAATATAATATTCTTATTGCCCCCCCCCGCAGTATAACAGAATATAATATTCTTATTGCCCCCCCCAGTATAACAGAATATAATATTCTTATTGCCCCCCCCCCCCCCGCAGTATAACAGAATATAATGTTCTCCCATCACTTCTCCCTCTAGTGGCGGGAACTGTCATGGCGTCCTCCCGGTACTCCTACCTCGGATCCCTGAGCCGGCCGCCATTGAGGAGGTCCAATCACCTGGTCCGGAGTTTGTATGAACTGGAGAAGATTCTCTATACTGGGAAGACGATCCGGAATCACGCCGATGAAGTGTGGCCAAGACTCTACCTAGGAGATCAGTGAGTATTTCACCCCTTCACTGCCATTGATGTAAAGTTTTTGTCTTTGCACACATTTAGGCCTGAAGATTACATAACCCCCCCCCCCTCCCAAACATGATATATTTCCTGAAAGCCGAGACCCTGGAGAATAAAATGGTGGAAGTTCCAATTTCTTTTTCATGTCACATATTAGCCCAACAATTTATGAAACTCAAATTTTTAGGAAAAATACACTAAAGGTGATTTTAAGGTCACCCAATACGTTACCCTTTTTTTGGGGGGGAAGGGGCTAAAATATAAAAGACGAGGTTACACCGAGTAGATAGATACCTGAAAATTGTGTGCGCCTCTGAAACCACCAAAGTTCAGTACCCGATATTTTCCATAGGGGGCGCTATAAAAGTTCCCCACACACACACACAGGTCATCAGTTTTGTGATCACTGTGTATAATGGGCCCGGAATGATTTGTCTCCCTCCTGTAACGCAATCCGGGCCGGTTCACACCACATGCGGTCCATTGCGTTTTTCTTTATTTTCCTGCATCAAAAAATGCATGGATAGCGGATTGTATGGTTTCCAATGGCAGAGTTCACACCAGTGCGGTCAGTGCCAGAATAAAGGAGAACATGCAGCATTTTTTTCTGTACTGGATTGTACTGAAACGTGGCAAAACGCATCAAAAATGCATCGAACTCCCAGTACAGTGAAAGGAAAAAGCATCTGGAATGCATCAAAAACGTGTAGCGCTACCCCCGCAGGAGCCGCTGGGGAATATGTTGTTACACACAGAGTGAGAGATTTCACACATTTGATGATTATGGCTTCCAGCGAGTGACACCCCAAAATTCACCATCTCAGAAAATTAGAATATTACATAAAACCAATAAAATAAAAGGATTTATAATACAGAAATGTGATGCACTCAATACTCGGTCGGGGCTCCTTTTGCATGAATTACGGCATCAATGCGGCGTGGCATGGAGGCGGGCATGGAGGCGTGGTATGGAGGTGTGGCATGGAGGCGTGGCATGGAGGTGTGGCATGGAGGCGTGGTATGGAGGTGTGGCATGGAGGCGTGGCATGGAGGTGTGGCATGGAGGCGGGGCATGGAGGTGTGGCATGGAGGCGTGGCATGGAGGCGTGGCATGGAGGCGATCAGCCTGTGGCACCGCTGAGGTGTTATGGAAGCTCAGGTTGCTTTGATAGCGGCCTTCACCTCCTCTGCATTGTTGGGTCTGGTGTCTCATCTTCATCTTGACAATCCCCCACAGATTCTCTATGGGGTTTAGGTCAGGTGAGTTTGCTGACCAATCAAGCACAGTGATCCCATGAACATGTGACCAGGTATTGGTAGGTTTGGCAGTGTGGGCGGTGCCAAGTCCTGCTGGAAAATGAAATCAGCATCTCCATAAAGCCGGTCAGCAGAGGGAAGCATGAAGAGCTCGAGAATTTACTGCTAGAGGGCGGAGCTGAGTGACTTTGGTGGACCAACACCAGCAGATGACTCCCCAAATCATCACTGAGTGTGGAAACTTCACACTGGACCTCATGCAACTTGGATTCTGTGCCCCTGCACTCCTCCTCCAGACTCTGGGACCTTCATTTCCACATGAAATGCAAAATTGTCCACAATCACTGATGATTCGAGGAGCCGTGTCATCTGCTGGTTTTGGTCCTCTGTGTTTTATTTTGATATTCTAATTTTGAGACACATCTGTACATCTTCTCTTCTACCTCCAGTGCAGTCTTGCTGGTAGAACTACAACTCCCAGGACCAGCTAGTTCGATCCAAAGCAGACTCAGTCAGATCCTTGTGAATGCCCTTTGCAGGCAGGGACTGCGGACCCCTTTGGCAGAAAGAGAGGTCTTTGGTGCTCGCTGTCCTCTTCCTGAGGCTACTGAACCCAGCACCACCTCTTCAGGCATTGCCATCCCGCCTGGCTGCAGCTGCCCCTTTTATTAGCCCTCCTGGCTACTTCTCCACAGTCCTCCCAGACTGACTCTGCATCCATTCTAGACGGCTTGCACCCAGTCCCTCCAGTCCTATGACTGTACCACTCACCAGCCCTCCTGGCTGTCTTCCTCCCCTGGAGATTTGCCCAGCAATGTTCTCCTGCTGTCCTCTCTTTACTCCCGTGCCTCCTGGTCACAATCGCTCTGTGTGCCATGAGAAGGGGCCCCTTCCACACCCAAGCCCAGGCCTGAGTCCCCCCCTCCCAGACTAGAGGGCTCCTCTCAAAGGCCTCCGACAGCCTAATCCTTCATATCCATCTTCCACCTGAACTTAACACTGCCCCGAGTTGGGTTTACGCCGAGTATTTTGAGGGTGGCCTGCCCCATGCCAGCCCATCTATTGGGGATTGGTCAGGGCCCTCATGAATACTCCAGACAGCTCCTCCCAACTGCTTCTGGAATCTTCTCCAAGGTTCCAGCAAGCTGGGAGGAGTCACCAGAGAAGCTGCTGCTGAGTCATACCAGCCTCCCTGAGTCCCTCAAACCCTGACCCGGATTAACACACCGGCCTGGCTGCCAAGCCTGACCATTTACCTACACAGAAATCCTAACACTACCACTTTAGCAACACTAGGGGGAGCTACAAACATGTTAAAAATGATCACGCAGAAACATCTCCGGAATGGATATTAAAGCTTCAATGTTTTGGGATGTTTCTGTGTGAAGCTAAAGGGCCAGCATGACTGCCAGGCAACTGGCATTTTCCAGGAGACCAGCAATGAGAACCTCCCATGGTTTCCTTTAAACAAACTCCACGGCTCGTTGATAATACTGCGGGAAAAAAAAAAAATGATTTTGATGTTTTTCATCACAAACTAAATATAGAAAAAAATAACTCAGCCGTCCAAAAATCCGATCAGAAAAATCTTCTGAGAGGGAAGAGACCAGAAAATGGGGCGTTTCCGATGAATAGACGGCTCTCCGTGTATCCGGAGTCTGCGCCACCCAGCGTGCATCTATAGGATACATTCACCTATTGTAACACGTTACAGATTCACCAACTCCTCCCCTCCCCCCATCCCCCATTTCAACAGTGACCTGGGGATCTTCTCCCCCCACTTACTGTCACAATAAAAAAAAAACGTGGCCTTGTGGGGCTCTGCCCACCCAGCCGCATCACTTATTCAGAGTTCTGTGAATGGGAGAACTACAACTACCAACATCCTCTGCAGCTGTCAGTTACATTGTTACATAATTATTCTGGACAAAATTCCATCCAGTTCAACCAAAAACTAAAACCGCAGATGAGCTCTTTATTAGTTCATTGATCCTTCCTGACCATGTAACCCCCACCCTGCCCCACAAGCGGGCAGATACACCGACAATTCTGCAGGAGTCCTGCATGGCACCCCCCTACCCCCATCTGCTGATCACCCCCTGCCCCCCATCTGCTTTTCACCCCCCTGCCCCTCATCTGCTGATCACCCCCTGCCCCTCATCTGCTGATCACCCCCTGCCCCCCATCTGCTTTTCACCCCCCTGCCCCTCATCTGCTGATCACCCCCTGCCCCTCATCTGCTGATCACCCCCTGCCCCCATCTGCTTTTCACCCCCCTGCCCCTAATCTGCTGATCACCCCCTGCCCCCCATCTGCTGATCACCCCCTGCCCCCCATCTGCTTTTCACCCCCCTGCCCCTCATCTGCTGATCACCCCCTGCCCCTCATCTGCTGATCACCCCCTGCCCCCATCTGCTGATCACCCCCTGCCCCCCATCTGCTGATCACCCCCTGCCCCCCTGTCTGCTGATCACCCCCTGCCCCCCATCTGCTGATCACCCCCCTGCCCCTCATCTGCTGATCACCCCCTGCCCCCCATCTGCTGATCACCCCCTGCCCCCCATCTGTTGATCACACCCTGCACCCCATCTGCTTTTCACCCCCCTGCCCCTCATCTGCTGATCACCCCCTGCCCCCATCTGCTGATCACCCCCTGCCCCCATCTGCTGATCACCCCCTGCCCCCCATCTGCTAATCACCCCCTGCCCCCATCTGCTTTTCACCCCCCTGCCCCTCATCTGCTGATCACCCCCTGCCCCCCATCTGCTGATCACCCCCTGCCCCCCATCTGCTTTTCACCCCCCTGCCCCCCATCTGCTGATCACCCCCTGCCCCCCGTCTGCTGATCACCCCCTGCCCCCCCGTCTGCTGATCACCCCCTGCCCCCCATCTGCTTTTCACCCCCCTGCCCCTCATCTGCTGATCACCCCCTGCCCCCCATCTGCTGATCACCCCCTGCCCCCATCTGCTGATCACCCCCTGCCCCCATCTGCTGATCACCCCCTGCCCCCCATCTGCTAATCACCCCCTGCCCCCATCTGCTTTTCACCCCCCTGCCCCTCATCTGCTGATCACCCCCTGCCCCCCATCTGCTGATCACCCCCTGCCCCCCATCTGCTTTTCACCCCCCTGCCCCCCATCTGCTGATCACCCCCTGCCCCCCCGTCTGCTGATCACCCCCTGCCCCCCATCTGCTTTTCACCCCCCTGCCCCTCATCTGCTGATCACCCCCTGCCCCCCATCTGCTGATCACCCCCCGCCCCCCCATCTGCTGATCAAACCCTGCACCCCATCTGCGGATCACACCCTACCCCCATCTGCTGATCACACCCTGCCCCCCATCTGCTGATGACCCCCTGCCCCCCCATCTGCTGATCACCCCCCGCCCCCCATCTGCTGATCACACCCTGCACCCCATCTGCTGATCACCCCCTACCCCCATCTGCTGATCACACCCTGCACCCCATCTGCTGATCACCCCCTACCCCCCATCTGCTGATCACCCCCTGCCCCCCATCTGCTGATCACACCCTACCCCCATCTGCTGATCACCCCCTGCCCCCCATCTGCTGATCACCCCCTACCCCCCATCTGCTGATCACCCCCTGCCCCCCATCTGCTGATCACTCCCTACCCCCCATCTGCTGATCACCAAGGGCCGTCTTTAACACAGTGCAAAAGGGGCAGCTGCCCTGGGCCCAGTCATTGTTGTTGGGCCCAAAGCAACTTGAGCCCTCACTGCCTGCAAATAGTTGATAAGTGGATTTAGGGGGGGGCCAAAGAAAATATTTGCCCAAGGTCCAATCAATATTAAAGACGGCCCTGTGATCACCCCCTGCCCCCCATCTGCTGATCACCCCCTACCCCCCCATCTGCTGATCACCCCCTACCCCCCATCTGCTGATCACCCCCCTGCCCCCCTATCTTCTGATCACCCCCTGCCCCCATCTGCTGATCACCCCCTGCCCCCCCATCTGCTGATCACCCCCCTGCCCCCTATCTTCTGATCACCCCCTGCCCCCATCTGCTGATCACCCCCTGCCCCCCCCCATCTGCTGATCACCCCTGCCCCCCATCTGCTGATCACCCCCTGCCCCCCATCTTCTGACCACGGGTGCAATGCTCTCCGGGCTCTCAGTAAAAAATGTAATTAAAAAAAAATTAATAAATGCACATTTTTACCTGCAAAATGGTTTGAATTTATTACTATTGTTACAATTGTGAATTTCTTCTTCTCCATTAATGAAGATTTCCATCACTCTACAAATTATACTCCATGGGATCTCCAGGAATTCTTCACAACCAATAAAAAATGCAATAAGGGGGAAAACCACTAGATGGCGATATACACCCAGAAATGAAATCTATTTATTACAGGTACTTATATAGAGCCATCCATTTATGCAGCGCGTCACATATATATAACATTTACATCAGACCCCGCCCCCAAGTATATTATTATTAAGTATATTATTGGATGAGAATTAGGGAGCTGGAATATACCAGAAGAAATTCATTTCCTTTTAGATTGTAAGCTCTAACGAGCAGGGCCTTCTGATTCCTTTTGTTCCAAATTGTAGTGTAACTGTAATGTCTGCCCTCATTTTGTTAAGCGCTGCGCAAACTGTTGGCGCTATATAAATCCTGTATAATAATAATAATAATAATATCTTCTATATGACATATATTCAACATGAGGATTCAGAAAGGAAATAATAATAAATTAAATTAATGCATTATAGGGAAACCCCACTAGGTGGCAGTATACACTCAGATATAAAATACACTGCATGGTGCAAAGTATTGGGGCGCCTTTACATTCACAATAACTTTTTTATTTTTTAAGCAAACAATTGCTTTTTATTGAAAAATATAAGTGATAGATAAATAGCGGGTATACGGATATATAAGTAGCGGGTATACAGATATATAAGTAGCGGGTATACGGATATATAAGTAGCGGGTATACAGATATATATAAGTAGTTGGTATACGGATATATAAGTAGCGGGTATACAGATATATAAATAGTGGGTATACAGATATATAAGTAGCGGATATACGGATATATAAGTAGCGGGTATACAGATATATAAGTAGCGGGTATACGGATATATAAGTAGCGGGTATACAGATATATAAGTAGCGGGTATACGGATATATAAGTAGCGGGTATACAGATATATAAGTAGTTGGTATACGGATATATAAGTAGCGGGTATACAGATATATAAGTAGCGGGTATACGGATATATAAATAGTGCGTATACGGATATATAAGTAGCTGGTATACAGATATATAAGTAGTGGGTATACGGATATATAAGTAGTGGGTATACGGATATATAAGTAGTGGGTATACGGATATATAAATAGTGCGTATACGGATATATAAGTAGCTGGTATACAGATATATAAGTAGTGGGTATACGGATATATAAGTAGTGGGTATACGGATATATAAGTAGCGGGTATACGGATATATAAGTAGTGGGTATACAGATATATAAGTAGCGGGTATACGGATATATAAGTAGCGGGTATACGGATATATACAGTGGGTACGGAAAGTATTCAGACCCCCTTAAATTTTTCACTCTTTGTTATATTGCAGCCATTCTTCTTCCTCATGAATGTACACATAGCACCCCATACTGACAGAAAAACACAGAATTGTTGACATTGTTGCAGATTTATTAAAAAAGAAAAACTGAAATATCACATGGTCCTAAGTATTCAGACCCTTTGCTGAGACACTCATATATTTAACTCAGGTGCTTTCCATTTCTTCTGATCATCCTTGAGATGGTTCTACACCTTCATTTGAGTCCAGCTGTGTTTGATTATACTGATTGGACTTGATTAGGAAAGCCACACACCTGTCTATATAAGACCTTCCAGATCACAATGCATGTCAGAGCAAATGAGAATCATGAGGTCAAAGGAACTGCCTGAAGAGCCCAGAGACAGAATTGTGGCAAGGCACAGATCTGGCCAAGGTTACAAAAAGATTTCTGCTGCACTTAAGGTTCCTAAGAGCACAGTGGCCTCCATAATCCTCAAATGGAAGACGTTTGGGACGACCAGAACCCTTCCTAGAGCTGGCCGTCCGGCCAAACTGAGCTATCGGGGGAGAAGAGCCTTGGTGAGAGAGGTAAAGAAGAACCCAAAGATCACTGTGGCTGAGCTCCAGAGATGCAGTCAGGAGATGGGAGAAAGTTGTAGAAAGTCAACCATCACTGCAGCCCTCCACCAGTCGAGGCTTTATGGCAGAGTGGCCCGATGGAAGCCTCTCCTCAGTGTAAGACACATGAAAGCCCGCATGGAGTTTGCTAAAAAAAAACACCTGAAGGACTCCAAGATGGTGAGAAATAAGATTCTCTGGTCTGATGAGACCAAAATAGAACTTTTTGGCCTTAATTCTAAGCGGTATGTGTGGAGAAAACCAGGCACTGCTCATCACCTGTCCAATACAGTCCCAACAGTGAAGCATGGTGGTGGCAGCATCATGCTGTGGGGGTGTTTTTCAGCTGCAGGGACAGGACGACTGGTTGCAATCGAGGGAAAGATGAATGCGGCCAAGTACAGGGATATCCTGGACAAAAACCTTCTCCAGAGTGCTCTGGACCTCAGACTGGGCCGAAGGTTTACCTTCCAACAAGACAATGACCCTAAGCACACAGCTAAAATAACGAAGGAGTGACTTCACAACAACTCCGTGACTGTTCTTGAATGGCCCAGCCAGAGCCCTGACTTAAACCCAATTGAGCATCTCTGGAGAGACCTAAAAATGGCTGTCCACCAACGTTTACCATCCAACCTGACAGAACTGGAGAGGATCTGCAAGGAGGAATGGCAGAGGATCCCCAAATCCAGGTGTGAAAGACTTGTTGCATCTTTCCCAAAAAGACTCCTGGCTGTATTAGATCAAAAGGGGGCTTCTACTAAATACTGAGCAAAGGGTCTGAATACTTAGGACCATGTGATATTTCAGTTTTTCTTTTTTAATAAATCTGCAACAATGTCAACAATTCTGTGTTTTTCTGTCAGTATGGGGTGCTATGTGTACATTCATGAGGAAGAAGAATGAACTTAAATGATTTTAGCAAATGGCTGCAATATAACAAAGAGTGAAAAATTTAAGGGGGTCTGAATACTTTCCGTACCCACTGTAAGTAGCGGGTATACGGATAGATAAGTAGCGGGTATACGGATATATAAGTAGTGGGTATACGGATATATAAGTAGTGGGTATACGGATATATAAGTAGCGGGTATACGGATATATAAGTAGTTGGTATACGGATATATAAGTAGCGGGTATACGGATATATAAGTAGCGGGTATACAGATATATAAGTAGTTGGTATACGGATATATAAGTAGCGGGTATACGGATATATAAGTAGCGGGTATACAGATATATAAATAGGGGGTATACGGATATATAAGTAGTTGGTATACGGATAAATAAGTAGTGGGTATACGGATATATAAGTAGCGGGTATACAGATATATAAATAGGGGGTATACGGATATATAAGTAGTTGGTATACGGATAAATAAGTAGTGGGTATACGGATATATAAGTAGCGGGTATACGGATATATAAGTAGCGGGTATACGGATAGATAAGTAGCGGGTATACGGATATATAAGTAGCGAGTATACGGATATATAAGTAGCGGGTATACGGATATATAAGTAGCGGGTATACGGATATATAAGTAGCGAGTATACGGATATATAAGTAGCGGGTATACGGATATATAAGTAGCGGGTATACGGATATATAAGTAGCGGGTATACGGATATATAAGTAGCGGGTATACTGATATATAAGTAGCGGGTATACGGATAGATAAGTAGCGGGTATACGGATATATAAGTAGCGGGTATACGGATATATAAGTAGTTGGTATACGGATATATAAGTAGCGGGTATACAGATATATAAGTAGCGGGTATACGGATATATAAGTAGCGGGTATACGGATAGATAAGTAGCGGGTATACGGATATATAAGTAGCGAGTATACGGATATATAAGTAGCGGGTATACGGATATATAAGTAGCGGGTATACGGATATATAAGTAGCGGGTATACTGATATATAAGTAGCGGGTATACGGATAGATAAGTAGCGGGTATACGGATAGATAAGTAGCGGGTATACGGATAGATAAGTAGCGGGTATACGGATATATAAGTAGCGAGTATACGGATATATAAGTAGCGGGTATACGGATATATAAGTAGCGGGTATACGGATATATAAGTAGCGGGTATACGGATATATAAGTAGCGGGTATACTGATATATAAGTAGCGGGTATACGGATAGATAAGTAGCGGGTATACGGATAGATAAGTAGCGGGTATACGGATAGATAAGTAGCGGGTATACGGATAGATAAGTAGCGGGTATACGGATATATAAGTAGCGGGTATACGGATAGATAAGTAGCGGGTATACGGATATATAAGTAGCGGGTATACGGATATATAAGTAGCGGGTATACGGATATATAAGTAGTGGGTATACAGATATATAAGTAGCGGGTATACGGATATATAAGTAGCGGGTATACGGATATATAAGTAGCGGGTATACGGATAGATAAGTAGCGGGTATACAGATAGATAAGTAGCGGGTATACAGATAGATAAGTAGCGGGTATACAGATAGATAAGTAGCGGGTATACAGATAGATAAGTAGCGGGTATACAGATAGATAAGTAGCGGGTATACAGATAGATAAGTAGCGGGTATACAGATAGATAAGTAGCGGGTATACGGATAGATAGGTAGCGGATATACGGATATATGAATAGTGGGTATATGGATATATAAATAGCGGGTATACGGATAGATAGGTAGCGGGTATACGGATATATAAGTAGCGGGTATACGGATAGATAGGTAGCGGGTATACGGATATATAAGTAGCGGGTATACGGATAGATAGGTAGCGGGTATACGGATAGATAGGTAGCGGGTATACGGATAGATAAGTAGCGGGTATACGGATATATAAGTAGCGGGTATACGGATAGATAGGTAGCGGGTATACGGATAGATAGGTAGCGGGTATACGGATATATAAGTAGCGGGTATACGGATAGATAGGTAGCGGGTATACGGATAGATAAGTAGCGGGTATACGGATAGATAAGTAGCGGGTATACAGGGGTTACACTTTCCAAAGAAAAGGAGGAGTTATTCCATCACACAAGACAAGTCCATGCATTCCCCATTATAGAGAGAGAAGAAACATTCCACAATCTGCGATAAAATAGAGAAAAGTCGTCTCCCTAACAGAAAATTGAACAATTAACAATCCAATCATAGCTGCCAAATTTTTCCACACTTCTGAGGGCGCTTCCTGGTAATATGTCAGTTTGTACATCGGTAGAACCCCGTTTACGATTGATTCCAAAGAAGAAATTGGGGGGGGGGGGGGCGTAGTGCAACAAATATGATATCAATAGCTTGCTATACCTGGATTGTTCATCGTCATGGACTCCCAGCAGTGCCAGGTCAGGGGTACAGGGGAGAGAAAGCTGTACACGGGTATTGATGAGATCAAATACGGCCATCCAAAACGGTGCTACCCGAGGGCGTGTCCAAACGGTGCTATCCGAGGGCGTGTCCAAACGGTGCTACCAGAGGGCATGTCCAAAACAGTGCTACCCGAGGGCGTGTACAAAACGGTGCTACCCGAGGGTGTGTACAAAACGGTGCTACCCGAGGGCGTGTCCAAACGGTGCTATCCGAGGGCGTGTCCAAACGGTGCTACCAGAGGGCATGTCCAAACGGTGCTACCAGAGGACGAAATACAAAACGGTGCTACCCGAGGGCGTGTCCAAAGTGGTGCTACTCGAGGGCGTGTACAAAACGGTGCTACCCGAGGGCGTGTACAAAACGGTGCTACCCGAGGGCGTGTACAAAACGGTGCTACCCGAGGGCGGGTACAAAACGGTGCTACCCGAGGGCGTGTACAAAACAGTGCTACCCGAGGGCGTGCACAAATCGCTGCTACCCGAGGACGTGTCCAAAGTGGTGCTACCCGAGGGCGTGTCCAAAACAGTGCTACCCGAGGGCGTGTGCAAAACGGTGCTACCCGAGGGTGTGTACAAAACGGTGCTACCCGAGGGCATGTACAAAACGGTGCTACCCGAGGGCATGTACAAAACGCTGCTACCTGAGGGAGTGTACAAACGGTGCTACCCAAGGGCGTGTCCAAAACAGTGCTACCCGAGGACGTGTCCAAAGTGGTGCTACCCGAGGGCGTGTACAAAACGGTGCTACCCGAGGGCGTGTACAAAACGCTGCTACCTGAGGACGTGTACAAAACAGCGCTACCCGAGGGCGTGTACAAAACGGTGCTACCCGAGGGCGTGTACAAAACGGTGCTACCCGAGGGCGTGTACAAAACGGTGCTACCCAAGGGCGTGTCCAAAACAGTGCTTCCCAAGGGTGTGTCCAAACGGTGCTACTCGAGGGCATGTCCAACACTGTGCTACCCGTGGGCGTGTCCAAAACGCTGCTACCCGAGGGCGTGTCCAAAACAGTGCTACCCGAGGGCGTGTCCAAAACGGTGCTACCCGAGGATGCGCCCAAAGCCTATGGCAATAAGTACCATGTATCATAAAGTGACCAGATTTTTAAAGTTAATCCGGGACATATATATATATTTTTTTGGCAAATGGTAAACTATTTTATCAGCATATTTTCCTCTAATGATATATGCAGTGTATGCGGGATGTGTTTATAGATGTTTGTATGATATATACGTTATTTCTCACATTTCCTTCATCAGATAAAAAAAAGATACTTAAGAAGATAATGTAGCCCCCTCCTAGGTAGGTGCTAGTGAGGACATGGCTCAGTTTGGTGGGGGGTGAGTGTAGAACCCTCCTAGGTAGGTGCTAGTGAGGACATGGCTCGGTTTGGCGGGGGGGGGGAGTGTAGCACCCTCCTAGGTAGGTGCTAGTGAGGACATGGCTCGGTTTGGTGGGGGGTGAGTGTAGAACCCTCCTAGGTAGGTGCTAGTGAGGACATGGCTCGGTTTGGTGGGGGGTGAATGTAGAACCCTCCTAGGTAGGTGCTAGTGAGGACATGGCTCGGTTTGGTGGGGGGTGAGTGTAGCGCCCTCCTAGGTAGGTGCTAGTGAGGACATGGCTCGGTTTGGCAGGGGGTGAGTGTAGCACCCTCCTAGGTAGGTGATAGTGAGAGAGTATAGTTTTTGGCTCTGTCTGCCTATCAGAGGAGCTGCAGGTAAATCTATATTGTTCTCTGCCTATCAGAGAGCAGGATCTGTTAGTGAGGTCTGCTCATTGTGCTCAGTATGCGATTCATTCAGTCTAGAGAGTGTTTCACACTGGTCCAATAGGGAGGCATGTTGGACAGTGGGAGGAAACCTGACGAATGGGTGCATAGGCTTTTGATTCAGTCCTGATGATTGGCAGAGGGCGGGTCGCCTCAGTGCATGCTGGGATACTGTATAAAAGCCAGGAACACATGTGCTCAGGGTCTTTCCTTGGGGAACAGAGTCCCAGAGGAAGGGGGCGGCTGCTTTCTCTTCTGTAGAGGTGCAAGGCGGTCTCAGAAGGTCGTTCTGAGGGCCAAAGGAGTGGTCGGTCGATAGGAGCTGAACCCAGAGGTCCAGGGAAGCTGACTGAGAGGGGAGACACTGAAGGTCCTCTTTCTGCAGTATCATGAGTACAGGAACTCGTGTCAAGGGGCCTGACCTGAGGGGGGCCACCCCTGCTCATAAAATAGTCAGTGGATGGGTGTCAGCAGAAAGAGGATTCTAGGGAGAGTATCCTGAAGATAAGATATTGTTCATCTGGTCGTCTTGTAAGAGAGAGTGAAGAAAACAAGAGACTGAACCTCCATCTACAGTGGCAGGATGAAATAACAGCCTACCAGCAGAGTTGTGAAGATAGAAGTCCTCAGATATTGTGAATAGGTAAATTGGAGTATCCCACTATTCCCTTCCCCCATCCCCATTGCCAATAAACAACAAAAAAAACCAACACCCCCTAGACTCTTTATTCTTGCTAAAAGCCAACCGGAGTAAGGAGAGATTCAGGAACTTTATCCACTTTTAACTGTGTGCTGGTAACCAGGGGAGCCCTCAAAGGCAGTATCCAGCAGTCCCTACGGGGGCAGTGCTACATGTGGGGGCTCGTCCGGGATTTACCCCTGGGTTCCAGAAATGATTGCTACCGGCAACGGCCAAGTAGTCGCATTAAGTAATGCCATGTCTTTCCAAGCAAAGTGCTGGAGTGCCAGTGAAGAAAGTAATATCTGCTCTACAGTGATCAGTGAAAGTGTGCTGCTAAGTCATGATCACAGCAGTGGTTGCTATTGGCAACGACCGGACATTTATAAAATAAACAGCATGTTTTCTCAAGCAAAGTGCTGGAGAGTTGATGGAGAAAGGATGTGTGGGATTGTACAGGAGAACTGTGTCTGCTATACAGTAATCGGTGCAAGTGTGCTTTCAAGTGTTGACGGAGAAAGCAGTGACCCGGGATGCAGGGATCGGTGTGTCGGGGGTCATGTCTGTACATGTACGGTACTATGAAGAAAAATGTTGGCTGTGCAGTTAATGACAGCGGGACAATTATCACTGGCAGTACAGGAGATCGGGTTGGCTTGTGAAGGAAGAACTGGGGCCGAGTACAGTTGGAGGAGGCAGATGTGTGTGTGTCAGTGAACACCGTCTGCAATGCAGTGCCATTTGGGCCGGCTGGGCAGAGTTGTAGCAGCGGCGAAGGGGTTACTGCACTGCAAGGAAAAGCGCGCACTAAAGAGATCTGCCTTACAGGAGGAGCCACCGCCAGAGAGTCAGCTAGTCTGGAGTCCTGGGCGGAGTCGCCGCCCGCGAGCTGCCAATCCGAGTGGAGGAAGAGAGCTGAGACATCACTTCCGCCATTGGGTGTATCTGAGGAGCAGACACGTGTGTGGAGGAGCAAAATGGCGGAGTGAGCCGGAGTACAGGGGCTATCCCACATGTTCGCGTCTTCTTACCTGAAGAGCAGGCAGAATCACCGAACTCGACCCTGGGGGACACAGGAGACTGGCTTTGTGCAGTGGAGGGCACAAGGAGCATCTCAGGCTGGTATGTATTCGATGCCTGAATGTGTCCATGCAGCTGCGGGCGTGGAGTCAGTGTGGGCACAATGGTTCAGAGTGATTGTGGGCCCAGAAGACTGAGTGTGAGCTGGGAGACAGGATTCACTCGGGAGTTGCTGGCACCTGTGATGGGTATCCCTGTGGGCAGAGGAAGAGGAGTGTTGAGAGCACTGATGGAGCCAGGACCAATAGCGCAGACCTACACCACGCTATGCCAGGCCAGGGAGACCCGTATCTCGGAGGTGAGATCCACACAGATTGTGCAGGCCAAGTCACGGCCACAAGAAGGGCCAGTAATCCCTGCAGAGGCAGAACACACCTGCTCCTAAATTTGCAGAGGGGAATCAATGGGCTCCCGAGAGGAAGGCCTCTAGTGTACCCAGTGAGGAAGAGGCTGGAGCCCTTGATATAGGGTCACCCCGCTTCCAATGTCAATTTGGATCCCTGGTAGAGGGCATTGATGTATGGAAGCAGAGGCGTAACTAGAACCTTCAGGGCCCTGATGCAAGAAACCATGAAGGGCCCCCCAGACCCCTGGCCAGGGCCCTTACCTTCAAGCCCAGGGCTCTTCCCACTAATCCTGGGGCTCTTTACACTCGTTGCATGGCCTTTTATTACGGTCCCGCAGCAGGATTCTTTCACAAGTTCTGGGCCCCCTTCCTGCAATCTTGTGGGCCCACTTCCTGTAATCTTGGGGCCTCCCCACAGTGGTGCAATGCCAGGGTCCGGTCGCAAGTGTGACCTTTGCGATCCTGGAAGTTCACCCACTGGTTTGCTACCGGGCCCCCTGGAGCATGGGGCCCGGTAGCGATTGCAACCCCTGCAACCCCTGTAGTTACGCCCCTGTATGGAAGTCAGAAGAGGAGACTGAATGGGACTGGGGAACAGAGAAGAGAAGCAGCTCTGCAAGTCCTAGTTCACTCAGTGATGAGACCGAGGGGGCTGTTATTCGCTTTCAGTGTGCCAGGAACCTGGGGTTCTGTCAGGCCTATGCCACAAGGGTCCCAGATCTATCCCCATCTCGCACCTACACCCGGGCTCAGGACCAGAATGACGCCCACGCTAGTCTCATCAAAAAGGAGGAGACCCTATATACCCCACCTGGGAGAGGAGAAAGACAAGGACTCCCAAGGTTCTCTCGATGCCAGCACTAAATCCAGAAGAAGGTGGCCCTGGAATATGGGTAAGACTACCCCTACCCTCCTCGGGAGATTATGGAGGAGATAGAGGCCAAGAGAGACGGATGTTGTGACAAAGCTGTTTGGAATTTCCTTTACATCCCCAAACCGTATCGCAACTGCAAGAGGCCTGAGTTGTGGGACACCTTGTCTGTAAAAGCTAACTGGAACTTGGGGTCCATTCACATAGACCGTGTGGAAGTTCACCATCCAAACAGAACAGGCCAGGCTTGGGCTGTTAGGATTCAGGAGTCAGGACTGTCCGGATACCTCACCCCAATTTATTATTGTTGAGGATGCAGAGTTCCTTTTCCCACCAGGAGAGCTGATCTGTTACAAGGCTAATTAGCCTAAGTGTTTGCTCGTGATGTAATGTTACAGTAAAAGGGGCTAGAGTGCCTGAAGAGCTTTTACTGAGTTCAAAGTTGTTGTTAGGGCCGGAAGCCCGATTTCCAAATCCCCTTTTCCCTTCTATCCTTGCAAGAGGAATCGGGATTCAGCAAAACAACTATCACTGTGCAGTTTTCCATGTGGAAGAGGGCCGACCCTCAGACTTCCCGCTCAAAGAACTTTAGTAGGCACTTCGCTTTGTGCTACAGCTTGCTACAAGAAGCCATGTCTACTGGATACTCAGTCAAGATCTCTTGGGCCAACGGGCCAGGATTATTAAAGAGACATTCTGTTAGAGACATTCTGTGGAGAACTTGGGCCACGTTGGCTGAAGGATGGAAGAGGATGCTTTACAAAGATACTTTGCTAGAAGGACACTTTGTGAAGATCCTGTCGGGCCAGTGGGCCAATTGAGAGGAATTTGTGTGAGTTGCTACCTTGGGAAAGGAGGTAGTGACTCATTGTCTCTTCAGAGAAGGGGATGCCAGAGTGAAGGACCCTTGAAGAGCTTTGCAGAAACTCACAAGTTAGGCACGTTTGCTCAGGCTCCAGCAAAATAGCTTGCCGTCAGGAGAAGATGTGTTGCCTCGGTGTAACAGAAGGAGGACACTGTGAACACCAGTCGGGTGGACTCCGCATTTCTTCATTCTGAACTTGTGGGTCTGACTATATTAGGAAAGAGAGTCAGTGTCCTGGTGCCTGAGAGGGACTGTGCCCATTATTTAGTCAAAAACATGATTCTCAGTTGAAATCAATGGTGAAGTGTTAGATATTCAGCTTGGCAGGATCTGTTTGTTGTCTATTACAGGTACACAACAGAATGTCGAGTCAAGCGTGCCCTTAGGGGGCCGGAAGTGATGAAGATCTCTACGAGAATGTCACTCCTGAGTATCAGTGTTAGTATTTACATCAAATTTGCATTCAATTTAAGTTGTATTTTAGTGGAATATTTCCGGTTTGGTTAATTTGTAACGCATTATTAAAGAATTTCTCCAGAATTTCCCATCTCATTCCATCCTCCAGGAGTAACAATGTAACGATGCGATTATTTCGGTATTAAGGGTTGAATTCGCACCACACACAGATTTATTCCTGCATAATTTATAAATCATTTTAGTTGAATCGTTTCAATTTAGTTTTAGTCGTATCTTAGTCGACAAAAATAATTTCATCAACAAATGAACATTGCTGAATATAGAGAGCCAATAAATGTTTTCCGGAACTTTCCGGCCACCTCATGCACCACACAATGGGTTAACTCCTCCTCATGGAACCCACAGGACCACCCCCTTCCTAGCTAAATAGAAGACAGCCCCTCCCCCAGTGAAGTGGTGTTTTGTGGTCATGCTCCAGGCTGCCTGTTGATTGCAGTTTCCCGCACAGTGCGGATTTTTATACTCCCCAAGCAGCTCATGTGGCATTGGCTGACACGCGTTTATATCAGGAAATGGCTCGCCCAGCTTGGGGCGCAGGTTGGGTTTACGTTCCAGATTTAGTGGCGGGGAAATTGAAGGAAAAGTTCAACTTTTGACAAAAAGTAATAAATGCGCATGCAGATAAATATGCATTTATTATTTTCTGAGGCGGGGTGTCTAGAAAGCATTGCTGGCGGGATCAGCAGATCACTGATACCATGCGGGTCCTGCCGTCTTGGGGTCCCCCCACAGTGGTGGAACACCAGAGCCCAGTGTCAGGTGTAACCTTTGCGGCCCCGGGAGTTCCAGCTCTGCTGTCAGTCGTTTTTCTATTTTTTATTGTTTTTGGGGTTTTTTTTACACTTTATTTGTTTGCATATTTCTAGGACCCACATTGGGGGGCATTTGGTGAAATATTAGGGGTCTAAACAGACCTCTCATGTCTCACTTTTAAAGCAGAGAAAGGGACTGAGGACAGATTCATCCCTCAGCTGCACAGAATGAATGAACAGGAAGAGCTCTGTACAGAGGCTTCCCATTTATTCATGAACTGAGGCATAGTAAACACAGATTATTATGCCTCAGAGAGAAATGAATAAACAAAAACCACAGCGGGTGATCAGTGCCAATCACTGACTAGTCAATAAGGCAAGGAAGGGGCCGGTGAATGACACATTTACCAGTTCCTTTCCCCCTCCACACCCCCCTCCCCCCCCCAAACGGTCTGCCTCCTTACCTCCTCCTTCCTCCTGTCTGAGCCGGGGAGTGCTGGATGGCTGAGCCGCTGTCCTCCTCCAGCCGTGTATCTTCTGCCTCTTCCTGGCCAGTAAGATCGCTTCTCCTTTTGGCCAATCGGGAAAGGGGTCTCACAACTCTCTTCCTGATTGGCTGGGAGAATATTCATTCACTATTATCACACAACTGAGTGGGCTCAGGGGGCAGTGCTCTGCGCCCCGAGCCCACCCTTTTATGAAGCCTATTAGAGCCTCTGGCTCTGATCACGTGCTTCAAAAAAAAAAAAAAATCCCTATTGGAATCCATGCGTCTGGCGCCCTGCATGTAGATTAGGGAGCCAGACGCATGGATAGGGGGGGCGGCGCCCCTGCGCCCCCAATGAATGGGCCGCCACTGGGAGGCGGCAGGAGAGATGTGGAGGAACCGATGCCCTCCATTTCCCTCCTGCAGTTGCTGAATGTCTGCGGGAAGGAGAGGAGGAGAAGCGGGCATTCAGTGGCTGCATGGAGAGATCGGTTCCTCTACATGCCCCCGCCGCCCTCCTATCCAGGCACACAGGGGGCTGCATGGGCCCCCCTGGAGCATGGGGCCGGGTCACAATGGCAACCCCTGTGCGTACGTCCCTGCCTCATAGGAGCAAGGCAATGCACGCTAATAGGGAGAATCAATGAGAGCTTAATGGGGAGCTACAAGCTGCTAAGGCTCTTGGGACTTGTAGTTCTCCATTCACAGTTTTATATTACACTCTGAGTATGGGTGTAACATGTTATGAAAGATGAATTCATCCTTTAATTTGCATGGATTGCCTTAAGTGACAATGGACAAGGAAACGGATGCACAAATTTCAAAGCCTGTCACCCAGAATCCACATTACCTTCAATGTTTGAAGCATTAAGAATGACTTTTAATTCAGAAGTAGAACCTGCAGGAATTGTTACGTCTCTGGAGGAATTGTTATGTCTCTGCAGAAATTGTTACGTCTCTGGAGGAATTGTTACGTCTCTGCAGAAATTGTTACGTCTCTGGAGGAATTGTTACGTCTCTGCAGAAATTGTTACGTCTCTGGAGGAATTGTTACGTCTCTGAAGGAATTGAACCCGGTGGCTGACCTTTGGCAGAGGCTTTAATAGACCAAGTAGGAGGGCGGTGCTTTCAGTAAGAGCCATGAGAGCTTTGTGGTTCCACCACTGGAGGGCGGATGGAGCTTCCAAACCTTCTGTTACGTTCCCCATAATGGGAGGTTGTAATTTGGTAAAACGCTGGGCGACGAAATTAGGTGTATGAGAGGAGGAAAGTCCTTACTGTGGCCACGGTCTAAAAGGAGGAAGCAGCTGTCTTTTCACTCAAGTCATTCGAACTTTAGATGGATTCAGGAAGCCAAATCTTCTAGGTCAGGCTGCAAATTTACCAGATCCCAGTGAAGGGAGCTCAAAGTTTCCTTTTTACATGGAATCCAATCCAGAGCAGGCTGTCTGCGGGAAGGCTTTTGAAGGTTTGCCCAACCAGTCTCTTCCATTGGGAGCCATAATAGCCTTCTGGAGGGTTTGGACAACGAACATCAAAGACTGGTGGGTTCGAAGACAGTTAGGTGGAAGTAGAATTTGACCACCAAATCATTTCATTTATGACCAACCGATCTCAAGAGGAAAAAATTCTTGCAGGATTTTGTATAGGAAATAAAATGCAACAAGGCCATAGTCCAGATGTCACCAGGAAAACATTATCTGGAGAGGGGGGGGGGGGGTTCTCGCCAATCCTTTTAGTACCCAAGACATCAGGAGCTCTCCAGCCTGTCTGGGTTTGAAGAAATAAAAATGATACATACACACCAAAGGTTTAAGATGGAGTCCCTGCAGACAGTTTTTGAGATAATTTACCTGAAAGACCAGTAAGTGTCAAGTCGGCCTGGCTGACGTATATTTCCATGTACCAATCAGAGCGGAACGCCAGAGATATTTGAGATTTGTGGTTCAGATGTTGGCCATTTTTAGAATCGGCACAGCACCAAGAATCTTTTGCGAAGATTATGTTGGCAGTGGT
Organism: Pelophylax lessonae; assembly: GCF_965119305.1. Classification (NCBI taxonomy): domain Eukaryota; kingdom Metazoa; phylum Chordata; class Amphibia; order Anura; family Ranidae; genus Pelophylax; species Pelophylax lessonae. Next base: position 915,390 of record NC_138771.1, on the reverse strand, counting down.
GGCGGTAATTCCTCTTTGGGAATAAGGCTTTACCACTACTTGGACAACGTTTTATCGCACGTAAACTAGGGAATGAGGGGGAGGGTACAGATGTAGAATTAGCCAGTGGAAAGAAAGTTTCAGAGGGCAGAAATGGGGGCATTAGCGGTAGGGTGTTCGGAGCTCCTATACCCAGGGTGGGTACGGGGAAAAATCAAGAGAGCAGCCTAAAAACATCAAAATTAAGAGGTTTGTATACCAATGCCAGAAGCCTGGCCAACAAGATGGGAGATCTGGAGCTGCTGATGTTTGAGGAGGACTTAGATTTTGTGGGGATAACTGAGACTTGGTTTGACAGCTCTCATGACTGGATGGCGACCATTCAGGGGTATTCCCTTTATCGCAGAGATAGAGAAGGTAAAAAAGGGGGAGGGGTATGTCTGTATATTAAGAACAGCATACAGGTAAATATGAGGGATGATATTAATAATGGAGCTAAGGACGAGGCAGAATCCCTATGGGTAGAGCTTCAAAGGAATGGCACGGCGGGGAAGTTAATATTGGGCGTATGCTATAGACCCCCCAACCAGAGGGAGGAGGGTGAGGCGGCCCTCCTTTTACAGATAGGATTGGCAGCAAGGATGGGAAATGTCATTATAATGGGGGACTTTAATTATCCAGATATAGACTGGGCAGAAGGAACCGCGCACTCAGCCAAGGCTAGGCAGTTCCTAAATGTTTTGCAGGACAATTTTATGGGTCAGATGGTGAATGCACCGACAAGAAACAATGCGGTACTTGACCTACTGATTACCAACGATACAGACCTGCTCACGGATATAGAAATACGGGACAACTTAGGAAACAGTGACCATAGGTCAATAAGTTTCAGTATTAATTACAGTAATAGGAAGCTGAGGGGTAATATAAGGACACTAAATTTCAAAAGAGCCAATTTCCCAAAGCTGCGCTCGCTGCTAGAAAATATCAATTGGGATAGAACCCTGGGAACAAAGAACACGGAGGAAAAATGGGAGTGCTTCAAGAGCATACTTAACAAGGGGATTGACCAGTGCATTCCAAAGGGAAATAAATTTAAAAGAGCAAAAATAAACCCTGGATGGCTAAACTCCAACATAAAAATGTATATTAGTGCTAAAGAAAAGGCCTTCAAAAAATACAAGACTGAGGGGTCATTGGCAGCATTTAAGCATTACAAAGAGTGTAATAAGAAATGTAAAGACGAAATCAGGGCGGCTAAAATAGAACACGAGAGACATATAGCGGAGGAGAGTAAAAAGAACCCTAAGAAGTTCTTTAAGTATATAAACAGTAAGAAAGCGAGGCCAGAACACATTGGCCCCGTAAAAGATGATAAGGGAAAAATGGCCACTGAGGACAGAGAAAAGGCGGAAGTGTTAAATAATTTCTTTTCTTCAGTCTTCACAAAAGAATCGGGGGGCTACACGAACCCAGCTTGTAAGACCAATAATACACCTCAGAAAGTGCCGCCATGGTTAACAGAAGATAGACTTAGAGCTAAACTAGAAAAACTTAACATAAATAAATCCCCGGGACCGGATGGCTTGCACCCGAGGGTTCTAAATGAGCTCAGCCAGGTGATTGCCAGACCATTATTCTTGATCTTTAAGGATAGTTTACAGACGGGTATGGTGCCAGCTGATTGGAAAAAAGCCAACGTGGTACCAATATTTAAGAAGGGGCCAAGATATATCCCGGGTAACTATAGGCCAGTCAGCCTAACATCAGTAGTCTGCAAAATTTTGGAGGGGATGTTACGGGACCACATACAAGACTTTAGTAATAAAAACGGTATTATAAGTAGTAATCAGCATGGATTCATGAAAAATCGTTCTTGCCAAACCAATCTATTAACCTTCTACGATGAAGTGAGCTGCCACCTAGATAAAGGTAAGCCTGTGGATGTGGTGTATCTGGACTTTGCAAAGGCCTTTGACACCGTTCCCCACAAACGATTACTGTACAAACTAAGGAAGGTAGGTATGGACCATAAGGTGAGTACCTGGATAGAGAACTGGCTCCAGGGGAGAGTACAGAGGGTGGTGATTAATGGGGAGTACTCGGATTGGGCGGGTGTGGAAAGTGGGGTCCCCCAGGGTTCTGTCCTGGGACCAATCCTGTTTAATTTATTCATAAATGATCTAGAGGAGGGGATATCTAGTACAATCTCAGTATTTGCAGATGATACTAAATTAGGCATGCCAATATCTTCTATGCAGGATGTGGAAACCTTGCAAGCAGACCTGAACAAAATAACGGGGTGGGCAACTACATGGCAGATGAGGTTTAATGTTGAAAAATGTAAAGTAATGCACCTGGGTGCCAGAAACCAGAAAGCAAGCTACTCACTAGGGGGGGAACCTCTGGGTGAGTCTAGGATGGAAAAGGACTTGGGGGTACTGGTAGACAACAAGCTTGGCAGTGGCATGCAATGCCAAGCCGCCGCAAGCAAAGCCAACAGAATACTGGGTTGTATAAAAAAGGGGATTCACTCCAGAAATAAAGAGATTATTCTCCCTCTCTACAAGACTCTGGTCCGGCCACATCTGGAGTATGCTGTCCAGTTCTGGGCACCGGTCCTCAGGAAGGATGTGCTGGAACTGGAGAAAGTCCAGAGAAGGGCAACAAAAATAATTAGGGGAATGGAGGACATCAGCTATGAGGAAAGACTACAAGCACTGAACCTATTCTCTCTGGAGAAGAGACGCTTGAGGGGGGATATGATATCAATGTACAAATACTGTACTGGTGACCCGAGCATAAGGAACAAACTATTCAGAGAAAGGAGATACAATAAGACACGTGGCCACTCACTAAAACTAGAGGAAAGGCGGTTTAACCTTAAAGTGCGTAAGGGGTTCTTCACTGTAAGAGCAGTAAGGATGTGGAATTCTCTTCCACAAGCAGTCGTATCAGCAGGGAGCATCGATAGTTTCAAAAAACTAGTAGATGGACACCTTAAAGACCACAACATACAGGGGTATACAATGTACGATTAAAAGCAAACACACACACATCATAGGTTGAACTGGATGGACTGATGTCTTTTTTCAACCTTACTAACTATGTAACTATGTAACTATGTAACTATGCACGTTGAATCTGGGAGCTGGGGAAGCATCACAACCTTGTCCTGGAAGTCCTTTTCCAAGTTTAGTTTACTAGTGAACAAAAAGGGAAGACAGTTAACCCATTCTCGAACAATGAAGGATCTTGGAGTAATATTTAATGCTCGAATAAGTCAAATGGTTTTCAAAACCTCAAAATTTCCAAAATGAAAATTTGTGTACGAAGAGTCATGGAGACAGCATTTATATCAGAAGGGGATTGCATTGTCCCCATTGGGACCTTTTACAGCAGCTATTCCAGTAGTCCCTTTGGCCAGGTGGCACATGGGGGTGTTTCACTGTGCCTTCTTCAGTCAATGGGCTGGGCTGTCTATGGATCAGAAGATTTTGGACATCATCAGTGTGCCTCTTTTGGGACCTACCTCTTAGCCCAGGAGATGGGTTGATTCTGATGTCAGATGCCAGTCTCGGCCTAATCTGAAGAAACAGGTCCAAGGCCATTGGAGCCCAGTGGAATGCAGACACTGACTGTCTTGAATGGAAGGCAGATTTTCTAGCATTGCAGGCCTTTCAGGATCTTTAAAATCCACAAATTGATCGATAATACAGATTTATTTTCTAACAATGAGTAACTCAGCCACGATTGGCTCTATTGGGAATTCCAGTCGTAGTTCTCAGGGAGACTCCACTGAAGGGCAGCAATTGGTACAAAGGTGAAGACTCAGTGATACAAAATGGGCTCACAGAGCCATGGGATTTTCTGTTGGTCTTTTTGTTGGTCTTCCTCTGTTTCCTTGATTATGAAGATGCTTCTGAAAATTTGGACAGAACACATTTATGCCTTACAAGTGCTTTCCACCTGCTGAGGACACCTTGGTTTTCATTGCTCCGCCAGATGTTGTCAGCATTGCCAATCCCATTTCCGATCAGACAAGATCTTTTATGCCAAAGTCAATGGCAGCACTCTAATCCAGTGAGACTACTTGTAATATCCTGGCTATGGATGAGGCTAGACTAGAGACGCAGGAGTTCTCATCCGAGGTGGCTCAGACCTTAGTGAAGGCCACAGGATCGTCCATTAAAGCTACAGATGAGAGGACATGAAGGAAGTTTGTTTTTTTGTCCAGTCAGCAAAAGATTTCTCTCCAGTGTCCCCAGCTCTAGAAAATATCCTGATTTTTCTTTTTTTTTTTTTTACAATTAGTGCTAGAGGTTGGTCTAGCATACAGCCCCATTAAAGTACAGATCTCTACCTTTATCCTGTTTCTCAAGCTGCAGATGGGTGGGAGAGTCATTGACCAGATGCTTCATGGAGGCATTAATCCATATTCGACCCCAAAGGAAATCCTTGTTCCCTTAGTGGGATTTAGAACAAGTCCAAGCACAAGTCCAGGCATCCTTTGCTCCAATATCTTCTTTTCCATTGCGGTTCCTCAAAGTAAAACTATTTCCTCTGACAACATTTGCTTCAGACAGAAGGATGCAAAGATCCCTTTTGTGTCTTTTTACCAGAAATAGTGATACTACGTCCATCTCCAAAGCTCAATTCTAATGTGGTATCCAGTTTCCAGGAAAACTGGGCAGTCCATCTGAGCATTCACACAGAGTCACTGAATACACAGCAGGAAGACTTCAGTTCCTTACACATAGACAAGGTGCCAACAGGTCAAAAGATGTGAGGAAAAAGAACAATCTTTTCATTGTGCCATCAGTGTCACGGGACTTACCTTTGTTGGAGTCTGTAACGCAGAGATGTACGCTCACCCTTGCAGATATCCACAGTCCAAGGTGACCAGATAAGAAAGCCACCTGGGCTGTGAATCTGTGCACGGGGGCTTGGCAGGGACGGTGCTCTAATAAGCAGTACCGGCAGGAATACAAAGGGAAGGGAAGTCCAGGAATAACTGTAGTCACTGGATGACACAAGTCCGGATAAGGATCACAGGAACAACAAGGAGCGAAGGTAAGGATGGAAGCCGGAGTCAGTCTGGAACACACGCTTGGGAAACAGGAACAAAGTCTGTCAAACTGGAACTATCTGGAACATAGATTAGCAATGAACTGACATGGCTCTAGCCGAGAGGCAGTGTTATATAGCTTGCTTAATTGAGCAATTAGCTTCAGGTGGTCAATGAGAGACAAGAGCACACTCAGGTGAAGTCCAGCCCCCTTGTGCTGCAGGCAATACTAAATTAACAAGACTGGATCCATATGAGCTGAAGTGTGGCTCAGAGGTAGGATAACAGAACAGAATGTCAAAGTACACAGGTTCAAATCCCATGTCAGGCACTTAACGGTGATCATGCCTGGCTGTCTGTAAGCCATGGCGAGATCCGTGACAATTAGGTCCTGAAGAGTCCTCTTCAATTGGATTACTGGGGTGATTAGACTGGCATGCAGGAAGTAGGCCTTTCTGCTCCAGAAATGGTGCAAGCTTATTGGACCAAAGGGGTGGAAGCCTTTGGGGCAGTTATTCTAGGATTTCAGGGGAAGATCTATGGAAGACAAAAGTTCTTGTGCAGCCCTTATTTGACTTTTTTAAGCTAGACGTGCGGTCAGGAAGTTCGGCAAAGTTTGGGAGAGAGAAATTGTTTTTGTCTTTAGCAGCTTTTCTTTGATTTAGTTCTTTTGTGTTTTCTCTCCCGCTAGTTATATCCTGGTGTGTGCTGATATGAGGATAGGCCGGGAAAATGGAAAATTGTTATCAGATACTTACCGTAATTTTCCTTTCCAGGCCTATCCTCCTGTCACACAGGACTCCCTTCATGGTGGCTAGGTTATTGGACACTTCAGTGGGGGAGGGGCATTCTTTTATTGAGCTAGGAAGAGGTGGTCCTGTGAGTTCCAGAGGTGGAGTAAACCCAATGTGTTCTGAGGTGAGGATAGGCCAGGAAAAGGAAAATTACGGTAAGTATCTTATAACAATTTTCCATAAAATTGTGTTTTTATGTATTCCAACATGATTACTTTATGAATAGTGAATAACAAAAGGAAAGGAAATGATTGGTGAAGAGCAGTAACCAATATCATCCAATCATCGGGCTTCAGTACACGGAGTCTGTCTATTGTTGGAACACGAATGGCTTGCTATTGGTTGCTGCGTTTGGCATTATTTCCCTTATAGACTGTTCCTAGAGGGTTGGAAAATATGTTTTCTATTTGACTGCAAAGTGACCGAATCAGGCATTCCCATCCTCACCGGAACTTTTCTGACCCTTCTAGAATCTCAGAACAAAATATTTCCCACCGACATCCACTTCAATGAACATTTCATGAGCTTTACCCCCCAGAGGGCAAACGTGAGGCTCCATCCTGAGATCAGACAGGAAAGACGTTCCTATGAGTATCTTCCAATATCCACCACTTTCAATGGCCGAAACAATCAACAGATTATTGAAATTTAACCTCCCACCATCCCATCCCACCATCACCTCCCACCATCCCATCCTGCCATCACCCTACTGTCACCTCCCACTATCATACCCTACTGTCACCTCCCACCATCACCTCCCACCATCACCTCCCACCATCATACCCTACTGTCACCTCCCACCATCATACCCTACTGTCACCTCCCACCATCATACCCTACTGTCACCTCCCACAATCCCCTCCCAACATCCCATCCTGCCATCACCCTACTGTCACCTCCCACAGTCACACCTTACCATCACCTCCCACCTTTACCCACCTCCACATCTTACCATCACACCTTACTGTCACCTCTCACTATCCCATCTGACCATGAACCCCCACGGTCACCTCCCACTATCCCATCCAACCATCACCTCCCACCGTCAACCCCCCCTCCCCATCACCTCTCACCATCCCATCCCAACATCACACCCCACCATCTCCTCCCACTATCCCATCACCTCCCAGCCATTGCACCCCACCATCGCCCTCCACAATCACACCCCACTTTCATACCCCACCGTCACCGACCATCATACTTTACTGTCACCTCCAGCCATTGCACCCCACCACTGCCTCCCAGCCATCGCACCCCACCATCACCTCCCACTATCCCATCACCTCCAGCCATTGCACCCCACCACTGCCTCCCAGCCATCACACTCCACCATCACCTCCCACTATCCCATCACCTCCAGCCATTGCACCCCACCACTGCCTCCCAGCCATCACACCCCACCATCCCATCCCGCCATACCATCCCCTCTCACCATCCCATCCCACCATCACCTTACCACCCCACCATCACCTCCAGCCATCACACCCCACCATCACCTCCAGGAATCGCACCCCACCATCACCTCCAGCCGTTGCCTCCCACAACCACACCCTACCCTCCATGACATAGGTTGCTGGCAGTAGGTTCCCATCATCCTCTGTATTGTTTTTGTCATTGAAGGACGGTTCTCATTGGTTGAAATGTGCAGAAAATTGCCTCATGTATAATCAGCTGCTGCTTTTAGTCCAGGTGATGAATTTCTCCGATGTAATCCCATCTATTGGCAGTCTGATTTATTTCTATGATATGATGATAAATACAACACTGATTACCGCTTCTCTTTCTTCTAAATCCAGGGAGATCGCGGCCAATAAAGGGGAACTCCTCCAGCTGCGGATCACTCACATCCTGAACGTGGTTCATAGTCGATGGAGAGGAGGAGAGGAATATTACCGTGGGATGAACATCCAGTACATGGGGATCGATGCTCAGGACAGCCCGACCTTCGACATGAGCGTCCACTTCCAGGCAGCCGCCGATTTTATCCATCGAGCCCTCAAGGAGAGAGGTGAGACGAGTCCTAGACTGAGAAGACTTCTTATATGTCTGGGCTCACCGGCCACATCAATGGGGGGATTTACTAAGACTGGAGTCCACAGAATCTGGTGCAGCTGTGCAGAGTAACCAATCAGCTTCTTCAATTAAACTTGACAATAAAACCCGGAAGCTGATTTGCCGAGCTGCGCCACATTGTCTCTAGACTTTGTTCTGTAGAACGTCTGTGATAGTTTTTGTTACGTCTGTGGTAAATTGTAACCAATGCAGCCCAAAAAAGCAATGGTTTTCCCAATTTATATAACAGGCAGAGATTCAGAGCCCCTCCCCTTATCACAGGCCCCTCCTCCCACTGGACATTCTGACAAGTTTGGTAAAACAGCTGGTACCAGGCTTGGTTGAGGTCCAGCAACCACTCTTCCATCACATGGCATCGCTCCTGCAATCCTCAAGGCCTCTCACCAGGGGAGGATGGACTGCCCAAGGGAGGCCCCTCCAAGGGAGGCATCTCCAAGGGAGGCCCCTCCAGCTGCAGCCGCTCCTTCTTGGTGTCATTTCCATATTTTCAGCACCGAAAAACTGGATCCTGGGCTTGTCTGCGAGGGAATGGAGCGAGAAACATGTAGAAGCCCCCTATAGGAGAAGGAGAGGAAGATGGAGGAGCCATAGGGTGGTAGAGATATGAGAGAGGGGAGCGGGAAAGAGGAGAGGACGAGCGATATATGGGGGGGGGGGGTGAGATAAAGAGAAATGGGGGGAGAAAGATGGGAAGAAGAGCAAGGAGGAGAAGGAGAATGATGAGTGGAGGAGAATGATGAGTAGAGGAGAGCGATGAGTGGAGGAGAAGGAGAATGATGAGTGGAGGAGAATGATGAGTAGAGGAGAATGATGAGTAGAGGAGAGCGATGAGTGGAGGAGAAGGAGAATGATGAGTGGAGGAGAATGATGAGTGGAGGAGAAGGAGAATGACGAGTGGAGGAGAGCGATGAGGGGGAGAGAATGAGATGAGGGTAAATGGGGGGGAGAAGAGCAAATGAGGAGAGGAGAGTGATGAGAGAAGGAGAGTGATTGGGTGGGTGGGTGGGAGTGAGAGTGATGAGAGCAAATAAGGGGAGCGATTGCTCTCCTCATCTCGCCCAATGAGAGAAGGAGAGTGATGAGGTTGGAGAGTGAAATAGGAGGTAAGCAATGAGGGGAGGAAAATGTTGAAAAAAGGAGATTGATGAGGGGAGGAGAGGGATTGGAAGGAGAGCAAAGAGGGGGGATGAGGGGAGGGGGGGAGAGTGATGCGGGGAGGAGAGGGGATATAAGGAGAGCGATCGGGGAGGAGAGCGATGCGAGGAGGGAAGTGGGGGTAGAAGTAGAGCGATGCGAGGAGGAAAGTGGAGATAGATGGATAGCAATGGGGGAAGGAGAGCGATTGGGGGGAGCGATCCGGGGAGGAGAGGGGTTATAAGGAGAGTGATGCGAGGAGGAGTGCAATGCGAAGAGGAAAGTGGAGAATGGGGAGGAGAGCGATGCAAGGAAGGAAGTGGGGATAGGAGGAAAGCGATGAGGAGAGCATTGTGAAGAGGTAAGTGGGGATAGGAAAGCAATGCAGGGATGAGAGCGATGAGGAGAGCGTTGCGAGGAGGGAAGTGGGGATAGAAGGAGAGCAATGAGGAGAGCACTGCGAGAACGAAAGTGGGGATTTTAGAGCAATGCAGGTAGGAAAGTGGGAATAGGAGAGTGATAAGGAGAGCGATGCAGGGAGGAGTGCAATGTGAAGAGGTAAGTTGGGATAGGAGAGCGATGAGGGGAGGAGAGCGATGAGGGGAGGAGAGCGATGAGGGGAGGAGAGCATTGTGAGGAGGGGAGTGGGGATAGAAGGCGAGCGATGCAGGGAGGAGTGCAATGTGAAGAGGTAAGTTGGGATAGGAGAGCGATGAGGTTTGTCTCATCCCTTTAACTGACACTTGGTCTGGAAAGCTTGGTCTGTTAAAGGAAGTTGAAAAACAGACTTACTGGCAGGATCACGGAGTGTTAGAACTGTTATGGGGGGGGGGGGGGGAGACTGCTGTGTGATACAATGGACAGACTCCATCGTATGTCAGGTCTGGTTTTGGGTGGTGTTAAACTTTAATTCTCTCTTCTGATTGCAGGGAAGATTCTGGTGCATTGTGCGGTGGGGGTGAGCCGATCCGCCACCTTGGTTCTCGCCTATCTCATGATCTACCATCGAATGACTTTGGTTGAAGCCATAAACACTGTGAAGGACAAGCGAGGAATCATCCCCAACCGCGGATTTCTGCGCCAATTATTGGACCTGGAGAGCAAACTGAGACCAAACCACTAGATGGCGCTTCACCTGAAACGTCCACCATACACTCGCAGACTTCCACCAAACCACTAGATGGCGCTTTCCCCGGAACGCCGGCCATACACTCGCAGACTTCCAGCAAACGTTCGTGCCGAATGTCCTCATAAAGTATTTCAGCTTTGGGTTTGTATTTAACATTCGATTTTGGACTGAAGGAAATTTCTGGAAGGAAAATCACAATCTGCCAGAAACGGATTTGAGAAATCGTTCCCTCCGCCCCCAACGATTCGTCACCGCGGTCAACGAGTGCCAATTTCACACCAATTATTATAAAAAGCTCCTAAACCTAAAAAGTCTGAAGGAAACGCCGCCAATGTATGGCCAATTGTATACAGAACTGAAACTATAATTCAGAAATATAAAGAATATTGGGGGGGGGAGGGGAACACCCCCCTGAGGAAACGTTTCCATTGCTGAGCTCAGAGAACATCTTTACACCGATAAATTCCACCCCCCACTGGAGGGAGTCCTGAGAAGGGCAGCTAATAAGGGGGACGGAGGAGTTCAGTTATGGGGGATCTCAGTTATTGAGGACGGAGGAGTTCAGTTATGGGGGAGGGAGGAGCTCAGTTATGGGAGACAGAAGAGCCCAGTTATGGAGGAGCTCAGTTATGGAGGAGCTCAGTTATGAGGGATGGGGGGGCTCAGTTATGGGGGGGGAGCTCAGTTATGGAGGACAGAGAAGTTCAGATAGGGGGGACGGAGGAACGACTACAAGTCTGTCCGTGATACTCTTTTATTTGCACTAACATACAATGTTTCTGGACAAGGTTTCGGGGAATGTCCCCTTTATCAAGGTCTAAGCACTACTTAATTGTCTCAATCCTAAACTGTGTAAGAGGTTCTTTACTGTTAGTGTGGTAAAGATGGGGAATTCCCTTCCACAGTTGGTGGTGTCACTAAACACTTTTAGATGGTATATGGCAGTGACATCCACACCTTTATTCAACCTTACTAACTATGTCCATGACCAAGTGCCGACCTTCCTCCATGTGTCCAGACCTGAAGAGAGAATGTTCAGCTTTAGCAATTCTAGAACTCTTTATTAATCATTCATAAATAAATGGCAGTTCATTGAGCTTTGTACATGAGGTCCATCCAAGAAGAACCATGAGACCTTCTCTATGTACAGAGGAGCAGGACATGAATGGAGGAGGGGATGAACCGTTCCTAACATTGTCCATCATGAGGAAAGTCTACTCTGAGACCAGTAAGATGAGGCGTGTTCTGCACCCCCTGGCCTGGAGGACCTCTGAACACTTTATCTCCTATGGTGACCTCTGTATACAGGGGCCATTACATTTATATATTGACATTAAAGGAGAACTCTGTGTGTGCCGTGTGGTTCTCACCAGTGATGAGACTCTCTATTCAGAATATATTGTCACCAAATGAAGCTCCGAGAAGAAAGGACCACCAATAACGCCTGGAAAGCCATGGAACTGTCTGACCTCTGCACCACCACTCTGTCCATCACCGTGAGATCTTCTAATCCCATAGACGTCACTGATAGCGATTGATAACCCGTCTGTGACGCATCATATACAGGGACCAGAAGATAAGAAGATATTTGTGGTTTTTGCTGCCAAAAGACTTTTAGAACCCGGAATGCAGGGACCGCCACCCTTTAAGAGGCGCCAGGTTGAAGCAGCGAATAGAAAAACAAAAAGAAGGTTCTTAGGGTGAAAATCCAAACCCTGGAGATTGGACTTCATTTCCAGGAACAAACCTTTACCCTGGAACCGTCCCGAAAAATCCGGGACCACCGGCCCCCACCAATGAGAGGTCAGAACAATGGAAGGGGAGGATTGCTGAGAACTTCCAATAATGCTGATTATCACAATGAGATGCAATGATTTCTTCCCTAGGCCCACAGAGCAGTCAGAGGTCATACATGGGGGCACATTCCTCCGGACCGCGGACACTTCTGACATATTTTTGCGGCTAGGGGCCCCCGTTGCTGTATACAGCCCCCCATGGACATGAATGTGAGTATGGCAGTCAGGGGCCCCCAGTGCTGTAAACCCCCCCCCCCCCATAGACATGAATGGTGTAGGTAGGTGTACACAGGTATGGCGGTCAGGGGCCCCCAGTGCTGTATAAACCCCCCATAGACATGAATGGTGTAGGTAGGTGTACACAGGTATGGTGGTCAGGGGCCCCCGGTGCTGTATACAGCCCCCCATAGACATAAATGGTGTAGGTAGGTGTACACAGGTATGGTGGTCAGGGGCCCCCAGTGCTGTATAAACCCCCCATAGACATGAATGGCGTAGGTAGGTGTACACAGGTATGGTGGTCAGGGGCCCCCAGTGCTGTATAAACCCCCCATAGACATGAATGGCGTAGGTAGGTGTACACAGGTATGGTGGTCAGGGCCCCCAGTGCTGTATAAACCCCCCCCCCCCATAGACATGAATGGCGTAGGTAGGTGTACACAGGTATAGTGGTCAGGAGCCCCCAGTGCTGTATACAGCCCCCCATAGACATGAATGGTGTAGGGAGGTGTACACAGGTATGGCAGCCAGGGGCCTCCGATGCTGTATAACCCCCCCCCCCCTCCATAGACATGAATGGTGTAGGTAGGTGTACACAGTTATGGGCGGTCAGGGGCCCCCGGTGCTGTATACAGCCCCCCATAGACATGAATGGTGCAGGTAGGTGTACACAGGTATGGGCGGTCAGGGGCCCCCAGGGCTGTATACAGCCCCCCCCCCCCATAGACATGAATGGTGCAGGTAGGTGTACACAGGTATGGGCGGTCAGGGGCCCCCAGGGCTGTATACAGCCCCCCATAGACATGAATGGTGTAGGTAGGTGTACACAGGTATGGTGGTCAGGGGCCCCCGGTGCTGTATACAGCCCCCCATAGACACAAATGGTGCAGGTAGGTGTACACAGGTATAGTGGTCAGGAGCCCCCGGTGCTGTATACAGCCCCCCATAGACATTAATGGTGCAGGTAGGTGTACACAGGTATGGCGACCAGGGGCCCCCGGCGCTGTATAAACCCCCCCCCCATAGACGTGAATGGTGCAGGTAGGTGGACACAAGTATGGTGGTCAGGGACCCCCAGGGCTGTATAACCGCCCCCCCCCCCCCAAAGACATGAATGGTACAGGTAGATGTACACAGGTATGGCAGCCAGGGGCCTCCGATGCTGTATAACCCCCCCCCCCCCTCCATAGACATGAATGGTGTAGGTAGGTGTACACAGTTATGGGCGGTCAGGGGCCCCCGGTGCTGTATACAGCCCCCCATAGACATGAATGGTGCAGGTAGGTGTACACAGGTATGGGCGGTCAGGGGCCCCCAGGGCTGTATACAGCCCCCCCCCCCCATAGACATGAATGGTGTAGGTAGGTGTACCCAGGTAAGTGCTGATATTTGTAGAAGGCTGGCCATGTACAGACGCTCCGATCTCACACTTCATACACATGGCAGCACTTACCTGCAGACAGCCACCGACTCCTATTTGTGTCAATGGGGAATGGGGGGGTGTGCACCCAGGGCCCCGGCCACCAGAATACACCAGAAGTGTGCGGGTGCAGAGGAATGCACTGTGTGGGGGGGTCTTACACTGCGCGCATGCTGGAAAGATTTGTCTGCTCTCCTGTTCTGACAATTGTCTGTCATGTTGTAGAAATAATAAATCTTCACATTTTCAGAAATTACCGGAAATTCTCATTTCTTTCCCCATCTCACACAAATATCGCCTCCTTCTAATGGGCTCCATGCAGTGACTCAGTGTAACCAAAAAGATTTCACTAACCCCCCCCCCCCCTTTCCTAGTATCTGGGCTGGAGGAACTTATGGGGGGGTGGAGAACCTCAGTTGTGGGGGGGCGGGGGACCCCAGTTATGGGGGATGGGGGAGATCAGTTTTCGGTGATGGGGTACCTCAGTTATGGGAGACCTCAGTTTTGGGGAGGATGGAAGAGCTTAGTTATGGAGGATGGAAGAGATCAGTTTGCAGTGATGGAGGACATTTGGTATGGGGGGTGTGGGACCTCAGTTATGGGGGATGGAGGACCACAGTTATAGGGTTTAGGGGACCTCAGTTATGGGGGATGAAAATTAGTTTTCAGTGATGGAGGACCTCCATTATCGGGGATGGAGGAGATCAGTTTTCAGTGATGGAGGACCTCCATTATCGGGGATGGAGGAGATCAGTTTTCAGTGATGGAGGACCTCAGTTATGAGGAATGGAGGAGATCAGTTTTAGGGCATGGGGGACCTCAGTTTTTGGTGATGGAGGACCTCAGTTATAGGGGGTGGGGGACCTCAGTCATGGGGGGTGGGGGACCTCAGTTATAGGGGGTGGGGGACCTCAGTCATGGGGGGTGGGGGACCTCAGTTATGGGGTATAGGGGACCTCCGTTATGAGGGATGGATGACCTCAGTTATGGAGGATGGGGGACCTCAGTTATGGGGTATAAGGGACCTCCGTTATGGGGGATGGAGGAGATCAGTTATGGGGGATAGAGGACCTCCTTTATGGGGGGTGGGAACCTCAGTTATGGGGGATGGAGGAGATCAGTTTTCAGGGATGGAGGACCTCCGTTATGGGAGATGGAGCAGATCAGTTATGGGGGATAAAGGAGGAGATCAGTTTTTGGGGATAGAGGACCTCTGTTATGGGGGATGGGGGACCTCAGTTATGGGGGATGGAGGAGATCAGTTATGGGGGATGGAGGACCTCAATTATGGGGTATAGGGGACCTCAGTTATGGGGAATGGAGGCCCTCCATAATGGGGGATGGAGGAGATCAGTTTTCAGGGATAGAGGACCTCCGTTATGGGGGATGGGGGACCTCAGTTATGGCTGGGGGATGGAGGAGATCAGTTTTCAGGGATGGAGGACCTCTGTTATGGGGGATGGGGGACCTCAGTTATGGAGGTGGAGTGGATCAGTTATAGTGGTTGGAGGACCTTCATCATGGGGCATGGAGAATCTTAGTTATGGGGGATGGAGAACCTTGGTTATAGGGGGTGGAGGAGATCAGGTATAGTGGATGGAGGACCTCCATCATGGGGCATGAAGAACCTTGGTTATAGGGGATTGGGGAACCTCAGTAATGGGGGGTGGAGGAGATCAGGTATAGTGGATGGAGGACCTCCATTAAGGGGGATGGAGAAGCTTGGTTATGGGGGATGGAGAACCCTAGTTATGGGGGATGGAGAACCCTAGTTATGGGGGGTGGAGAACCTTGGTTATAGGGGGTGGAAAACCTTAGTTATAGGGGGGTGGAGAAGATCAGGTATAGTGGATGGAGGACCTCCATCATGGGGCATGGAGAACCTTAGTTATGGGGGATGGAGAACCTTGGTTATGGGGGATGGAGAACCTTGGTTATAGGGAGTGGAGGAGATCAGGTATAGTGGATGGAGGACCTCCATCATGGGGCATGGAGAACCTTAGTTATGGGGGATGGAGAACCTTGGTTATAGGGGGTGGAGGAGATCAGGTATAGTGGTTGGAGGACCTTCATCATGGGGCATGGAGAATCTTAGTTATGGGGGATGGAGAACCTTGGTTATAGGGGGTGGAGGAGATCAGGTATAGTGGATGGAGGACCTCCATCATGGGGCATGAAGAACCTTGGTTATGGGGGATGGGGGACCTCAGTAATGGGGGGTGGAGGAGATCAGGTACAGTGGATGGAGGACCTCCATTAAGGGGGATGGAGAACCTTGGTTATGGGGGATGGAGAACCCTAGTTATGGGGGGTGGAGAACCTTGGTTATAGGGGGTGGGGGAGATCAGGTATAGTGGATGGAGGACCTCCATTATGGGGGATGGAGAACCTTGGTTATGGGGGATGGAGAACCTTGGGTATGGGGTATGGAGAACCTTGGTTATAGGGGGGTGGAGGAGATCAGGTATAGTGGATGGAGGACCTCCATCATGGGGCATGGAGAACCTTGGTTATGGGGGATGGAGAACCTTGGTTATGGGGGATGGAGAACCTTGGTTATAGGGAGTGGAGGAGATCAGGTATAGTGGATGGAGGACCTCCATCATGGGGCATGAAGAACCTTGGTTATGGGGGATGGGGGACCTCAGTAATGGGGGGTGGAGGAGATCAGATATAGTGGATGGAGGACCTCCATTAAGGGGGATGGAGAACCTTGGTTATGGGGGATGGAGAACCCTAGTTATGGGGGGTGGAGAACCTTGGTTATAGGGGGTGGAAAACCTTAGTTATAGGGGGTGGAGGAGATCAGGTATAGTGGATGGAGGACCTCCATTATGGGGCATGGAGAACCTTGGTTATGGGGGATGGAGAACCTTGGTTATGGGGATGGAGAACCTTGGTTATAGGGAATGGAGGAGATCAGGTATAGTGGATGGAGGACCTCCATCATGGGGCATGGAGAACCTTGGTTATGGGGAATGGGGGACCTCAGTAATGGGGGGTGGAGGAGATCAGGTATAGTGGATGGAGGACCTCCATTAAGGGGGATGGAGAACCTTGGCTATGGGGGATGGAGAACCCTAGTTATGGGGGATGGAGAACCCTAGTTATGGGGGGTGGAGAACCTTGGTTATAGGGGGTGGAGAATCTTGGTTATAGGGGGGTGGAGGAGATTAGGTATAGTGGATGGAGGACCTCCATTATGGGGGATGGAGAACCTTGGTTATGGGGGATGGAGAACCTTGGTTATGGGGGATGGAGAACCCTCGTTATGGGGGGTGGAGAACCCTAGTTATTGGGGGTGGAGAACCTTGGTTATGGGGGGTGGAGAACCTTGGTTATGGGGGGTGGAGAACCTTGGTTATGGGGGGTGAAGAACCTTAGTTATAGGGGGATGGAGGAGATCAGTTTGCGGTGATGGTGGACCTCAGTTATGGGGGATGGGGGAGATCAGTTATGGGGGATAGAGAACCTTGGTTATGGGGGATGGAGAACCTTGGTTATGGGGGATGGAGAACCTTGGTTATGGGGGGTGGAGAACCTTGGTTATGGGGGGTGGAGAACCCTAGTTATGGGGGGTGGAGAACCTTGGTTATGGGGGGTGGAGAACCTTGGTTATGGGGGATGGAGAACCTTGGTTATAGGGGGATGGAGAACCTTGGTTATGGGGGATGGAGAACCCTAGTTATGGGGGGTGGAGAACCTTGGTTATGGGGGGTGGAGAACCTTGGTTATGGGGGATGGAGAACCTTGGTTATGGGGGATGGAGAACCTTGGTTATAGGGGGATGGAGAACCTTGGTTATGGGGGATGGAGAACCCTAGTTATGGGGGGTGGAGAACCTTGGTTATAAGGGGTGGAGAACCTTGGTTATGGGGGGTGGAGAACCTTGGTTATGGGGGGTGGAGAACCTTGGTTATGGGGGGTGGAGAACCTTGGTTATGGGGGATGGAGAACCTTGGTTATGGGGGATGGAGAACCTTGGTTATGGGGGATGGAGAACCCTAGTTATGGGGGGTGGAGAACCTTGGTTATAAGGGGTGGAGAACCTTGGTTATGGGGGGTGGAGAACCTTGGTTATGGGGGATGGAGAACCTTGGTTATAGGGGGATGGAGAACCTTGGTTATGGGGGATGGAGAACCCTAGTTATGGGGGGTGGAGAACCTTGGTTATAAGGGGTGGAGAACCTTGGTTATGGGGGGTGGAGAACCTTGGTTATGGGGGATGGAGAACCTTGGTTATAGGGAGTGGAGGAGATCAGGTATAGTGGATGGAGGACCTCCATCATGGGGCATGAAGAACCTTGGTTATGGGGGATGGGGGACCTCAGTAATGGGGGGTGGAGGAGATCAGATATAGTGGATGGAGGACCTCCATTAAGGGGGATGGAGAACCTTGGTTATGGGGGATGGAGAACCCTAGTTATGGGGGGTGGAGAACCTTGGTTATAGGGGGTGGAAAACCTTAGTTATAGGGGGTGGAGGAGATCAGGTATAGTGGATGGAGGACCTCCATTATGGGGCATGGAGAACCTTGGTTATGGGGGATGGAGAACCTTGGTTATGGGGATGGAGAACCTTGGTTATAGGGAATGGAGGAGATCAGGTATAGTGGATGGAGGACCTCCATCATGGGGCATGGAGAACCTTGGTTATGGGGAATGGGGGACCTCAGTAATGGGGGGTGGAGGAGATCAGGTATAGTGGATGGAGGACCTCCATTAAGGGGGATGGAGAACCTTGGCTATGGGGGATGGAGAACCCTAGTTATGGGGGATGGAGAACCCTAGTTATGGGGGGTGGAGAACCTTGGTTATAGGGGGTGGAGAATCTTGGTTATAGGGGGGTGGAGGAGATTAGGTATAGTGGATGGAGGACCTCCATTATGGGGGATGGAGAACCTTGGTTATGGGGGATGGAGAACCTTGGTTATGGGGGATGGAGAACCCTCGTTATGGGGGGTGGAGAACCCTAGTTATTGGGGGTGGAGAACCTTGGTTATGGGGGGTGGAGAACCTTGGTTATGGGGGGTGGAGAACCTTGGTTATGGGGGGTGAAGAACCTTAGTTATAGGGGGATGGAGGAGATCAGTTTGCGGTGATGGTGGACCTCAGTTATGGGGGATGGGGGAGATCAGTTATGGGGGATAGAGAACCTTGGTTATGGGGGATGGAGAACCTTGGTTATGGGGGATGGAGAACCTTGGTTATGGGGGGTGGAGAACCTTGGTTATGGGGGGTGGAGAACCCTAGTTATGGGGGGTGGAGAACCTTGGTTATGGGGGGTGGAGAACCTTGGTTATGGGGGATGGAGAACCTTGGTTATAGGGGGATGGAGAACCTTGGTTATGGGGGATGGAGAACCCTAGTTATGGGGGGTGGAGAACCTTGGTTATGGGGGGTGGAGAACCTTGGTTATGGGGGATGGAGAACCTTGGTTATGGGGGATGGAGAACCTTGGTTATAGGGGGATGGAGAACCTTGGTTATGGGGGATGGAGAACCCTAGTTATGGGGGGTGGAGAACCTTGGTTATAAGGGGTGGAGAACCTTGGTTATGGGGGGTGGAGAACCTTGGTTATGGGGGGTGGAGAACCTTGGTTATGGGGGGTGGAGAACCTTGGTTATGGGGGATGGAGAACCTTGGTTATGGGGGATGGAGAACCTTGGT
Source organism: Pelophylax lessonae (assembly GCF_965119305.1). Classification (NCBI taxonomy): domain Eukaryota; kingdom Metazoa; phylum Chordata; class Amphibia; order Anura; family Ranidae; genus Pelophylax; species Pelophylax lessonae. The sequence goes on along the minus strand of NC_138771.1, from coordinate 896,109 downwards.
TATGGGGGATGGAGAACCCTAGTTATGGGGGGTGGAGAACCTTGGTTATAAGGGGTGGAGAACCTTGGTTATGGGGGGTGGAGAACCTTGGTTATGGGGGATGGAGAACCTTGGTTATAGGGGGATGGAGAACCTTGGTTATGGGGGATGGAGAACCCTAGTTATGGGGGGTGGAGAACCTTGGTTATAAGGGGTGGAGAACCTTGGTTATGGGGGGTGGAGAACCTTGGTTATGGGGGATGGAGAACCTTGGTTATAGGGGGTGGAGGAGATCAGGTATAGTGGAAGGAGGACCTCCATTATGGGGGGCGGATAACTTAAATTCTGACTACAAATATTAAACACTTGAAAAGAAATTTAATCACAATATACAAATCTTTGAATGGTGATTCCAGCATTGGGAGGAAACTCTTTAATCTCAGGTCTCTAGAGAAGACACAAGGACACACAATGAAGTTGGAAGAGAAGCGGTTTAATCCCATGAGGGGTTCTTTACTGTTCGAGCGGTAGAGATTGTGAACTCCCTTCCACAGTTGGTGGTGTCAGCGGGGAGTGTACATACATTCATAATACATATGGTATAGGGTAGTGACACACACACACCTGGATGGACCGGTGTTTGTAGCCTACAATAGTTAGATAGTTGGTAAGATTGAATAAAGACACCGGTCCATCCAGCTGTGTCTCACTACCCTGTACCATTATTTGTAGCCCCCCTGTCCTAAACAGAGGTCACTACCTAACTTTAGCCTTGCTGTGCGTTAGACAGCAGATTTATAGTCTATGTGTTCATTTGGTTTTCCCCTAAACTCAGTGTTGCTGTGGTTTCTCTCTGCTGCCTGTAGGTGTCACTAGAACTTCTGGCAAGAGTATGAGAAGCTACAGTAACACTTAGTTATGAATATTTGTTTCCTGTAGCCAACCAGTAGGAGGTTTATTACCACAGGTGCATGCTGGGGGAGGGCATACATATTTAGGGAGGGCCCAAGCTGTGGACTGGGGATGGTGTGTGAGGAGTAGCTGCGTAATTAGGCCTGAAACCTTATAGTCCTGTGCAGTGCTAAGAACAGAAGGAACCTCCCTATCCCGGGTGTCCAGTTGCTTGAGGCCCGGGGCTTAGGAAGCTTCCAGAAGACCGGAGTCGAAGATAAATGACCGAAGGTCACTGCCACATGAGGTCCTGGGTGAGGAACATGAAGAGCCTGGGAAAGCAATGAGTTGATATCAATGAGGAAGTTGCTGCTGCTTCTACTGGGAAAGATCCGGTTGCTAATGGAGACGGCTGTTACCGGAAAGATTGCTGGACTCAGCTTGAAGGTACTTTTCATGTTCTGGGCTCTATTGTTGTACTATGGAGTCTGTGGGCCAATAATGGCTGATCTGAACTCCTCCCCCCCCCTCCCTGTAGGATAATAAACTCCTTTCTGTTTGCACCCATCTGTTCTCATTGCCTGCGAGATCCACACCCTTAGTTGAAATGTCAGCCCACACGGTCCCTGAGGGTCTCACTATACCTCCTGGAGGCCAGGGGGCGCTACACTATGTACACCACACATCTTTTTATAGTTTTGGAATGGGGGGGGGGTTAGAACCTCTGTCAGGTTTTTACTGCTATCTGGGGCTCTGTTAGAGAGATTGCCCCTCACTTCCTGTCCTGGTGACAATAGTTACATATAGATACATTGTATTTATAGAGTATGACAGCGCGGTCACCATCTGATATCATATAGAATTCATACGGGTAAATTGGTTTCCATGGTTACGTGGATTCCCTGAGCCGCCATCGGAATGGGATCCATAGAACAGGAAGTGTCGGCTGGAATGAACTTCTAGGATCGGATTTCGTGTTCGTCCCCCAAATTCCATGTGGACACCATTTAATTCCCTGTTCCGTGTCACCATAGACCATCTCCTCCAGGAATGCCCACCTTTCACCTGGACCATGGCACACTTTGACTGGTACACTTTCCTTAGCCCACAGAAATCTGTCCCCACCATAAAATCCCACCCCCAACTGTCCTGGATTCCCCCTTGTGCTTCAACACCGTCCCCGAGTTCTTATTGCACATTTCTTGGAGGGTGCTGGCCGGTCAGAAACAAAGATGGAGGCATGGGAGTGACACATCAACAAAAGCCACTAAAGGGAGACAGGTAAGCAGATCTGATCGCCTCCTTCTGCTGCTTCTCCATCTTATAGTCTGAGCTCTGCTGTACGGGGACAACAAGAGGCTGTCAGGTCACATTCAGATACTTACATTTCCTGCATACTTACCAACTGTCCCGGATTTTCTGGGACTGTCCCTTTTGAAAAGTTAGTTGTCCTACAGTGTCTGTGTCCCCAGAAGTGAGCTCCGCCTCTCTACTAACAATGAATGAATGATGTCACAATAGTGGGCAGGGCTTAAGCAGCACTGACCTATTAAAGTGATCAGAGGCAGGACGCTACTTCTCAATCTCCGCCCACTAGTGGGACATAATTCAGTCAATTACCGGAAGAGATACAAAAATATAATAAATAAACTGATGGGCTGTGTAAGGAGAAAGAGAATCCAGGAAGAGTTCAAATCTTAAGGGACTTTAATCAAAGCGTAACCGGTCCTATGGCGTCTGACATAAGGGTGGGGACACGTTGGATATGGAATATTGCAGGGTCGGCTGTACATCAAACGCACAGGAAATAAATCTGCCCTAGCAGTGTATTTGAGCATCATGGGAAATGTAGTTCCAAAACATCCGGGGTGCCGAGGTTCCCCATCACTGCTAGGGCAGATTTATTTCCTGTGCGTTTGATGTACAGCCGACCCTGCAATATTCCATATCCAACGTGACCCCACCCTCTCTGATATAGAGACTGTCAGGGGTTCCCCTTTATCCTCAGGACCTGTTACCCATAAATCTCTTCCTCTGGTTCTCCAAATTGAGGCTGACCATTGTGAGACATCATCATACATCACCCGAATTTCCTATCATCCTGGCTATTCCTTGGTTTTCTACCCATAATTCCTCCATCACTTGGGGAGCGCAGACCATAAATTCCATTCCCATCCCATTGCAAGGAACATTGTGGAGTAAATTGTCATACAAGTTCTCCACCGATCATGGAATTTCAAGTCGATGTGGTGTCTACCTGTCCCCACAATACTATGTGTTCTGGGACGTCTATGATAAAAAGAATGTTGATCAGTTACAGTATCCCACAAAAGTAAGTACACCCCTCACATTTTTTTCTATCTTTTCATGTGACAACACTGAAGAAATGAGACTTTGCTACAATGTAAAGTAGTGAGTGTACAGCTTGTATAACAGTGTAAATTTACTGTCCCCTCAAAATAACTCAACACACAGCCATTAATGTCTAAACCGCTGGCAACAAAAGTCAGTACACCCCTAAGTGACAATGTCCAAATTGGGCCCAAATTGTCAATATTTTGTGTGGCCGCCATTATTTTCCAGCACTGCCTTAACCCTCTTGGGCATGGAGTTCACCAGAACTTCACAGGTTGTCACTGGAGTTCTCTTCCCCTCCTCCATGATGACATCACAGAGCTGGTGGATGTTAGAGACCTTGCGCTCCTCCACCTTCTGTTTGAGGATCCCCACAGATGGTCAATAGGGTTTAGGTCTGGAGACGCTTGGCCAGTCCATCACCTTTACCCTCAGCTTCTTTAGCAAGGCAGTGGTCATCTTGGAGGTGTTTGGGGTCGTTATGTTGGAATATTGCCCTGCAGCCCAGTCTCTGAAGGGAGGGGATCATGCTCTGCTTCAGTATGTCACAGTACATGTTGGCATTCATGGTTCCCTCAATGATCTGTAGCTCCCCAGTGCCGGCAGCACTCATGCAGCCCCAGACCATGACACTCCCACCACCATGCCTGACTGTAGGAAGACACACTTGTCTTTGTACTCCTCACCTGGTTGCCCCCACACACGCCTGACACCATCTGACACCAAATAAGTTTATCTTGGTCTCATCAGAGCACAGGACATGGTTCCAGTAATCCATGTCCTTAGTCTGCTTGTCTTCAGTAAACTGTTTGCCGGCTTTGTTGTCCATCATCTTTAGAAGAGGCTTCCTTCTGGGATGACAGCCATGCAGACCAATTTGATGCAGTGTGCGGCGTAAGCAGAGATGTATAGTAACTAAGTAGAACTACTTCACTACTGTACTAAGTACGGAAATGCGGTATCTGTACTTTCCTAGAGTAGAATTTTTTTCTCCTACTTCCACTTTTACGTCACTACATTTTTTCTATGATTTCAATACTTCTACTCCAATATTTTTTTTTTTTGTGCTGCATAGTTACTCGTTACTTTTATAAAAATTACCACTGCCAGAACAGTAGATGGAAGTTTCATGAAGCTCAAAAAAATGTGTATAATGTCATGTGTAAATCAGCGCATAGGAAAATAAATGCTACTGTATGTATAAATAAAATGGTCTACATATCTGCTGTTAAGGGGAAAGAGAACCTCCCCCAACCAAGGAGAGTCACAAGCGTACATAGAACTTTTTTCTGGTAAGAGGCTGATTTTGCTTTTTTCACTGGAAGTTGAGAGCACAGAGTTTTGCAGTTTTGTTTTACTGGAAGTCTATTTGGATATTATTTTGCACTTACCTTCATCCACCAGGTAAGGGGGAAATCCACAAGGTGGTGGGAGGAGTCTGCACCTATTATTGGGAATAGCACCTGTATTCCTGCACCTTTGAAAATATATTCATCTTGTTTTGTCACATATATATGGTATTATGGCATTATATATATATATGGACTTTTTATTGACTTTGATTTCATACACTCTTCCTTTATTTCATTATTGGAATATATTGTTGTATATCACATTGGTTTACAGTTGTGTTCAAAATTATTCAACCCCCAATGCTGTAAAGGGTTTTAGGGAATTTAGTGTACATTTGTAATTGTATTCAGAATGAAATCCTACAAGGACTTCTTAAAGAACCATATGCAACTAAAATGACATCAATTGGTTTTGTAATACAGTAGTAAATGTTTCTTCATTGACACAATTATTCAACCCCTTAAAGACGACCACTCTGAAGAACAGAGGTTCATTGAAGTGTTTTCAATCAGGTATTGTGGATGTCAGGCAGCAGCAATAAAGCCTAATAAGCACCAATTAGGCAGCTTTAAAATGACTGTGATACTCAGCTCCTTCTAGACATTTACTGGTGTGGTTACAAACATGGTGAAGTCAAGAGAATGGTCCAGGAAGACAAGAGAAGAGGTGATTACTCTTCACAGGAAGGGCAATGGCTATAAGAAGATTGCAAAGATGTTAAACATACCAAGAGCCACCATAGGAAGCATCATTCCCAAATTCAAGGCAAAGGGCACTGTTGAAATGCTACCTGGTCGTGGCAGAAAGAAGATGCTGACTTCCACTGCTGTGCGCTACCTGAAGCGTAGAGTGGAGAAAAGTCCCCGTGTCACTGCTGAGGAACTGAGAAAAGATTTTTCAGATGTGGGTACTGAAGTTTCTGCTCAGACAATACGGCGCACACTGCGTAATGAAGGCCTCCATGCCAGAACTCCCAGGCGCATCCCCTTGCTGTCTCCAAAGAATAAGAAGAGTCGACTGCAGTATGCCAAAAGTCATGTGGACAAACCACAGAAGTTATGGGATAGTGTTCTGTGGACTGATGAAACAAAATTAGAACTGTTTGGGCCCATGGACCAACGCTATGTTTGGAGGAGGCCTATGAAGAAAAGAACACCTTGCCTACTGTGAAGCATGGCGGGGGGTCAATCATGCTTTGGGGCTGTTTTGCTTCTGCAGGTACAGGGAAGCTTCAGCGTGTGCAAGGTACCATGAATTCTCTTCAGTACCAGGAGAGATTGGATGACAATGTGATGCAGTCCGTCACAAACCTGAGGCTTGGGAGACGTTGGACAATGATCCCAAGCATACCTCCAAGTCCACTAGAGCATGGTTGCAGATTAAAGGCTGGAACATTTTGGAGTGGCCATCACAGTCACCAGACTTAAATCCGATTGAGAACCTCTGGAGGGACTTAAAGAAAGCAGTTGCAGTGCACAAGCCTAAGAATTCGACTGAACTGGAGGCTTTTGCCCATGACGAATGGGCGAAGATACCCGTAGATCGCTGCAAGACACTTGTGTCAAGCTATGCTTCATGTTATTACTGTAAAAGGATGTTGTACTAAGTACTAAGATTGAATGTCACTTGGGGGTTGAATAAAACTGATAATGATGTGAGCACAGAAAAGACATTTGTGGTTATTTCATTATAAATGTTATATTTGTCTGACCTACACGTGACTCTTTGATATAATTGTAAGCAGGATGACTGAATGATCAAAATCAATGTCAAACTGGCCAAAACAATCAATTTCAGTGGGGGTTGAATAATTTTGAACACAACTGTATATGATTTTGCGCACCAATAAGCTGTGGAGAAAAAAAAACATGCAGGGAAGAGAAGGAGGGGGAAGGGAGGGACTTTATCTGTTTTTGTTTACAAAAAGTTACAGCCAAAGGAATTGTGATTGTCCTTTAGGTTAATCATTTGAAATAATAAAAAACAATATGATGTTCAAACTTTTGACTTCTTTCTTTAATAACTACATAACACAGTACTTGTACTTTTACTTTTAGTACTTGAGTAGCAGAATTAAAAAAAAAAACTACTCGCAATACTTAAGTACAAAAAATGCTGAATACTTTACTACTTCTACTCAAGTCCCTTTTTGATCGAGCACTTCCACTTCTACTCAAGTATGGGTTTCGAGTACTTTATACAAGTGTGGGCATAAGGTCTGAGCACTGACAGGCTGACCCCCCACCGCTTCAACCTCTGCAGGAAATGCTGGCAGCACTCATACGTCTATTTCCCAAAGACAACCTCTGGATATGACGCTGAGCACGGCACTCAACTTCTTTGGTGGACCATGGCGAGGCCTGTTCTGAGTGGAACCTGTCCTGTTAAACAGCTGTATGGTCTTGGCCACCATGCTGCAGCTCAGTTTCAGGGTCTTGGCAATCTTCTTATAGCCTAGGCCATCTTTATGTAGAGCAACAATTATTCTTTTCAGATCCTCAGAGAGTTCTTTGCCATGAGGTGCCATGTTGAACTTCCAGTGACCAGTATGAGAGAGTGAGAGCGATAACACCAAATTTAACACACCTGCTCCCCATTCACACCTGAGACCTTGTAACACTAACGAGTCACATGACACCGGGGAGGGAAAATGGCTAATTGGGCCCAATTTGGACATTGTCACTTTGGGGTGTGCTGACTTTTGTTGCCAGCGGGTTAGACATTAATGGCCGTGTGTTGAGTTATTTTGAGGGGACAGTAAATTTACACTGTTATACAAGCTGTACACTCACTACTTTACATTGTAGCAAAGTCTCATTTCTTCAGTGTTGTCACATGAAAAGATAGAATAAAATATTTACAGAAATGTGAGGGGTGTACTTACTTTTGTGAGATACTGTACCTCCTCATTGCCCTTATAATTGTCCCATTGAGCTGCTCCCAGGGACAGAAATACCCTTTGGTCGCTTTTTCGGGGAATGGCTTGATGAGAATTTAGAGAAAGGCTTTGCCAGACACCCAACGTCTCCTGCAGGAGCAGTCCTGTTCTGTGTTAAAGAAAAGTCCAAATGCAATATTTCTTACGCAGACGTTCAATAAAAGTCACTTGCCTGACGAAGGGGCCCTGTGTGGCTCTGAAACGTTGCTATTTGTTTACCATGTGACCATGAAAATAAAGCTTTGGGCCCTTTTGAGGAATCCTTGGTGTGCTGATGATCTTTTATCACTTTGTTGAAAAAAAGGACCCCACCTTGCGTCCATGCATCGATTACAGCAGGCATGTCCAACCTGCGGCCTGGGGGCCGCATGCGGCCCAGAAACGCAGGCAATGCGGCCCACTGCTCCCGGACAATTTTTTATTTTTATTTTTGCTGGGAGGATGGAAGTTGGGTCGGGGGCACGGCCACAGCGGCTTCCAACTAACTGTAGGCAGAGGCTGCCTCGGAAGGGATCATCCACTAGTTGTGTAAAATTAGTGCTGGGGGGGGCGGCAGCGCGGGAAGGGCGCGGCGGTGGTTTATTACTAATATACCTTAACTATAGTATATATTTTACATGCTACCCGAGAAAATTTCTCTACACTCAATAAGGCCCAGAGAAGCCAAATGGTTGGACACCCATGGATTACACGGACTTAGGGTTTTAAATTAAATAATAAATAATAGGAAAAAATCACTAATAAAAACTGTTATACATTTCCCTTTATCTCTGAAATGTTGGAGAGACTCCATTCTGCCAAAGCCTTTGCAAAGCTGGACTTTGTCAATGAGAATAATAGAAACCGCCTTTAGAACCAGATATGGGAATTTCGAGTCCTTGGTTATGCGTTTTGGTCTCTGCAATTCTTCCACAACGGTTTAACACTTCACCAACGATGATTTCCAAGATCTGTTGGAGCAGTTTGTGATTGCTTATCAAGATGAGGGTCTCTTCTTTTCTGAGGAACATTGCAAGGATGTTTGCACCGTCTTTGAAAGATTTAGGGAAAAATTGACTTTATATCAAACTGGAGAAATGTGAGTTTGATCCAGTTCTTCGGGTATATTATTTCTCCAGAAGGAGTGAGCATGGATCCTGAGTAGATCAAGGCAGTGGTGGATTGGCCCCTAGAAACTATGAAGAAATAGAACGATTTGTTGGGTTTGCCAAATTTTACAGAAAATTGATAAGAAACGTCTCTAAGGTGATGGCACCAATTACACAGCTGACAAAGAAATGGCGCCCTTTGTGTGGTCACCAGAGGCACAGACTGCTTTTAGTAAGCTAAAGGATCTTTTTATTTTGGAACCAATATTGGTACATTCCAATCCGGAACTGCATGTTATCATAGAAGGGGACGCTTCAAACTTTCCTTTCCTTTCACAGCAAGGAGGAGAAAAGATGCCGCTTCATCCTTGTGCGTATTTCTCTAATATAATGCCCTCAGATGAAAGGAATGATGACATTGGGAGTTTCTGGCAATTACGGAAGTCTTTTCAGAATGGAGACATCTGCTGGAAGGTGCTAATCACCCTGTAACTGTTCTCACTAAACATAAAATATTTGGAATTCATTCGTTCTGTAAATCAATTTGTCTTCTAGATAAGCACGATGGTCTCTATTCTTTTCTAGGTTCAATTTTATCATCTTGTATTGGCCTGGGTCAAGGGATGGTAAGACTGATGCCCTATAGAGGATGTTGCCTGAGCCTCTCCAGGAATGCAACTCTGAATGTACAATCTTATCTCAGAAGAACTTCCTAGGAGTCACAAATTTCAAGACATTCGGGGTCTCCTCAAGGAGGGGTATAATATTGACCCATTTCTTAATCACCCTCCTAAGGACCTGAACCTTGAGTACAAGAACGACTTTTGGACTCATGCACATTGTCTCTACGTACCTGAATCTGTAGGGGTTGAACCCCTAAGGTTGGCTCATGAATCCAAACTAGGGGGGCATTTTGTAGTTGCTAAGACAGAAGAACTTTTATCACGTTCTTTTTGGTGGCCTAGTTATAAGAAAAATGTCAAAAGCTATGCAGCCTTGTGCCTGATCTATTCACGCAAAAAGACCCCCCCCCCCTCCCCCGAGCTTCTCCTTTGGGGTTGCTCCAGCCACTCCCTGTTCCATCAAGACCATGGGGATCAATTTCTATGGACTTTGTAGTTGACTTACCTCCCTTAAAATGTATGACAACCATTTTTGTAGTGGTCAACCACCTCACTAAGATGTCTCCCTTTATACCTGTTAAGGGGTCCCTCCTGCTGAACAAATTGCTGATGGTGCGAGAAGTCTTTGGACTCCATGGAATTCCTGATTTGCTGTCTGAAAGAGGAGTGAGGTTTACTTTGAAATTTTGGAAAAGCTTTTGCTTAGATTTAAGAGTAGCAAATAATCTGTCCTCTGCTTTTCATCCCCAATCTAATGGTCAGACCGAGAGAACCAATCAAACCTTGGAGCAATACCTTTGATGTTTTGTCTTCAGGATGAATGGGTGGACTATCTTCTTCTTATGGCAGAGTTTCCTTATAACAATTCTAAACATCCACCTCCGAAAATCATTTTTACTAAAACCCTGGGTGTCATCCAGTTTTTATTCCTGATCTTCCCATCATCACTCCAATTCCAACAGATTATCCAAGTTACCGGAGATTCCAGAGAAATCCATTGATACTTTGAAGGAGGCTCAGGAATGTTACAAGGAGACATTTCAGTTCTCTCCCTACTTTTCAAGTGAGTGACAAAGTTTGCTTATTTACCAAAAGTTTGAAGGTCCATCTTCCATTTCCTACGTTGGGCTAAACGTTTGTCGGATGTTTCCAGATTTCTGCTCAAATCAATCGGTCACCTTTCACTTAAAACTTCCAGACAGTATGAAGATTCACAGTTTTCACAAATCAATACTCAAACCATTTCCCAAAAATCCTTTTTCTGGAAGAATTCTTCCACCTCCTCCACCTGTTGAGGTACAGAGTGAAGAAGAATTTGTGGTGGGGAAAATTCTTGATTCCAACCAAAGAAATCCCCAATGGTGTGGGACTGTAAATGCCACTAGACACTAACACCAGAGTAAAATATAATAAACAAGGAGACATACAAAAAACTATATGTTTCAATTGTAAATGAAGGAGGAGGCTGGTTAAAAATGCATGCATTGACAGATCATATACCAATCAACATTGAAGACACTCAGATACACATGGTGGAGTGAACCGGAAAATGACCCTACGTGTTTCGGGTATCATACCCTTCTTCAGGGGTCAACCAAAGTTCCAAACACTCAATGTGCCTGTAAGGATTGAAAAACTTAGAAGAATTTTTTTCTACTAAGTTTTCTATATTCTACTAAGTTTTTCAATCCTTACAGGCACATTGAGTGTTTGGAACTTTGGTTGACCCCTGAAGAAGGGTATGATACCCGAAACACGTAGGGTCATTTTCCGGTTCACTCCACCATGTGTACCTGAGTGTCTTCAATGTTGATTGGTATATGATCTGTCAATGCATGCATTTTTAACCAGCCTCCTCCTTCATTTACAATTATTGCAACATATAGTTTTTTGTATGTCTCCTTGTTTATTATATTTTACTCTGGTGTTAGTGCTTAGTGGCATTTACAGTCCCACACCATTGGGGATTTCTTTGTTTACATACCAATCGGAATGATGGCCACTAGCACTAGGTACTAGGTGCTGGAATTACAATTTTCTCTACAATTCTTGATTCCAGGATCTTTAGTAACAAATTCTGGGTAAATGGGAAGGATATGGGCCAGAAGAAAATCCTTGGCAGCCTTAGGAGAACATTCATGCCCCTAGATTAACAATAGAGTTCCACCAGAGGTTCCCTCACAAGCCTGGCCCTAAGACATCCAGGGGACATCCTGGGTGGAGGGGAGTGCTGTTAGGACCTGGATTTGAACCCAGGACCTTTGCTGTATCTGGCGGTATTTCTTCTTGCTGAGGCATCTGAGGTGCTGGACAGCTACCTGTCTGATCCGTTTAACAACCTTGCTCTGTAACTTGTTTTTTATAAACCTTGAACTCTTTGCTCCTCCAATGAACTTCCTAATGAAGCCATGTCTCTGCACTTCCTGTTTGCCAGATTATTGTGCTCTCTCCAGCCAATATCTCGCTCTTGTCTCTCCTGCTGCCGTCCGTATCTTCACTACCACTTAATACCGACGTTTGGCTTGTTTACTGCCTACACTTCTGTTTGATCCCAACCTGCTTTATCTGCTACTGGCCCCCGGCTTGCTCACCTTCTGGTGGGGCAATCCTCAGGACTGTGACCTGGTACTAACACTTAGCAAAACCCATCCCCACCATCAGGAGCTCTGGTTAGTGCTTAGACCCTGCACCTCAGATGAACCCATGCCATCCGCCAAGGTAACCTGCTTTTTTCCTATTCCAGCTGGTAGGTGGGCGCTTCTTACTGCTATAGCTACTGGTCTCCTAGCCTGACCCCTGACCCTGATGGTGAGATTGCTGTAGTCCACAGGGGAGACCCTGTCTGGGTTAAAGGCAGCCGAATCCTGACATGTGCTAAATTTTTATTTACACAGCACCAAGGTGATACATAGGGCTCCAGGTAAGCGGTTCTTGTTCATCAGAGCTTACAATCTAATCCAGTATTGGAACATATAAATACAGTTATGAGGGATCAGTTATATGAATGACACAAAACTTCTTTCTTTGGTGGAAATATAAATGCAGTCGATGTGGAGCCCATAGACATTGAAAAATTGATTGCTGGCAGGGCCCTGTCTATGGGGGGGGGGGGGTGTGTGAAGGGGTGTCCTCTAGAGGCCCCCAGCGTAGCTCTGTGTCCCCCCCCCCTCTCTCTCCTATGTCACCAGCACTCGGCTGTCTGCTCGTTCTGTCAATGTGAAGAGCCCACAGGCATGACGGGATACATTCTGAAAGTCAATGGCCTAAAACCAAATTGTAATCTGGGCAGTGACAGAGCTTCGGCATCAACAGTCAATTCCCTCCATTGTCACCGGGCTGCCCACAGAGTCCAGACCATCCGTGCCAGCAACCAGACCGGCAGACAGGTAAGAGGGGTCCCTGTATATCCATATGTACTATAGAATATATCCCTGTATATCCATATGTACTATAGAATATATCCCTGTATATCCATATGTACTATAGAATATATTCCTGTATATCCATATGTACTATACAATATATCGCTGTATATCCATATGTACTATACAATATATCGCTGTATATCCATATGTACTATAGAATATATTCCTGTATATCCATATGTACTATAGAATATATCTCTGTATATCCATATGTACTATAGAATATATCGCTGTATATCCATATGTACTATACAATATATCTCTGTATATCCATATGTACTATACAATATATCGCTGTATATCCATATGTACTATAGAATATATTCCTGTATATCCATATGTACTATAGAATATATCCCTGTATATCCATATGTACTATAGAATATATCGCTGTATATCCATATGTACTATAGAATATATCTCTGTATATCCATATGTACTATAGAATATATCGCTGTATATCCATATGTACTATACAATATATCTCTGTATATCCATATGTACTATACAATATATCGCTGTATATCCATATGTACTATAGAATATATTCCTGTATATCCATATGTACTATAGAATATATCCCTGTATATCCATATGTACTATAGAATATATCGCTGTATATCCATATGTTACATAGTTGGTGAGGTTGAAAAAAAGACATCAGTCCATCCAGTTCAACCAATGGTGTGTGATAAGTGTTTATGTGAATAGTACATTGTATACCCCCTGTATGTTGTACATTGTATACTCCTGTATGTTGTACATTGTATACCCCCTGTATGTTGTACATTGTATACCCCCTGTATGTTGTACATTGTATACCCCTGTATGTTATACATTGTATACCCCTGTATGTTGTACATTGTATACCCCTGTATGTTGTACATTGTATACCCCTGTATGTTGTACATTGTATACCCCTGTATGTTGTACATTGTATACCCCTGTATGTTGTACATTGTATACCCCTGTATGTTATACATTGTATATCCCTGTATGTTGTGGTCTTTAAGGTGCCCATCTAATAGTTTTTTGAAATTAACGATGCTCCTCGCTGACACCACTGCTTGTGGAAGAGTATTCCACATCCTTACCGCTCTGACAGTACAGTATAGAACCCTTTACGCAGTTTAAGGTTAAACTGCTTCTCTTCTAGTTTTAGTGAGTGGCCACGTGTCTTATTGTATCTCCTTTCTCTGAATAGTTTGTTCCTTATGCTAGGGTCGCCAGTACAGTATTTGTACATTGATATCATATCCCCCCTCAATCGTCTCTTCTCCAGAGAGAATAAGTTCAGTGCTTGTAGTCTTTCCTCATAGCTGATGTCCTCCATTCCCCTAATTATTTTTGTTGCCCTCCTCTGGACTTTCTCCAGTTCCAGCACATCCTTCCTGAGGACCGGTGCCCAGAACTGGACAGCATACTCCAGATGTGGCCGGACCAGAGTCTTGTAGAGCGGGAGAATAATCTCTTTATTTCTGGAGTGAATCCCCTTTTTTATACATCCCAGTATTCTGTTGGCTTTGCTTGCAGCGGCTTGGCATTGCATGCCACTGCCAAGCCTGTTGTCTACCAGTACCCCCAGGTCCTTTTCCATCCTAGACTCACCCAGAGGTTCCCCCCCAAATGAGTAGCTTGCTTTCTTATTTTTTGCACCCAAATGCATTACTGCAAATATGGAGATTAAGCAATTTATCCCCTCCTCTAGATCATTTATGAAAAAATTAAACAGGATTGGTCCAAGGACCAATCCTTTGGGGATCCCACTTTCCACACCCGCCCAATCAGAGTACTCCCCATTAATCACCACCCTCTGGACTCTCCCCTGGAGCCAGTTCTCTATCCAGGTACTCACCTTATGGTCCATACCTACCTTCCTTAGTTTGTACAGTAAGCGTTTGTGGGGAACGGTGTAAAATGCATTTGCAAAATCCAGATACACCACATCCACAGACCTTCCTTTATCCAGATACACCACATCCACAGGCTTTCCTTTATCCAGATGGCAGCTCACTTCATCATAGAAGGCTAATAGATTGGTTTGGCAAGAACGATTCTTCATGAATCCATGCTGATTACTACTAATGATAAAGTTTTCAATAATAAAATCTTGTATATAGTACCCCCCCGTACCCCCCCCCCATTAGCTTACATACTATCGATGTTAGGCTGACAGGTCTGTAATTTCCAGGGATAAATCTCGGCCCTTTTTTATATATTGGTGCCACGCTGGCTTTTCCCCAATCAGCTGGTACCATTCCCATCAGTAAACTGTCCATAAAATTTAGGGGCAATGGTCTAGCTATCACCCGACTGACACCTATATGTACCATAGAATAGATCCATATGCACTTTGATTCCTCTTGTATTGGACTGTATGATAATTGTACGGTCTCTCATTTTGTTAAGCGCTGCGCAAACTGTTGGCGCTCTATAAATGCTGAATAATAATAATAATGTACTAGAATGTTTGGAGGACGGCTTCTATAGGAGAGCGGGATGAATGGAAGAGTTCGGAGATCCCGGAAATCCCACAATGGGTTGGGATATCACTGAATATTGGTTAGATAATGTTTAGGGGATCCAGGGAGAGGGACAAGTAGAGTTCAGGAAACTATAGCAGCCAATCAGCAGCCACCATTCTTTGTTTTGGCTGCTGTACACTGATGAATGGTGAATTGTGATTGGTCGTTCCGGATTGCTGCCCTTTGCACACATTTTTTGGGAAAAAGTAAAATATTATAACATGGTGGAGGGAATTCTCTCTGATGTCACATAGACGTGTATGGTCAGCTGATAATATACTCCCATCTGGTGACATTTACTGAGTACTAAATAACCTGAAATACTATTATACTATTATTATAAACAATTATCCCAAGACATGTGAAGAAGTCATTGTGTCAGATCTGTAGAACTGTGGGAGGACCACACTCCACCACTACACAATCCACCACCACCACACAGTCCACCACCACCACACAGTCCCCCGCCACACACTCCACCACCGCCACACTCTCCACCGCCACACACTCCACCACTGTCACACACTCCACCCCCACACAGTCCACCACACACTCCACCACTGCCACACACTCCACCACTGCCACACACTCCACCCCCACACACTCCACCCCCACACAGTCCACCACACACTCCACCACTGCCACACACTCCACCACTGCCACACACTCCACCACTGTCACACACTCCACCACTGCCACACACTCCACCACTGTCACACACTCCACCACTGTCACACACTCCACCACTGCCACACACTCCACCCCCACACACTCCACCACCACACACTCCACCACCACCACACTCCACCCCCACACACTCCACCACTGCCACACAGTCCACCACTACCACACAGTCCACCACTACACTGTCCATCACCACCACACAGTCCACCCCCACCACACAGTCCTCCACTACACACTCCACCCCCACACACTCCACCCCAACACACTCCACTGCCACACAGTCCACCACCGCCACACAGCCCACCACCGCCAAAGAGTCCACCACCACCATTACACAGTCCATCACCGCCACACACTCCACCACTGCCACACACTCCACCACTGCCACACACTCCACCACTGTCACACACTCCACCACTGCCACACACTCCACCACTGTCACACACTCCACCACTGTCACACACTCCACCACTGCCACACACTCCACCCCCACACACTCCACCACCACACACTCCACCACCACCACACTCCACCCCCACACACTCCACCACTGCCACACAGTCCACCACTACCACACAGTCCACCACTACACTGTCCATCACCACCACACAGTCCACCCCCACCACACAGTCCTCCACTACACACTCCACCCCCACACACTCCACCCCAACACACTCCACTGCCACACAGTCCACCACCGCCACACAGCCCACCACCGCCAAAGAGTCCACCACCACCATTACACAGTCCATCACCGCCACACACTCCACCACTGCCACACACTCCACCGCCACACAGTCCACCACCACCACACACTCCACCACCACCACACACTCCACCACTGTCACACACTCCATCACTGCCACAGAGTCCATCTCCACCACACACTCCACCACTGCCACACACTCCACCCCCACAGACTCCATCACTGCCACACAGTCCACCACCGCCACACAATCCACCACCGCCAAACAGCCCACCACCACACAGTACTCCACCGCCACACAGTCCACCACTGCCACACAGGTCACAGCCACAAGCTCCACCGCCACACAGGTCACCGCCAACCCACTCCATCTCTGCCACACACTCCATCACGGCTAAACAGTCCACCGCCACACACTTCACCACCAAACCACCTTCTTATGGCAGCCAGTCTTCTCTTCTGAGAAGGAATGTGAAGTATGATGGGAAGAGCTCCTCATTATACACACAGATTGGGTGATCGTTCCCTTTACTCCATGGAGAAGAGAATAAAACTTTGCCATCTGTAGGCCACATTCACTCATTGTCCCAGTTGGGCTGAAGGGTGGATTCTTTCATCTATTCTAAGACCTCTTCCCTCCTATTGTTCTCAGTGACCTCATACCTCCTATTGTTCTCAGTGACCTCATACCTCCTATTGTTCTCAGTGACCTCATACCTCCTATTGTTCTCAGTGACCTCATACCTCCTATTGTTCTCAGTGACCTCATACCTCCTATTGTTCTCAGTGACCTCATACCTCCTATTGTTCTCAGTGACCTCATACCTCCTATTGTTCTCAATGACCTCATACCTCCTATTGTTCTTAGTGAAAGATCTTCCTGATCCTTCTATCTGTGGTCACTTTGAGTCTTCCTTTATTCATTTCCAACATCTCTGGAGAGTAGAGGAATCTCAGCCTAAGGATTAAAGCAAACCTCTCATGAGAGAGCATGCAGGCTGTCATTGCTGACCTCTCCTTCTGAACATACTAACTGCCTGTCTGCCATGCTGATCCAATGGCTGTCACACATTGAGGCTTTGACCCAGACAAGCAGACAAATACGGATTACTGACTTTTCTACGATTTTCTTAATCTGCACACTTCTTCCAGGACAGTCATTGGAGACAGATGACCAGCAAAGCAGCCAGTCAACCATTCCCTTCATGGCAATTCAGCCTCTGCAAGGAATTTATTTCTCGTAGTGTTAGATGTGGATCTTAATGTGTATGTGGCGGTACAGCAGATCATTTCCACCACATCACAATGGCTTGACATCAGAGGATGAAGCCAATTTCATATTGATCCGGCCAATCAATAGTCATTGTGCCATTGTTACATCATTGTGTCGAATGGCTCTGCGCTGTGTCATTGTATCAATGTGATATCTTAAAATAATTACATTGTATATGTGACATCGGAATACGTCTACAGCCAACCGTATAAATCTGATTTCTGGATATAATTTCATTGTATAAATCTGATATCTGAATATAATTCCATTGTATAAATCTGATATCTGAATATAATTCCATTGTATATGTGACATCGGAATACGTCTGCACTCACCATTGGGTAATAGGCAGTGCAATGTTAGTGCGTGTTTTTATAATCTGGATCAATCAGCAGAAGTAATTTTCAACTGATCTGATGACATTGGATGACTTTCGGCATGACTGCCATCGCTTACCGCTTGGCCCATTATGCTGCCAGTGCCATCGGTAGTCCCAGTCGTACGCAACGCAAACTAACTGAAATACCACACCAGTATAGGGAGACCCCCCACCCCCGTATGCTGGTTTGAATGGTGGGTAGATCTGGGAATTTTCTTGGGTAAATCTTGCTGTGAGAGTCATAGAAATATTGTTTTGAAGATCAGTAATGACACGGATGAAAGTATTTGGGTCAGAACTGTTCTGCATCTTCCACATTTACGAAGCTCATCACAATTGTGGTGCCTCTGGAATGGGATGACCACATCAGAGACCACATGAATTCTTCACTAAGTTCTTGTCTATGTGGACCTTCCAGATTGATGCAAATTTTCGGTGATTCTCCTGGCACCAGTTGATCTCCAGCAGTTGGAAGAGTTTTTCTATCCTATAAATTTCTCCACCTCATAGAAATCAGATCCTCAGATTGGAAGCCATTCATCTTCCATCTATGGGTGGCCTTCTACTCTTCTGATATTAGATCAGCAAATCATCTCTGGACAGAATATGCGAAGCAGGAAAAAAGAATCCAACGTGTACAACACTTAGAAGACCAAGCAATGTCTTTTCACCTAGACAGACCTCCTTCAAGACTTTAAAGTGAGAAGTTCTGCCAAGAAATGGCGTCACCTAATCTGACCCTCGTAAGAGTCGCAGCGAGTTATTTTAATCCTTTCGGAAAGAATCCATCTCCTGATCTTCATCCACATTGGATTGTTCTGCGGTTGTACTACTGTCATGTACACGTGAATTTTCCTTCAATGAACCACGGAATATGACTGCCAATCAAAGCGTATGATGTCCATGGCAGATGGCGCCTAGCAAAGTTGCCCCGGGGGGGCATTGATTATAGTGTCACAACAAGTCACCAACAAGCCGGTCGCCATGTGTGAAGGTCAATATACATTTCCCAGAAACTAATTAGCAGCTCTGTTGGAAGCATAGAGTGGATGTGAATGTGGAACTCCACATTGATCTTTGTGAGGGTAGATTCATATCTTCAGATTCTGGACATCCCGTATCTCTGGTAGGGATGAAGTTCAGGTTTACTGCTACCATGGGGTTTGAACAGTTTCAAAATTTGTGGTCCCGGTGAATTAATGTGGAAATAAACCACACTGAATTTCTCATAACCATAATGCTTTGCTTCACCTTTCAGCTGTGGCCAGCAGGAATACATTGGCCAATAATGGTGGCTTTGCAATGTTGCAACCTAGCATATAAAAGGAAGAGGGGTTCCCAGAAACCATTTCTCAATGTATGTTGGCGTAGTTTAGGTACGCAGTGTAGAGAGAGTTTGTTGCTATACTCTTCTATATTGTACTATATTACTGTAGATTACATAGTTACATAGTTAGTGAGGTTGAAAAAAGACATCAGTCCATCCAGTTCAACCTATGATGTGTGTGTATGTGAATAGTACATTGTATACCCCTGTATGTTGTACATTGTATACCCCTGTATGTTGTACATTGTATACCCCCTGTATGTTGTACATTGTATACCCCTGCATGTTGTACATTGTATACCTCCTGAATGCTGTACATTGTATACCCCTGTATGTTGTACATTGTATACCCCTGTATGTTGTACATTGTATACCCCCTGTATGTTGTACATTGTATACCCCTGTATGTTGTACATTGTATACCCCCTGTATGTTGTACATTGTATACCCCTGTATGTTGTACATTGTATACCCCTGTATGTTGTACATTGTATACCCCTGTATGTTGTACATTGTATACCCCCTGTATGTTGTACATTGTATACCCCTGTATGCTGTACATTGTATACCCCCTGTATGTTGTACATTGTATACCCCCTGTATGTTGTACATTGTATACCCCCTGTATGTTGTACATTGTATACCCCTGTATGTGTCACCGGCTCTTTGGTAGGGACGGATTGCACCTAAATGGGGTGGGTGCAGCCGTACTGGGTGAGAGGATGGCCAAAAAGTTAGAGGGGCTTTTAAACTAGGGAATGGGGGGGAGGGTACAGATGTAGAATTAGCCAGTGGAAAGCAAGTTTCAGAGGGCAGAAATGGGGGCATTAGCGGTAGGGTGTTCGGAGCTCCTATACCCAGGGTGGGTATGGGGAAAATTCAAGAGAGCAGCCTAAAAACATCAAATGAGGATATTTGTAACCGATCAAAATTAAGAGGTTTGTATACCAATGCCAGAAGCCTGGCCAACAAGATGGGAGAGCTGGAGCTGCTGATGTTTGAGGAGGACTTAGATTTTGTGGGGATAACTGAGACTTGGTTTGACAGCTCTCATGACTGGATGGCGACCATTCAGGGGTATTCCCTTTATCGCAGAGATAGAGAAGGTAAAAAAGGGGGAGGGGTATGTCTGTATATTAAGAACAGCATACAGGTAAATATGAGGGATGATATTAATAATGGAGCTAAGGACGAGGCAGAATCCCTATGGGTAGAGCTTCAAAGGGATGGCACGGCGGGGAAGGTAATATTGGGCGTATGCTATAGGCCCCCCAACCAGAGGGAGGAGGGTGAGGCGGACCTCCTTTTACAGATAGGATTGGCAGCAAGGATGGGAAATGTCATTATAATGGGGGACTTTAATTATCCAGATATAGACTGGGCAGAAGGAACCGCGCACTCAGCCAAGGCTAGGCAGTTCCTAAATGTTTTGCAGGACAATTTCATGGGTCAGATGGTGAATGCACCGACAAGAAACAATGCGGTACTTGACCTACTGATTACCAACGATACAGACCTGATCACGGATATAGAAATACGGGACAACGTGGGAAACAGTGACCATAGGTCAATAAGTTTCAGTATTAATTACAGTAATAGGAAGCAGAGGGGTAATATAAGGACACTGAATTTCAAAAGAGCCAATTTCCCTAAACTGCGCTCACTGCTAGAAAATATCAATTGGGATAGAACCCTGGGAACAAAGAACACGGAGGAAAAATGGGAGTGCTTCAAGAGTATACTAAACAGGGGGATTGACCAGTGCATTCCAAAGGGAAATAAATTTAAAAGAGCAAAAATAAACCCTGCATAGCTAAACTCCAACATAAAAATGCATATTAGTGCTAAGGAAAAGGCCTTCAAAAAATACAAGACTGAGGGCTCATTGGCAGCATTTAAGCACTACAAAGAGTGTAATAAGAAATGTAAAGACGAAATCAGGGCGGCTAAAATAGAACACGAGAGACATATAGCGGAGGAGAGCAAAAAGAACCCCAAGAAGTTTTTTAAGTATATAAACAGTAAGAAAGCGAGACCAGAACACATTGGCCCCATAAAAGATGATAAAGGAAATATGGCCACTGAGGACAGAGAAAAGGCGGAAGTGTTAAATCATTTCTTCTCTTCAGTCTTCACAAAAGAATCGGGGGGCTACACGAACCCAGCTTGTAAGGCCGAACTAAATAATACACCTCAGGAAGTGCCACCATGGCTAACAGAAGATAGACTTAGAGCCAAACTAGAGAAACTTAACATAAATAAATCCCCGGGACCGGATGGCTTGCACCCGAGGGTTCTTAATGAGCTCAGCCAGGTGATCGCCAGACCATTATTCTTGATCTTTAAGGATAGTTTACAGACGGGTATGGTGCCAGCTGATTGGAAAAAAGCCAACGTGGTACCAATATTTAAGAAGGGGCCGAGATATATCCCGGGTAACTATAGGCCGGTCAGCCTAACATCTGTAGTCTGCAAAATTTTGGAGGGGATGTTAAGGGACCACATACAAGACTTTAGTAATGGAAACGGTATTATAAGTAGTAATCAGCATGGATTCATGAAAAATCGTTCGTGCCAAACCAATCTATTAACCTTCTACGATGAAGTGAGCAGCCACCTAGATAAAGGTAAGCCTGTGGATGTGGTGTATCTGGACTTTGCAAAAGCCTTTGACACCGTTCCCCACAAACGATTACTGTACAAACTAAGGAAGGTAGGTATGGACCATAAGGTGAGTAACTGGATAGAGAACTGACTCCAGGGGAGAGTCCAGAGGGTGGTGATTAATGGGGAGTACTCGGATTGGGCGGGTGTGGAAAGTGGGGTCCCCCAGGGTTCTGTCCTGGGACCAATCCTGTTTAATTTGTTCATAAATGATCTAGAGGAGGGGATATCTAGCACAATCTCAGTATTTGCAGATGATACTAAACTAGGCATGCCAATATCTTCTATGCAGGATGTGGAAACCTTGCAAGCAGACCTGAACAAAATAACGGGGTGGGCAACTACATGGCAGATGAGGTTTAATGTTGATAAATGTAAAGTAATGCACTTGGGGGCCAGAAACCAGAAAGCAAGCTACTCACTAGGGGGGGAACCTCTGGGTGAGTCTAGGATGGAAAAGGACTTGGGGGTACTGGTAGACAACAAGCTTGGCAGTGGCATGCAATGCCAAGCCGCCGCAAGCAAAGCCAACAGAATACTGGGATGTATAAAAAAGGGGATTCACTCCAGAAATAAAGAGATTATTCTCCCACTCTACAAGACTCTGGTCCGGCCACATCTGGAGTATGCTGTCCAGTTCTGGGCACCGGTCCTCAGGAAGGATGTGCTGGAACTGGAGAAAGTCCAGAGAAGGGCAACAAAAATAATTAGGGGAATGGAGGACATCAGCTATGAGGAAAGACTACAAGCACTGAACTTATTCTCTCTGGAGAAAAGACGATTGAGGGGGGATATGATATCAATGTACAAATACTGTACTGGTGACCCTAGCATAAGGAACAAACTATTCAGAGTAAGGGAATACAATAAGACACGTGGCCACTCACTAAAACTAGAGGAAAGGCGGTTTAACCTTAAAGTGCGTAAGGGGTTCTTCACTGTAAGAGCGGTAAGGATGTGGAATTCTCTTCCACAAGCAGTCGTATCAGCAGGGAGCATCGATAGTTTCAAAAAAGTATTAGATGGGCACCTTAAAGACCACAACATACAGGGGTATACAATGTACGGTTAAAAGCAAACACACACACACACATCATAGGTTGAACTGGATGGACTGATGTCTTTTTTCAACCTCACTAACTATGTAACTATGTAACTATGTTGTACATTGTATACCCCCTGTATGTTGTACATTGTATACCCCTGTATGTTGTACATTGTATACCCCTGTATGTTGTACATTGTATACCCCCTGTATGTTGTACATTGTATCGCCCCTGTATGTTGTACATTGTGTACCCCTGTATGTTGTACATTGTATACCCCCTGTATGTTGTACATTGTATCGCCCCTGTATGTTGTACATTGTATACCCCTGTATGTTGTACATTGTGTACCCCTGTATGTTGTACATTGTATACCTCCTGTATGTTGTACATTGTGTACCCCTGTATGTTGTACATTGTATCGCCCCTGTATGTTGTACATTGTGTACCCCTGTATGTTGTACATTGTATACCCCTGTATGTTGTACATTGTGTACCCCTGTATGTTGTACATTGTATACCCCTGTATGTTGTACATTGTGTACCCCTGTATGTTGTACATTGTATACCCCTGTATGTTGTACATTGTGTACCCCTGTATGTTGTACATTGTATACCTCCTGTATGTTGTACATTGTATACCCCTGTATGTTGTACATTGTATACCTCCTGTATGTTGTACATTGTATACCCCTGTATGTTGTACATTGTGTACCACTGTATGTTGTACATTGTATACCCCTGTATGTTGTACATTGTGTACCCCTGTATGTTGTACATTGTATACCCCTGTATGTTGTACATTGTATACTCCTGTACGTTGTACATTGTATACCCCTGTATGTTGTACATTGTATACCCCTGTATGTTGTACATTGTATACCCCTGTATGTTGTACATTGTATACCCCTGTATGTTGTACATTGTATACCCCTGTATGTTGTACATTGTATACTCCTGTATGTTGTACATTGTATACCCCTGTATGTTGTACATTGTATACCCCTGTATGTTGTACATTGTATACCCCTTGTATGTTGTACATTGTATCGCCCCTGTATGTTGTACATTGTGTACCCCTGTATGTTGTACATTGTATACCCCTGTATGTTGTACATTGTGTACCCCTGTATGTTGTACATTGTATACCTCCTGTATGTTGTACATTGTATACCCCTGTATGTTGTACATTGTATACCCCTGTATGTTGTACATTGTGTACCCCTGTATGTTGTACATTGTATCGCCCCTGTATGTTGTACATTGTGTACCCCTGTATGTTGTACATTGTGTACCCCTGTATGTTGTACATTGTATACCTCCTGTATGTTGTACATTGTATACCCCTGTATGTTGTACATTGTATACCTCCTGTATGTTGTACATTGTATACCCCTGTATGTTGTACATTGTGTACCCCTGTATGTTGTACATTGTATACCCCTGTATGTTGTACATTGTATACTCCTGTACGTTGTACATTGTATACCCCTGTATGTTGTACATTGTATACCCCTGTATGTTGTACATTGTATACCCCCTGTATGTTGTACATTGTATCGCCCCTGTATGTTGTACATTGTGTACCCCTGTATGTTGTACATTGTATACCCCTGTATGTTGTACATTGTATACCCCTGTATGTTGTACATTGTATACCCCCTGTATGTTGTACATTGTATACCCCTGTATTTTGTACATTGTATACCCCTGTATGTTGTACATTGTATACCCCCTGTATGTTGTACATTGTATACACCTGTATGTTGTACATTGTATACCCCTGTATGTTGTACTTTGTATACTCCTGTATGTTGTACATTGTATACTCCTGTATGTTGTACATTGTATACCCCTGTATGTTGTACATTGTATACCCCTGTATGTTGTACATTGTATACCCCCTGTATGTTGTACATTGTATACCCCTGTATGTTGTACATTGTATACCCCTGTATGTTGTACATTGTATACCCCCTGTATGTTGTACATTGTATACCCCTGTATGTTGTACATTGTATACCCCTGTATGTTGTACATTGTATACCCCCTGTATGTTGTACATTGTATACCCCTGTATGTTGTACATTGTATACCCCCTGTATGTTGTACATTGTATACCCCTGTATGTTGTACATTGTATACCCCTGTATGCTGTACATTGTATACCCCCTGTATGTTGTATATTGTATACCCCTGTATGTTGTACATTGTATACACCTGTATGTTGTACATTGTATACCCCTGTATGTTGTACATTGTATACCCCTGTATGTTGTACATTGTATACCCCTGTATGTTGTGGTCATTAAGGTGCCCATCCAATAGTTTTTTGAAACTATCAATGCTCCCTGCTGACATCACTGCTTGTGGAAGAGAATTCCACATCCTTACTGCTCTGATGGTAAAGAACCCTTTACGCAGTGTAAGGTTAACCCGCTTCTCTTCTAATTTTAGTGAAAGGCCACATGTGATGGATCCTTGTGTAGCTCCCCTGAGTTCAAAATTCAGAGACCCAACAGTCCTTCTAAGCACTGCCCTTTGTGTGTTTCAGTTACAATTTTTTTTTAAGTATTATTGTTTTGTTTTTGTTTTTTTTAGGGTTAGCTATGGACTAGTTTGGCTAGGGACGGTTTTGTTATTTTAGCTCATTGTTGCATGCTTGTAGAGTAAAGTAATATGCACCAAAATACCACATGTTCATTCCCCCTATTGCCACAGCTGCCAAATATAGGGGCAATCTCCTTTATTAAAAATCTCAGGCAGCACTAAAGTGAGAGGCAGAGGTTCTGCATGTGGAGGGAGTGTAGGGGATGAGGAGGTTCTGTATGTGGAGGCAGTATGTGGCCATCAGGCTCTGCAGGTGGAGGTAGTAGGAGTGAGGAGATTCTGTAGGTGACGGTTGTGGGGGGTGAGGGGGTTCTGCAGCTAGAGGAAGTAGGGGCTAAGGAGGTTCTGTAGGTGGAGGTAGTAGGGAATGAGGAGGTTCTATAGGTAGAAGTAGTAGGGGATGAGGAGGTTCTGTAGGTGGGGGTAGTGGGGGTGAGGAGGTTCTGTAGGTGGAAGTAGTAGGGGATGAGGAGGTTCTGTAGGTGGGGGTAGTGGGGGTGAGGAGGTTCTGTAGGTAGAAGTAGTAGGGGATGAGGAGGTTCTGTAGGTGGGGGTAGTGGGGGTGAGGAGGTTCTATAGGTAGAAGTAGTAGGGGATGAGGAGGTTCTGTAGGTGGGGGTAGTGGGGGTGAGGAGGTTCTGTAGGTGGAAGTAGTAGGGGCTGAGGAGGTTCTGTAGACGGAGGTAGTAGGGGGTGAGGATGTTCTGCAGATGGAGATGGTGGAAGGTGAGTTGGTTCTGTAGGTGGAGGTAGTGGGGGGTGAGGAGGTTCTGCAGGTGGAGGTAGTAGGGGGTGAGGAGGTTCTGCAAGTGGAGATAGTAGGGTGTGAGGTGGTTCTGTAGGTGGAGGTAGTGGGCATGAAGAGGTTCTGCAGGTGGGTGGAGGTGCAAGGGGATGAGGAGGTTCTGTAGGTGGAGGTACTAGGAGATGAGGAGGTTATTTAAGTGGAGGTAGTAGGGGGCCATCTAGTCCTGCATGTGGAGGTATTAGGGGGTGAGGAGGTTCGGCAGGTGGAGACAGGAGGGGGTCATCAGTTTCTGCAGGTGGAGGTAGTAGGGGTAAGGAGGTCCTGCATGTGGAGGTAGTAGGGGGTGAGATGGTTCTGTAGGTGGAGGTAGTAGGGGATGGGGAGCTTCTGCATTTGGAGGCATCGGGTTCTGCAGGTGGAGGTAGTAGATGTTGAGGAGGTTCTGCGGGTGGAGGCAGTATGGGGACATCAGATACTACATGTAGAGGTAATAGGGAATGAGGAGGTTCTGCAGGTTGAAGTAGTAGGGGGTGAGGAGGTTCTGCAGGTGGAGGTAGTAGGGGGTGAGGAGGTTCTGCAGGTGGTGGAGGCAGCAGAGGGCATCAGGTACTACATGTGGAGGTAATAGGGAATGAGGAGGTTCTGCAGGTGGAGGCAGTAGAGGGTGAAGAGGTCCTGCATGTGGAGGTATTAGGGAATGAAGAGGTTCTGCAGGTGGAAGCAGTAGGGGGTGAGGAGGTTATGCAGTTTGAGGCAATAGGGGGCGAGGAGGTTCTGCAGAGTGAAGCTGTATCGCTTCTCTGGGCTGCACCATTTAGAGACGTCTTCCTTTTCTATCTCAGAAAGGCCTCGTTATACAGCCTCAGCACACAGAAGGAGCAGTCAGGCGGTTGACAAAGCCTTCCTCTTCTGCAGCTGCTGCCAGTGTGCCCTCTTCTTCTTCTTCCTCCTCTTCTGCTGAGCCCCACAAACTGGCAATGAGGAGTCGTGGGGATTATTTGACCAAATGACTTGCTGCAGGAGGATTATCATGGACATGCACAAGTATTTCCTGAGGAAGATAGCGCCTTGATCATACAGGGAAGGGGCATCAGTGGGCAGAAGCAAGAGGCAGTGATGTTCCTGCAGTTGGAGGGCTCCAGCAATGAGCAGGGGGTGGGTGATGAGGTGGCACTCAGACCATCTATGACCATCTATGACCATCCATGACCATCTATGACCATCTATGACCATCTATGACCATCCATGACCATCTATGACCATCCATGACCATCTATGACCATCTATGACTATCTACGGCCATCTATGACTATCTATGACCATCCATGACCATCTATGACTATCTATGACCATCTATGACTATCTATGACCATCTATGACCATCCATGACCATCTATGACCATCTACGACCATCTATGACTATCTATGGCCATCTATGACTATCTATGACCATCCATGACCATCTATGACTATCTATGACCATCTATGACTATCTATGACCATCTATGACCATCCATGACCATCTATGACCATCCATGACCATCTATGACCATCTACGACCATCTATGCATGCACAAGTATTTCCTGAGGAAGATAGCGCCTTGATCATACAGGGAAGGGGCATCAGTGGGCAGAAGCAAGAGGCAGTGATGTTCCTGCAGTTGGAGGGCTCCAGCAATGAGCAGGGGGTGGGTGATGAGGTGGCACTCAGACCATCTATGACCATCTATGACCATCTATGACCATCCATGACCATCTATGACCATCCATGACCATCTATTACCATCCATGACCATCTATGACTATCTATGACCATCTATGACCATCTATGACCATCTATGACCATCCATGACCATCTATGACCATCTACGACCATCTATGACTATCTATGGCCATCTATGACTATCTATGACTATCTATGACCATCTATGACCATCTATAACCATCTATGACCATCTGTGACCATCTATAACCATCTATAACCATCTATGACCATCCATGACCATCTATGACCATCTATGACCATCTATAACCATCTATTACCATCTATGACCATCCATGACCATCTATTACCATCTATGACCATCTATGACCATCTATTACCATTTATGACCATCTATGACTATCTATGACCATCTATGACCATCTATGACCATCTATGACCATCTATGACTATCTATGACCATCTATGACCATCTATTACCATCTATGACCATCTATGACCATCTATTACCATCTATGACCATCTATGACCATCCATGACCATCCATGACCATCTATTACCATCTATGACCATCTATGACCATCTATGACTATCTATGACCATCTATGACCATCTATTACCATCTATGACCATCTATGACCATCTATTACCATCTATGACCATCTATGACCATCCATGACCATCCATGACCATCTATTACCATCTATGACCATCTATGACCATCTATGACCATCCATGACCATCTATTACCATCTATTACCATCTATGACCATCTATGACCATCCATGACCATCCATGACCATCCATTACCATCTATGACCATCTATTACCATCTATGACTATCTATGACCATCTATGACCATCCATGACCATCCATGACCATCTATTACCATCTATGACCATCTATTACCATCTATTACCATCTATGACCATCTATGACCATCTATGAACATCTATGAATATTTATGACCATCTATGACTATCTATGACCATCTATGACCATCTATTACCATCCATGACCATCTATGACCATCTATGACCATCTATGACCATCTATTACCATCTATGACCATCTATGACCATCTATGACCATCTATGACCATCTATTACCATCTATGACCATCTATGACCATCTATTACCATCTATGACCATCTATGACCATCTATAACCATCTATGAACATCTATTACCATCTATGACCATCTATGACCATCTATGACCATCTATGACCATCTATGACTATCTATGACCATCTATTACCATCTATGACCATCTATGACCATCTATGACCATCTATTACCATCTATGACCATCTATGACCATCTATTACCATCTATGACCATCTATGACCATCTATTACCATCTATGGCCATCTATGACCATCTATTACCATCTATTACCATCTATGACCATCTATTACCATCTATGACCATCTATGACCATCTATGACCATCTATTACCATCTATTACCATCTATGACCATCTATTACCATCTATTACCATCTATGACCATCTATGACCATCTATTACCATCTATGACCATTTATGACCATCTATGACTATCTATGGCCATCTATGACCATCTATGACCATCTTTGACCATCTATGACCATTTATGACCATCTATGACCATCTATGACCATCCATGACCATATATGACCATCTATGACCATCTATAACCATCTATTACCATCTATGACCATCCATGACCATCTATTACCATCTATGACCATCTATGACCATTTATTACCATTTATGACCATCTATGACTATCTATGACCATCTATGACCATCTATGACCATCTATGACCATCTATTACCATTTATGACCATCTATGACTATCTATGACCATCTATGACCATCTATTACCATCTATGACCATCTATGACCATCTATTACCATCTATGACCATCTATGACCATCTATTACCATCTATGGCCATCTATGACCATCTATTACCATCTATGACCATCTATGACCATCTATGACCATCTATTACCATTTATGACCATCTATGACTATCTATGACCATCTATTACCATCTATTACCATCTATTACCATCTATGACCATCTATGACCATCTATTACCATCTATGACCATTTATGACCATCTATGACTATCTATGGCCATCTATGACCATCTATGACCATCTTTGACCATCTATGACCATTTATGACCATCTATGACCATCTATGACCATCTATGACCATTTATGACCATCTATGACTATCTATGACCATCTATGACCATCTATTACCATCTATGACCATCTATTACCATCTATGACCATCTATTACCATCTATGACCATCTATGACTATCTATGACCATCTATAACCATCTATGACCATCTATGTCCATCTATTACCATCTATGACCATCTATGACTATCTATAACCATCTATGACTATCTATGACCATCTATAACCATCTATGACCATCTATGACCATCTATAACCATCTATGACCATCTATGACCATCTATGACCATCCATGACCATCTATGTATGACCATCTATGACTATCTATGACCATCCATGACCATCTATTACCATCTATGACCATCTATGACTATCTATGACCATCTATAACCATCTATAACCATCTATGACCATCCATGACCATCTATGACCATCTATGACCATCTATGACCATCTATGGGTTCCACCAACTGAAAAGGAGGAAAGTTCTGAGAGAGAGGCAGCACAGCAGTGATGGAGGATTATGTCCTAGGAGCCGCTTCCAGAGGATTGGAGGAAGCATCCACCCTAACCCATCTGGCAGCATTGCCCCAAAGGTAAAGGCCGGTGCCATCCCCAGGGTCAGTCCGAAGAACTCTGCAGTGTGGGCCTGGTCTATTATTATATCTGTATATACTGGTCTATGGTATCTGCTGTCCACAACGCCACTGTGGTCTGTAACCTCCACCTGCAGCATATCAACCATGATAAATGTCGCAGACACTCGGGTACCCCATGCATGAGGAAACCCTTGAGTCTCTTCTATGGAGAATGCACCACTTGACTCCGGAGCCACAACCCAACGAGACAAATAGGCAAAAAAAGCCCCGCGCTCCTCCTCCTCATTCCCCACCCCACCTTCCCACAGCATTCTAATGCTGCATTCGCTGCAACATCTGTGGCCTCCAATGACAGGGATGGAAGTGTCACAAGGGGTTTCACAGTCTTAGAATTTGCCTCGTCATCCAGAGAATCTGAGGGTCAAGGGGCCATACTGAGGAGGGTGAAGTGAAGGCTTGAACCTCTGCAGAATTCTCTTACCCCCGCTCTGCCATCTCCAGAAATATCCTCCCCAAGACACGTGTCTCTTCCACAGCTGCTGAAAAAATGTCCCCAAATCACCGCCATTTCCATTGTCATTGTGCCAGCTTAGCAAAACCGCTGGCTTGGTGGCTGCTGACATCGGAATTCATGCAATGGGCAGCAGAGGGGTGAAGTAGTTAGCACTTTCACCGAGCAGAAAAAAGGGTCGCTGGTTCAAATCCCAAACACAACACTACCTGCCTGGAGTTTGCATGTTCTCCCTGTGCCTGCGTGGGTTTCCTCCGGGGACTCCGGTTTCCTCCCACACTCCAAAGACATGCTGGTAGGTTAATTGGCTCCTGTATAAATTTACCCCAGTATGTGTATGTATGGATGTGAGTCAGGGACCTTAGATTGTAAGCTCTTCAAGGGTAGGGACTGATGGGAATGTACAATGTAAATGTAAATTGATGGCGCTATATAAGTACCTGAAATAAATAAATGCAGTCAGTCCCCCTCTATGAGTTTATGGACTGTGCTACACCACAGAGGCCGGAACCGGACCACCAAAATATCTGCCCAGAAGGTCTTCCATATCCTCCATCAACATGTACAGTGCCTTGAAAAAGTATTCGTAACCCTTGAAATTTCCCACATTTTCTCATCTTACACACAGAAATGTATTTTATTGGGATTTTATGGGATAGACCGACACAAAGTGGCCATAATTGTGAAGTGGAAGGAAAATGATAAATGATACAAATAAATCTGTGAAAAGTGTGGCTGCATTTGTATTCACCCCCCTTTACTCTGATACCCCTAACTAAAATCTAGAGGAACCAATTGCCTTCGGAAATCACCTAATTAGTAAATAGAGTCCACCTGGGTGTCATTTAATCTCAGTATAAATACAGCTGTTCTGTGAAGCCCTCAGAGGTTTGTTAGAGAACCTTAGTGAACAAACAGCATCATGAAGGCCAAGGAACACAGCAGACAGGTCAGGGATAAAGTTGTGGAGAAGTGTAAAGCAGGGTTAGGTTATAAAAAAAAATTCCCAAGCTTTGACCATCTCACGGAGCGCTGATCAATCCATCATGGGAAAATGGAAAGAGTATGGCACAACTGCAACCCTACTAAGACATGGCCGTCCACCTAAACTGACCAGCCGGGCCCCTACCAAGACATGGCCATCCACCTAAACTGACCGGCTGGGCCCCTACCAAGACATGGCCGTCCACCTAAACTGACCAGCTGGGCCCCTACCAAGACATGGCCATCCACCTAAACTGACCGGCTGGGCCCCTACCAAGACATGGCCATCCACCTAAACTGACCGGCCGGGCCCCTACCAAGACATGGCCGTCCACCTAAACTGACCGGCCTGGCAAGGAGAGCATTCATCAGAGAAGCAGCCAAGAGGCCCATGGGAACTCTGGAGGAGCTGCAGAGATCCACAGCTCAGGTGGGAGAATCTGTCCACAGGACAACTATTAGTCGTGCGCTCCACAAATCTGCCCTTTATGGAAGAGTGAGAAGAAGAAAGCCATTGGAGGAAGAAAGCCATAAGAAGTCCTGTTTGCAGTTTGGGAGAAGCCATGTGGGGGACACAGCAAACATGTGGGAGGAGCTCTGCTCAGAGGAGACCACAATTTAACCAAAATGCTGTGGGGGAAAACTAACACTGCACATCACCCTGAACACACCATCCCCACTGTGAAACATGGTGGTGGCAGCATCATGGTGTGGGGATGCTTTTCTTCAGCAGGGACAGGGAAGCTGGTCAGAGTTGATGGGAAGATGGATGGAGACAAATACAGGGCAATCTTAGAAGAAAAGACTTGAGACTGGGGCGGAGGTTCACCTTCCAGCAGGACAACAACCCGAAACATCCAGCCAGAGCTACAATGGAATGGTTTCATGTGTTAGAATGGCCCAGTCACAGTCCAGACCTAAATCACATTGAGAATCTGTGGCAAGACTTGAAAATTGCTGTTCACAGACGCTCTCCATCCAATCTGACAGAGCTTGAGATATTCTGCAGAGAAGAATGGACAGAAATGTCCTCTCTAGATGTGCAAAGCTGGTAGAGACATCCCCAAAAAGACTCCCAGCTGTAATTGGAGGGAAAGGCGCTTCTACAAAGTATTGACTCCGGGAGGGGGGGTGAATACTAATGCAGCCACACTTTTCACAGATTTATTTGTATAATTTATCATTTTCCTTCCACTTCACAATTATGGCCACTTTGTGTCGGTCTATCACATAAAATCCCAATAAAATACATTTATGGGTGTAACATGAGAAAATGGGGGAAATCTCAGGGGGTGTGAATACTTTTTCAAGGCTTTGTAGAATGTAATGTGTCATTGGACCACGCTGTCAGTGGCAGGGTACACGTGACCCCAGATTTGTGGTTCAGTAAGCATGGACAGGAATGCTATACTCTATTACTGGGTCAATCTTCTGGTGACTGGAAAGATGGAGGACAGGGAAAAACCACTGGGGCTGGTGGTGTCACCATGTATATCATCTGATTCGTCATCACAGTCATCTGTACTCCCTCCTCCTCACTGGACACATTCTCCAATTCTTCAGGCCCAGCAGTCCCCCCTAAGAACCACAGAGCATAGGCAATGTCCTCGGCTAAACGCTGTCCTCCTGGGATCGCAGCTCATATGACCGGGGCACAGGAGGCAAATGGGTTTCAAAGCCAACCCAGCACAAACAGGCAGCTTCTGAACCCCAGGATTGTGGATTGCATCGTGTCCAGGTCTGATGCAGAAACTCTCAATTAGGGATAGACAGATATGGTTTTTTCAGGGCCAATACCGATATTTTGGTCACAACGTATCAGTATCGGCCGATATTTTGTACATTTAAAGTTTTGAAAAATAAAGACAATTTTTTACACAAATTTGGTACTGAACATGTTATTTTTTGTTTAATGCTTAATGTCTGGCTGTCTGGCACCTTGTGGTGGGTGGCTGGCTGTCTTGCACACTGTGGTGGGTGGGTGTCTAGCACAGGGGGTGTGGGTCGGTGGCTGGTACAGGACCTGTGGTTGGCTCACTGGTACAGTGCCTGTGGGTGGCTGGCTAGCTGGTACAGGGCCTGTGGGTGGCTGGCTGGCTCACTGGTACAGTGCCTGTGGGTGGCTGGCTGGTACAGGGCCTTTGGTTGTGGGTGGCTGGCTGGCACTGGGCTGCTGTGGGTGGGTGTATGGCTGTGATACACTCCCACGAGACTAATACCGACTCCAGACGAGGCTGTCCAAGGCGAGGGAGTGGCCTAAGAAGGCAGAATGACGTCACAAAAATATCGGCAATATCGGCCAGTTCCGGGGCCGAAACCAACATATCGGGGAAAGTGCATATCGGCCACCGATATATCGGCTTTGCCGATAATCGGTCTATCCCTACTCTCAATAGTGAGGACCTCATGCATGGGTGTCCTGGCTGCTTCAGATAAAACATTTTAATTGTCACCCCCCCCCCCCCAACACACACACCACCACCACCAAGAATGATACCCACATGGAAGAAAGATATATTTAAGATATATTTAAAAAAAAACATTCTTAATTTATTTTTCCAAAATATATTGGAAATATATTTGAAATGCTACAATTTTGGCCATATTCAATATATTTCTAAAAAATGTTTCCTAAATATATTGGAAATATATTGTTCTTCCATATGGGTACCTGCCCCCATTACCAGCTCCTGTCACCTCTCCCGGCATGCCACACAACTACTTACAAAAAGTCTTTCTCTACAGTTTTAATATATAGATCTGCTGTATTATATATATATATATGACGTATGTAACACCCTCCAAGGTAGGTGCTAGGTAAAGTATAGTGGGCTTTGTCTGCTTATCAGCAGGGCCATCATGTGTTCCCTGTTGTGTTGGGGAGTCTCCCCACTGTATGTCAATGGGGGCTCTCATTGGGCAGTGGAGGAAACCTGGCCAATAGCACATGAGGGCTTTTATCTATCTCAGAAGGGCAGATTCTGTCACACAGCATTCTGGGAGGGGGTAGAAGTCTGTGTCAGATGGTCTTTGGCGGGAAGCAGAGTCCCAGGAAGGAGGTGACGGTTGTCTCTCCTCCTGTCAAGAGGAATCGGATATATCCCAGGCGGCTTGCCTGAGGGGATACCGGGCTGAGCTGAGCTGCAGAGAAGGATCCAGTGTGCGTTAGTGAGGTTGAAAAAAGACATCAGTCCATCCAGTTCAACCTATGATGTGTGTGTGTGTTTACTGTTAACCGTACATTGTATACCCCTGTATGTTGTACATTGTATACCCCTGTATGTTGTACATTGTATACCCCCTGTATGTTGTACATTGTATACCCCCTGTATGTTGTACATTGTATACCCCTGTATGTTGTACATTGTATACCCCTGTATGTTGTACATTGTATACCCCTGTATGTTGTACATTGTATACCCCTGTATGTTGTACATTGTATACCCCCTGTATGTTGTACATTGTATACCCCCTGTGTGCTGTACATTGTATATCCCTGTATGTTGTACATTGTATACCCCTGTATGTTGTACATTGTATATCCCTGTATGTTGTACATTGTATACCCCCTGTGTGCTGTACATTGTATACCCCCTGTATGTTGTACATTGTATACCCCTGTATGTTGTACATTGTATACCCCTGTATGTTGTACATTGTATACCCCTGTATGTTGTACATTGTATACCCCCTGTATGTTGTACATTGTATACCCCTGTATGTTGTACATTGTATACCCCCTGTATGTTGTACATTGTATACCCCCTGTATGTTGTACATTGTATACCCCTGTATGTTGTACATTGTATACCCCCTGTATGTTGTACATTGTATACCCCTGTATGTTGTACATTGTATACCCCTGTATGTTGTACATTGTATACCCCTGTATGTTGTACATTGTATACCCCTGTATGTTGTACATTGTATACCCCCTGTATGTTGTACATTGTATACCCCCTGTGTGCTGTACATTGTATATCCCTGTATGTTGTACATTGTATACCCCTGTATGTTGTACATTGTATATCCCTGTATGTTGTACATTGTATACCCCCTGTGTGCTGTACATTGTATACCCCCTGTATGTTGTACATTGTATACCCCTGTATGTTGTACATTGTATACCCCTGTATGTTGTACATTGTATACCCCTGTATGTTGTACATTGTATACCCCCTGTATGTTGTACATTGTATACCCCTGTATGTTGTACATTGTATAACACTGTATATTGTACATTGCATACCCCTGTATGTTGTACATTGTATACCCCTGTATGTTGTACATTGTATACTCCTGTATGTTGTACATTGTATACCCCCTGTATGCTGTACATTGTATACCCCTGTATGTTGTACATTGTATACCCCTGTATGTTGTACATTGTATACCCCTGTATGTTGTACATTGTATACCCCCTGTATGTTGTACATTGTATACCCCCTGTGTGCTGTACATTGTATATCCCTGTATGTTGTACATTGTATACCCCTGTATGTTGTACATTGTATATCCCTGTATGTTGTACATTGTATACCCCCTGTGTGCTGTACATTGTATACCCCCTGTATGTTGTACATTGTATACCCCTGTATGTTGTACATTGTATACCCCTGTATGTTGTACATTGTATACCCCTGTATGTTGTACATTGTATACCCCCTGTATGTTGTACATTGTATACCCCTGTATGTTGTACATTGTATAACACTGTATATTGTACATTGCATACCCCTGTATGTTGTACATTGTATACCCCTGTATGTTGTACATTGTATACTCCTGTATGTTGTACATTGTATACCCCCTGTATGCTGTACATTGTATACCCCTGTATGTTGTACATTGTATACCCCTGTATGTTGTACATTGTATACCCCTGTATGTTGTACATTGTATACCCCCTGTATGTTGTACATTGTATACCCCTGTACGTTGTGGTATTTAAGGTGCCATCTAATATTTTTTTGAAACTATCAATGCTCCCTGCTGATACAACTGTTTGTGGAAGAGAATTCCACATCCTTACCGCCCTTACAGTGAAGAACCCCTTACGCATTTTAAGGTTAAACCGCCTTTCCTCTAGTTTTAGTGAGTGGCCATGTGTCTTATTGTATTCCCTTACTCTGAATAGTTTGTTCCTTATGCTAGGGTCACCAGTACAGTATTTGTACATTGATATCATATCCCCCCTCAATCGTCTCTTCTCCAGAGAGAATAAGTTCAGTGCTTGTAGTCTTTCCTCATAGCTGATGTCCTCCATTCCCCTAATTATTTTTGTTGCCCTTCTCTGGACTTTCTCCAGTTCCAGCACATCCTTCCTGAGGACCGGTGCCCAGAACTGGACAGCATACTCCAGATGTGGCCGGACCAGAGTCTTGTAGAGTGGGAGAATAATCTCTTTATTTCTGGAGTGAATCCCCTTTTTTATACATCCCAGTATTCTGTTGGCTTTGCTTGCGGCGGCTTGGCATTGCATGCCACTGCCAAGCCTGTTGTCTACCAGTACCAGTACCAGGGGTGCCAGAGTTAACCCTGAAGAGTAAAGGGGGTGCCAGTGGTTGGGCCCTGAAGTGTAAAGTGTTAAGTGTTGCAGCAGTATTTGCGAGTGGCTGCCTCAGTCAGGGAGGATTGGAGGAAGAAGTGAAAAAGGAATTTTGAGCTATCCGGAGTGTCAGAAGTCAGTTTAGTGACAGAAAGTCAGCATTCACAAGCGCCAGTAAGCATTGGTTGGCATTCAGCCGGCGCCAAGCCAGCGCTAGAAGGCATTTCTTCTCAAGTGTCCCATTCTTGTAACTAGTTGAGTCAGAGGAGTATCCCACTCATTCCCTTTCCCCGTCCAATTTCCTAAAATAAAACTAAAAACCAAAGATGCCGGACTGGTCATTGTCTCAGATCTCACACTTGGGCAACGAGCTTAAATGTGCTGTTGGTGTTAACGGTAACCATGGCAGACCCACATCAGGCCCAATCCCTGGAAAATCTGCTACATGTATATAAGACAAACTAAATCTAAATGTTAAAAATCACATTACACATCCAAAATATGTGATGCCAGAATAAGGTGTCTGCCAAAATTGTACTTCTCTGTAATACTATATACTGCTATATACTGCTTATCCACCCACTGCTATATACTGCTTATCTACCCACAGCTATATACTGCTTATCTACCCACTGCTATATACTGCTTATCCACCCACTGCTATATACTGCTTATCCACCCACTGCTATATACTGCTTATCTACCCACTGCTATATACTGCTTATCCACCCACTGCTATATACTGCTTATCCACCCACTGCTATATACTGCTTATCTACCCACAACTATATACTGCTTATCTACCCACAGCTATATACTGCTTATCTACCCACAGCTATATACTGCTTATCTACCCACTTCTATATACTGCTTATCCACCCACTGCTATATACTGCTTATCCACCCACTGCTATATACTGCTTATCTACCCACAGCTATATACTGCTTATCTACCCACTGCTATATACTGCTTATCCACCCACTGCTATATACTGCTTATCCACCCACTGCTATATACTGCTTATCTACCCACTGCTATATACTGCTTATCCACCCACTGCTATATACTGCTTATCCACCCACTGCTATATACTGCTTATCTACCCACAACTATATACTGCTTATCTACCCACAGCTATATACTGCTTATCTACCCACAGCTATATACTGCTTATCTACCCACTTCTATATACTGCTTATCCACCCACTGCTATATACTGCTTATCCACCCACTGCTATATACTGCTTATCTACCCACTGCTATATACTGCTTATCCACCCACTGCTATATACTGCTTATCTACCCACAACTATATACTGCTTATCTACCCACAGCTATATACTGCTTATCCACCCACTGCTATATACTGCTTATCTACCCACAACTATATACTGCTTATCTACCCACTGCTATATACTGCTTATCCACCCACTGCTATATACTGCTTATCCACCCACTGCTATATACTGCTTATCTACCCACAGCTATATACTGCTTATCTACCTACTGCTATATACTGCTTATCCACCTACTGCTATATACTG
This sequence comes from Pelophylax lessonae, assembly GCF_965119305.1. Classification (NCBI taxonomy): domain Eukaryota; kingdom Metazoa; phylum Chordata; class Amphibia; order Anura; family Ranidae; genus Pelophylax; species Pelophylax lessonae. The sequence continues at coordinate 856,382 of NC_138771.1, read as the reverse complement.
CTTTTCTATCCACTGCTATATACTGCTTATCCACCTACTGCTATATACTGCTTATCTACCCACTGCTATATACTGCTTATCTACCCACTGCTATATACTGCTTATCTACCTACTGCTATATACTGCTTATCTACCCACTGCTATATACTGCTTATCTACCCACTGCTATATACTGCTTATCCACCCACTGCTATATACTGCTTATCTACCCACAGCTATATACTGCTTATCCACCCACTGCTATATACTGCTTATCCACCCACTGCTATATACTGCTTATCTACCCACAGCTATATACTGCTTATCCACCCACTGCTATATACTGCTTATCCACCCACTGCTATATACTGCTTATCTACCCACAGCTATATACTGCTTATCCACCCACTGCTATATACTGCTTATCTACCCACTGCTATATACTGCTTATCTACCTACTGCTATATACTGCTTATCCACCCACTGCTATATACTGCTTATCTACCCACTGCTATATACTGCTTATCCACCCACTGCTATATACTGCTTATCTACCCACAGCTATATACTGCTTATCCACCCACTGCTATATACTGCTTATCCACCCACTGCTATATACTGCTTATCCACCTACTGCTATATACTGCTTATCTACCCACTGCTATATACTGCTTATCCACCCACTGCTATATACTGCTTATCTACCCACTGCTATATACTGCTTATCTACCCACTGCTATATACTGCTTATCTACCCACTGCTATATACTGCTTATCCACCCACTGCTATATACTGCTTATCTACCCACAGCTATATACTGCTTATCCACCCACTGCTATATACTGCTTATCCACCTACTGCTATATACTGCTTATCCACCTACTGCTATATACTGCTTATCTACCCACTGCTATATACTGCTTATCCACCCACTGCTATATACTGCTTATCTACCCACTGCTATATACTGCTTATCTACCCACTGCTATATACTGCTTATCCACCCACTGCTATATACTGCTTATCTACCCACTGCTATATACTGCTTATCCACCCACTGCTATATACTGCTTATCTACCCACTGCTATATACTGCTTATCTACCCACTGCTATATACTGCTTATCCACCCACTGCTATATACTGCTTATCTACCCACAGCTATATACTGCTTATCTACCCACTGCTATTTACTGCTTATCCACCCACTGCTATATACTGCTTATCTACCCACAGCTATATACTGCTTATCTACCCACTGCTATATACTGCTTATCTACCCACTGCTATATACTGCTTATCTACCCACTGCTATATACTGCTTATCTACCCACTGCTATATACTGCTTATCCACCCACTGCTATATACTGCTTATCTACCCACAGCTATATACTGCTTATCTACCCACTGCTATATACTGCTTATCCACCCACTGCTATATACTGCTTATCTACCCACAGCTATATACTGCTTATCTACCCACTGCTATTTACTGCTTATCCACCCACTGCTATATACTGCTTATCCACCCACTGCTATATACTGCTTATCCACCCACTGCTATATACTGCTTATCTACCCACTGCTATATACTGCTTATCTACCCACTGCTATATACTGCTTATCCACCCACTGCTATATACTGCTTATCTACCCACTGCTATATACTGCTTATCTACCCACTGCTATATACTGCTTATCTACCCACTGCTATATACTGCTTATCTACCCACTGCTATATACTGCTTATCCACCCACTGCTATATACTGCTTATCTACCCACAGCTATATACTGCTTATCTACCCACTGCTATATACTGCTTATCCACCCACTGCTATATACTGCTTATCTACCCACAGCTATATACTGCTTATCTACCCACTGCTATTTACTGCTTATCCACCCACTGCTATATACTGCTTATCCACCCACTGCTATATACTGCTTATCCACCCACTGCTATATACTGCTTATCTACCCACAGCTATATACTGCTTATCTACCCACTGCTATATACTGCTTATCCACCTACTGCTATATACTGCTTATCCACCTACTGCTATATACTGCTTATCTACCCACTGCTATATACTGCTTATCTACCCACTGCTATATACTGCTTATCTACCCACAGCTATATACTGCTTATCCACCCACTGCTATATACTGCTTATCTACCCACTGCTATATACTGCTTATCCACCCACTGCTATATACTGCTTATCTACCCACTGCTATGGCAGTACCTGGCTCCCAATAAATGTCCTCTGTGGCAGTGCCCAGCACCTCATAAATGTCCACTGTGGTAGTGCCCAGATCCCCATAAATGTCCTCCATGACAATGCCCACATCCCTATAAATGTCTCTATGGCAGTGCCCAGCTCCCCATACATATCATTATCCTCTGTAGCAGTGCCCAGCTCCTCATAAATATCCTCTATGGTAGTGCCCAGATCTCCATAAATGTCCTCTATGGTAGTGCCCAGATCTCCATAAATGTCCTCTATGGTAGTGCCCAGATCTCCATAAATGTCTCTATGGTAGTGCCCAGCTCCTCATATACTTTTTTGACAATAATTTGCCTTATAACCTTAAAAAAAGCCAGAATTTAGTTTCAAGATTCATCCTCCATAGACTTTAATGGGATTTGCTGTGGAATTCAGTTTCATGAATTTCAATCGGGTTTTGATGAACCCCCACAAATCGAAGCCAGGCAGATTGGCTGCTCCCTAATCCCTGGTATACAGAAGAGAACAATCTGTAGAGTTGGCTCTTTGTTAGCTCAGCTATATTTGCTTTAGTAATCCTGGTGGTGACAGAAAGATTCCCGCCTGCATGAGTGGCATCAAGTCAGGCACACAGCGGCCTGGCAGTCTGAACATTTCACAATGGTGACTCCTGACGGAGGATAAATGCCAGCTTATTCAATACACTGCAAGGAGCAAAGGGCACCGCCTCACATGGAGGTACCCACAGCAACCAATCCAATCCATTTACTTAACACTGACCGCCATTGATGGGATCCCATGGCTTGCTGAGATCGTTGTACTTGGCATTTAGATCTTTGCTTCTTGGACTGAGATTTGAAAGGAGAAGACAAAACAAAAAGTGACCTATGGTGAGAGTGTATGTAATATCTTCATGGGGCTCCATTCTGCCAAGGATGACTCAGACAAGGACTGACATAAAGGAAGAGCAATGACTGTGTCCTGGCACAGGGAGATCAGGTCTACTCAGCTTGCTGGCAATAGAAATCCATTGCAAAGTGACAAACCAGATCAGTCTTTTCACATCCAAAGTCCTGGCAGCTCCACGCTCCACTTGGCACATCAACTCAGGATGACGGTCTATAAACTTCCCCGCATATCTGACTACCATTGGCTTACTTCCTACACTGTTTGGTTCTCCTCATAAATGTCCTCTATGGCAGTGCCCAGCTTCTAATAAATGTCCTCTATGGCAGTGCCCAGCTCCTAATAAATGTCCTCGATGTTAGTGCGCAGTTCCTTATAAATGTCCTCTATGGCAGTGCCAAGCTCCTCATAAATGTCCTCTATTGTAGTGCCCAGTTCCTCATAAATGTCGTCTATGGTAGTGCCCAGCTCCTCATAAATGTCCTCTATGGCAGTGCCCAGCCCCTCCTAAATGTCCTCTATGGCAGTGCCCAGCTCCTCCTAAATGTCCTCTATGATAGTGCCCAGCTCCTCATAAATGTCTTCTATGGTAGTGCCCAGCTCCTAATAATTGTCCTCTATGGTAGTGCGCAGTTCCTTATAAATGTCCTCTATGGTAGCGCCCAGCTCATAAATGTCCTCTATAGTAGTGCCCAGCTCTTCGTAATTGTCCTCTATGGTAGTACCCAGCTCCTCATAAATGTCCTCTAAGGTAGTGCCCAGCTCCTCATAAATGTCTTCTATGGTAGTGCCCAGCTCCTCATAAATGTCCTCTATGGTAGTGCCCAGCTCCTCATAAATGTCCTCTATGGTAGTGCCCAGCTCCTCATAAATGTTCTCAGGGCAAAAAATGTGTATGGTGAGAGTGTATGTAATATCTTCATTGGTGCTCCATTCTCCCAAGGATGACTCAGAGACACGGACTAGGACTGACATACAGGAAGAAGAACAATGACTGTGTCCTGGCACAGGGAGATCAGGTCTACTCAGCTTGCTGGCAATAGAAATCCATTGCAAAGTGACAAACCAGATCAGTTTCTCATCCAGAGTCCTGGCAGCTCCACGCTCCACTTGGCACATCAACTCAGGATGACGGTCTATAAACTTCCCCACATATTTGACTGCCATTGATTTACTTCTTACACCGTTTGGCTGGTGTGGAGGAAGTCTGCTGCCAATCATTGGCAGCTTCAGATCACCAGAGTACTGCTGCTTGGCAGCCCATCACCAGCTGCTCCATCTGGTAGTCTTCCCATGATACCACAGCACCCAGGACAGCCACCACTTCTGCCCAGCCCTTGTCCCAGCCCTTGCCCCAGCCCTTGTCCCAGCCCTTGCCCCAGCCCTTGCCCCAGCCCTTGCCCCAGCCCTTGCCCCAGCCCTTGCCCCAGCCCTTGCCCCATCCCTGGCTAAACATCTACAAGTAAAGTGAAGCAGAATTCTCTGGTTCAGTGCGGAATATAACAGTGATTGCAAATGCTGAACATTGATTGCTATTGCTGCGTCTTATATCCAACAAAAAGAGATAATTACATTTTTTATTATAATGGAATCGGTATGCTGAGCCAACCCCCACTTCTTATACATTCTTTCTGACACAATTCGAGTCCATCTGGGAGTTTTGGGCGTTCCTTTCCAACTTTGGGTGCTCTGAGATCTCTTTTTGCACTCTTAAAAGTATATAAGAAACCCAGCGAGAGTAAGATGCACTTATATTGGTGGAAATAGGTGTGTGTACTAAGCAACAAAATTGGTGACATCTCACCAATACAAATCCTGGGAGGTATCAGAAACCATTGGGAGGTTTAAAGTATCACCTTACAAATCATATTTGAACCCCCAGTGGACCTATCACAGGAAGGACCAGGTCCTGTTCTAAACTGTGTTGTAGTGGTTGTGCTACATTGTTGGACAGCTTGCCCCTCATCTGACCATGCTGCTAGTTAAGAGATGGACTTTGTGAGTGACAACGCTCGTTCCTGGCAGTAGGAAAACCCTGTAGATGAGCACCACCCTTCACTACAGCAGGGGGAGGGGAGAAGGCTGTGTACGCTCCTTACGTGCTCCTAAAGTAGATACTCTTCCTGCCTTTGACGGAGAAGTGAATGGAGAGGTGGATGGAGAGATGAATGGAGAAGTAGATGGTGAAGTGGATTGAGAGGTGGATGGAGAATGAATGGAGAGGTAGATGGAGAAGTGGATGGAGAAGTGGATGGAGAGGTGGATGGAGAAGTGGATGGAGAGGTGGATGGAGAAGTGGATGGAGATGTGGATGGAGAGGTGGATGTAGAGATGAATGGAGAAGTAGATGGTGAAGTGGGTGGAGAGGTGGATGGTGAAGTGGATGGTGAAGTGGATTGAGAGGTGGATGGTGAAGTGGATTGAGAGGTGGATGAAGTGGTGTATGTAGAGGTGAAAAGAGAAGAGGATGTAGAGGCGAATGGAGAAGTAGATGGAGAGGTGGATTGAGAGGTGGACGGAGAGGTGGATGAAGTGGTGAATGTAGAGGTGGATGAAGTGGTGAATGTAGAGGTGAATGGAGAGGTGGATGGAGAAGTGGATGGAAAGATGGATGGTGAAGTTGATTGAGAGGTGGATGGAGAGGTGAATGTAGAAGTGAATGTAGAGGTAAATGGAGAAGTGGATGTAGAGGTGGATGGAGAAGTGGATGGAGAGGTGGATGGAGAAGTGGATGGAGAAGTGGATGGAGAGGTGGATGTAGAGGTGGATGTAGAGGTGGATGGAGAAGTGGATAGAGAGGTGGATAGAGAAGTGGATGGAGTGTTGGATGGAGAAGTGAATAGAGAGGTGGATGTAGAGGTGGATGGAGAAATGGATGAAGTGGTGGATGGAGAAGTGAATAGAAAGGTGGATGGAGAGGTGGGTGGAGAGGTGGATGGAGAGGTGGATGGAGAAGTGGATGGAGAGGTGGATGGAGAAGTGAATAGAAAGGTGGATGGAGAGGTGGATGGAGAGGTGGATGGAGAGGTGGATGGTGAAGTGGATGGTGAAGTGGATGGTGAAGTGGATGGAGAAGTTTATAGAGAGGTGGATGGAGAAGTGGATGGAGAGGTGGATGGAGAAGTGGATGGAGAAGTGGATAGAGAGGTGGATGGAGAAGTGGATGAAGTGGTGGATGGAGAGGGGGATGGAGAGTTAGATGTAGAAGTGGATGTAGAGGTGGATGGTGAAGTGGATGGAGAAGTGGATGGAGAAGTGGATGGAGAGGTGGATGTAGAGGTGGATGTAGAGGTGGCTGGAGAAGTGGATGGAGAGGTGAATGTAGAGGTAAATGGAGAAGTGGATGGAGAAAAGGATGGAGAGGTGGCTGGAGAAGTGGATAGAGAGGTGGATGGAGAAGTGGATGTAGAGGTGGCTGGAGAAGTGGATAGAGAAGAGGATGGAGAAGTGGATGGAGAGGTGGATGGAGAAGTGGATGGAGAAGTGGATAGAGAGGTGGATGGAGAAGTGGATGAAGTGGTGGATGGAGAGGGGGATGGAGAGTTAGATGTAGAAGTGGATGTAGAGGTGGATGGTGAAGTGGATGGAGAAGTGGATGGAGAAGTGGATGGAGAGGTGGATGTAGAAGTGAATGTAGAGGTAAATATAGAAGTGGATGGAGAAAAGGATGGAGAGGTGGCTGGAGAAGTGGATAGAGAGGTGGATGGAGAAGTGGATGAAGTGGTATATGGAGAGTTGCATGGAGAGTTAGAAGTAGAAGTGGATGGAGTGGTGGATGGAGAAGTGGATGGAGAGGTGGATGGAGAGGTGGATGGAGAGGTGGATGGAGAAGTGGATGTAGAGGTGGCTGGAGAAGTGGATAGAGAAGAGGATGGAGAAGTGGATGGAGAAGTGGATGGAGTGGTGAATGTAGAGGTGGATGGGGAGGTGGATGTAGAGGTGGATGGAGAAGTGGATGGAGAAGTGGATGGAGTGGTGAATGTAGAGGTGGATGGAGAGGTGGATGGTGAAGGGGATTGAGAGGTGGCTGGAGAAGTGGATGGAGTGGTGAATGTAGAGGTGGATGGAGAGGTGGATGGAGAGGTGGATGGTGAAGGGGATTGAGAGGTGGCTGGAGAAGTGGATGGAGAAGTGGATGGAGAAGTGGATGGAGAAGTGGATAGAGAAGTGGATGGAGAGGTGCATGGAGAGTTAGATGTAGACAGAGAGGGCAATCTGTAAAAAAGATCTCGTGAACCGAACAGTTTGTTGTTTACCGGGTGCCCGAGTTCGGCACATCGCAGATCTGGCAGACAGATTGTTGTGCGGGGCTGGGGATGACCCAGCGGTCATGGTGCATGTGGGCACTAATGACAAAGTTAAAGGTAGGTGGAGGATCCTTAAGAACGATTTCAGGGACTTAGGTAATAGATTGAGGAAAAGGACCTCCAAGGTGGTTTTCTCTGAAATACTGCCTGTACCTCGAGCCACACAAGAGAGGCAGAAGGAGATTAGGGAACTTAACAAGTGGCTGAGGAATTGGTGTAGGAAGGAGGGGTTTGGGTTCCTGGAGAACTGGGCTGACTTCTCAGTCGGCTACCGGCTCTTTAGTAAGGATGGGCTGCACCTTAATGGGGACGGTACAGCTCTTTTGGGGAGAAAGATGGCCACCAAGTTGGAGGGGCTTTTAAACTAGGAGACGTGGGGGAGGGCTCAGAAGTAGAGTCAGTCAGGAGGGAGCAGAGGACTGAAGGCAGCTGTAGTGTCAGCAGCGACAGTAGGTCCACAATGTCAATTGGCAGGTCTGTGCGGGAAAACCTCAGACCAAACAGGAATAAACATAACCGCCAATTGCGCTTAACTTCCTTAAAACTAAGAGGGGTATATGCTAATGCCAGGAGCCTAGCTAATAAAATGGATGAGTTGGAAATGTTAGTACATGAGGAGGACATAGACCTTGTGGGAATAACAGAGACTTGGTTCGACCCCTCACATGACTGGCTGGCCAATATCCAAGGGTATTCGGTGTACCGGAAGGACAGGGTAGGAAAAAGAGGGGGAGGGGTATGTCTCTATGTCAAGAACAATATAAAGATGATAGAAAGGAGTGACATTACGGATGGGATGAGCATGGATTTAGAATCTGTGTGGGTTGAACTCCATAGGGAAGGAGAAAAGGGGAAAGTAATTGTGGGGGTTTGCTATAGGCCACCTAACCAAGGGGAGGAGGTAGAGCTGGAATTCTTAGCACTAATGAGTAAAGTGGCAAAATTGGGATCAGTCATCATATTGGGGGACTTCAATTATCCCGAAATTGACTGGGAAGAGGGGACTGCACACTCACAGAAGGCCCGCCTATTCACGGAAACCTTACAGGATAACTACATGTCACAGTTGGTGGATTCCCCTACCAGAGAAAACGCAGTCCTGGATCTATTGCTCACTAATGACCCAGACCGAATCTCGGAGGTAGGAGTCCAGGACTACCTGGGCTCTAGCGATCACAGGATGATCACATTTAGTATAAATAACAATATAACACGGCAAGTGGGGAACATAAGAACCCTAAACTTCAGAAGGGCAAACTTTCCAAAATTGTACTCAATGATGGAAAGGGTAAACTGGGACCAAACCCTGGGATCCCTGACCACAGAGGAAAAATGGGAATGCTTTAGGAACATATTAGGCAAAGGCATCTTGCAGTGCATTCCTATGGGAAATAAATTTAGAAGAGACAAAGCCAAACCTGGCTGGCTAAACTGTAGCGTCAAAAAACTTATTAGGGGGAAAAAATTGGCCTTCAAGAAGTATAAATCAGAGGGCACAGTATCGGCTTTCGAGCAATACAAGGAGGCAAATAAGAAAAGTAAACAAGAAATCAAGATGGCTAAAATCAACTTTGAGAGACAAATAGCGGAGGATAGTAAAAAAAACCCAAAGAAATTCTTTAAATATATCAACAGCAAAAAAACTAGGGCAGAGCATATTGCACACATAATTAACGATGATGGGAGGATGGTTACAGAGGACACTGAAAAAGCAACCGTGCTGAATGCTTTTTTTCTCGTCAGTCTTTACACAGGAAAAGGAGGGGTACACTGACCATGACTGTATGGGGTACACTGACCATGACTGTATGGGGTACACTGACCATGACTGTATGGGGGTACACTGACCATGACTGTATGGGGTACACTGACCATGACTGTATGGTTAGTAGTAATGCACAGGACTTGCCACCATGGCTAACAGAGGGGGAAATCAGGGAAAGGCTGGATAAACTTAACACAAACAAATCACCAGGACCGGATGGCGTACATCCGAGAGTACTCAAGGAACTCAGTAAAGTTATATCGAGACCACTGTTCCTGATCTTTGCTGACAGTATTAGGACAGGAGATGTACCAGGGGATTGGAAGAAAGCTAACGTGATTCCAATATTCAAAAAGGGGCAGAGGCATATCCCGGGAAATTATAGGCCTGTCAGTTTGACATCAGTAGTATGTAAACTTCTGGAGGGGATGATAAGGGACTATATCGAAGAGTTTGCTAAGGACAACAACATCATCAGCAGTAATCAGCACGGGTTTACAAATGGGCGTTCTTGTCAAACCAATCTCCTAACATTCTACGAGGAGGTGAGCTGTGCACTGGATAGGGGGAGACCAGTGGATGTGGGGTACCTGGATAGGGGCAGACCAGTGGATGTGGTGTACTTGGATTTCGCTAAGGCGTTTGATACAGTTCCCCACAAGCGCTTAATTTATAAAATAAGGTCTGCAGGCATCGACCGCAGAGTTTGCTCTTGGATACGGAACTGGCTAAAAGGGCGTGTCCAAAGGGTAGTAATAAACAGCGCATACTCAGACTGGTCTGGGGTGGTAAGCGGGGTCCCCCAAGGCTCAGTCTTGGGACCAACCTTGTTCAATTTATTCATAAACAGCATTGAGGATGGGATCAGGAGTTCGATATCAGTTTTTGCAGATGACACAAAATTGGGCAGGGCAATAACTGCACAGCATGAAGCAGATATCCTACAGAATGACCTGGACAAAATAACAGAGTGGGCAACAACATGGCAAATGAGGTTTAATGTGGAGAAGTGTAAGGTTTTGCACTTGGGGACTAAAAACATAAAAACACAATACACTTTAGGAGGGGAACCCTTGGGGGAATCAAAAATGGAGAAAGATCTGGGAGTCTTGGTTGATGATAGATTAGGCAACAGCATGCAATGTCAAGCGGCAGCTGCCAAAGCCAGCAGAATATTAGCATGCATAAAGAAAGGGATGTATTCCAGAGATAAGACTATAATCCTTCCACTTTATAAAACTCTGGTCCGACCGCATCTGGAGTATTCTGTCCAGTTCTGGTCGCCAGTCCTCAGGAGGGATGTGTTGGAGCTGGAGAGAGTCCAGGGAAGGGCAACTAAACTAATTAGGGGATTGGAGCACCTTGACTATGAAGAGCGTCTACAATCGCTCGATTTATTCTCCCTGGAGAAGAGACGTCTGAGGGGGGACATGATAGCAATTTATAAATATCTTAATGGGGATCCCAGCTTAGAAAAAAAGCTGTTCATTCGAAGGGATTGCATGAGGACTCGAGGGCATACAATGCGATTAGAGGAGAAGCGTTTTAACCTCAGGCAACGCGGGGGGTTCTTTACTGTTAGGGCTACAAGATTGTGGAATTCTCTACCACAAGAGGTGGTTTCTGCGGGTAGTATGGTGGCTTTCAAAAGACTCTTAGACTTACATCTCAAGGATCAGAACATTCAGGGGTATGAGAGATGATTACAGCCACACACACCTACACAGGTTGAACTGGATGGACTATTGTCTTTATTCAACCTCACCTACTATGTAACTATGTAAGTGGATGGAGAAGTAGATGGAGAGGTGGATGTAGAAGTGGATGAAGAAGTGGATGTAGAGGTGGCTGGAGAAGTGGATAGAGAAGTGGATGGAGAAGTGGATGGAGAAGTGGATGTAGAGGTGGCTGGAGAAGTGGATAGAGAAGTGGATGGAGAAGTGGATGGAGTGGATAATGTAGAAGTGGATGGAGAGGTGGATGTAGAGGTGGATGGAGAAGTGGATGGAGAAGTGGATAGAGAAGTGGATGGAGAAGTGGATGGAGAAGTGGATAGAGAAGTGGATGGAGAAGTGGATGGAGAAGTGGATGGAGAAGTGGATAGAGAAGTGGATGGAGAAGTGGATAGAGAAGTGGATGGAGAAGTGGATTGAGAGGTGGATGGAGAAGTGGATGGAGAGGTGGATGGAGAAGTGGATTGAGAGGTGGATGGAGAAGTGGATGGAGAGGTGGATGGAGACGTGGATGGAGAAGTGGATGTAGAGGTGGATGGAGAAGTGGATATCGAGGTGAATGGAGAATCAGATGGAGAATTGCACAAAGTAGATGTAGAGTAGACCTTTGCAGTTTGTTTAGTTCCAAATCTAAATTTGGACTAATTTTTCAATATTCAGATGTATCTGAATTTTGGAATAACAATAGGAATGAATTTACAGGAATCAGAAATAAAATATTACAAAAAAAAATTATTTGAATTCAAAATAAAATAAATACGAATCTAAATGTGAACATATTGCTAACTATAGAAATTGGACAAACGTGAACTTTTTAGGCACAAATTATAAAATCAAAAAAGTTTTTTCAAAACAAAACAAAATACACATCGTATTCTAAAACCATAGAAAAGTCAGGCTGGTGTAACTGAATATCTGACCAAACCAAATGCTGACACTTAACCAGTGCCAACTGGTAGACCAGAGCCCTGTGGTAGTAGCCAGCACAGAGGGGGTTGGTCAGCATTAATTATAGGGGCTCAACATGTTTCGTGATACTTCGCTTCTTCAGGAGCTCATTTAATAATTCCTAAACATCTCTATTGGATCGTAGGTGGTGTTAGAGGAACGCTGCATGCCAGCCCTACACATGTGGATTGTTGGTTGTGTTAGACACCCCCTATGATCCACCTGTGTAGGGCTGGCAAGTAGAGTTCCTCTGCGACTTTGACCTTTATATCCTGGGAAAGCCTTGTGGGACTGTAGTGTTATACAAATGCTCCACTTCTGATGCAACGATTGATACTGCCTTATCTGAACTCTGGTTTACCTTGACTGTCTACTGTCATACAATCTAATCAACACTCCAACCCTGGCTACCCCTTATATAATTACATAATGTGAGATGGCGTAATAATTCTGTCATGTAAATTTACCTGATTGAGCTATTCCACATGCAATGTCACCAATATGAGGGCTTCCCACGCCCACGACTATTTACTATCAATAGAGATGTTTAGGAATTATTAAATGAGCTCCTGAAGAAGTGAAGTATCACGAAACATGTTGAGCCTCTATCATTGATGCTGACCAACCCCCTCTGTGCTGCCTACTACCACAGGGCTCTGGTCTGCCAGTTGGCCCTGGTTAAGTGTCAGCATTTGGTTTGGTCAGATATTCAGTTACACTAGCCTGACTTTTATATGGTTTTAGAATACGATGTGTATTTTGTTTTTGTTTTTTAATAAACGTTTTTGATTTTATAATTTGTGCCGAAAAAGTCCAATTTCTATATATTCCAGTCAGTAGGTTGTGGCACTTGTTACCTTCACTGTGCACCCGCAGTACCACCCTGTGCTGGTGTAAGTTATATTTAATATTGCAGATTTCCTTCAAAAACTGTGCATTACTGGAAGAATTGATGCTGTTTTGAAGTCAAAGGGTTTTCAGATATTGACTTCATTTAGATATTTCTTCTGTTTGCTCACTTTGCATTTTTTTTAAATTGATAAGAAATAAACAAGTAAAATACATATTTCTGAAAGCATTCTTACTTTATTATATCATTATTCATTATTTTTATATTATTTATTATTATTATTATTAGTAGTAGTAGTATTCATTATTATCAAATATCATTATGTAGCACTGCCCCCTTGAGGATTGCTGGTTATTACACTTTCAGCTCCCCCTGGGTTACCGTTAGCAACACTGGCATTCGAAATTTAACACTTTACTTCTTGGCTCAGTCAATGATCAATATAAAACAAATATAAAACAAAAAACTATCAGCGCAACCAAAAACGTGACTACAAAAGGTGCATAAAATATATTGTACAATAAATCAATAGTGCAACATATAAATAAATGAGGAGACCGGCAGCACACACTTAACGTGCCTTCACCTCACAATACTCAATAATAAAATAATAGTGATGCTTATGGATATTGATTTATAAGTTTGTGAATCACTTATTGTGCACAATTTTTTGACTGGCGCATCACTATTATTTTATTATTCAGTCAATGATCAGTCCAGGGGTTTGTAGTTGTTTTTGGTGTTTTATTTTAAATAGGGATGGGGGAAGGGAATAGTGGGATACTCCAGATTAACTATGCACAAAGTTTGGAGGAAATCTTTCTGTAGATACAGCCAGGCTGTTGATCCACTTTGCCACTTAGGTGGATTTAGGGTTAAGTCTCTTTCCAGATGACTTGATGAATGTTATCTTCAGGACACCCATCCACTGACTATCCTAATCCAGGATGGCCCCCTCAGGTCAAGCCCCTTGACACGATCCCCTGTAACTCATGATACTGTTTTTCTAGGGTCTCCAGTGTCCACCCCTCAGTCAGCTTTCCTGGACCTGTGTGTTCAGCTCCGTTCCTCTGGCCCTCAGGACAATCTCCTTATACCAAGTGTCACTGCTACAGAGGAGGAGGCAGCTGCCACCCTCCCTCCGGGACTCCGCTCTCCAGCCAAAAATCCCACAGCACATGGGCTCCTGGCTTTTATACAGCATCCCAGAATGCACCAAGACAGCCTGTCTCTACCAATCCCCAGGACTGTATCAAAGCCTATGTACCCATTCGTCAGGATTCCTCCCATTGTCTAACATGCTTCCCTATTGGACCAGTGTGAAACACTCTCTAGACTCAATGAATCGCATACTGAGCACACTGAGCAGACCTCACTCACAGATTCTGCTCTCTGGTAGGCAGAAAGCAATATAGATTTACCTGCTGCTCCTCTGATAGGCAGACAGAGCCAAAAACTATACTCTCTCACTAGCACCTACCTAGAAGGGTGCTACACTCATCCCCCGCCAAACCGAGCCATGTCATCACTAGCACCTACCTAGGAGGGTGCTACACTCACCCCCCCCCCGCCAAACCGAGCCATGTCCTCACTAGCACCTACCTAGGAGGGTGCTACACTCACCCCCCCCCCCTCGCCAAACCGAGCCATGTCCTCACTAGCACCTACCTAGGAGGGTGCTACACTCACCCCCCCCCGCCAAACCGAGCCATGTCCTCACTAGCACCTACCTAGGAGGGTGCTACACTCACCCCCCCCCCCGCCAAACCGAGCCATGTCCTCACTAGCACCTACCTAGGAGGGTGCTACACTCACCCCCCCCCCCCTCGCCAAACCGAGCCATGTCCTCACTAGCACCTACCTAGGAGGGTGCTACACTCACCCCCCCCCGCCAAACCGAGCCATGTCCTCACTAGCACCTACCTAGGAGGGTGCTACACTCACCCCCCCCCCCCTCGCCAAACCGAGCCATGTCCTCACTAGCACCTACCTAGGAGGGTGCTACACTCACCCCCCACCAAACCGAGCCATGTCCTCACTAGCACCTACCTAGGAGGGTGCTACACTCACCCCCCGCCAAACTGAGCCATGTCCTCACTAGCACCTACCTAGGAGGGTGCTACACTCACCCCCCGCCAAACTGAGCCATGTCCTCACTAGCACCTACCTAGGAGGGTGCTATACTCCCCCCCTGCCAAACCGAGCCATGTCCTCACTAGCACCTACCTAGGAGGGTGCTACACTCACCCCCCCCCCCGCCAAACCGAGCCATGTCCTCACTAGCACCTACCTAGGAGGGTGCTACACTCACCCCCCCCCCCCTCGCCAAACCGAGCCATGTCCTCACTAGCACCTACCTAGGAGGGTGCTACACTCACCCCCCCCCCCCCGCCAAACCGAGCCATGTCCTCACTAGCACCTACCTAGGGGGGTGCTACACTTACCCCCCGCCAAACCGAGCCATGTCCTCACTAGCACCTACCTAGGAGGGTGCTATACTCCCCCCCTGCCAAACCGAGCCATGTCCTCACTAGCACCTACCTAGGAGGGTGCTATACTCCCCCCCTGCCAAACCGAGCCATGTCCTCACTAGCACCTACCTAGGAGGGTGCTACACTCACCCCCCGCCAAACCGAGCCATGTCCTCACTAGCACCTACCTAGGAGGGTGCTATACTCCCCCCCTGCCAAACCGAGCCATGTCCTCACTAGCACCTACCTAGGAGGGTGCTACACTCACCCCCCCCCCCCCCTCGCCAAACCGAGCAATGTCCTCACTAGCACCTACCTAGGAGGGTGCTACACTCACCCCCCCCCCGCCAAACCGAGCCATGTCCTCACTAGCACCTACCTAGGGGGGTGCTACACTTACCCCCGCCAAACCGAGCCATGTCCTCACTAGCACCTACCTAGGAGGGTGCTACACTCACCCCCCGCCAAACCGAGCCATGTCCTCCCTAGCACCTACCTAGGAGGGTGCTACACTCACCCCCGCCAAACCGAGCCATGTCCTCACTAGCACCTACCTAGGAGGGCGCTACACTCACCCCCCACCAAACCGAGCCATGTCCTCACTAGCACCTACCTAGGAGGGTGCTACACTCACCCCCCCCCCTCGCCAAACCGAGCCATGTCCTCACTAGCACCTACCTAGGAGGGTGCTACACTCACCCCCCCCGCCAAACCGAGCCATGTCCTCACTAGCACCTACCTAGGGGGGTGCTACACTCACCCCCCACCAAACCGAGCCATGTCCTCACTAGCACCTACCTAGGAGGGTGCTATACTCCCCCCCCCCAAACCGAGCCATGTCCTCACTAGCACCTACCTAGGGGGGTGCTACACTCACCCCCACCAAACCGAGCCATGTCCTCACTAGCACCTACCTAGGAGGGTGCTACACTCACCCCCTGCCAAACCGAGCCATGTCCTCACTAGCACCTACCTAGGAGGGCGCTACACTCACCCCCCACCAAACCGAGCCATGTCCTCACTAGCACCTACCTAGGAGGGTGCTACACTCACCCCCCACCAAACCGAGCCATGTCCTCACTAACACCTACCTAGGAGGGTGCTACACTCACCCCCCACCAAACCGAGCCATGTCCTCACTAGCACCTACCTAGGAGGGTGCTACAATAATTTTTACACCTGCCTAAAACTTTTGCACAGTTCTGTACATAGAGACAGCAAACTGCTGAAGTCGGATATTTCTTTTATAACTTAGAACGTTACATAAAGAAGATCGATGTGTCTCAAATCTTACAATAAATATTTCTGGTAAATGAATCATTTTAGCATCATTTCTGTCCAAATCAACAAGTTTGGGCCAAATGTGACATTTCCAACTCCATCAAAACATTTTTTTTCTCTTTTGGCCACGGGGGAGGGGGACAATATTACCTGACAGAGCCGCCTCAGCTTTTCTATAATTAATTCGAAAAAAGTTTCTGTATTTGGGAACGTCGGTGCTGATGGCGAGAAGCAGAAATGATTTACAAATGAAAGTTATTATTTATTGTAATTAACTTGAAATAACTTTTCTCGAATCTCTCTCTCCAGGAAAATGAATGTAATGATTCGGGGGATGGGAATGTAATGATCGGGGGATGGGAATGTAATGATTCGGGGGATGGGAATGTAATAATCGGGGGATGGGAATGTAATGATCGGGGGATGGGAATGTAATGATCTGGGGATGGGAATGTAATAATCGGGGGATGGGAATGTAATGATCGGGGATGGGAATGTAATGATCGGGGGATGGGAATGTAATGATCGGGGGATGGGAATGTAATAATCGGGGGATGGGAATGTAATGATCGGGGGATGGGAATATAATGATCGGGGGATGGGAATGTAATGATTGGGGGATGGGAATGTAATGATCGGGGGATGGGAATGTAATAATCGGGGGATGGGAATGTAATGATCGGGGATGGGAATGTAATGATCGGGGGATGGGAATGTAATGATCGGGGGATGGGAATGTAATAATCGGGGGATGGGAATGTAATGATCGGGGGATGGGAATATAATGATCGGGGGATGGGAATGTAATGATTGGGGGATGGGAATGTAATGATCGGGGGATGGGAATGTAATAATCGGGGGATGGGAATGTAATGATCGGGGGATGGGAATGTAATGATCGGGGGATGGGGAATGTAATGATTGGGGGATGGGAATGTAAGGATCGGGGGATGGGAATGTAATGATCGGGGATGGGAATGTAATGATTGGGGGATGGGAATGTAAGGATCGGGGGATGGGAATGTAATGATCGGGGATGGGAATGTAATGATCGGGGGATGGGATGGGGTTACTATGATTGCACTTTGTATGCTCATCTTATCTCTTCCAATCACTCACCTAATAAATCCGCCATCTTTATTTTCACGATTACATTCTTGATGATGAGAAGGTGAGCTGACAATAAATACGGTGGAATTTCTGTCCTAAATTTTACCAAATATGAAATAAGAATCTATTGTACAATACGTATCCAATCCCTTACCAGTACCGGGATAGAACGCATTGGATCTTCTTCTATGGCATTCTATACAGAGCATCCGGAAATATTCACAGAGCTTCACTTCTTCCACATTTTATGTTACAGCCGCATTCCAACATGGATTCCATTCATTATTTTCCTCCAAATTCTACAAACCCCTCCCCCATAATGACAACGTTAGAGAAGATTCTTTGAAATATTTGCAAACTTATTAAAAATAAAAAAGGAAAAAATCCCATGTATATACAGTATCTAACAAAAGTGAGTACACCCCTCACATTTTTACACTGCCATCCAATCCATCCATACACTGCCCCCCCATCCATACACTGCCATCCAATCCATCCATACACTGCCCCCCCCATCCATACACTGCCCCCCCCCCATCCATACACTGCCCCCCCCCATCCATACACTGCCCCCCCCATCCATACACTGCCATCCAATCCATCCATACACTGCCCCCCCCCATCCATACACTACCCCCCCCCCCCAATTCATACACTGCCATCCAATCCATCCATACACTACCCCCCCCCCACCAATTCATACACTGCCATCCAATCCATCCATACACTGCCCCCCCCCCCCCATCCATACACTTGCCCCCCCATCCATACACTGCCCCCCCATCCATACACTGCCCCCCCATCCATACACTGCCCCCCCCATCCATACACTGCCCCCCATCCCTACACTGCCCCCCCCCATCCATACACTGCCCCCCCCATCCATACACTGCCCCCCCATCCATACACTGCCCCCCCATCCATACACTGCCCCCCCCATCCATACACTGCCCCCCCCATCCATACACTGCCCCCCCCCATCCCATACACTGCCCCCCATCCCTACACTGCCATCCAATCCATCCACACACTTCCCCCCATCCATACACTGCCCCCCCCCCCAATCCATACACTGCCATCCAATCCATACACTGCCATCAAATCTATCCATACATACACTGCCCCCCCCAATCCAATTCATATACTGCCATCCAATCCATCCATACACTGCCCCCCCATCCATACACTGCCCCCCCATCCATACACTGCCCCCCCATCCATACACTGCCCCCCCCATCCATACACTGCCCCCCCATCCACACACTGCCCCCCCATCCATACACTGCCCCCCATCCCTACACTGCCCCCCAATCCAATTCATACACTGCCATCCAATCCATCCATACACTTCCCCCCATCCATACACTGCCCCCCCCCCAATCCATACACTGCCATCCAATCCATACACTGCCATCAAATCTATCCATACATACACTGCCCCCCCAATCCAATCCATACACTGCCATCCAATCCAATATATACACTGCTACCCAATCCATCCATACACTGCCCCCAATCCATACACTGCCATCAAATGTATCCATACACTGCCATCCAATCCATATTCAGTATCTCACAAAAGTAAGTACACCCCTCCCATGTGACTTTGCTACAATGTAAAGTAGTGAGTGTAAAGCTTGTATAACAGTGTAAATTTACTGTCCCCTCAAAATAACTCAACACACAGCCATTAATGTCTAAACTGCTGGCAACAAAAGTCAGTACACCCCTAAGTGACAATGTCCAAATTGGGCCCAATTATCCATTTTCCCTCCCCGGTGTCATGTGACTCGTTAGTGTTACAAGGTCCTCAGGTGTGAATGGAAGGTGGAGGAGCGAAAGGTCTCTAACATCCACCAGCTCTGTGATGTCATCATGGAGGAGGGGAAGAGGACTCCAGTGACAACCTGTGAAGCTCTGGTGAACTCCATTGCCCAAGAGGGTTAAGGCAGTGCTGGAAAATAATGGTGGGCACATAAATATTGACACTCTCCAGAGATGTTCAATCGGGTTCAAGTCTGGGCTCTGGCTGGGCCACTCAAGGACATTCACAGAGTTGTCCCTTAGCCACTCCTTTGTTATCTTGGCTGTGTGCTTAGGGTCGTTGTCCTGTTGGAAGATGAACCTTCGCCCCAGTCTGAGGTGCAGAGCGCTCTGGAGAAGGTTTTCATCAAGGAGGTCTCTGTACATTGCTGCATCCATCTTTCCCTCCATCCTGACTAGTCTCCCAGTTCCTCCCCAAAGCATGATGCTGCCACCACCATGCTTCACAGTAGGGATGGTATTGGCCAGGTGATGGGCGGTGCCTGGTTTCCTCCAGACATGACGCTTGCCATTCAGACCAAAGAGTTCAATCTTTGTTTCATCAGACCAGAGAATTTTGTTTCTCATGGTCTGAGAGTCCTTCAGGTGCCTTTTGGTAAACTCCAGGCGGGCTGTCATGTGACTTTTACTGAGGAGTGGCTTCCGTCTGGCCACACCCATACAGGCCTGATTGGTGGAGTGCTGCAGAGATGGTTGTTCTTCTGGAAGGTTCTCCTCTCTCCACAGAGAAACACTGGAGCTCTGTCAGAGTGACCATCGGGTTCTTGGTCACCTCCCTGACTAAGGCCCCCCTCCCCCGATCGCTCATTTTGGCCGGGCGGCCGCTCTAGGAAGAGTCCTGGGGGTTCCAAACTTCTTCCATTTACGGATGATGGAGCCAACTGTGCTCATTGGGACCTTCAATGCTGCAGACATTTTTCTGTACCCTTCCCCCGATCTGTGCCTCCATACAATCCTGTCTCAGAGGTCTACAGACAATTCCTTGGTCCTCATGGCTTGGTTTGTGCTCTGACATGCACTGTTACCTGTGGGACCTTATATAGACAGGTGTGTGCCTTTCCAAATCATGTCCAATCAACTGCATTTACCACAGGTGGACTCCAATCAAGTTGTAGAAACATCTCAAGGATGATCAGTGGAAACAGGAGGCACCTGAGCTAAATTCTGAGTGTCATGGCAAAGGGTGTGAATACTTATGTACATGGCAAAGGGGGTGAATACTTATGTACATGGGATTTTTTTCCTTTTTTATTTTTAATAAACTTGCAAAGATTACAAGCAAACTTCTCTCACGTTGTCATTATGGGGGAGGGGTTTGTAGAATTTTGAGGAAAATAATGAATGGAATCCATTTTGGAATAAAGCTGTGACATAAAATGTGGAAAAAGTGAAGCGCTGTGAGTACTTTCCCGGATGCTCAGTATGTATGGTATACTCATTGAAATGCTTCTTGCCCCCCCCCCCCCCGTCCTATTCTGGGGTGGCAGTGGACGGGGGTAAAGGCAGAACATGCTTGTGATGATTATACTCAGAAGAATTGTTATGGATTTGTGATTAGAGGAATACAGAAAGATTATCTTCCATCACGTGAGTTCCATGTTATAGGAATTACATTTTTATACATCGCATCATTTCCAGTAGAAGAATTTGGGGATTTTTCATGAATAGCAGAAGATGTTTGGGGTCAACAATATTTATAAATTGAAATGATGATTTTCCTATATTTTCATGTTATATCTTCTGTTTGGCCCACAATGGAGACTTTCATGATGTGAAAACTTTTTTTTATCAAATAAAATCACAAATGTTTGAAGAGTCTATAAACAACAAGTACCTAAATTATTTCCCGATATTCAAACTGATATCGATTCAAATCGCGTTAAATTGAATTCAATTCAGATGCAAACGAAAAATTTGAGTTAAATCGAAAACGAAACGAATCCCGTAAACGAATCATTCTAACATAACAAACGTAACTAAATAAAATTTGTAACTTAACAAATCCATCCAAAACTAAACTAATTTTGGCATTCTGCACATGTCTAATGTAGAGGTGAATGGAGAAGTGGATGGAGAGGTGGATAGATAGGCAGATAGAGAGTTGGATGGAGAGGAGGATGGAGAAGCGGATGGAGAAGTGGATGGAGAGGTGGATGGAGAGGTGGATGGAGAAGTGGATGGAGAGGTTGATGGAGAGGTGGATGGAGAGGTGGATGGAGAGGTGGATGTAGAGGTGGATGGAGAGGTGGATGGAGAGGTGGATGTAGAGGTGGATGGAGAGGTGGATGGAGAGGTGGATGGAGAAGTGGATGGAGAGGTTGATGGAGAGGTGGATGGAGAGGTGGATGTAGAGGTGGATGGAGAGGTGGATGGAGAGGTGGATGTAGAGGTGGATGGAGAGGTGGATGGAGAGGTGGATGTAGAGGTGGATGGAGAAGCGGATGGAGAAGTGGATGTAGAGGTGGATGTAGAGTTGGATGGAGAGGAGGATGGAGAAGTGGATAGAGAAGTGGATGGAGAGGTGGATGGAGAGGTGGATGGAGAAGTGGATGGAGAGGTGGATGGAGAGGTGGATGGAGAGGTGGATGGAGAAGTGGATGGAGAGGTGGATGGAGAGGTGGATGGAGAAGTGGATGGAGAAGTGGATGGAGAAGTGGATGGAGAGGTGGATGGAGAGGTGGATGGAGAAGTGGATGGAGAGGTGGATGGAGAAGTGGATGTAGAAGTGGATGGAGAAGCGGATGGAGAAGTGGATGTAGAAGTGGATGGAGAGGTGGATGGAGAGGTGGATGGAGAAGTGGATGGAGTGGTGGATGGAGAAGTGGATGGAGAAGTGGATGGAGAGGTGGATGGAGAAGTGGATGGAGAGGTGAATGTAGAAGTGGATGTAGAAGTGGATGGAGAGGTTGATGGAGAGGTGGATGGAGAGGTGGATGTAGAGGTGGATGGAGAGGTGGATGGAGAGGTGGATGTAGAGGTGGATGGAGAGGTGGATGGAGAGGTGGATGTAGAGGTGGATGGAGAAGCGGATGGAGAAGTGGATGTAGAGGTGGATGTAGAGTTGGATGGAGAGGAGGATGGAGAAGTGGATAGAGAAGTGGATGGAGAGGTGGATGGAGAGGTGGATGGAGAAGTGGATGGAGAGGTGGATGGAGAGGTGGATGGAGAGGTGGATGGAGAAGTGGATGGAGAGGTGGATGGAGAGGTGGATGGAGAAGTGGATGGAGAAGTGGATGGAGAAGTGGATGGAGAGGTGGATGGAGAGGTGGATGGAGAAGTGGATGGAGTGGTGGATGGAGAAGTGGATGGAGAAGTGGATGGAGAGGTGGATGGAGAAGTGGATGGAGAGGTGAATGTAGAAGTGGATGTAGAAGTGGATGGAGAGGTTGATGGAGAGGTAGATGGAGAGGTGGATGTAGAAGTGGATGGAGAAGTGGATGGAGAGGTGGATGTAGAGGTGGATGTAGAAGTGGATGGGGAGGTGGATGTAGAGGTGGATAAAGAGGTGAACGGAGAAACGGATGTAGAAGTGCATGTAGAGTTGGTTGGCAAAGAGGATGTATAAGTGGATGGAGAGATGGATAGATAGGCAGATAGAGAGTTGGATGGAGAGGAGGATGGAGAAGCGGATGGAGAAGTGGATGTAGAGGTGGATGGGAGAAGCGGATGGAGAAGTGAATAGAAAACTGCATAGAGAAGTGGATAGATAAGTGAATTAAGAAGTGGATGGAGAAGTGGATGAAGAAATGGATGGAGAAGTGAATGTAGAGGTGGATAAAGAGGTGAATGGAGAAGTGGATGGAGAAGTCAATGTAGAGTTGGATGGAAAAGTGGATGTATACGTGGATGGAGAGGTGGATGGAGAGTTGGACGGAGAGGAGGATGGAGAAGTGGATGGAGAGGAGGATGTATAAGTGGATGGAGAGGTGGATTTTTGAGGCAGACTGAGAAGTGAATGTAGAGGTGGATGGGGAAGTGGATGTAGAGGTAGATGGAGAGGTTAATGGAAAAGTAGGTGTAGGGGTGGATGGGGTAAAATTATTTCAAGGGTTCCTTGAATGTAAAAAGGCAGAGAGACTGATCTAGAACTCACCAAAAACTAAAATAACATTTTGGTGGACTCTGTTGTTGAAAGAAAGGGCAGCCTGCAAAATACGACCCTCAAAACGCCATTCTCTGGTGGGAAGTCCGTACTTTCCTCTCTTCAGGAGCTATGGCCTCCAGATGGATCTTCATCCTCTGCCATCTCTGTGCTTCCATCCACCTGCTGCTACGTCATTGCAGGACACATTATTGATGGTGTGAGGGACCACAGCACAGTGTGGGGGTGCAGGGAGTGTCGGGGGTAAAGGTTCTGCAGAAGGTTCTAGATCTTGAAGTGAGGACCCAGCACAGAGGTAGGTAAGTATTAGGAGTCTTTGTCTGCAGGTTACTTTTTTTTAGATTTTTTTCCCAAGCAGTGGAACGTTTTAATACCAGTGAAGTGACAACATAATAATAGAAATCACTACAACTGATATGGGAATGAGAGGCCCAGAGCTCGGCATTAGATATGTGCGGTTCGCTTCCTTCCGAATTAAAATTTGGATGCAAATTTTAGTTATTCGGAGATTAAGATGTTCCTGAGTTTTCTAATTACAATAATAATGGATTTAAAATAATCTGAAATAACGAAAAAAAAATTTTTGTCTGAAATAACGAATTATCTGAATTTGAATCGAAAACAAATGTAAGATATTAACATATTGCTGATTTCCTTCAAAGACTGTGTATATTAGTGTTTGAATAAAGCTGTCTTCCGAAATTCAAATTAAAAAAAATAATAGAATAAAACAGAAAGGTAAAGAAAATTAAAAAAAAGGAAAACTGTAGAATGGAAAAGAATAGAATAAAAAAAAAATAGAACATAGTCGTCTTTTAATTTGAATAGAATAGAAAATAAAAGAATAGAAAAGAATAGAACCAGATATTCTTCACAATGAATTTGGATCGATTTGATATTTTCTAATTCGATTCAAACACTTTAATTCCATTGGAAACATTTTAATCCAGTTGAAAATGAATAAACTAATCGATCCAAAACTAAATTCATTTTTTGTTCTGCTCATGTAGAATTGGCATACACGAGTCTTCAACACTTATCAAAATTTTAACATAAACTTTCCTATCTGGATTGTCTTTCAGCTCGGAGGATATGATGGATGATGATGTCATTCCCTATAAGAAGAGATATGAGGATGAGGAGGGTATGTGTGAGGGGTGGTCGGGGGGTTTCTGTTACCAGTGAGGATTATGTACTAAGAATGTCTGCTGTCTGCAGATTATCGCTCAATCTACATCGGGGTGCCGGCCCCACGGAGCTACAGGAGGAAGAGGCGCCGGAGGCGGTCCATGTCCAGCCGGGATAGAAGCAGTGAGAATGAGAAGCATTATGGGAAGGACGAGCATTCCGAAACCGACGAAGGAGGAGGGCTCAGCTATGACAACGACAACTACAACATCAACAGAAGCGGTAAGTCTTCCAATTTTACCCAAATTAGAAGATTGTGTGTGGAGCTGAGCGGCTCCGGAGGGTGGGATGTGGAGTGTGTGGAGCTGAGTGGCTCCGGAGGGTGGGATGTGGAGTGTGTGGAGCTGAGCGGCTCCGGAGGGTGGGATGTGGAGTGTGTGGAGCTGAGCAGCTCCGGAGGGTGGGATGTGGAGTGTGTGGAGCTGAGCAGCTCCGGAGGGTGGGACGTGGAGTGTGTGGAACTGAGCGGCTCCGGAGGGTGGGACGTGGAGTGTGTGGAACTGAGCGGCTCCGGAGGGTGGGATGTGGAGTGTGTGGAACTGAGCAGCTCCGGAGGGTGGGATGTGGAGTGTGTGGAACTGAGCAGCTCCGGAGGGTGGGATGTGGAGTGTGTGGAACTGAGTGGCTCCGGAGGGTGGGATGTGGAGTGTGTGGAGCTGAGCAGCTCCGGAGGGTGGGATGTGGAGTGTGTGGAGCTGAGTGGCTCCGGAGGGTGGGATGTGGAGTGTGTGGAGCTGAGCAGCTCCGGAGGGTGGGATGTGGAGTGTGTGGAGCTGAGCAGCTCCGGAGGGTGGGATGTGGAGTGTGTGGAGCTGAGCGGCTCCGGAGGGTGGGATGTGGAGTGTGTGGAACTGAGTGGCTCCGGAGGGTGGGATGTGGAGTGTGTGGAGCTGAGCAGCTCCGGAGGGTGGGATGTGGAGTGTGTGGAACTGAGCGGCTCCGGAGGGTGGGATGTGGAGTGTGTGGAACTGAGCAGCTCCGGAGGGTGGGATGTGGAGTGTGTGGAACTGAGCAGCTCCGGAGGGTGGGATGTGGAGTGTGTGGAACTGAGTGGCTCCGGAGGGTGGGATGTGGAGTGTGTGGAGCTGAGCAGCTCCGGAGGGTGGGATGTGGAGTGTGTGGAGCTGAGTGGCTCCGGAGGGTGGGATGTGGAGTGTGTGGAGCTGAGCAGCTCCGGAGGGTGGGATGTGGAGTGTGTGGAGCTGAGCAGCTCCGGAGGGTGGGATGTGGAGTGTGTGGAGCTGAGCGGCTCCGGAGGGTGGGATGTGGAGTGTGTGGAACTGAGTGGCTCCGGAGGGTGGGATGTGGAGTGTGTGGAGCTGAGCAGCTCCGGAGGGTGGGATGTGGAGTGTGTGGAACTGAGTGGCTCCGGAGGGTGGGATGTGGAGTGTGTGGAGCTGAGCAGCTCCGGAGGGTGGGATGTGGAGTGTGTGGAGCTGAGTGGCTCCGGAGGGTGGGATGTGGAGTGTGTGGAGCTGAGCGGCTCCGGAGGGTGGGATGTGGAGTGTGTGGAACTGAGTGGCTCCGGAGGGTGGGATGTGGAGTGTGTGGAGCTGAGCGGCTCCGGAGGGTGGGATGTGGAGTGTGTGGAACTGAGCGGCTCCGGAGGGTGGGATGTGGAGTGTGTGGAGCTGAGCGGCTCCGGAGGGTGGGATGTGGAGTGTGTGGAACTGAGCGGCTCCGGAGGGTGGGATGTGGAGTGTGTGGAGCTGAGCGGCTCCGGAGGGTGGGATGTGGAGTGTGTGGAGCTGAGCGGCTCCGGAGGGTGGGATGTGGAGTGTGTGGAGCTGAGCGGCTCCGGAGGGTGGGATGTGGAGTGTGTGGAGCTGAGCGGCTCCGGAGGGTGGGATGTGGAGTGTGTGGAGCTGAGCGGCTCCGGAGGGTGGGATGTGGAGTGTGTGGAACTGAGCGGCTCCGGAGGGTGGGATGTGGAGTGTGTGGAGCTGAGCGGCTCCGGAAGGGTGGGATGTGGAGTGTGTGGAACTGAGCGGCTCCGGAGGGTGGGATGTGGAGTGTGTGGAGCTGAGCAGCTCCGGAGGGTGGGATGTAGAGTGTGTGGAGCTGAGTGGCTCCGGAGGGTGGGATGTGGAGTGTGTGGAGCTGAGCGGCTCCGGAGGGTGGGATGTGGAGTGTGTGGAGCTGAGCAGCTCCGGAGGGTGGGATGTGGAGTGTGTGGAGCTGAGCGGCTCCGGAGGGTGGGATGTGGAGGGTGTGGAGCTGAGTGGCTCCGGAGGGTGGGATGTGGAGTGTGTGGAACTGAGTGGCTCCGGAGGGTGGGATGTGGAGTGTGTGGAGCTGAGCAGCTCCGGAGGGTGGGATGTGGAGTGTGTGGAGCTGAGCGGCTCCAGAGGGTGGGATGTGGAGGGTGTGGAGCTGAGCGGCTCCGGAGGGTGGGATGTGGAGTGTGTGGAACTGAGCAGGTCCGGAGGGTGGGATGTGGAGTGTGTGGAGCTGAGCGGCTCCGGAGGGTGGGATGTGGAGTGTGTGGAGCTGAGCGGCTCCGGAGGGTGGGATGTGGAGTGTGTGGAACTGAGCGGCTCCGGAGGGTGGGATGTGGAGTGTGTGGAGCTGAGCGGCTCCGGAGGGTGGGATGTGGAGTGTGTGGAGCTGAGCGGCTCCGGAGGGTGGGACGTGGAGTGTGTGGAGCTGAGCGGCTCCGGAGGGTGGGATGTGGAGTGTGTGGAACTGAGCGGCTCCAGAGGGTGGGATGTGGAGTGTGTGGAGCTGAGCGGCTCCGGAGGGTGGGATGTGGAGTGTGTGGAACTGAGCGGCTCCGGAGGGTGGGATGTGGAGTGTGTGGAGCTGAGCAGCTCCGGAGGGTGGGATGTGGAGTGTGTGGAGCTGAGTGGCTCCGGAGGGTGGGATGTGGAGTGTGTGGAGCTGAGCGGCTCCGGAGGGTGGGATGTGGAGTGTGTGGAGCTGAGCGGCTCCGGAGGGTGGGATGTGGAGTGTGTGGAGCTGAGCAGCTCCGGAGGGTGGGATGTGGAGTGTGTGGAGCTGAGCGGCTCCGGAGGGTGGGATGTGGAGTGTGTGGAGCTGAGCGGCTCCGGAGGGTGGGATGTGGAATGTGTGGAGCTGAGCAGCTCCGGAGGGTGGGATGTGGAGTGTGTGGAGCTGAGCGGCTCCGGAGGGTGGGATGTGGAGTGTGTGGAGCTGAGCAGCTCCGGAGGGTGGGATGTGGAGTGTGTGGAGCTGAGCGGCTCCGGAGGGTGGGATGTGGAGTGTGTGGAGCTGAGCGGCTCCGGAGGGTGGGATGTGGAGTGTGTGGAACTGAGCGGCTCCGGAGGGTGGGATGTGGAGTGTGTGGAGCTGAGCGGCTCCAGAGGGTGGGATGTGGAGGGTGTGGAGCTGAGCGGCTCCGGAGGGTGGGATGTGGAGTGTGTGGAGCTGAGTGGCTCCGGAGGGTGGGATGTGGAGTGTGTGGAGCTGAGCAGCTCCGGAGGGTGGGATGTGGAGTGTGTGGAGCTGAGCGGCTCCGGAGGGTGGGATGTGGAGGGTGTGGAGCTGAGCGGCTCCGGAGGGTGGGATGTGGAGTGTGTGGAGCTGAGTGGCTCCGGAGGGTGGGATGTGGAGTGTGTGGAGCTGAGCGGCTCCGGAGGGTGGAATGTGGAGTGTGTGGAGCTGAGTGGCTCCGGAGGGTGGGATGTGGAGTGTGTGGAGCTGAGCGTCTCCAGAGGGTGGGATGTGGAGGGTGTGGAGCTGAGCGGCTCCGGAGGGTGGGATGTGGAGTGTGTGGAGCTGAGTGGCTCCGGAGGGTGGGATGTGGAGTGTGTGGAACTGAGCGGCTCCGGAGGGTGGGATGTGGAGTGTGTGGAACTGAGCGGCTCCGGAGGGTGGGATGTGGAGTGTGTGGAGCTGAGCGTCTCCAGAGGGTGGGATGTGGAGTGTGTGGAGCTGAGTGGCTCCGGAGGGTGGGATGTGGAGTGTGTGGAGCTGAGCGGCTCTGGAGGGTGGGATGTGGAGTGTGTGGAGCTGAGCGGCTCCGGAGGGTGGGATGTGGAGTGTGTGGAGCTGAGTGGCTCCGGAGGGTGGGATGTGGAGTGTGTGGAACTGAGTGGCTCCGGAGGGTGGGATGTGGAGTGTGTGGAACTGAGCGGCTCCGGAGGGTGGGATGTGGAGTGTGTGGAGCTGAGTGGCTCCGGAGGGTGGGATGTGGAGTGTGTGGAACTGAGCGGCTCCGGAGGGTGGGATGTGGAGTGTGTGGAGCTGAGCGGCTCCGGAGGGTGGGATGTGGAGTGTGTGGAGCTGAGCGGCTCCGGAGGGTGGGATGTGGAATTCCGGGACATGAGGAACATTGTAAGAAGTTATATCATTCTATCATACAATATATACACTATACACCCCCTCCCCCCTCTCTATATACATTATTTTACCAAAAGTATTGGGACGCCGGCCTTTACACACATGAACTTTGATGGCATCCCAGTCTTAGTCCGTAGGGTTCAATATTGAGTTGGCCCACCCTTTGCAGCTATAACAGCTTCAACTCTTCTGGGAAGGCTCTCCACAAGGTTTAGGAGTGTCTATGGGAATGTTTCACCATTCTTTCAGAAGCACATTTGTGAGGTCAGTCACTGATGTTGGATGAGAATACCTGGCTCACAGTCTCTGCTCTAATTCATCCCAAAGGTGATCTATTGGGTTGAGGTCAGGACTCTGTGCAGGCCAGTCAAGTTCCTCCACCCCAAACTCACTCATCCATGTCTTAATGGACCTTGCTTTGTGCACTGGTCCAAATCATTTGGCGAAGGGGAGATTATGGTGTGGGGTTGTTTTTCAGGGGTTGGGCTTGGCCCCTTAGTTCCACTGAAGAGAACTCTTAAGGCGTCAGCATACCAAGACATTTTGGACAATTTCATGCTCCCAACTTTGTGGGAGGATTTTGGGGATGGCCCCTTCCTGTTCCAACATGAATGCACACCAGTGCACAAACCAAGGTCCATAAAGACATGGACGAGCAAGTTTGGGGTGGAGGAACTTGACTGGCTTGCACAGAGTCCTGACCTCACCCCAATTTTCAGGTATGGACATTATACAGAGTTACGTTGTTTCAGCTTGAACCAAATATGTACAGTATATACCAGACCTGTGAGATCCCGCTAGAAGCTGGGAATCACTGAAGTAGCCACCGCTACTACATAACTACTACACTGCTACTACACCCCTACTACATCACTACTGCACCGCTACTACACTCCTACTACACCAGTGAGCTTCACTTGCTTCTAGGTCTTGTGCTGAGCAGCTGATACATTGTGAACACAGGAGAGGTCGGTCATTGTGAACACAGGAGAGGTCGGTTATTGTGAACACAGGAGAGGTCGGTCATTGTGAAAACAGGAGAGGTCGGTTATTGTGAACACAGGAGAGGTCGGTCATTGTGAACACAGGAGAGGTCGGTTATTGTGAACACAGGATAGGTCGGTTATTGTGAACACAGGAGAGGTCAGTTATTGTGAACACAGGAGAGGTCGGTCATTGATTGTGAACACAGGAGAGGTTGGTCATTGTGAACACAGGAGAGGTCAGTCATTGTGAACACAGGAGAGGTTGGTTATTGTGAACACAAGAGAGGTCGGTTATTGTGAACACAGGAGAGGTCGGTCATTGTGAACACAGGAGAGGTCGGTTATTGTGAACACAGGAGAGGTCGGTCATTGTGAACACAGGAGAGGTCAGTTATTGTGAACACAGGAAAGGTCGGTCATTGTGAACACAGGAGAGGTCAGTCATTGTGAACACTGGAGAGGTCGGTTATTCTGAACACAGGAGAGGTCGGCGATTGTGAATACAGGAGAGGTCGGTCATTGTGAACACAGGAGATGTCGGCGATTGTGAACACAGGAGAGGTCGGTTATTGTGAACACAGGAGAGGTCGGTCATTGTGAACACAGGAGAGGTCAGTCATTGTGAACACTGGAGAGGTTGGTCATTGTGAACACAGGAGAGGTCGGCAATTGTGAACACAGGAGAGGTCGGCAATTGTGAACACAGGAGAGGTCGGTTATTGTGAACACAGGAAAGGTCGGTTATTGTGAACACAGGAGAGATCGGTCATTGTGAACACAGGAGAGGTCAGTTATTGTGAACACAGGAGAGGTCAGTTATTGTGAACACAGGAGAGGTTGGTTATTGGGAACACAGGAGAGGTCAGTTATTGTGAACACAGGAGAGGTCGGTCATTGTGAACACAGGAAAGGTCGGTTATTGTGAACACAGGAGAGGTCGGTCATTGTGAACACAGGAGAGGTCGGTCATTGTGAACACAGGAGAGGTCGGTTATTGTGAACACAGGAGAGGTCAGTTATTGTGAACACAGGAGAGGTCAGTTATTGTGAACACAGGAGAGGTCAGTTATTGTGAACATAGGAGAGGTCGGTTATTCTGAACACAAGAGAGGTCAGCGATTGTGAACACAGGAGAGGTCGGTTATTCTGAACACAGGAGAGGTCGTCATTGTGAACACAGGAGAGGTCGGGCATTGTGAACACAGGAGAGGTCGGTTATTGTGAACACAGGAGAGGTCGGTTATTGTGAACATAGGAGAGGTCGGTTATTCTGAACACAAGAGAGGTCGGCGATTGTGAACACAGGAGAGGTCGGTTATTGTGAACACAGGAGAGGTCGGTCATTGTGAACACAGGAGAGGTCGGTCATTGTGAACACAGGAGAGTCGGTTATTGTGAACACAGGAGAGGTTGGTTATTGTGAACACAGGAGAGGTCGGTCATTGTGAACACAGGAGAGGTTGGTTATTGTGAACACAGGAGATGTCGGTCATTGTGAACACAGAAGAGGTCGGTCATTGTGAACACAGGAGAGGTCGGTTATTGTGGACACAGGAGAGGTCGGTTATTCTGAACACAGGAGAGGTCGGCGATTGTGAACACAGGAGAGGTCAGTTCTTGTGAACACAGGAGAGGTCGGCGATTGTGAACACAGGAGAGGTCGGCGATTGTGAACACAGGAGAGGTCGGTTATTGTGAACACAGGAGAGGTCGGTTATTGTGAACACAGGAGATGTCGGTCATTGTGAACACAGGAGAGGTCGGTCATGGTGAACACAGGAGAGATCGGTTATTGTGAACACAGGAGAGGTCGTCATTGTGAACGCAGGAGAGGTCTGTCATTGTGAACGCAGGAGAGGTCTGTCATTGTGAACGCAGGAGAGGTCTGTCATTGTGAATGCAGGAGAGGTCGGTTATTGTGAACACAGAAGAGGTCGGTCGGCTCCATTCAGACGATTATTTGTATTTTCTGGATGAATAGAAGGCGGTCTCTCATTGGACAGATTAGAGCGTGTGAAGTCACCGCCCACCTCCCCACCTCATCCAATCAGTGAATGATTTGCATTGATTCAGAAAATACAAAGTAGCAGCCAACCTCCCATGTTTAGTATGGAGAATTGTAGTAGCTGCTCGGCATGGGACCTGGCAGCAAGTGGGGATCACTGTAGTAGTGATGTAGTAGCAGTATAGCAGCAGTGTAGGATCAGTGCAGTAGAGGTGTAGTAGCAGTGTAGTAGTGGTGTATTAGTGGTGTAGTAGTGGTATAGTAAAGGTGTAGTAAAGATGTGGTAGCAGTGTAGTAGAAATTGTTTGGCAGGTAAAATATTTATTTCTAATATTGTGATATTGGGGGGTTGTTAGCTCAGTGGGAGAACCTTTTTTTAGTGGGACATGCCAGTCCAGACCGTGTTTTAGGACTCATCTGACACTTTTATTAGATAAACCCAAAACTAAACAGGTAAAAGAGTTCCCCACACGGGACTTTCCACCGTCCCAAACACAAAATAAAAAACAATACCTTGGCTCCTGGTTGGTTCCTCAGACATCTCACACAGTCCCTTTTGTTCTTGCGTCCCTCTCTCACCTCTCCTGGCTCAGTCAGCCTTCGTTGCAGCACCTTGTTGGCCGGGCCCCCTCCCTGACCCATCAATAGGGGTTCTCCTGACACAACAATCTGAGACCACCAGATTCCTCCAGTCCCCTGGACTCGCCTAGTCCTCCCCGCTCTCTCAGTCCCTTGGACTTGCCTAGTCCTCTTCGCTCTCTAAGTTCCCTGGACTTGCCAAGTCCTCCCCACTCTCTCAGTCTCCCTGGACTCGCCTAGTCTTCCCTGCTCTCTCAGTTCCCTGGACCCACCTAGTCCTCCCTACTCTCTCAGTCCCTAGGGCTCTCATAGTCCTTCCCACTCTCTTAGTCTCCCTGGACTAACCTACTCCTCCCCACTCTTTCAGTCCCTAGGGCTCTCATAGTCCTCCCCACTCTCTCAGTCTCCCTGGACTCGCCTAGTCCTCCCCGCGCTCTCAGCTCCCTGGACCCACCTACTAGTCCCCTCCGCTCTCTTAGTCTCCCTGAACTTGCCTAGTCCCCCCCCGCTCTCTCAGTCCCTAGGGCTCTCCTAGTCCTCCCCACTCTCTCTCTCCCCTGGACTCCCCTAGTCCTCCCTGCTCTTTCAGTCTCCCTGGACTTGCCTAGTCCTCTATGCCCTTTCAGTCCCCAGGGCTCTCCTGGCCATTCCCATTCTCTCAGTCCCCAGGGCTTTCCCAGTCCTCCCCGCTCTCTCAGTCCCCTGGACTCGCCACTCCTCCTATCCAGTTCACTTGTGTTCTGCTGTCTCTGGGCCCCTGTGTGCTCCCCTGTCCCCCCCCCCCCCACTGTGCTCCCTCCCCTCTCCTGCCAGCTTCTGCAGGGGATGTGTCACAATAGAGAACCAGGAAGGGGTCAGTAAATATGTAATTTACCAGCTCCTTCCTTTTCTGAATGGACAGAGTCATAGTCAGTCACATTGTAAAAACTACTGACACCAGTGGGTGAACTTCCAGGATCGCAAAGGTCACACTTGCGACCGGGCCCTGGCATTCCCCCACCGCGGGGAGGCCCCAAGATAGCAGGAAGGGACTATGCAGAACCTGTGAAAGGGCCCCGCAACGAGAGTAAAGGGCCCCAGGATCAGTGGAAATAGCCCCAGGCTTGAAGAGAATGGCCCCGGCCAGGGGTCCAGGGGGCCCTTCATGGTTTCTTGCAGGGGAGCCCTGAAGGTTCTAGGTACGCATCTGTATACAGGGTTTATATAGCGCCAACAGTTTGCGCAGCGCTTTACAATGTGAGGGCAGACAATACAGTTACAATATAACTCAATACAGGAGGAATCAGAGAATCAGAGAACAAGAAGCTGAAATTGCTGCTACAAGCTTGGTGGAGACCCCGCTGATTGTGGCTGCGGGGAATCATGTACATATAATAATGGAGAACAGAGGGGCCTCTATGATCTTCTCAGGAGGAATTCACATAACGAGTCACAAACCTGAGCGTCCCACTGAGCAGATGATGGGAAACCTCTACAGAAGGGAGTCACCTCGTTATATGCAAATCTCAGCTGCTTCTGTCCACATTGAGCCCATCTCTTCCTCCTTCTGAGAAGGGTTGAAGTGGCGAAGGTTTCTACGGGTAATTGTTAGGCGGTTGGAGGGAGAGTGAAACTAATAAGGTGGTGACCAGAGAGAGGGAGATGATTGTTGGAGAGGTTGCACCAAGTCTATAGATAGGAGAATACAAGGTCAAGGGTATTGCCGTCAGAGTGAGTAGAAGCGTTTACCCATTGTGTATCCATTGTGTATCCATTGTGTATCCATTGTGTATCCATTGTGTATCCATTGCTTCAGGTCAAAGGAGAAGTTTAGAAGCAGTGGTAGTATTAGCATTAACAGCGATGTTAAAGTCACGGAGAATGATTGTGGGATTTCAGAAGAGAGAAAGTTGGATAGCCAGGAAGAGAAGTCTGATACCGGTCCAGGGGGGCGGTAGATTACAGCTATCCTTAGAGAGACTGGAGAGAAAAGATGAATACAATCTGCCTCAAATGAGAGTGTCAGAGAGGTAGGTGGGTGAGGTACCTAATAGGTGCTATGTGGGACTCTGCCTCTCTTCCATCCATTGGGTCTGGGGGAGTGAGTCCAGAAATTGTCACCATGGGAGAGGGAAGCAGGAGAAGCAGAGTCAGATTCATGAAGCCAGGTTTCGGTAATGGCGAGCAGGTTAATGGAATTTTTGATAAAGAAGTCATGGAGGGAGATGAGTTTGTTAAAGACAGAGCGGGCGTTCCAGAGGGTGCAGGAGACGGGGAGGCTGGTTTTGGGAAGAAGAGGAATGGAAGCTAAGTTCTGTGGATTACAGCTGCTCCAGAGGGTTATGGGTGCATTGGGTACAGATAAATGATGGAGGCCCGGGGTTTGGGGATATATTTCCAGAGTTTAGGAGAAGCAGAAGGGTGAGGGAAGTAATATAGGAGGGTGATTTATGAGACATGCCCCAGCGTCCTGGAGGTTATATTAGCGTGTGGATTTAGAATTAGCAGGAGTTGGTGAGTGCAGTAATAAGGAGATGAGAGATGGGGGGGGGGGGGTAAATATAAGCTGTGGGGTGGATAAGAGTGGTGAAGGAAAGAGAGTTTAGAGAGGAGACAACTGTCAGAAGGAGTGGTAGAGAGCTGAATAGAGACACGGGGACACCTGCAGCCTGTTTGGTGCTTTTCAGTGAAGTTTGCTGTTTCACTTCATGCAATCGTTTGCTGTAGAGAGGCCTACAGACACCCGAAAGTCCATTGACGTGTCCTTGTCATCTGTCTCTTCCTCCATTGACGTGTCCTTGTCATCTGTCTCTTCCTCCATTGATGTGTCCTTGTCATCAGTCTCTTCCTCCATTGATGTGTCCTTGTCATCTGTCTCTTCCTCCATTGACGTGTCCTTGTCATCAGTCTCTTCCTCCATTGACGTGTCCTTGTCATCTGTCTTTTCCTCCATTGACGTGTCCTTGTCATCAGTCTCTTCCTCCATTGATGTGTCCTTGTCATCTGTCTTTTCCTCCATTGATGTGTCCTTGTCATCTGTCTTTTCCTCCATTGATGTGTCCTTGTCATCTGTCTCTTCCTCCATTGACGTGTCCTTGTCACCTGTCTCTTCCTCCACTAACGTGTCCTTGTCATCTGTCTCTTCCTCCATTGATGTGTCCTTGTCATCTGTCTCTTCCTCCATTGACGTGTCCTTGTCATCTGTCTCTTCCTCCATTGACATGTCCTTGTCATCTGTCTCTTCCTCCATTGACATGTCCTTGTCATCTGTCTCTTCTTCCATTGACATGTCCTTGTCATCTGTCTTTTCCTCCATTGACGTGTCCTTGTCTTCTGTCTCTTCCTCCATTGACATGTCCTTGTCATCTGTCTCTTCTTCCATTGACGTGTCCTTGTCATCTGTCTTTTCCTCCATTGATGTGTCCTTGTCTTCTGTCTCTTCTTCCATTGACGTGTCCTTGTCATCTGTCTCTTCCTCCACTGACGTGTCCTTGTCATCTGTCTCTTCCTCCACTGACGTGTCCTTGTCATATGTCTCTTCCTCCACTGATGTGTCCTTGTCATCTGTCTCTTCCTCCATTGATGTGTCCTTGTTATCTGTCTCTTCCTCCATTGACGTGTCCTTGTCATCTGTCTCTTCCTCCATTGATGTGTCCTTGTTATCTGTCTCTTCCTCCATTGACGTGTCCTTGTCATCTGTCTCTTCCTCCACTGATGTGTCCTTGTCATCTGTCTCTTCCTCCATTGATGTGTCCTTGTTATCTGTCTCTTCCTCCATTGACGTGTCCTTGTCATCTGTCTCTTCCTCCACTGATGTGTCCTTGTCATCTGTCTCTTCCTCCACTGACGTGTCCTTGTCATCTGTCTCTTCTTCCATTGACATGTCCTTGTCATCTGTCTCTTCCTCCATTGACGTGTCCTTGTCATCTGTCTCTTCCTCCATTGACGTGTCCTTGTCATCTGTCTCTTCCTCCATTGATGTGTCCTTGTCACGTGTCTCTTCCTCCATTGACGTGTCCTTGTCATCTGTCTCTTCCTCCATTGACGTGCCCTTGTCATCTGTCTTTTCCTCCCTTGACGTGTCCTTGTCATCTGTCTCTTCCTCCATTGACGTGTCCTTGTCATCTGTCTCTTCCTCCATTGATGTGTCCTTGTCATCTGTCTTTTCCTCCATTGACGTGTCCTTGTCACCTGTCTCTTCCTCTATTGATGTGTCCTTGTCATCTGTGTCTTCCTCCATTGACGTGTCCTTGTCATCTGTCTCTTCCTCCATTGACGTGTCCTTGTCATCTGTCTTTTCCTCCACTAACGTGTCCTTGTCACCTGTCTCTTAATCCATTGACGTGTCCTTGTCATCTGTCTCTTCCTCCATTGACGTGTCCTTGTCATCTGTCTCTTCTTCCATTGACATGTCCTTGTCATCCGTCTCTTCCTCCATTGACGTGTCCTTGTCATCTGTCTCTTCCTCCATTGATGTGTCCTTGTCATCTGTCTTTTCCTGCATTGACATGTCCTTGTCATCTGTCTCTTCCTCCATTGACGTGTCCTTGTCATCTGTCTCTTCCTCCATTGATGTGTCCTTGTCATCTGTCTTTTCCTGCATTGACATGTCCTTGTCATCTGTCTCTTCCTCCATTGATGTGTCCTTGTCATCTGTCTCTTCCTCCATTGACGTGTCCTTGTCATCTGTGTCTTCCTCCACTGACGTGTCCTTGTCATCTGTCTCTTCCTCCATTGACGTGTCCTTGTCATCTGTCTCTTCCTCCATTGATGTGTCCTTGTCATCTGTCTCTTCCTCCATTGACGTGTCCTTGTCACCTGTCTCTTCCTCCATTGATGTGTCCTTGTCATCTGTCTCTTCCTCCATTGACGTGTCCTTGTCATCTGTCTCTTCCTCCATTGACGTGTCCTTGTCATCTGTCTTTTCCTCCATTGACGTGTCCTTGTCACCTGTCTCTTCCTCCATTGACGTGTCCTTGTGATCTGTCTCTTCCTCCATTGACGTGTCCTTGTCATCTGTCTTTTCCTCCATTGACGTGTCCTTGTCACCTGTCTCTTCCTCCATTGACGTGTCCTTGTCATCTGTCTCTTCCTCCATTGACGTGTCCTTGTCATCTGTCTTTTCCTCCATTGATGTGTCCTTGTCATCTGTCTTTTCCTCCATTGACGTGTCCTTGTCACCTGTCTCTTCCTCCATTGACGTGTCCTTGTCATCTGTGTCTTCCTCCATTGACGTGTTCTTGTCATCTGTCTCTTCCTCCGTTGACGTGTCCTTGTCGTCTGTCTCTTCCTCCATTGACGTGTCCTTGTCATCTGTCTTTTCCTCCATTGATGTGTCCTTGTCACCTGTCTCTTCCTCCATTGACATGTCCTTGTCATCTGTGTCTTCCTCCATTGACGTGTCCTTGTCATCTGTCTCTTCCTCCATTGACGTGTCCTTGTCATCTGTCTCTTCCTCCATTGACGTGTCCTTGTCATCTGTCTCTTCCTCCATTGACGTGTCCTTGTCATCTGTCTTTTCCTCCATTGACGTGTCCTTGTCATCTGTCTCTTCCTCCATTGACGTGTCCTTGTCATCTGTCTCTTCCTCCATTGACGTGTCCTTGTCATCTGTCTCTTCCTCCATTGACGTGTCCTTGTCACCTGTCTTTTCCTCCATTGACGTGTCCTTGTCATCTGTCTCTTCCTTCTGTGATCTCCTTCCCTGAAATCCAGGACGGTTTTGTGGACCCGACTCCATAATATCTCACCTCGGGTTGTGTTGTAGTTATAGAAGACCGAATGCCTCCTATGGGGCAGATCCTGGAGGTCCAGTCTGGTTATTGGTGATTTGTCGGGGATCTGCCATGGGGATGATCAGAGGACCAATGGCCATGTTGTAGTATTATAGAACAGGTGGGGGGATTGATGGACACGGTGAATACTGGAACCCGGGATCCCCTGGATTCTTCTCCTCATATATAGAAATACACCGACATTCCCATTGTATGCAGTACAGTATGGGGGGGTCCTACCTACACAGAGTGACCCCAATAAATGAACATGATAATAATGGTTGTGAATTATAGGTGAGTGAGTCGGAGGGGGGGGGGGGGCTTCATATATAGAAATACTCGGACATTCCTGTAGTATTAGGCACAGTATGGGGGTGTCGGTCCTGTGTGGACAGCGTGTCCCCAATATATGAATATGGTGATGATAATGAAGAGGTGAGTGAGTCGGGGGTGGGACGGGGCCCGGCTTTGCTCTGACCTCACTCTCTAAGCCCCCCTCCATTGTAAAGCACTTGAAATTCTCTAATCTGTTCATTAAGCTGTGCAGCCGGAGAAGAGAAACTTCATTCATCGGAGAAGAGGACGGGGGGGGGGCGACATGAAATCTCCACCGCCAGGTAGGACCTAGGAGCTGACACTTCACCAGTACAGGGGTCTGGGATGGGGGGATGGGGGGGGCGACATGAAATCTCCACTGCCAGGTAGGACCTAGGAGCTGACACTTCACCAGTATAGGGGTCTGGGGAGGAGGGGGGGTGACATGAAATCTCCACCGCCAGGTAGGACCTAGGAGCTGACACTTCACCAGTATAGGGGTCCGGGGAGGAGGGGGGGTGACATGAAATCTCCACCGCCAGGTAGGACCTAGGAGCTGACGCTTCACCAGTACAAGGTACAAGGGTCTGGGATGAGGAGAGGGGGGGGGGGCGACATGAAATCTCCACCGCCAGGTAGGACCTAGGAGCTGACACTTCACCAGTACAAGGGTCTGGGATGGGGGGATGGGGGGACATGAAATCTCCACCGTCAGGTAGGACCTAGGAGCTGACACTTCACCAGTATAGGGGTCTGGGGGGGAGGGGGGGTGACATGAAATCTCCACCGCCAGGTAGGACCTAGGAGCTGACACTTCACCAGTATAGGGGTCTGGGGGGGGAGGGGGGGGGAGGGGGGGGGGACATGAAATCTCCACTGCCAGGTAGGACCTCAGAGCAGACACTTCACCAGTACAGGGGTCTGGGATGGGGGGATGGGGGGGCGACATGAAATCTCCACTGCCAGGTAGGACCTAGGAGCTGACACTTCACCAGTACAAGGTACAAGGGTCTGGGATGGGGCGGTGGGGGGGCGACATGAAATCTCCACTGCCAGGTAGGACCTAGGAGCTGACGCTTCACCAGTACAGGGTTCTGGGATGGGGGGGCGACATGAAATCTCCACTGCCAGGTAGGACCTAGGAGCTGACACTTCACCAGTACAGGGGTCTGGGATGGGGGGATGGGGGGGGCGACATGAAATCTCCACTGCCAGGTAGGACCTAGGAGCTGACACTTCACCAGTATAGGGGTCTGGGGGGGAGGGGGGGTGACATGAAATCTCCACCGCCAGGTAGGACCTAGGAGCTGACACTTCACCAGTACAAGGGTCTGGGGGGGAGGGGGGGACATGAAATCTCCACTGCCAGGTAGGACCTCAGAGCTGACACTTCACCAGTACAGGGGTCTGGGATGGGGGGATGGGGGGGGGGGGGCGACATGAAATCTCCACTGCCAGGTAGGACCTAGGAGCTGACACTTCACCAGTACAAGGGTCTGGGATGGGGCGGTGGGGGGGGGGGGGGGCGACATGAAATCTCCACTGCCAGGTAGGACCTAGGAGCTGACACTTCACCAGTACAAGGGTCTGGGATGAGGGGGGGGGGGGTGACATGAAATCTCCACTGCCAGGTAGGACCTAGGAGCTGACACTTCACCAGTACAGGGGTCTGGGATGGGGCGCGACATGAAATCTCCACTGCCAGGTAGGACCTCAGAGCTGACACTTCACCAGTACAGGGGTCTGGGGGGGAGGGGGGGACATGAAATCTCCACTGCCAGGTTGGACCTCAGAGCTGACACTTCACCAGTACAGGGGTCTGGGGGGGAGGGGGGGGGACATGAAACCTCCAGGGCCAGGTAGGACCTAGGAGCTGACACTTCACCCATAGAGAGGTCTGGGGGGAGGGGGGGGACAGACTGAAATATTATTCGTCCTCTGTATCCTCTAATGATGAGTAAATCTCATTGATAAATATTGATCTGATTATTCCGATCGTCCCGTCGCTGTCAGGGCATGCTGGGACTTGTGATCCCACACAGCGGAGGAGCTGCCCCTCCCCCAATGTTCAGTTCTTTCATTGATTATAGATTGTTAATTAATAACTTTCTGATAATTTGCTGGTTGGAGGTGAAGTCAAATGTTTTATTGATTATTGGAAGAGATCAAATTCCGAGTTTTCATTCACTTTCTCCTCAATCTGGTAATTTTCTTCCTCCTCTCTCCCCCGGAGCTGACAATCTACACCCTTCCCGCTCTCCCCCGGAGCTGACAATCTACACCCTTCCCGCTCTCCCCCGGAACTGACAATCTACACCCTTCCCGCTCTCCCCCGGAGCTGACAATCTACACCCTTCCCACTCTCCCCCGGAGCTGACAATCTACACCCTTCCCACTCTCCCCCGGAGCTGACAATCTACAACCTTCCCGCTCTCCCCCAGAGCTGACAATCTACACCCTTCCCGCTCTCCCCCGGAACTGACAATCTACACCCTTCCTGCTCTCCCCCGGAACTGACAATCTACACCCTTCCCACTCTCCCCCGGAGCTCACAATCTACACCCTTCCCGCTCTCCCCCGGAGCTGACAATCTACACCCTTCCCACTCTCCCCCGGAGCTGACAATCTACACCCTTCCCACTCTCCCCCGGAGCTGACAATCTACAACCTTCCCGCTCTCCCCCAGAGCTGACAATCTACACCCTTCCCGCTCTCCCCCGGAACTGACAATCTACACCCTTCCTGCTCTCCCCCGGAACTGACAATCTACACCCTTCCCACTCTCCCCCGGAGCTCACAATCTACACCCTTCCCGCTCTCCCCTGGAGCTGACAATCTACAACCTTCCTGCTCTTCCCAGGAGCTGACAATCTACAACCTTCCCGCTCTTCCCCGGAGCTGACAATCTACACCCTTCCCGCTCTGCCCCGGAGCTGACAATCTACACCCTTCCCGCTCTCCCCCGGAGCTGACAATCTACACCCTTCCCGTTCTCCCCCGGAGCTGACAATCTACACCCTTCCCGCTCTCCCCCAGAGCTGACAATCTACACCCTTCCAGCTCTCCCCCAGAGCTGACAATCTACACCCTTCCCGCTCTCCCCCAGAGCTGACAATCTACAACCTTCCCGTTCTCAGTCTGTCATTCCCATTGAGGATTATTGTCTATTGATCCGTTATTGAATTTACTGATAAATAATAATTAAAGAAAAACTCCACCCATTTCTGCCTTCGCCTTCAATGTCCAATCCGCTTCCAGAGATTTTTTTTTTTTAAATATAAATTTTCATGTAGTGAATATTTAAAGGGATATTACACCCAAAATCAAACATTTATCATATTACAGCTTTCCCATTCTTAGATGTGACGCCTGCATTCGCTTCATTTTTTATGGTTTATTTTGCTTATTTTCACCCGGTGATCCTGCCAGTAATCTGACCTGGAAGTTTGTTGGTGTATCTAAAACTGCTAGTCCATCTAACTCTCCCCTCCCCCCAGACTGGCAGTGCTGTGCCATCTGTGCCCCTTCCTCCAGAGTGGGGGAGGGGGCGCTCTAATGCCGGAGGTGTGTTACTGGTCAGATCAGCAGATCGGATATTCTACAGATCGTCCCCAGATTGTGAATTGTATCCGGAAATACCGGGAAACCTCCTCCAATCACACAGATCACTTCCCCGGCGGTCTCCTTTGGAAATTCTGTTTG
Organism: Pelophylax lessonae; assembly: GCF_965119305.1. Taxonomy (NCBI): domain Eukaryota; kingdom Metazoa; phylum Chordata; class Amphibia; order Anura; family Ranidae; genus Pelophylax; species Pelophylax lessonae. The sequence goes on along the minus strand of NC_138771.1, from coordinate 814,046 downwards.
CCTGGCTATCTCTAGTCACAGCCCCAGATGTCTAATGACCCCATCTATAAAATCACTGAACCCAGCAGGTGAAGCCAGGACAATGGTATCTTCAGAAGGTCCCTCATGACAGCTTTCCTGAACACTCTACAAATATCTTCTGTCCCGGTCTGTGATCCCAACTCCGAGAAGATATTGGCATGCTTAGTTTAGTATCAGAGATTGTACTCGATATCCCCTCCTCTACATCATTTATCAATAAATTCAACAGGATTGGCCCCAGGACAGAACCCTGGGGGACCCCACTTTCCACCCCCGCCCAATCCTATTTAATTTATTCATAGGTAATGAATGATAATTGGAAATGCTGAATACTTTTACAAAGGAAACAGAATATAAATATAAATCTACAATCCCAAGGATTATCACATAATAAATCGTCCCCAATGGGTTTTATCACAGAAAGTTGGAATTGATCGGAAACACTTCGCTACATAAGATTCCCAATCGGAGAATCCCATCCATCACCAGAGACACCCCCACCTTGGATGTAAAGAATCCTTCCCGGCAGTCCCGGAACGGATTACAGGAGCCAGGAACACTTCTGGCTGATCACCCGCCGGGGTCTTTGAATTGTTTTCCTGCAGAATTTTCATTGGACCAGAAGGAAAAACATCCGGATGGAGTGTCCATCTTATCAGACCGCTAGGTGTCCTGTGTCCAGGACCACTGATAGGGGGGGACCACCAGTCCTCCATAGGGGTCCCGGGCACACAGGGGGGCCCCAACAGGGAATCGGTGCAGTCGGTCAGAGGGGCAGTTAAGGAAGGAAGTCCTGTGCGGCTCTCGGCAGCAGCTGTAAGCCAGTTTCTCCCCCTCCTGCCAGCTTTCAGCTGCTGCGGGGAGAGACACAGACATAGGACATCCTCTACTTCTCCTCTATCTCTCCTCTACTTCTCTACTTCTCCTCTACTTCTCCTCTACCTCTCCTCTACTTCTCTACTTCTCCTCTACCTCTCCTCTACCTTTCCTCTACTTCTCTACTTCTCCTCTACTTCTCCTCTACTTCTCCTCTACCTCTCCTCTACTTCTCTACTTCTCCTCTACTTCTCCTCTACCTCTCCTCTACTTTTCTACTTCTCCTCTACTTCTCTACTTCTCCTCTACTTCTCCTCTACCTCTCCTCTACTTCTCTACTTCTCCTCTACTTCTCTACTTCTCCTCTACTTCTCCTCTACCTCTCCTCTACTTCTCTACTTCTCCTCTACTTCTCTACTTCTCCTCTACTTCTCCTCTACCTCTCCTCTACTTCTCTACTTCTCCTCTACTTCTCCTCTACCTCTCCTCTACTTTTCTACTTCTCCTCTACTTCTCTACTTCTCCTCTACTTCTCTACTTCTCCTCTACTTCTCCTCTACTTCTCCTCTACTTCTCTACTTCTCCTCTACTTCTCCTCTACCTCTCCTCTACTTCTCCTCTACTTCTCCTCTACTTCTCCTCTACTTCTCTACTTCTCCTCTACTTCTCTACTTCTCCTCTACTTCTCCTCTACCTCTCCTCTACTTTTCTACTTCTCCTCTACTTCTCTACTTCTCCTCTACTTCTCCTCTACTTCTCTACTTCTCCTCTACTTCTCCTCTATCTCTCCTCTACTTCTCTACTTCTCCTCTACTTCTCTACTTCTCCTCTACTTCTCCTCTACCTCTCCTCTACTTTTCCTCTACCTCTCCTCTACCTCTCATCTACTTTTCCTCTACCTCTCCTCTACCTATCCTCTAATTCTCTACTTCTCCTCTACTTCTCCTCTACTTCTCCTCTACCCCTCTACCTCTCCTCTACTTCTCTACTTCTCCTCTACTTCTCTACTTCTCCTCTACTTCTCTACTTCTCCTCTACTTCTCCTCTATCTCTCCTCTACTTCTCTACTTCTCCTCTATCTCTCCTCTACTTCTCTACTTCTCCTCTACTTCTCTACTTCTCCTCTACTTCTCCTCTACTTCTCTACTTCTCCTCTACTTCTCCTCTATCTCTCCTCTACTTCTCTACTTCTTCTCTATCTCTCCTCTACCTCTCCTCTACTTCTCTACTTCTCCTCTACTTCCCCTCTACCTCTCCTCTACTTCTCCTCTACTTCTCCTCTACTTCTCCTCTACCTCTCCTCTACTTCTCCTCTACTTCTCTACCTCTCCTCTACCTTTCCTCTACTTCTCCTCTACTTCTCTACTTCTCCTCTACCTTTCCTCTACTTCTCTACTTCTTCTCTACTTCTCTATTTCTCCTCTACCTCTCCTCTACCTCTCCTCTACTTCTCTACTTCTCCTCTACTTCTTCTCTATCTCTCCTCTACTTCTCTACTTCTCCTCTACCTCTCCTCTACTTCTCCTCTACCTCTCCTCTACTTTTCTACTTCTCCTCTACTTCTCTACTTCTCCTCTACCTCTCCTCTACTTCTCTACTTCTCCTCTTCTTCTCCTCTACCTCTCCTCTACTTCTCAACTTCTCCTCTACTTCTCCTCTACTTCTCTACCTCTCCTCTACCTTTCCTATACTTCTCCTCTACCTCTCCTCTACTTCTCCTCTACCTCTCCTCTCCTTCTCCTCTACTTCTCCTCTACTTCTTCTCTATCTCTCCTCTACTTCTCCTCTACTTCTTCTCTATCTCTCCTCTACTTCTCTACTTCTCCTCTACCTCTCCTCTACTTCTCTACTTCTCCTCTATTTCTTCTCTATCTCTCCTCTACTTCTCTACTTCTCCTCTATTTCTTCTCTATCTCTCCTCTACTTCTCCTCTACTTCTCCTCTACTTCTCCTCTACTTCTCTACTTCTCCTCTACCTCTCCTCTACTTCTCTACTTCTCCTCTACTTATCTACTTCTCCTCTACTTCTCCTCTACCTCTCCTCTACCTCTCCTCTACTGCTCCTCTACTTCTCCTCTACTTCTCCTCTACTTCTCTACTTCTCCTCTACCTCTCCTCTACTTCTCCTCTACTTCTCCTCTACTTCTCCTCTACTTCTCTACTTCTCCTCTACTTCTCCTCTACTTCTCTACTTCTCCTCTACCTCTCCTCTACTTCTCCTCTACTTCTCTACTTCTCCTCTACCTCTCCTCTACTTCTCTACTTCTCTACTTCTCCTCTACTTCTCTACTTCTCTACTTCTCCTCTACCTCTCCTCTACTTCTTTACTTCTCCTCTACCTCTCCTCTACTTCTCTACTTCTCCTCTACTTCTCCTCTACTTCTCTTCTACTTCTCTACCTCTCCTCTACCTTTCCTCTACTTCTCCTCTACTTCTCCTCTACTTCTCCTCTACTTCTCCTCTACTTCTTCTCTACTTCACAACACTTTTATTCTCCTTCTCACATCCACTCAGTAATACAAAAGATCCATTTAGACAAGAAATCCTTAAAAAGGGAGATTGTGGAGAAAGGCCGGCTGTGGCGGGATGGGGAGGAGAGGCCGCTGTGTATCCTGTGCGCTCTGCGCTCCTTTCCATGGATTCCTAAGGCTCTGCTGAAGCAGGATCCTCTCTTCTTCTTGTGCACTGCTAGACTCGGCTGACCCCTGTGCTCGGGATGCAATGCTGACCCCTGTGCTCGGGATACAATGCTGACCCCTGTGCTCGGGATGCAATGCTGACCCCTATGCTCGGGATGCAATGCTGACCCCTGTGCTCGGTATGCAATGCTGACCGCTGTGCTCGGTATGCAATGCTGACCGCTGTGCTCGGGATGCAATGCTGACCGCTGTGCTCGGGATGCAATGCTGACCCCTGTGCTCGGGATACAATGCTGACTCCTGTGCTCATTATGCAATGCTGACCCCTGTGCTCGGGATGCAATGCTGACCCCTGTGCTCGGGGTGCAATGCTGACCCCTGTGCTTGGGATGCAAAGCTGACCCCTGTGCTCGGGATGCAATGCTGACCCCTGTGCTCGGGATACAATGCTGACCCCTGTGCTCAGTATGCAATGCTGACCCCTGTGCTCGGGATACAATGCTGACCCCTGTGCTCGGGGTGCAATGCTGACCCCTGTGCTCGGGATACAATGCTGACCCCTGTGCTCGGGATGCAATGCTGACCCCTGTGCTCGGGATGCAATGCTGACCCCTGTGCTCGGGATGCAATGCTGACCCCTGTGCTCGGTATGCAATGCTGACCCCTGTGCTCGGGATACAATGCTGACCCCTGTGCTCAGTATGCAATGCTGACCCCTGTGCTCGGGATACAATGCTGACCCCTGTGCTCGGGATGCAATGCTGACCCCTGTGTTCGGGATGCAATGCTGACCCCTGTGCTCGGGATACAATGCTGACCCCTGTGCTCGGGATACAATGCTGACCCCTGTGCTCGGGATGCAATGCTGACCCCTGTGCTCGGGATGCAATGCTGACCCCTGTGCTCGGGATGCAATGCTGACCCCCTGTGCTCAGGATGCAATGCTGACCCCTGTGCTCCGGATGCAATGCTGACCCCTGTGCTCGGTATACAATGCTGACCCCTGTGTTCGGGATGCAATGCTGACCCCTGTGCTCAGGATGCAATGCTGACCCCTGTGCTCGTAATGCAATGCTGACCGCTGTGCTCGGGATACAATGCTGACCGCTGTGCTTGGGATGCAATGCTGACCCTGTGCTCAGGATGCAATGCTGACCCCTGTGCTTGGGATACAATGCTGACCCCTGTGCTCGGTATGCAATGCTGACCCCTGTGCTCGGGATACAATGCTGACCCCTGTGCTCGGTATGCAATGCTGACCCCTGTGCTCGGTATGCAATGCTGACCTCTGTGCTCGGTATGCAATGCTGACCCCTGTGCTCGGGATGCAATGCTGACCCCTGTGCTCGGTATGCAATGCTGACCCCTGTGCTTGGTATGCAATGCGGACCCCTGTGCTCGTAATGCAATGCTGACCCCTGTGCTCGGGATGCAATGCTGACCCCTGTGCTTGGTATGCAATGCTGACCCCTGTGCTCGGGATGCAATGCTGACCCCTGTGCTCAGGATACACTGCTGACACCTGTGCTCGGTATGCAATGCTGACCCCTGTGCTCGGGATGCAATGCTGACCCCTGTGCTCGGTATGCAATGCTGACCCCTGTGCTCGGTATGCAATGCTGACCCCTGTGCTCGGGATACAATGCTGACCCCTGTGCTCAGGATGCAATGCTGACCCCGGTGCTCAGGATGCAATGCTGACCCCTGTGCTCGGGATACAATGCTAAACCCCTGTGCTCGGTATGCAATGCTGACCCCTGTGCTTGGGATGCAATGCTGACCCCTGTGCTCGGTATGCAATGCTGACCCCTGTGCTTGGTATGCAATGCTGACCCCTGTGCTCGGTATACAATGCTGACCCCTGTGCTCGAGATGCAATGCTGACCCCTGTGCTCGGGATGCAATGCTGACCCCTGTGCTCGGGATACAATGCTGACCCCTGTGCTCAGTATGCAATGCTGACCCCTGTGCTCGGGATGCAATGCTGACCCCTGTGCTCGGGGTGCAATGCTGACCCCTGTGCTTGGAAAGCAAAGCTGACCCCTGTGCTCGGGATGCAATGCTGACCCCTGTGCTCGGGATGCAATGCTGACCCCTGTGCTCGGGATGCAATGCTGACCCCTGTGCTCGGTATGCAATGCTGACCCCTGTGCTCGGGATACAATGCTGACCCCTGTGCTCAGTATGCAATGCTGACCCCTGTGCTCGGGATACAATGCTGACCCCTGTGCTCGGGATGCAATGCTGACCCCTGTGTTCGGGATGCAATGCTGACCCCTGTGCTCGGGATACAATGCTGACCCCTGTGCTCGGGATACAATGCTGACCCCTGTGCTCGAGATGCAATGCTGACCCCTGTGCTCAGGATGCAATGCTGACCCCTGTGCTCGGGATACAATGCTGACCCCTGTGCTCAGTATGCAATGCTGACCCCTGTGCTCGGGATACAATGCTGACCCCTGTGCTCGGGATGCAATGCTGACCCCTGTGCTCGGGATGCAATGCTGACCCCTGTGCTCGGGATGCAATGCTGACCCCCTGTGCTCAGGATGCAATGCTGACCCCTGTGCTTGGGATGCAATGCTGACCCCTGTGCTCGGTATGCAATGCTGATCCCTGTGCTCGGTATACAATGCTGACCCCTGTGTTCGGGATGCAATGCTGACCCCTGTGCTCAGGATGCAATGCTGACCCCTGTGCTCGTAATGCAATGCTGACCCCTGTGCTCGGGATGCAATGCTGACCCCTGTGCTCGGGATGCAATGCTGACCCCTGTGCTCGGTATGCAATGCTGACCCCTGTGCTCGGGATGCAATGCTGACCCCTGTGCTCGGTATGCAATGCTGACCCCTGTGCTCGGTATGCAATGCTGACCCCTGTGCTCGGGATGCAATGCTGACCCCTGTGCTCGGTATACAATGCTGACCCCTGTGCTCGGTATGCAATGCTGACCCCCTGTGCTCAGGATGCAATGCTGACCCCTGTGCTCGGTATGCAATGCTGACCCCTGTGCTTGGTATGCAATGCTGACCCCTGTGCTCGGGATGCAATGCTGACCCCTGTGCTCGGTATACAATGCTGACCCCTGTGCTCGGTATGCAATGCTGATCCCTGTGCTTGGTATGCAATGCTGACCCCTGTGCTCGGGATGCAATGCTGACCCCTGAGCTTGGTATGCAATGCTGACCCCTGTGCTCGGGATACAATGCTAACCCCTGTGCTCAGGATGCAATGCTGACCCCTGTGCTTGGTATGCAATGCTGACCCCTGTGCTTGGTATGCAATGCTGACCCCTGTGCTCGGTATGCAATGCTGACCCCTGTGCTCGGTATGCAATGCTGACCCCTGTGCTCGGGATGCAATGCTGACCCCTGAGCTTGGTATGCAATGCTGACCCCTGTGCTCGGGATACAATGCTAACCCCTGTGCTCAGGATGCAATGCTGACCCCTGTGCTTGGTATGCAATGCTGACCCCTGTGCTCGGTATGCAATGCTGACCCCTGTGCTCGGGATGCAATGCTGACCCCTGTGCTCGGTATACAATGCTGACCCCTGTGCTCGGTATGCAATGCTGACCCCCTGTGCTCAGGATGCAATGCTGACCCCTGTGCTCGGTATGCAATGCTGACCCCTGTGCTTGGTATGCAATGCTGACCCCTGTGCTCGGGATGCAATGCTGACCCCTGTGCTCGGTATACAATGCTGACCCCTGTGCTCGGTATGCAATGCTGATCCCTGTGCTTGGTATGCAATGCTGACCCCTGTGCTCGGGATGCAATGCTGACCCCTGAGCTTGGTATGCAATGCTGACCCCTGTGCTCGGGATACAATGCTAACCCCTGTGCTCAGGATGCAATGCTGACCCCTGTGCTTGGTATGCAATGCTGACCCCTGTGCTTGGTATGCAATGCTGACCCCTGTGCTCGGTATGCAATGCTGACCCCTGTGCTCGGTATGCAATGCTGACCCCTGTGCTCGGGATGCAATGCTGACCCCTGAGCTTGGTATGCAATGCTGACCCCTGTGCTCGGGATACAATGCTAACCCCTGTGCTCGGGATGCAATGCTGACCCCTGTGCTTGGGATGCAATGCTGACCCCTGTGCTTGGGATGCAATGCTGACCCCTGTGCTCGGGATACACTGCTGACACCTGTGCTCGGTATGCAATGCTGACCCCTGTGCTCGGGATGCAATGCTGACCCCTGTGCTTGGTATGCAATGCTGACCCCTGTGCTCGGTATGCAATGCGGACCCCTGTGCTCGTAATGCAATGCTGACCCCTGTGCTCGGGATGTAATGCTGACCCCTGTGCTTGGTATGCAATGCTGACCCCTGTGCTCGGGATGCAATGCTGACCCCTGTGCTTGGAATGCAATGCTGACCCCTGTGCTCGGTATGCAATGCTGACCCCTGTGCTCGGGATGCAATGCTGACCCCTGTGCTCGGGATGCAATGCTGACCCCTGTGCTCGGTATGCAATGCTGACCCCTGTGCTCGGTATACAATGCTGACCCCTGTGTTCGGGATGCAATGCTGACCCCTGTGCTCAGGATGCAATGCTGACCCCTGTGCTCGTAATGCAATGCTGACCCCTGTGCTCGGGATGCAATGCTGACCCCTGTGCTCGGGATGCAATGCTGACCCCTGTGCTCGGGATCTAATGCTGACCCCTGTGTTCGGGATGCAATGCTGACCCCTGTGCTCAGGATGCAATGCTGACCCCTGTGCTCGGGATGCAATGCTGACCCCTGTGCTCGGGATGCAATGCTGACCCCTGTGCTCGGTATACAATGCTGACCCCTGTGCTCGGGATGCAATGCTGACCCCTGTGCTTGGTATGCAATGCTGACCCCTGTGCTCGGGATACAATGCTGACCCCTGTGCTCAGGATGCAATGCTGACCCCGGTGCTCAGGATGCAATGCTGACCCCTGTGCTCGGGATACAATGCTGACCCCTGTGCTCGGTATGCAATGCTGACCCCTGTGCTCGGGATGCAATGCTGACCCCTGTGCTCGGTATGCAATGCTGACCCCTGTGCTCGGTATGCAATGCTGACCCCTGTGCTCGGGATGCAATGCTGACCCCTGTGCTCGGGATGCAATGCTGACCCCTGTGCTCGGGATGCAATGCTGACCCCTGTGCTCGGGATACAATGCTGACCCCTGTGCTCGGGATACAATGCTGACCCCTGTGCTCAGTATGCAATGCTGACCCCTGTGCTCGGGATGCAATGCTGACCCCTGTGCTCGGGGTGCAATGCTGACCCCTGTGCTTGGGATGCAAAGCTGACCCCTGTGCTCGGGATGCAATGCTGACCCCTGTGCTCGGGATGCAATGCTGACCCCTGTGCTCGGTATGCAATGCTGACCCCTGTGCTCGGGATACAATGCTGACCCCTGTACTCAGTATGCAATGCTGACCCCTGTGCTCGGGATACAATGCTGACCCCTGTGCTCGGGATGCAATGCTGACCCCTGTGTTCCGGATGCAATGCTGACCCCTGTGCTCGGGATGCAATGCTGACCCCTGTGCTCGGGATGCAATGCTGACCCCTGTGCTCGGGATGCAGGCGTGCAATGCTGACCCCTGTGCTCGGGATACAATGCTGACCCCTGTGCTCGGGATGCAGGCGTGCAATGCTGACCCCTGTGCTCGGGATACAATGCTGACCCCTGTGCTCGGTATGCAATGCTGACCCCTGTGCTCGGTATGCAATGCTGACCCCTGTGCTCGGGATTCAATGCTGACCCCTTTGCTCGGGATACAATGCTGACCCCTGTGCTCGGGATGCAATGCTGATCCCTGTGCTCGGTATGCAATGCTGACCCCTGTGCTCGGTATGCAATGCTGACCCCTGTGCTCGGGATACAATGCTGACCCCTGTGCTCGGGATACAATGCTGACCCCTGTGCTCGGTATACAATGCTGACCCCTGTGCTCGGTATACAATGCTGACCCCTGTGCTCGGGATGCAATGCTGACCCCTGTGCTCGAGATGCAATGCTGACCCCTGTGCTCGGGATGCAATGCTGACCCCTGTGCTCGGGATTCAATGCTGACCCCTGTGCTCGGGATACAATGCTGACCCCTGTGCTCGGGATGCAATGCTGACCCCTGTGCTCGGTATGCAATGCTGACCCCTGTGCTCGGTATGCAATGCTGACCCCTGTGCTCGGTATACAATGCTGACCCCTGTGCTCGGTATGCAATGCTGACCCCTGTGCTCGGGATGCAATGCTGACCCCTGTGCTCAGGAAACAATGCTGACCCCTGTGCTCGGTATGCAATGCTGACCCCTGTGCTCGGTATGCAATGCTGACCCCTGTGCTCAGGAAACAATGCTAACCCCTGTGCTCGGGATGCAGGCGTCCCAATACTTTCGACAATATAGAGGAAAAATTCAAAAGGTTAAATAAAATACACAACCCTTCTTGGTATTGATCCCAACTTCACGGTGCTGCAACAAGTATTATAGTGTTAATATGACATACTGTATGTAGCATCCATTAACTGAAATATGATAAAATAACCCTACTGGGCAGTGAGCCTCAATCACCGGTGCTGCGAGCAACCTCAAAATTGTGCAAAAAAAAAAAAAGCAAATAAATAAAATTTTATAAAACAAACTAATTTCATATAACAATGAATAAAAAGTTCATTCATAAAACATGGCTATGGAAGAATTTATGTTGATTGTTATATGAAATTCATTTGTTTATTTATTTCTATATTGGCAGAATTGTGTATTTTTGCAGCACCGGTGATCGGGGCTCACTGCCCAGTACGGGTATTTTATAATATTACAGTTAATGGATGCTTCATATGTCATATTCACTCTATAATACTTGTTGCAGCACCCTGACGTTGGAATCAATACCCAGAAGGTTTGTGTATTATATTTAATTTTTTCTTTATATATTCTGGTATACAGATATATATCCAAAGGTAGTTTAGTGAATATATAGCACTGCAGGTATTTGGAATTTAAAATATTACCCCCCCCCCCCCCTCCAGGAGTTAGCCCATCCAGTTCAAAGCAAAGAGAGATGAGGGGGAGAGTGAGAGAGAGGCAGTGGGAGAGAGAGTGGGTATGGGGGTGAGAGAGAGAGAGAGGGGGGTGAGAGAGAGGGAGACTGAGAGAAAGAGGGGGCTGAGAGAGAGGGAGTCTGAGAGAAATAGGGGGGCTGAGAGAGAGGGAGTCTGAGATAGACAGTGGGGTGAGAGAGACAGTGGAGCTGAGGGAGAGTGGGGGGGGGCTGAGAGAGAGAGGGGGTCAGAGAGATGGAGGGGTGAGAGAGACGGAGGGGTGAGAGAGAGGGGCTGAGAGAGGAGAGGAGCTGGGAGGGCTGAGAGAGAGAGGGGGTTGAGAGAGACGGAGGGCTGAGAGAGAGGGGCTGAGAGAGGAGAGGAGCTGGGAGGGCTGAGAGAGAGAGGGGGGTGAGAGAGACGGAGGGCTGAGAGAGACAGTGGAGCTGAGGAAGAGAGGGGTTGCTGAGAGAGAGGGGGCTGAGAGACAGAGAAAGGGGGGTCTGAGAGAGGAGGCAAACTAGGGGCTGACAGACAGGGGGAGGCTAAGAAAGAGGGGGGGTGAGATGAAGGACTGAGAGAGACAGTGGGGGTGAGAGAGAGATGGGGGGCTGAGAAAGAGAGGGGAGATGGTAAGAGAGGGAGGCTGAGAGAGAGAGGGGGTGAGAGAGACGGAGGGCTGAGAGAGAGGGGCTGAGAGAGGAGAGGAGCTGGGAGGGCTGAGAGAGAGAGGGGGGTGAGAGAGACGGAGGGCTGAGAGAGACAGTGGAGCTGAGGAAGAGAGGGGTTGCTGAGAGAGAGGGGGCTGAGAGACAGAGAAAGGTGGGACTGAGAGAGGAGGCAAACTAGGGGCTGACAGACAGGGGGAGGCTAAGAAAGAGGGGGGTGAGATGAAGGACTGAGAGAGACAGTGGGGGTGAGAGAGAGATGGGGGGCTGAGAAAGAGAGGGGAGATGGTAAGAGAGGGAGGCTGAGAGAGAGAGAGAGGAGTGAGAGGGGAGATGAGAGAGACCCCAGCCTGTCCCTATCCGCAGCCCCTTTTCTGCCCCATTGTCCCAGTCTCTGTCTGCAGATAAGTCTGTGTATGATGACTGGTACAGTAGCCTCCATGCCAGTCTGTCTCCTTGATCTGGGGGTGCCCTGATCCTTCCAGCAGCTCCCTGTCAGCCTGAGCCTCCCCCCTGTCCTCCAGGCCAGGCGGTGGAGCTTTTCTCCCAAGTCCCAGCTCCCAGGCCTATCTGCCCTCGGAGATCACCACCATGTAGAGATAGATGCAGGGCCAACCGCACTGCAAGGACGCCGCTGTTTGCTGCCATCAAACTCCCTGTGATAACAAGGGGCTTTTTGCCCTTCATTAAAGATGGCTTACAATATGGGACTATGGACTATAAGACTATAGACTATGGGACTATGGGGCTATGGACTATGGGACTATAGACTATGGGACTATAGACTATGGGGTTATGGACTACGGACTATGGGGCTATGGACTATGGGACTATGGACTATGGGGCTATAGACTATGGGGTCATGGACTATGGGGCTATGGGACTATGGACTATGGGGATGTAGACTATGAGGTTATGGACTATGGGGCTATGGACTATGGAGACTATGGACTATGGGGCTATGGACTATGGACTATGGACTATGGGGCTATGGGACTATGGACTATGGGGATGTAGACTATGAGGTTATGGACTATGGGGCTATGGACTATGGGACTATGGACTATGGGGCTATGGACTATGGACTATGGACTATGGGGCTATGGGACTATGGACTATGGGGATGTAGACTATGAGGTTATGGACTATGGGACTATGGACTATGGGGCTATGGACTATGGACTATGGACTATGGACTATGGACTATGGACTATGGGGCTATGGACTATGGACTATGGGACTATGGACTATGGACTATGAGACTATGGACTATGGACTATGGGGCTATGGACTATGGACTATGGGACTATGGACTATGGACTATGAGACTATGAGACTATGGACTATGGACTATGGGACTATGGCAAAAAAAACACATTAAGAAACAATTTCATAAATAATAGAATAAATGACAAGTGGGGGATGGGATACACTGTGTGCAGTAAGTGGGGGATGTGTAGAATATTTGTGGATAATAGGGAGATTGGTTTTTATCACTATTAGAGTGCAGGCAATGAACTTCCTACTTAGAGAAACCCTTTAAGAAGTAACAGCAGCACTCACATGTGCGCTCTCCTCACAAAGATTTTATTTTCATCATTTTGATGGGAAGTTTTGTAGCATCACTGAGGATTAATGACGTGTCTAGACCTTTGTAGATGAGGTTAGGATCAATGAAAACTCTGCCCCATGACCCTTCTACCTTCCATTGGAGGGGGAGCCCCAATAACTCTGCACCATGACCCTTCTACCTTCCATTGGAGGGGCCCCAATAACTCTGCACCATGACCCTTCTACCTTCCATTGGAGGGGCCCCAATAACTCTGCCCCATGACCCTTCTACCTTCCATTGGAGGGGCCCCAATAACTCTGCCCCATGACCCTTCTACCTTCCATTGGAGGGGCCCCAATAACTCTGCCCCATGACCCTTCTACCTTCCATTGGAGGGGCCCCAATAACTCTGCCCTATGACCCTTCTACCTTCCATTGGAGGGGCCCCAATAACTCTGCACCATGACCCTTCTACCTTCCATTGGAGGGGCCCCAATAACTCTGCCCCATGACCCTTCTACCTTCCATTGGAGGGGTCCCAATAACTCTGCCCCATGACCCTTCTACCTTCCATTGGAGGGGCCCCAATAACTCTGCCCCATGACCCTTCTACCTTCCATTGGAGGGGCCCCAATAACTCTGCCCCATGACCCTTCTACCTTCCATTGGAGGGGCCCCAATAACTCTGCCCTATGACCCTTCTACCTTCCATTGGAGGGGCCCCAATAACTCTGCCCCATGACCCTTCTACCTTCCATTGGAGGGGCCCCAATAACTCTGCCCCATGACCCTTCTACCTTCCATTGGAGGGGCCCCAATAACTCTGCCCCATGACCCTTCTACCTTCCATTGGAGGGGCCCCAATAACTCTGCCCCATGACCCTTCTACCTTCCATTGGAGGGGCCCCAATAACTCTGCCCCATGACCCTTCTACCTTCCATTGGAGGGGCCCCAATAACTCTGCCCCATGACCCTTCTACCTTCCATTGGAGGGGCCCCAATAACTCTGCCCTATGACCCTTCTACCTTCCATTGGAGGGGCCCCAATAACTCTGCCCCATGACCCTTCTACCTTCCATTGGAGGGGCCCCAATAACTCTGCCCCATGACCCTTCTACCTTCCATTGGAGGAGGAGCTCTCCTTGTATCCTGGATTGATCTCGGGAGCCCATTGGATACAATGTGGGGGCTCTCAGATTTCCGGTTCCCCTGGGCTGAGTAATAAAGCGGCTCGGCATTCAGGTGGGACGAGGAGGAATTCTCCACAAATAAAGTCGGATTAGCTTCTGACATACAATGCGTGAAAATCCGCCATAGAAACAAAGAGGAGACTGTTCCTTGTACGGGAGATCGGGAATAACGAGAAGTCTTTATTCTGCTTCATGCTGAGCTCCTCCCCCCCGCTGAGAGCAAATAATTCTATGGTAAACCATCAGCTGCCGCCATGATAAAGGGGAACTCTGCCCAGGGCTTCAGAGCTTGGCTAGAATGGCCTGGGGCCGACAGCAAAAAAAAAAAACCAACAGAGACTCTAACCCCCCCCCTCCCCCCACCCCCCCGCCGCTCTGTCCACAACCTACAAGAAGAGGCTTTTCGGGTTCTACTGTAACCACTTTAAGACCGGAAGGTTTTACCCCCTTCATGACCAGGCCATATTTTGTGATTCGGCACTGCGTTACTTTAACTGACAATTGCGCGGTCGTGCGACGCTGTACCTAAATGAAATTGACGTCCTTTTTTCCCCACAAACAGAGATTTCTTTTGGTGGTATTTCATCCCCTCTGCGATTTTTATTTTTTGCGCTATAAAAGAAAAAGCAACAATTCTGAAAAAAAAACAATATTTTTCACTTTCTGCTATAAAACATTCCCAAAAAAAATTTTAAATCAAAATGTTTTTACATTTTAGGCCAATTTGTTTTCTGCTACATATTTTTAGTAAAAAAATCCCAATGAGCGTATTTTGATTGGTTTGTGCAAAAGTTATCACATCCACAAACTACGGGAAAGATTTATGTAATTTTTATTGTTTTTTTACTAGTAATGGCGGCGATCTGCGATTTTTAGCGGGACTGCGACATTGCCGCAGACAGATCGAACCCCTGACTGATATTTCTGACACTTTTGGGGGGACCAGTGACATTACTGCAGTAATCAGTGCTATAAATATGCACTGTCACTGTACTAATGACACTGGCTGGGAAGGGGTTAAATGTGAGCCTAGGGGAGTGATTCTAACTGTATGGGGGCGTGGCTTGTGAAATGACCGTAGAGACATGTGTTCCTATATAGAAGGGTATATATAGTGGGTAAAAAGGCGCTGGTAATCTTTTTATAGTGCTGGATACAGCTACTACGGTATCTCGTAATTCATTCCATTTATAAATATTAAAAAATAGTATAAAAGATGTATGTGCTGTGTTATACCAAGTGAAGAAAAGAATTACTACATATCAAGGTGCTAACCTAAAATGACAGGTGCTGGCTTTTACTGGTGCACAAATTATATAAATATATTGTTATTATTTAGTGCAACAAGCAAATAAAAGTGCTTACTGGTGCATAAACAATATATTTAAAGTGCCGACCTTAGTTATGCAAGGATTATAATAAATCAAAAGTGCTTACTAGTGAATCCACAAATAAATTCATATATTAAATCACGTACAATTAAATTATATCAATATTAAATTATCGTGCTCACTATTACAGTGCTCCAAAAATTGCGATAAAATGAGTTCTGAGCAATTCATGCAACCAAATTGTGCTTATATAATCTCGATTGTTTAGATGTAAAGTGCTCCAGGTGATGGGGTGTGTCACACGTGGCTTCCGACAGGTCACAAGGACCCCCAACGCCTGTGATCCCTTTAACTTGGTGGATCAGACCTCTCCTCGATTTCTTTTACTTGAATATCCTGCTCCTACGTTAACCGTACATGGACCATATAGTCCGCACATATAAAGCAGGGCCGGTACAAGGGGTGGGCGGCAGGATCGGCTGCCCTGGGCGTCGTTAGCATGGGAGGTGGAGGGGGCGCTGCCAAGAGTGTTTCTGTGGCTATTAGTTGAGAGGAGAGAGCGGGATGTACTCTCTCTCTCTCTTCTCGCCAGGCTTCACACTGACTCCTATCACTGTAGCGGTCGTCAGATCGGGACTTCGGCTTTTCCTTCTCATCTTCATATGTCAGAGCGGAGGAGGAGCCTAGGAGAAGACATTTCCTAAACCTTTGCACGGACAGCTGGGCTAGCGGAGAGATGCGGCTTCAGAAGGGGAAGAAGATTGCGGCTCAGGAATGACACTGGATGTCAGATCGGGACTATACAGAGTTTGTTACCCGCCCCCTTTCCACATTTTTTGCTGGGAGGAGAGGGGATAACAAACTCTGTATAGTCCCGATCTGACATCCAGTGTCATTCCTGAGCCGCAATCTTCTCCCCTTCTGCAGCCGCATCTCTCCGTGCAAAGCTTGAGGAATTGCCTTCTCCTAGGCTCCTCCTCCGCTCTGACATATGAAGATGAGAAGGAGCCAGTCAGAAGAGGAGGATCACAGATTGATGTGCCGCGCTGTATCTGAGGTCTGGAGGAAAGGGTGAACTGTCTGCACCGGGGGCACAAATCTTATCCTGTCACCTCTCAAATTCCACCATCTCAGCACAATCCCCCCCCCCCCCCTCTCCCATATCGATCCCACCATGAAGTAATCATCTCCTCCCCACCCCTCCTAGTACAAATTCTCTTATTCCCCCCCCCCCCCCCCAGGACAATCCCCCCAAAAGTATTTGTACTAGGAGGGGTGGGGAGAAGATGATTACTTCTAGGTGGGATCGATATGGGGGGGGGGGGCAGGGGAGGGCTGGCAGCCTTAGGCCTGGAGGGCAAGTCCAGTCAAGTGGCCTATTGAACCATGGAATCAGCTCACCATCCATGCCCACCTGGTTTGGACTGACAGCTGTATACAGTGTCTGGCCCCTACATTAATCCAGCCCCGAGTGTGGCCTTTTTACTAGTTTTTACCACTTTTCAGAGTGGCCCGGGGGGCAATTGCCACCCTGCCCCCCTTGCCAGTCCTCCCCTGGGGGGGGGGGATGTGCTGGGATGGGGAATTTGAGAGATGACAAGATAAGATTTCTTCTAGCAGGGAAATTGGGGGGAGGGTGCTGGGGGGGGGGGTGAGGATTTGTGCCAGGAGGGGGGACTTGGGGATTGTCTTTGAAGAGATTATTGGGATGGGGTGGGGGGATTTGTGCCAGAACAGGAAGTCTTGGGGCTGTTAAAAAGGGGTATTTGGGGGGGGGGGGTTGTGCCAGTAGGAATGATGGGGGGATTTGTGCTAGGGGGAAATTAAGACTTGTTCTAGAAGGGGAACATTTGGGGGGTACTAGGAGGGTGATTTAGGGAGATGGGGGGGGGAGGATTTGTGCCAGGAGGGGGGGACTTATGCGGTGGGGTTGGGGGAAGAGGATTTGTGCCAGGAGGGGGGATATGTGCTGGGTAGATGGGGGAAGAGGGTTTGTGCTAGGAGGGGGGATTTGTGCTGCTGGGATGGGGGGGGGGAGAGGATTTGTGCCAGGAGGGGGGATTTTTGCTGTGTGGATGGAGGGAAGAGAATTTGTGCCAGGAGGGATATTTGTGCTGTGGGAAGGGGGGGGGGGGGCAGAGGATTTGTGCCAGGAGGGGGTATTTTTTGCTGTGGGGATGGAGGGAAGAGGATTTGTGCCAGGAGGGGGGATTTGTGCTGGGGGGATGGGGGGGATTTGGGCTAAGAGGGTATTTGGGGGGTTTGGCTAGAAGAGGTGATGGGGTATTTGTGCCAGGATGGGGAGTTTTTGGGCTGTTAGAAATGGGAAAGGGGGGGATTTATGCTAGTAGGGATGATTGGGGGTATTTGTGCTAGAGGGGAAATTTGGGGGTAGGATTTGTGCTAGGAGGGGGAATTTGGTGGGATGTGCTAGGAGGAGGAATTTGGGGGGTTTGTGCTGGGGGGATGGGGGAAGAGGATTTGTGCTAAGAGGGGGGATTTGTGCTAGGATGGGGGATTTGGTGGGATGGGCTAGGAGGAGGAATGTGGGGGGTTTGTGCTGGGGGGATGGGGAAGAGGATTTGTGCTAGGAGGGGGGATTCGTGCAAGAAGGGAAAACATTTTTTTTGGAGGGGGGGGGGATTTGGGGGAGAGGATTTGTGCTAGTAGGAAAATTGATGGGTATTTGTGTTAGGAGGGGACATTTGGGGGAGGAGAAGATTTGTGCTGGGAGGGGGGATTTGGAGAGGGGAGAATTTGTGTTTGGAGGGGAAATTTGAGGGGTGAGAATGTGCGCTAACAGAGCTTTTTTGAGTAGTGATAGTTGTGCTAGCAGGGAACATTTGGGAAGAGAGAGGCTTTGAGCTTAGAGAGGATGGGGGGAAAGATTTGTGCAGGGAGGGGGATTTCAGCAGGGAGAGATGTGTACTGGGAGGAGGGAGGATATTTGTTTGTGGAAATATTTGGCTTGGAAAGGGAATATCTTCTTAGGGCTAAGTGTGCCAATTAGTGCTCAATTCTCTTTTTTATATTGCTAAAACATTATGTTCCTACATCTTGGGGGGGCGCAGTTTGGTGTCTTCGCCCTGGGCGCTGGATGGCCTTGTCCCAGCTCTGATATAAAGATATGAAAGATAGCCTCCAATAGTCAAATACTGTTTATTTGTATTAAATTACACTATAAGATAACAATTGGCTTCTTACTATTCGTTGTGCCCTCCTGGCACTGGGCGATTCAGCAGTTAACCACTTAAGCCCCGGAAGATTTTACCCCCATTCCGACCAGGGGGTATTTTGCGATTCGGCACTGCGTGACTTTAACGGACAATTGCGCGGTCGTGCGACGTTGTACCTAAACGAATTTGGCATCCTTTTTTTCCCACAAACAGAGCTTTCTTTTGGTGGTATTTGATCACCTGTGCGATTTTTTGATCACGCGCTATAAACAAAAAAAGAGCGTCAATTTTGCAAAAATAGCAATATTTTTCACATTTTTTTATATGAAATTCCCCCCAAAAAAAATGTAAAAATCAAAATTTTTTAACATTTTCGGCCAATTTGTTTTATGCTACCTATGTTTGGTAAAAAAATCGCAAAAAGCGTATTTTGATTGGTTTGCGCAAAAGTTATCGCGTTTACTAACAAAGGGAAAGATTTTTGTCATTTTTGTTGTTTTTTTTTTTAACGCGTAATGGCGGCGATCTGCGATTTTTTTTGCGGTACTGCGACATTGCGGCGGACAGATCGGACCCTTGACTGACATTTTTGACACTTTTGGGGTTACCAGTGACATTACTACAGTAATCAGTGCTATACATATGCACTGTTACTGTAAAAATGACACTGGCAGTGAAGGGGTTAACTTTATTTGGGAGGGAGGGGCTGTGTGTGTCCCTAGGGGCGTGCTTTCTACTGTGATTGGCTGTGGCTCTAGCTGTAAGGACACTGATCAACGGTCCTACATACTAGATCCGTGTGATCAGTGTTTTTACAGCGAGGAGAATGACAGGTGGCTTGTTTACACAAGCTGCCTGACATTCTCCCTCTCCCCCGCCGATCGCCGAGTGGCCGGCGGACATCGGGTCCGCTGGTCACACGTGCGGGGGGGTCAGTGACCACGCGGGAGCGTGCCTCCGGGGGCGCGCGCTCACTCCCTAGACCCTCACAAGCAAGCAACGTAGCCCTATGTTAGTTTGCCTGTGAGGGGCTGACTGCCGACGTAGATAGTCGTGCGGCGGTCGGCAAGTGGTTAAAATGGTACGGGTATTGGGAAGATACCTTCCGAGGATCTGTATCTCCTTGCGGCGGTCGGCGTGCGTCCCTGC
The DNA here is from genome assembly GCF_965119305.1 of Pelophylax lessonae. Taxonomy (NCBI): domain Eukaryota; kingdom Metazoa; phylum Chordata; class Amphibia; order Anura; family Ranidae; genus Pelophylax; species Pelophylax lessonae. The sequence continues at coordinate 794,473 of NC_138771.1, read as the reverse complement.
CACTGCTTTGAATGCCTCTAGTTCCTGTTTCTGGGTTTAGCAAAGACCACAATGCATTTCGCTGTTGTGCGTCATCAGGCGGTCAGCACCTGTCATTTTAGATTAGCACCTTGATATGTAGTAATTCTTTTCTTCACTTGGTATAACACAGCACATACATCTTTTATACTATTTTTTAATATTTATAAATGGAATGAATTACGAGATACCGTAGTAGCTGTATCCAGCACTATAAAAAGATTACCAGCGCCTTTTTACCCACTATATATACCCTTCTATATATACTCATTTATTGTTTTAAACAATTAAAGGGGCAGCAGGTTTTTAACATCTTTTTTAAAGGGCTAGGCGCCTTCGCTAAATTTTTATTCCTATATAGAAGGAGCTCTGTGATCATTCCAGGGAGAAGAACGGTCAGCTGTGATTACAACATCCGACCTTCCTTCTCTCAGTGGGGGAACAATTGCGGGTGTCAGGGGGCAATCAGAGCCACCAGCCCCGTGCATTGGAGTCCCCACTGCCGGGGGCGGGAGCGTTCCGCCGGTGGCACATGCTCGCCCTCTAGCCTCGTGCCTGCGACAGCCGTACATGCAGGAGCGGCTGTCTGCCACAGTATAACTGCAGCGGGCGGTCATAAAGAGGTTAAGGGAGAACTCTCCTGTGAAGCATTTCCTATGGGGAAGGTGACAGCCGGTGACATTAACCCTTTCAGGTTCAGAAGTTTCTATTTTTACCCAAATAAATGTTTGAGGTGAATACAAACTAAGAGAAGAAATACCATAAAGTGAGACACGCTGAGTAAAGTACATTCTCCTATCTCTGTATACGGAGGATGGCGCTGGAATTCTTTCAATAAAAAAAAAAAATCAAAGTCCCTTTTTTCCTATTGGATATCCAGCTGTCACATGACCCGGCTCTCCCCCAGCCTGTCTGCAGGCAAACATAGGCAGGAGGAGTTTCTATTCCTCTGCTGCTGGTCACATGTTCAACATTAAAAAATAGCCTTTGGCCCCTTTCACACTATCCATCTGTCAGACGGAGTCCATTTTTCTCAGCGGGGGGTCGATCCGCCGATCCCCCGCTGAGCAGGAGGATGACCGCTGTGTCTCTGTGCTGTGTGCGGAGACACAGCTGTCAGTTCCCCATGCATCTCTATGGGGGAATCGGATGGGAACGGACCATCGGCCTGTTCTCGTCCGATCCCATCCGATCCGCTGGACGGATGGAAAATAGGGTTTCCATCCGTCCAGATTTGACGGATCGGATGTCAGCGGACATGTCTCCACTGACATCCGATGCCCCATCGGAATGCATGGGGTGACCGTTCAGATCCGCCAAAAAAACGGACAGGCGGATCTGTGAAAGGGGCCTTTGGAACACGGAGTAAAAAAATAAATGATTAATATCAATAAACTGCTTTAAATTGTCATACAAATATATATTTGAAATCAAATCTTTACTATTTTTTGGCAAACACATGGTGTGGGCGGATCTCTGCCAGTCACGGGCTGTGTCACGCCCCCTCCAGTCTGTGTCTTAGAATAAGAGGGAGGTGAAACCTCCATCAATCTACATGTAATATCCCAACCCCCCATTGTGTTTAGCTGGTTAGTGGGCATGGAGGAGGAGGGGGAGTGGCCTGTCACTGTGTATACGCCCACATGTGTAACTCTATAGTCACATGGGCTGCTCAGATGTGATGGGGAGGAAATGCTCAGCATGGAAACTCACTGAGAACTGAGCATGTGCAGAGCTGCAAAATCCCCAACTGGGGACATGGACAGGAGGGGGAGATAGAGAGCAGAAGGATCAACCATAAAATGAATCTCAAAGTGACTATGAAGAGCATGGAATACACAATTTATTCATCGTTTTTTATGATGTGAGTTTCGTGACACTTTTAGTAAATGAGGTCTTGTCATTGGTTAACCCTCCGCTTTCTGGAGTGAAGAGTGAATCTCATCCTTGTGGTTGCAGTAAGAAGGAGACTCAGCCAGCTGAGGAGAGGCAGTGGTGGTGGCCAGTGACGGAGGTTCTGTAGGTGGAGTTTCCTGGCACTTGGCACTCCGCTGAGTGGTTGAGGTCCCTATCTTTGGACCCGCTGCGGGGCAGAACCCCCCTAAGGACTATGCCTGGGACCATGTGTGTGCAAGGCCTTATGGTGGGTTCCTTCTGCGCCTTCTGGTTGATGGTCCAGGGTGAGGTGTCATCAGAAGCTGGTGGAGATAAGTCAATGTTCTATGCTAAACAAGCAAAAAATTTGGGGGAGCAAACCCATGTATTTCTAAAGCCGGTGCAGCTATGGACCAAAAGACATGTATATTAAAAAAGAATAGCGCAACCATGCAAAAGAAATGACTATTAAATATGAAGACAATCCATAAATAAAAATGGTGATTTGGTCCCACCATATGGCCATATCGTGCTCAAGCCCACCACTACGTCAAAGTACCCCATTATCAGTGGGTCCTACACTATCCATAGAAAAGGGGTGAATCCAGCCTTTCTAACCCTTGGAGACAACACTCCTTGCTGGGAGAGATGTGCTAATGCACTACAAGGGACTCCTCCTATATCTACTTGATAGTGGACACTGATTGAGTACAGGTGTGTGTGTGGGGGATGGGGTGCTCAACCTTGGTGGTCTGGTCAGACCAAATACATAATAAACAAGCAAAACATTTGGGGAGCATACCCATGTATTTCCAAAGCTGGTGCAGCTATGAACCAAAAGACATGTATATTAAAAAAGAATAGCGCGCAAATGCAAAAGAAATTACTACCAAATATGAAGACAATCCATAAATAAAAATGGGGATTTGGTCCCAATGTTCTATGCTAGTTTCCTTATAATAACTTCATAGTCCATTGCCGGGACCGGAAGGAGCAGACCATGTGACTGGCTGAAGAGGAGATGCGGTCCTTCTATGTGTGGCACTGAAGGGTTAAATGACCTCTGGCCTGGGAGTGGTGCCAACCCTCATGAAGTGGAAATTGTGAAGATACCTTGTAGTTTCCCCAGTGGCCATCTGGATTTTCTGGAAGTAGTAATGAAGGGGAGAAGGTTGAAGTGCCAGGACAAGGTCATTCCCCCCCCCGGGGTGCCCCTCCTCCATTGAGCTGGAGAAGGTTGAAGTGCCAGGACAAGGTCATCCCCCCCCCCCCCCCCCCGGGGTGCCCCTCCTCCATTGAGCTGGAGATGGTTGAAGTGCCAGGACAAGGTCATTCCCCCCCCCCCCCCGGGGTGCCCCTCCTCCATTGAGCTGGAGATGGTTGAAGTGCCAGGACAAGGTCATCCCCCCCCCGGGGTGCCCCTCCTCCATTGAGCTGGAGAAGGTTGAAGTGCCAGGACAAGGTCATTCCCCCCCCCCCGGGGTGCCCCTCCTCCATTGAGCTGGAGAAGGTTGAAGTGCCCCCCCCCCCCGGAGTCAATACTTTGTAGCTCCGCCTTTCCCTGCAATTCCAGCTGGGAGTCTTTTTGGGGGTGTCTCTACCAGCTTTGCACATCTAGAGAGGACATTTCTGCCCATTCTTCTCTGCAGAATATCTCATCTCTGTCAGATTGGATGGAGAGCGTCTGTGAACAGCAATTTTCAAGTCTTGCCACAGATTCTCAATGTGATTTAGGTCTGGACTGTGACTGGGCCATTCTAACACATGAAACCATTCCATTGTAGCTCTGGCTGGATGTTTCGGGTCATTGTCCTGCTGGAAGGGGAACCTCCCCCCCCCCCCAGTCTCAAATACTTTTTCAAGGCGCTGTAAGGGGAGGGCACCACACAGAGGGAATAGTGCCACCACATGTACTGCAATGCCCCTTGTGGCCGGTTCTGTAAGCGCAATGCCATGGTCTTCCTCAGGATGGATCTCACTGATGGAGTAGCTTGGTACTTCATGTACCTCCCTCAGTGGCACGGTCTCTATTTTGGAGCTCACTGCGGAACAGAACCCTCCTAGGGCCTGGACCTGTAAGTACAAGGCTGTGCTGGATGAAGTTCGGGCCTTTGGACAAGGTTGATGGTACATTGTACTGTGTCAGTTGGAGACAAGTCAGTGTTCTCAGAATGTAGTCTGGTGCCGGAACAGACCAATGTTGCCGGCTGAGGAGGAGAGGCTGGTGTGACGGGAGTCACTTTGGTTGGGGGACTTGTGGAACCCAGATTGCTTAAGAGAGGTTGGGAGACTCCTCGTCCAGCTTCCCAGCCCCTCTTATGTGTAAGTCACCCCATGTCTATTAGGGGCACAGGATGACCAAGAACCCCAGTCTGGTCTGCACTAATCAGACTCGCTGTACAACCACACCGGACTCGAGTTCTTGGGGTAACTATAGCGAGATTCACGGATCTTGTGCTCCAGAACTTAGGAAACAGCTTCTTGGCAGAGATAGTCGGGGGTGTCCGGATTCCGTTACAGCTGGGCAGAACCCTGGAGTATGGTATGGCCTCCGGCCGCGGAGTATTGTAAACCCACATGAAGTAAGTGTACAAATGTGAAGCTACTAATGCCCTGTGGCTTTCCTAGTGGCCCCTAGGGGGAGAAATTCCAACAAGCAGTATAGGTCACACATCCTCTCCTTTCCCTCCCCCCCTTCTCACTGAGGTACCCAAGGCAGTTGCCTTATCTGCCTACCCCTCAGCCCGGCCCTGTGACATTGATCTGGTGAGTTTATTAAACAAATTTCTTTTCACTTTAAATACAAAATTATGTCCAGAGGAAGAAAAGGATTCCCCCTCACATATCCGAACCCATCACAAAGCTGAACCCTGGTATAATAAATCCTTCTGTCATGTGACTTCTGGAATCTTCTTCCAGATCTGTGCAGTAATCCAGTGTGAGACTTCCTGTAATAAAGACCGCCCCCTGCTACTCTCTTTCCTTGTGCAGGGGGACTGGTCTTGTCTCCACCCCTCCCCCCTCAGCTCTGCTCTCTCTCTCCTTTTGCAGGGGGACTGGTCTTGTCTCCGCCCCCGAGGGGACAGTAAATTTACACTGTTATACAAGCTGTACACTCACTACTTTACATTGTGGCAAAGTCTCATTTCTTCAGTGTTGTCACATGAAAAGATAGAATAAAATATTTACAAAAATGTGAGGGGCGTACTTACTTTTGTCAGATACTGTATATTCTGTATACTGTATATAGTTCGTCAGGTTCAAAATAGGTCCATCCAGCTCAATCAATAATGTAATTTTCTGGCAATATAAAAACGTTTTTCCTTTGTTGTGTCGGCATTTCCCGTACATCACAGAGACGCCCCTTCCCATCCCCCCCTCCCCCGAACACACGGATTGGGCGGGATAATATGGACAGATTCACTGACACACACAGAAGGGGAGATTTGGGTTTATTCTGAAGGGGTTAACCAGCTGGGCTGTGATTGGTTCTCCTGGAATGGCGGAGGCGATGTGGAAGAATGAAGATTGAAGAGTCTGCAGACATTCCATCGCTAATTCCAGGAATGTCCAAATCTTCAGAATAAATCCCTCCGAATTCCACACAAATCGTTCTTTTCAGGGATAGTTTGTGATCTCACTGCTTCCAGACGTCAGCAACTCCTCGGGTGCTCATAGACAGTACAATCCAATCATCCAATCCCGTCTTCCAATCCCGTCATCCAATCCCATCATCCAATCCCACAATACAATCCCTTCATCCAATCCCATCATCCAATCCTATCATCCAATCCCGTCATCTAATCCCACATTACAATCCAATCATCCAATCCCATCATCCAATCCCATCATCCAATCCCGTCATCCAATCCCACAATACAATCCCATCATCCAATCCCATCATCCAATCCCACAATACAATCCCACAATACAATCCCATCATCCAATCCCATCATCCAATCCCATCATCCAATCCCGTCATCCAATCCCGTCATCCAATCCCATCATCCAATCCCACAATACAATCCCTTCATCCAATCCCATCATCCAATCCTGTCATCCAATCCCGTCATCTAATCCCACATTACAATCCAATCATCCAATCCCATCATTCAATCCCACAATACAATCCCATCATCCAATCCCATCATCCAATCCCGTCATCCAATCCCGTCATCCAATCCCACCATCCAATCCCACATTACAATCCCATCATCCAATCCTATCATCCAATCCCACATTACAATCTCATCATCCAATCCCATCTTCCAATCCAATCATCCAATCCTATCATCCAATCCCACATTACAATCTCATCATTCAATCCCATCATCCAATCCCACAGTACAATCCCTTCATCCAATATCATCTTCCAATCCCACCATCCAATCCCATCATTCAATCCCATCATCCAATCCCATCATCCAATCCCGTCTTCCAATCCCATCATCCAATCCCATCTTCCAATCCCATCATCCAATCCCATTATACAATCCCACCATCCAATTCCACATTACAATCCCATCATCCAATCCTATCATCCAATCCAACAGTACAATCTCATCATCCAATCCCATCTTCCAATCCTGTCATCCAAACCCATCATCCAATCCCACCATCCAATCCCACAATACAATCCCATCATCCAATCCCATCATCCAATCCCACATTACAATCACATCATCCAATCCCATCATCCAATCCCATCTTCAAATCCCATCATCCCGTCTTCCAATCCAATCATCCAATCCCACAATACAATCCCATAATCCAATCCAATCATCCAATCCCATCATCCAATCCCACATTACAATCTCATCATTCAATCCCATCATCCAATCCCACAGTACAATCCCATCATCCAATCCCATCTTCCAATCCCACCATACAATCCCATCATCCAATCCCATCATCCAATCCTGTCTTCCAATCCCATCTTCCAATCTTGTGACAGTATTCACCGTCACTGGAATTTAAAGACAGATAAGTAATGGTTTGGATTGCTTCAAATGGGTTCTGTGTTTACACTTATGATAATGTGTATTTTACTTCAATGTCAGAGTCAGGCTCTCCCTATTGTCTGTGTATTGAGGTGTGATGTGGATTCTGGTAAGCCTGTTTGTCCCATTGTTAAATGTTAATGAACTCACATATTGTTTCTGTCCAGATGGCTAGATAATTAGTTCAGGTTAATTCTATTTCTGTATACAATTTCATCTGCATATGATAATGTAATCAGGCAACCCCTGACCTGTGTGTTGTAATCTGATCAGGAGGGGGATGTGCTCATGTGTGTATAAATTTAGTGTAAAACTGTTCAATAAAGGAGAATATTCCAGTACAAGCTAAGTTGTGGGCTAGCTTTGTATGGGGGCGGCTGGAAAATCTGATATCTATGTTCACGACTGGGAGGAAGCCGTATACTGACAGAAGACCACAAGTACAGTGTGGGTTGCAGTTCCGTTAGACTCCCTATAAGCCTCTTTTACAGTGGCGGCCGGCCCATAGGGGGCGCAGGGGCGCCGCCCCCCCCCCCAAAAAAAAAAGAAAAAAAAAAGATTAAAAAAAAATAAATAAATTTTGCCCACAAGGGGCGCCCGCCTCATTGGTGCCTATGGGGGGGTGGGGTTTTCCACCCGCAGAGGCGCCGAGAGGCAGCCTTCTGGGGCGTAACTGTAGCGCAGAGCACTGCGCTACACCCACCCCCCTTTTGGAGCCCGCTCCATTGGTGCCTATGGGGGGGTGGGGTTTTCCACCCGCAGAGGCGCCAAATGGCAGCCTTCTGGGGCGTAACTGTAGCGCAGAGCACGGCGCTACACCACCCCCCTTTTGTGATGTCTTGGATCATGATTGGTCCAGACTCCAGCCTGGACCAATCATGATTAAGGACATCCATGCTGACCTCGTTGGGGGCGGTGCGGGTGCGTGCATCAGTCACTCACCATCACCGCCCGGTCAGCTTCCTGCCGCCGCAGAAGAGGAGTCGCGAGGAGGGGAGAAGCAGCTGCCGGGAGCCGAGCAGAAGAGGACGGACGTCGGAGTCGCGAGGAGGGGGAGAAGCCGCCGCCGGGAGCCGAGCCGTCGCCAGGTAAGTGTCTCAGCCAGGGAAGTGCTGACTCGTCACCTGTGCCATGCCTATTCCATCACCTGTGCCATGCCTGTACCATCTGTGCCATGCCTATTCCATCACCTGTGCCATGCCTGTACCATCACCTGTGCCATGCCTATACCATCACCTGTGCCATGCCTATACCATCATCTGTGCCATGCCTGTACCATCTGTGCCATGCCTGTACCATCACCTGTGCCATGCCTGTACCATCTGTGCCATGCCTGTACCATCTGTGCCATGCATATACCATCACCTGTGCCATGCCTATTCTATCACCTGTGCCATGCCTGTACCATCTGTGCCATGCCTATTCCATCACCTGTGCCATGACCTTACCATCACCTGTGCCATGCCTATTCCATCACCTGTGCCATGCCTGTACCATCTGTGCCATGCATATTACATCACCTGTGCCATGCCTGTACCATCTGTGCCCTGCCTATACCATCACCTGTGCCATGCCTGTACCATCTGTGCCATGCCTATTCCATCACCTGTGCCATGCCTATACCATCATCTATGCCATGCCTATTCTATCACCTGTGCCATGCCTATACCATCTGTGCCATGCCTATTCCATCACCTGTGCCATGACCTTACCATCACCTGTGCCATGCCTATTCCATCACCTGTGCCATGCCTGTGTCATCTGTGCCATGCCTATTCCATCACCTGTGCCATGCCTATACCATCTGTGCCATGCCTATTCCATCACCTGTGCCATGCCTGTACCATCTGTGCCATGCCTATTCCATCACCTGTGCCATGCCTGTACCATCTGTGCCATGCCTATTCCATCACCTGTGCTATGCCTATACCATCTGTGCCATGCCTATTCCATCACCTGTGCCATGCCTGTACCATCTGTGCCCTGCCTATACCATCACCTGTGCCATGCCTGTACCATCACCTGTGCCATGCCTGTACCATCACCTGTGCCATGCCTGTACCATCTGTGCCATGCCTGTACCATCTGTGCCATGCATATACCATCACCTGTGCCATGCCTATTCTATCACCTGTGCCATGCCTGTACCATCTGTGCTATGCCTATACCATCACCTGTGCCATGCCTATACCATCACCTGTGCCATGCCTGTACCATCTGTGCCATGCCTGTACCATCTGTGCCATGCATATACCATCACCTGTGCCATGCCTATTCTATCACCTGTGCCATGCCTGTACCATCTGTGCAATGCCTATTCCATCACCTGTGCCATGACCTTACCATCACCTGTGCCATGCCTATTCCATCACCTGTGCCATGCCTGTACCATCTGTGCCATGCATATTCCATCACCTGTGCCATGCCTGTACCATCTGTGCCCTGCCTATACCATCACCTGTGCCATGCCAGTACCATCTGTGCCATGCCTATTCCATCACCTGTGCCATGCCTGTACCATCTGTGCCATGCATATTCCATCACCTGTGCCATGCCTGTACCATCTGTGCCATGCATATTCCATCACCTGTGCCATGCCTGTACCATCTGTGCCCTGCCTATACCATCACCTGTGCCATGCCTGTACCATCTGTGCCATGCCTATTCCATCACCTGTGCCATGCCTATACCATCATCTATGCCATGCCTATTCTATCACCTGTGCCATGCCTATACCATCTGTGCCATGCCTATTCCATCACCTGTGCCATGACCTTACCATCACCTGTGCCATGCCTATTCCATCACCTGTGCCATGCCTGTACCATCTGTGCCCTGCCTATACCATCACCTGTGCCATGCCTGTACCATCACCTGTGCCATGCCTGTACCATCTGTGCCCTGCCTATACCATCACCTGTGCCATGCCTGTACCATCACCTGTGCCATGCCTGTACCATCTGTGCCATGCCTATTCCATCACCTGTGCCATGCCTATACCATCTGTGCCATGCCTATTCTATCACCTGTGCCATGCCTGTACCATCACCTGTGCCATGCCTGTACCATCACCTGTGCCATGCCTGTACCATCACCTGCGCAATGCCTATTCCATCACTTGTGCCATGCCTATTCCATCACCTGTGCCATGCCTATACCATCACCTGTGCCATGCCTATTCCATCACCTGTGCCATGCCTATTCCATCATCTGTGCCATGCCTATACCATCATCTGTGCCATGCCTATTCCATCACCTGTGCCATGCATATACCATCTGTGCCATGCCTATACCATCACCTGTGCCATGCCTGTACCATCACCTGTGAAATGCCTATTCCATCACTTGTGCCATGCCTATTCCATCACCTGTGCCATGCCTATACCATCACCTGTGCCATGCCTATTCCATCACCTGTGCCATGCCTATTCCATCACCTGTGCCATGCCTATACCATCATCTGTGCCATGCCTATTCCTTCACCTGTGCCATGCCTATACCATCTGTGCCATGCCTATTCCATCATCTGTGCCATGCATATACCATCATCTGTGCCATGCCTATTCTATCACCTGTGCCATGCCTGTACCATCTGTGCCATGCCTATTCCATCACCTGTGCCATGACCTTACCATCACCTGTGCCATGCCTATTCCATCACCTGTGCCATGCCTGTACCATCTGTGCCATGCCTATTCCATCACCTGTGCCATGCCTATACCACCTGTGCCATGCCTATTCCATCACCTGTGCCATGCCTATACCATCTGTGCCATGCCTATTCCATCACCTGTGCCATGTCCTTACCATCACCTGTGCCATGCCTATTCCATCACCTGTGCCATGCCTATTCCATCACCTGTGCCATGCCTGTACCATCTGTGCCGTGCCTATTCCATCACCTGTGCCATGCCTATACCATCTGTGCCATGCCTATTCCATCACCTGTGCCATGCCTGTACCATCTGTGCCCTGCCTATACCATCACCTCTGCCATGCCTGTACCATCTGTGCCATGCCTATTCCATCACCTGTGCCATGCCTATACCATCTGTGCCATGCCTATTCCATCACCTGTGCCATGCCTGTACCATCACCTGTGCCATGCCTGTACCATCACCTGTGCAATGCCTATTCCATCACTTGTGCCATGCCTATTCCATCACCTGTGCCATGCCTATACCATCACCTGTGCCATGCCTATTCCATCATCTGTGCCATGCCTATTCTATCACCTGTGCCATGCCTATACCATCTGTGCCATGCCTATTCCATCACCTGTGCCATGACCTTACCATCACCTGTGCCATGCCTATTCCATCACCTGTGCCATGCCTGTGTCATCTGTGCCATGCCTATTCCATCACCTGTGCCATGCCTATACCATCTGTGCCATGCCTATTCCATCACCTGTGCCATGCCTGTACCATCTGTGCCATGCCTATTCCATCACCTGTGCTATGCCTATACCATCTGTGCCATGCCTATTCCATCACCTGTGCCATGCCTGTACCATCTGTGCCCTGCCTATACCATCACCTGTGCCATGCCTGTACCATCACCTGTGCCATGCCTGTACCATCTGTGCCATGCCTATTCCATCACCTGTGCCATGCCTATACCATCTGTGCCATGCCTGTACCATCACCTGTGCCATGCCTGTACCATCACCTGTGCCATGCCTGTACCGGTCCATCACCTGTGCAATGCCTATTCCATCACTTGTGCCATGCCTATTCCATCACCTGTGCCATGCCTATACCATCACCTGTGCCATGCCTATTCCATCACCTGTGCCATGCCTATTCCATCATCTGTGCCATGCCTATACCATCATCTGTGCCATGCCTATTCCATCACCTGTGCCATGCCTATACCATCTGTGCCATGCCTATACCATCACCTGTGCCATGCCTGTACCATCACCTGTGCCATGCCTGTACCATCACCTGTGCAATGCCTATTGCATCACTTGTGCCATGCCTATTCCATCACCTGTGCCATGCCTATACCATCACCTGTACCATGCCTATTCCATCACCTGTGCCATGCCTATTCCATCACCTGTGCCATGCCTATACCATCATCTGTGCCATGCCTATTCCATCACCTGTGCCATGCCTATACCATCTGTGCCATGCCTATTCCATCATCTGTGCCATGCATATACCATCATCTGTGCCATGCCTATTCTATCACCTGTGCCATGCCTGTACCATCTGTGCCATGCCTATTCCATCACCTGTGCCATGACCTTACCATCACCTGTGCCATGCCTATTCCATCACCTGTGCCATGCCTGTACCATCTGTGCCATGCCTATTCCATCACCTGTGCCATGCCTATACCACCTGTGCCATGCCTATTCCATCACCTGTGCCATGCCTATACCATCTGTGCCATGCCTATTCCATCACCTGTGCCATGTCCTTACCATCACCTGTGCCATGCCTATTCCATCACCTGTGCCATGCCTATTCCATCACCTGTGCCATGCCTGTACCATCTGTGCCGTGCCTTTTGCATCACCTGTGCCATGCCTATACCATCTGTGCCATGCCTATTCCATCACCTGTGCCATGCCTGTACCATCTGTGCCCTGCCTATACCATCACCTCTGCCATGCCTGTACCATCTGTGCCATGCCTATTCCATCACCTGTGCCATGCCTATACCATCTGTGCCATGCCTATTCCATCACATGTGCCATGCCTGTACCATCACCTGTGCCATGCCTGTACCATCACCTGTGCAATGCCTATTCCATCACTTGTGCCATGCCTATTCCATCACCTGTGCCATGCCTATACCATCACCTGTGCCATGCCTATTCCATCACCTGTGCCATGCCTATACCATCATCTGTGCCATGCCTATTCCGTCACCTGTGCCATGCCTATACCATCTGTGCCATGCCTATACCTTCACCTGTGCCATGCCTATACCATCACCTGTGCCATGCCTGTACCATCACCTGTGCCATGCCTGTACCATCACCTGTGCAATGCCTATTCCATCACTTGTGCCATGCCTATTCCATCACCTGTGCCATGCCTATACCATCACCTGTGCCATGCCTATTCCATCACCTGTGCCATGCCTATACCATCATCTGTGCCATGCCTGTGCCATGCCTGTACCATCACCTGTGCCATGCCTATACCATCACCTGTGCCATGCCTATTCCATCACCTGTGCCATGCCTATACCATCATCTGTGCCATGCCTGTGCCATGCCTGTACCATCACCTGTGCACCTGTGCCATGCCTATACCATCCGTGCCATGCCTGTACCATGACCTCAAAGTCACGCAATTTTTTACTGCGTTTTTTGCCGCGAAGCAATACCTATTACATTTTTCTTTTTGCGCCCCCCAAAAAAATTTTGAGTACCAGCCGCCACTGCTCTTATATACAGCTTATTTAACTCTTATTTACACCTAATATAACCCTTATATACCCCTTGAATACCCCATATATACCTCTTATATATCTCATATGACCTATGTATACCTCCTATATGCCTCCTATTTACCCCTTAAAAACCCCATATATAACTCTTATATGCCCCTTATTTACCCCATATATACCTCTTAATCCCCTTATATACCTCTTGTATACCCTATTTATGCCCCTTATATACCTCATATATACCCCATATATACCTCTTATATACCCCATATATCACTCTTGTATACCTCTGGTATACCCCTAATATACCACTTATATACCTCCTATATGCCCCTTGGACCTGTATACCCCTTATATACCTCTTACTGTTGTTCTGTCTTTCCTTCCTTCCTTTGGGAACAGTGATCCCCGGCTCTCTCCGGGTTTGCTGACAGTCAGTCTGCAGTTCACACTGTAGGAAGCAGCATACCTGCAGACCAGGACTGGGAAAATGGGGGCATCAGGGGGCCCCTCTAGGTGGAATGTCATAGGATGGGGGGGGGAGGTGTGGCTCTAAGGAGGCGGTCTTTGGTGGCAGTTTGTGTTCTATGTCTCCGGTGATGACACAGGTGCAGTGCACAGATCACCTGATATTGGATCGGAGTTATTGGAGGACTCTGATTGGTAAATCTCCGATCTCTTCTCTCATCCAAAGAAATTCCTATTCTTTCCCTCCTTTGCACATGATTGGCTCTTCAGACTGAAAACATTCACTCAGCTTTGTCATTCCTTCATCCAATCACAGATATCCGCAGTCGGCTGCTTTCCTTCTTTTCAGTCCTCGTCTGCAGAAAATCCATTCAATGTGCAGACAGGCGAAATACAAACAACGCAATGCTTACACTGCCCTGCACTGTAATACCTTCTAATGGCACCGAAAACTCAGAGGTGTCGGCTGTTCCTCTGTATAATAAAGGGTTAAAGTGGAACTAAAGGCAAAACTTTGTGCACTAGGTCTGATTGGACACAGTGGGAGCCAATCAGTGGGTCCGGCAGACCCGATGTTTGCCGGCACCCTGCAAACGTTAGTGAGAGAGGCAGATCGCTGTTCTGTGATAGGGGAAGATGGAGATCTTGTGTTTCTGCTAAGCAGGAACATGGATCTCTGTCTTCTCACAGTCAAAGCCCCTTCCCCCACAGTTAGTAAGCACTCCCTAGGAACACATTTGACTCTCTGATCGCCCCTGATGTTGCCCCCTTCCCTGTAGGGATCAACTGATTATTGGCAAAGCTGATATATCGAGGGCCGATATGCACTTTCCCGGATATATCGGAATCAGCCCCGGAGGTTACCGATATTACTGATATTTCGGGAAAGTGCTGTACCGTAGTGATGGCTGCAGCTAGAGGCATCACCCCGGTACCGGCGTCCATAGCCGACGGTCGGCTGTCTTGTAATGACAACTGATGGGGCTGAGAAGCCGCTCGGCTGTCATTACAAGGAGTGGGAAGGGACGTCCCCCCCCCCTCCCACCGCCTTCCGCGGCTCACCCGGGTCTCCCGTCTCACCATCCCGGGCAACCAGCCTGCAGGCCGCCGAACAGAAGAACCGATCAAAGCTGCATTCGGCTCTGATCGGGTCTCCATGCAAAAACCCGGAAGTGATGTCATGACATTTCCGGGTACTCGGCGCCAAATTCAAAAACATGACAGCTTTTAAGTGCAGAGGAGGGGTTTGGGGTCTTTTAGACCCCCAGATCCCTCCACAAGAGTACCTGTGTAAAAAAAAAAAAATAGAAAAAACATTTTTTTTAAATGTCCGAAAATATCGGCAGATATCAGCCGATACCGATATGCTTTGGCCAAAATATCGGTATGGTTTGAGCGCTGCCTGTCTGCTGGCCATCTGTTTCCTGTATTCCCAGAATGCTTTGCAGCTTCTCCTCCATTTCTAAGGACTACATATCCAATGGTACCTTGCTGATTCCTGTACTGACTCCGCCTTCTGAAACTCCTCCTCTCAGAAGGCGGGCTCTGTGAAATGTATGACACAGCAGTGCCTCCTCACAGGGCACAGTGAGTCCGTGTCCCAGAATTCTAGGAAGAAAATGGGTGGGGTCTCCTTTAGAGTGGTAGGAGGAGGCTGGAGATGATTGGAGGATGATGTGGGGGTGACGGGGAGATATGAATTAGGGTCCCAATCACACCAATAATGTTTATTTCTATTTATAATATAAAGCGGAATATTCCTCTCAATGAGAGTTCCGGCTTTAGCTCTAAACAGGTTTTTAGCATTTTTTAGCGCTAGAAAATACTAACAGATTTATTTTACCCTTAGTGTCTCCAGCAGCGGAGCGTCTGAGGTACATCCTGGGGGACGACGATGACGCCCCAAATCCCACCCTCTTCACCGAGATGGACACCCTGCAACATGACGGGGAGGAGCTGGAATGGAAGGAGACAGCCAGGTAGAGTCATCAGCTTCCCGCCTATCACACTTCTATTCCCGCCCATCGCACTTCTATTCCCGCCCATCACACTTCTATTCCCGCCCATCACACTTCTATTCCCACCCATCACACTTCTATTCCCGCCCATCGCACTTCTATTCCCGCCCATCACACTTCTATTCCCGCCCATCACACTTCTATTCCCGCCCATCGCACTTCTATTCCCACCCATCACACTTCTATTCCCGCCTATCACACTTCTATTCCCACCCATCACACTTCTATTCCCGCCCATCACACTTCTATTCCCACCCATCACACTTCTATTCCCACCCATCACACTTCTATTCCCACCCATCACACTTCTATTCCCACCCATCGCACTTCTATTCCCGCCCATCGCACTTCTATTCCCGCCCATCACACTTCTATTCCCGCCCATCACACTTCTATTCCCACCCATCACACTTCTATTCCCACCCATCGCACTTCTATTCCCGCCCATCGCACTTCTATTCCCGCCCATCGCACTTCTATTCCCGCCCATCACACTTCTATTCCCGCCCATCACACTTCTATTCCCACCCATCGCACTTCTATTCCCACCCATCGCACTTCTATTCCCACCCATCGCACTTCTATTCCCACCCATCACACTTCTATTCCCACCCATCACACTTCTATTCCCACCCATCACACTTCTATTCCCGCCCATCACACTTCTATTCCCGCCCATCACACTTCTATTCCCACCCATCACACTTCTATTCCCACCCATCGCACTTCTATTCCCACCCATCGCACTTCTATTCCCGCCCATCACACTTCTATTCCCACCCATCACACTTCTATTCCCGCCTATCACACTTCTATTCCCGCCTATCACACTTCTATTCCCGCCCATCGCACTTCTATTCCCGCCCATCACACTTCTATTCCCGCCCATCGCACTTCTATTCCCGCCCATCACACTTCTATTTCCGCCCATCACACTTCTATTCCCGCCCATCGCACTTCTATTCCCGCCCATCACACTTCTATTCCCGCCCATCACACTTCTATTCCCGCCCATCACACTTCTATTCCCGCCCATCACACTTCTATTCCCACCCATCACACTTCTATTCCCGCCCATCACACTTCTATTCCCACCCATCCCACTTCTATTCCCGCCCATCCCACTTCTATTCCCGCCCATCCCACTTCTATTCCCGCCCATCACACTTCTATTCCCGCCTATCACACTTCTATTCCCGCCCATCACACTTCTATTCCCACCCATCGCACTTCTATTCCCGCCCATCGCACTTCTATTCCCGCCCATCGCACTTCTATTCCCGCCCATCACACTTCTATTCCCGCCCATCACACTTCTATTCCCGCCCATCACACTTCTATTCCCACCCATCACACTTCTATTCCCACCCATCGCACTTCTATTCCCACCCATCGCACTTCTATTCCCGCCCATCACACTTCTATTCCCACCCATCACACTTCTATTCCCGCCTATCACACTTCTATTCCCGCCTATCACACTTCTATTCCCGCCCATCGCACTTCTATTCCCGCCCATCACACTTCTATTCCCGCCCATCGCACTTCTATTCCCGCCCATCACACTTCTATTTCCGCCCATCACACTTCTATTCCCGCCCATCGCACTTCTATTCCCGCCCATCACACTTCTATTCCCGCCCATCACACTTCTATTCCCGCCCATCACACTTCTATTCCCGCCCATCACACTTCTATTCCCACCCATCACACTTCTATTCCCGCCCATCACACTTCTATTCCCACCCATCCCACTTCTATTCCCGCCCATCCCACTTCTATTCCCGCCCATCCCACTTCTATTCCCGCCCATCACACTTCTATTCCCGCCTATCACACTTCTATTCCCGCCCATCACTGTTCTATTCCCACCCATCACACTTCTATTCCCGCCCATCACACTTCTATTCCCGTCCATCACACTTCTATTCCCGCCCATCACACTTCTATTCCCGCCCATCACACTTCTATTCCCGTCCATCACACTTCCATTCCCGCCCAGCACACTTCTATTCCCGCCCATCACACTTCTATTCCTGCCTATCACACTTCTATTCCCGTCCATCACACTTCTATTCCCGCCCATCACACATCTATTCCCGCCCATCACACTTCTATTCCCGTCCATCACACTTCTATTCCCGCCCATCACACTTCTATTCCCGCCCAGCACACTTCTATTCCCGCCCATCACTCTTCTATTCCCACCCATCACACTTCTATTCCCACCCATCCCACTTCTATTCTCACCAATCACACTTCTATTCCCGCCCATGACACTTCTATTCCCGCCCATCACACTTCTATTCCCACCCATCACACTTCTATTCCCACCCATCACACTTCTATTCTTTTCTTCAGTCTTCACAAAGGAATCGGGGGGCTACACGAACCCCGCTTGTAAGGCCGAACTAAATAATACACCTCAGGAAGTGCCGCCATGGCTAACAGAGGATAGACTTAGAGCTAAACTATTGAAACTTAACATAAATAAATCCCCGGGACCGGATGGCTTGCACCCAAGGGTTCTTAATGAGCTCAGCCAGGTGATTGCCAGACCATTATTCTTGATCTTTAAGGATAGTTTACAGACGGGTATGGTGCCAGCTGATTGGAAAAAAGCCAACGTGGTACCAATATTTAAAAAGGGGCCGAGATATATCCCGGGTAACTATAGGCCGGTCAGCCTAACATCAGTAGTCTGCAAAATTTTGGAGGGGATGATAAGGGACCACATACAAGACTTTAGTAATGAAAACGGTATTATAAGTAGCAATCAGCATGGATTCATGAAAAATCGTTCATGCCAAACCAATCTATTAACCTTCTACGATGAAGTGAGCTGCCACCTAGATAAAGGAAGGTCTGTGGATGTGGTGTATCTGGATAAAGGAAGGTCTGTGGATGTGGTGTATCTGGATAAAGGAAGGTCTGTGGATGGGATGTATCTGGATAAAGGAAGGTCTGTGGATGTGGTGTATCTGGACTTTGCAAAGGCCTTTGACACCGTTCCCCACAAACGCTTACTGTACAAACTAAGGAAGGTAGGTATGGACCATAAGGTGAGTACCTGGATAGAGAACTGGCTCCAGGGGAGAGTCCAGAGGGTGGTGATTAATGGAGAGTACTCGGATCGGGTGGGTGTGGAAAGTGGGGTCCCCCAGGGTTCTGTCCTGGGGCCAATCCTGTTTAATTTATTCATAAATGATCTGGAGGAGGGGATATCGAGTACAATCTCAGTATTTGCAGATGATACTAAATTAGGCATGCCAATATCTTCTATGCAGGATGTGGAAACCTTGCAAGCGGACCTGAACAAAATAATGGGGGGGGGGGGCAACTACATGGCAGATGAGGTTTAATGTTGAAAAATGTAAAGTAATGCACTTGGGGGCCAGAAACCAGAAAGCAAGCTACGCACTAGGGGGGGAACCTCTGGGTGAGTCTAGGATGGAAAGGGACCTGGGGGTACTGGTAGACAACAGGCTTGGCAGTGGCATGCAATGCCAAGCCGCCGCAAGCAAAGCCAACAGAATACTGGGATGTATAAAAAAGGGGATTCACTCCAGAAATAAAGAGATTATTCTCCCACTCTACAAGACTCTGGTCCGGCCACATCTGGAGTATGCTGTCCAGTTCTGGGCACCGGTCCTCAGGAAGGATGTGCTGGAACTGGAGAAAGTCCAGAGAAGGGCAACAAAAATAATTAGGGGAATGGAGGACATCAGCTATGAGGAAAGACTACAAGCACTGAACTTATTCTCTCTGGAGAAGAGACGATTGAGGGGGGATATGATATCAATGTACAAATACTGTACTGGTGACCCTAGCATAAGGAACAAACTATTCAGAGAAAGGAAATACAACAAGACGCGTGGCCACTCACTAAAACTAGAGGAAAGGCGGTTTAACCTTAAAATGCGTAAGGGGTTCTTCACTGTAAGAGCGGTAAGGATGTGGAATTCTCTTCCGCAAGCAGTCGTATCAGCGGGGAGCATTGATAGTTTCAAAAAACTATTGGATGGACACCTTAAAGACCACAACATACAGGGGTATACAATGTACGGTTAAAAACAAACACACACACACATCATAGGTTGAACTGGATGGACTTGTGTCTTTTTTCAGCCTCACTAACTATGTAACTATGTAATATTCCCGCCCATCACACTTCTATTCCCGCCCATCACACTTCTATTCCCACCCATCACACTTCTATTCCCACCTATCACTCTTCTATTCCCACCCATCCCACTTCTATTCCCACCCATCACACTTCTATTCCCGCCCATCACTCTTCTATTCCCACCCATCACACTTCTATTCCGCCTATCACACTTCTATTCCCACCCATCACACTTCTATTCCCGCCCATCACACTTCTATTCCCACCCATCACACTTCTATTCCCACCCATCACACTTCTATTCCCGCCCATCACACTTTTATTCCCGCCCATCACACTTCTATTCCCGCCCATTCCACTTCTATTCCCACCCATCCCACTTCTATTCCCACCTATCACACTTCTATTCCCATCAATCACACTTCTATTCCCATCAATCCCACTTCTATTCCCACCCATCGCACTTCTATTCCTGCCCATCGCACTTCTATTCCCACCTATCACACTTCTATTCCCACCCATCCCACTTCTATTCCCGCCCATCATTCTTCTATTCCCGCCCATCACACTTCTATTCCCGCCCATCACACTTCTATTCCCGCCCATCACACTTCTATTCCCACCCATCCCACTTCTATTTCCACCCATCGCACTTCTATTCCCACCCATCCCACTTCTATTCCTGCCCATCCCACTTCTATTCCTGCCCATCGCACTTCTATTCCCACCCATCCCACTTCTATTCCCACCCATCCCACTTCTATTCCTGCCCATCACTCTTCTATTCCCACCCATCCCACTTCTATTCCCGCCCATCACACTTCTATTCCCGCCCATCGCACTTCTATTCCCGCCCATCGCACTTTTTTTCCCGCCCATCGCACTTCTACGGCCACTGAGAGACATTGATTGGTCAGACCCAATGTTCCTGATGGTTGGTCGTTGTGAGGCCGTCCCACATGTGGGGTTTGATGCCTATAAATTAACACTTAAAGGGTAACTCCACTTTAATGGGAAAAAAATAGCAAATTAAAAATAAAATAATGTAAAAAATTGCTACACAAGTTACATTGTAATAGAATGTTATTAGAAATTCTTTCCTTTCCAATCTGCAGTCGCTGTAATTTTCTGTAAAATGCAATATGGCCGCCTGGAGGTGCTCTGTGCAGAGATGATATACAGAACCCCGCCCCCCAGAAATGTAATTTCCTGCTTTGTGATTGGTTGATTTTACCAGAAGGGTGCACTAACATACAAGTCAGATATCCTAAATCCCTATAGGAAATCACATCTAAAGGGTTGCAGACCCCACCACTTTCCTCAATAGAACCCTGCAGGTGCAGCAACTGATTGATAATTAAAAAGTCACTCCCGTTAACATTCACTGAGCACTCGGACACAGAGAAAAAAAACAGGGATTTCCTCAGAATAACAAAAGGTAGGACATGATGGGTGGACACACGCCTAACCCTTCCTCTATACACAGAGCCATCAGATCTGTGCACACCCAGGTGCCCGAGCAACCTGGCTCCTACGTGTTCCCTGATAACAGGTCTGGCGCTTTATCCCAGCAGAATTATCAGGCGTGTAATTGGAGGAGGAGGTTCATCAATAAGTAATACGTGTCAACCTGAAACAAATTAGCCCGCTAATGAAACAACGCCGAGCATTCTTAATTAAGACGGCCAAATCTTTCCTTAAACCCCAATGAAAGTATTACACCCGCCCCAAGCAACGCTGGCTTTAATAAGTGAGCAGATTAACGAGTCAGAACTCCAAATCCAGCAAGAATTTCTCGGTAGGACATATCGCCTCTCAGCAATGCCTTATTGTCCTCCATCCCCCGGCGGCTGATCCCCCGCTGACCAACCACAGCAGATTTGCAGAAATACGCCTCTGGATGGAAATGACTTCCCTGACTTCAGCCTTTTGTTAATCACATGATGGATAAATCTCTGGGTATCACGGTGGATTTACCTCCCGGCGGTCCCGAGAAAAAGTCGTGCCTTATATATTACCATCAATAACCCCCAGCATGTGCACAGCAACGACACATCCCAACAACACGTATTACACGGATCTCCATGGCCTCCCTTCTCCCAGAGCATTGCAAAGTTCTAGTATATCAGACATTGTATAGTCCCCAGCATGGTGGGAGACAAAGAGACAGCAATCAGAGTGCCTAGCATGGTGGCAGAGGAGGTGAGATTGGTCATTGCATGGCGCCCAGCATGGTGGGAGATGAGGTGACATTGGTCATTGCATGGCACCCAGCATGGTGGGAGATGAGGTGACATTGGTCATTGCATGGCACCCAGCATGGTGGGAGACGAGGTGACATTGGTCATTGTATAGCGCCCAGCATAATGGGAGACGAGGTGACATCAGTCATTGTATAGTGCCCAGCATGGTGGGAGACGAGGTGACATTGGTCATTGTATAGCGTCCAGCATGGTGGGTGACGAGGTGACATTGGTCATTGTATGGCACTCAGCATTGTGGGAGATGAGGTCACATTGGGCATTGCATGGTGCCTAGCATGGTGGGAGCAGAAGTGACATTGGTCATTGTAGAGCGCCCAGCATGGTGAGAGATAAAGTGACATTGGTCATTGTATGGCACCCAGCATGGTGGGAGACAAGGTCACATTGGGCATTGCATGGTGCCCAGTATGATGGGAGACGAGGAGACATTGGTCATTGTAGTGCGCCCAGAATGGTGGCAGAGGAGGTCACATCGGTCATTGTATAGCGCCCAGCATGGTGGGAGAGGGGGGTAACATCGGTCATTGTATAGCGTCCAGCATGGTGGGAGGTGAGGTGACATTGGTCATTGTATGGCACTCAGCATTGAGGGAGATGAGGTCACATTGGGCATTGCATGGTGCCTAGCATGGTGGGAGCAGAAGTGACATTGGTCATTGTATAGCGCCCAGCATGGTGAGAGATAAGGTGACATTGGTCATTGTATGGCACCCAGCATGGTGGGAGACAAGGTCACATTGGGCATTGCATGGTGCCCAGCATGATGGGAGTCGAGGTGACATTGGTCATTGTTTAGCGCCCAGCATGGTGGGAGCGGAGGTGACATTGGTCATTGTATAGCGCCCAGCATGGTGGGAGCGGAGGTGACATTCGTCATTGTAGAGCGCTCAGCATGGTGGGAGCGGAGGTGACATTGGTCATTGTAAAACGTCCAGCATGGTGAGAGACAAGGTGACATTGGTCATTGCATAGTGCCCAGCATGGGGGGGAGAGGAGGTCACATTGGGCATTGCATGGGGCCCAGCATGGTGGGAGAGGAGGTGACATTAGTCATTTTATAGCTCCGAGCATGGTGGGAGACGAGATTACATTGGTCATTGCATGGTGCCCAGCATGGCGGGAGACGAGGTGACATTGGTCATTGCATGGCGCTCAGCATGTTGGGAGATGAGGTGACATTGGTCATTGTATAGCGCTCAGCATGGTGGGAGATGAGGTGACATTGGTCATTGCATGGCGCCCAGCATGGTGGGAGATGAGGTTACATTGGTCATTGTATAGCACCCAGCATGGTGGAAGACAAGGTGATATCGGTCATTGTATAGTGCTCAGCATGTTTGCATGGCCCCCAGCATGGTGGGAGACGAGGTGACATTGGTCATTGCATGGTGCTAAGCATGGTGGGAGATGAGGTGACATTGGTCATTGCATGGCGCCCAGCATGGTGTGAAACGAGGTGACATCGGTCATTGTATAGTGCCCAGCATGGTGGGAGACGAGGTGACATTGGTCATTGCATGGCGCTCAGCATGGTGGGAGATGAGGTGACATCGGTCATTGTATGGTGCTCAGCATAGTGGGAGATGAGGTGGCATTGGTGATTGTATAGTGCCCAGAATGGCGGGAGACGAGGTAACATTGGTCATTGCATGGTGCCCAGCATGGGGGGCGATGAGGTGACATTTGTCAATGTAGAGCACCCAGCATGGTGAGAGACAAGGTGACATTGGTCAATGCATGGTACCCAACATGGGGGGAGAAGAGGTGGTGACATTGGTCATTGTATAGCACCCAGCATGGTGGAAGATGAGGTGACTGTGGCAAACACAGCCCCTGTATATTGTCCTTCGTGTATGCATTATGTTTATTGCATGTGTATACCTTTAAGAACCAAGTGTTTGTAGTGTGGTTTGTGTGGAGAGAGTGAGAACTCTTTCACTTGGGACTATCATATTTCTGAGCAGTGTCCCTCAGGAGATGTGTGGGGATGTATTGCAGATGGCTAGAAAATGGTAGAAGTGTTTCATAGACCCATGCCAGTGGGGTGGGGTTTGTTATTGTGAATACCTGCATTCCATTGTCCTATTGTTCCTGTCTGCCTTGTAAGCATATTATGGGATGTGTGTTTGTGTGGAATGGCTCGAAGAGGGAGGGGTTTTGGCAGAGTGTAGATCTCTTGTGTTTTCAATAAACAAGGCATTCTAGTTGTTGACTTCCAGCCTATGTGTCATCTAGTCCTTGGGAGGGAAGGATGGTATAACGCTACCTGGATTGTGCATGCTGTACCGGCCTATTTGGATTATTACCTGTTTTCCTGTCTATCAGCGGAGACCCTGTGGATTAAACTACTTCTCCGCTACAACTGGTGGCAAGCGACGGGATTTCAAACCGCACAGCAGATCCACGATCGGCAGTAACTACCGAACAAAGAGGAGAGGCAGCAGCACAACGGAACGAGCCATTCGGATAAAACCAGCATTCGGGAAATATGTCAAAGTATACGAACGCTTGGTGAATGGAGGTGAACTATGCAGCATTGAAAAGAACTACATTGAAGGAATTATTGCAAGCTAGAGGGGGAAACGCCAGCCGAAAAACAAAAGCGACCCTTGTAGCAGAGCTCATGGAGGGAGACAGAGCAACCCTGCAGCGGGCCCACAGGAGGCAGAACGCAGCGAATTTGACAAAGAGCTACAGAGAAGACTGGCCTACTACCCAGAGCCCCACTCAAGAGAAATACTGGACCGGCTGATGGCGAACGTACAAGAATACCTGGTGGTCAAACACCAAGCAAGTCAGCGAGCCGGGGAGAGAGCTCCAACGCCTGTCCACATTACCCAGGGGAAGCCCAAGATTTCGTACCTGGCGTTTAAAAGCTATACCGAAACCGACGGCGAGGTAGATGATTACCTACAAGATTTCGAAAGGTTATGCCACCTGCACCATATCAGTGCGGAGGATCGAGTACCCCTACTGGCAGGGAGACTATCTGGTCGCGCAGCAGAGGCATACCGTGCCGTACCCGACGAGGACAGTACAGACTATGCCAAGGTGAAGCAGGCCATTCTAGCTAGGTATGCGATTACCTCAGAGGCCTACCGCCTAAAGTTCAGAGATATTAAAAAGCTCACCAGAGACACTCACACAGAATGCGCGTACCGTCTACAACGAGCGGCAAAAGGATGGTTGGAAGCCACCCAAATCAACACCCTAGAAGACCTGTTCCAGCTAATGGTAATGGAGCAGTTCTTTAACGGGATACCCGCTCATCTGCAGAATTGGGTGCGAGATCGGAAACCATGCACTCTACAAGACGCAGCCAAGTTAGCGGATGAGTTCCAAGATACCAGAAGGGAACAGTGCACTCAACCAAGAGCAGCCTATGGACCTACAGCACCAGTACCAGCCGTAATGGCAGCGGTCCCAGCATGCCCAGGGGTAAGCGATAACACCTACACCCCCAGGTATCAGGCTTGCCCCCCGATACGATGCCACACCTGCAACCAGCAGGGACATATGCAGTGGGACTGCCCCCGCAACCAACCACGGCCCAGCTGGAATACCCCGGCACCCAACAACCGAGCAGCAGTTCATTGTGCCCAAGCGGAACCCTACAGAGTACCCCAGGTCCCAGCTTCCACCGAGAAACCTCTGGGTACGCTACATGAAGTCAACCCTATCCAAGCGGCTTTTGACAACCGCCAAGGGCACCTAAAAGAGGTACAGATGGAGGAGAGAAAGGTAAAGGGGTTGCGAGACTCTGGAGCTACTATAACGCTGGTCCGCAACCACCTAGTACCCAAGGGCAACCTCACAGGGGAGTGTGTGGCAGTACGTGTAGCAGGGGGAGCGATCTACAAGATCCCCACTGCCAAGGTACACCTTAATTGGGGAGCGGGGAATGGGAATGTGGAGGTGGGCATGATGCAGGATTTACCCGCAGACATTATTTTGGGCAACGACCTGGGGGAGCTGACTTCAGCTTTTGTTCCCCAGTCTACCATCCACGAAGCTTATCCGGTTGTGACCCGGCAGCAGGCTCGCACCACAGCACCACCTAACCACTCTGAGGCTCAGGAGACAATGCCAGGCTGCTGCGCTGGAGTTTGGCGCTGCAGCCTTTTGACTTTACCATCCACTACCGCCCTGGGAAGCAAAACGGCAACTCCGACGGGTTATCCAGACAAACAGACATTGACAAATGATCCGTGAGTACTTCTCCGGACATCCCCAAGCCGATCTGTTAGGATCAGACTGTGTATGCCGGCTTGGTTCTGGGGGAGCATTGTGGCAAACACAGCTCCTGTATATTGTCCTTCGTGTATGCATTATGTTTATTGCATGTGTATACCTTTAAGAACCAAGTGTTTGTAGTGTGTTTTGTGTTGAGAGAGTGAGAACTCTTTCACTTGGGACTATCATATTTCTGAGCAGTGTCCATCAGGAGATGTGTGGGGATGTATTGCAGATGGCTAGAAAATGGTAGAAGTGTTTCATAGACCCATGCCAGTGGGGTGGGGTTCGTTATTGTGAATACCTGCATTCGATTGTCCTATTGTTCCTGTCTGCCTTGTAAGCATATTATGGGATGTGTGTTTGTGTGGAATGGCTCGAAGAGGGAGGGGTTTTGGCAGAGTGTAGATCTCTTGTGTTTTCAATAAACAAGGCATTCTAGTTTTGACTCCCAGCCTATGTGTCGTCTAGTTCTTGGGAGGGAAGGATGGTATAATGCTACCTGGATTGTTGCATGCTGTACATGCCTATTTGGATTATTACCTGTTTTCCTGTCTATCAGCGGAGACCCTGTAGATTAAACTACTTCTCCGCTACAGTGACATCAGTCATTGCA
Organism: Pelophylax lessonae; assembly: GCF_965119305.1. Classification (NCBI taxonomy): domain Eukaryota; kingdom Metazoa; phylum Chordata; class Amphibia; order Anura; family Ranidae; genus Pelophylax; species Pelophylax lessonae. The sequence continues at coordinate 767,444 of NC_138771.1, read as the reverse complement.
TGGTGCCCAGCATTGTGGGAGATGCGTTGACATTGGTCATTGTAGAATGCCCAGCATGGTGGAAGATGAGGTGACATTGGTCATTGCATGGCACCCAGCCCGGGGAGAGACGAGGTTACATTGGTCATTGTATAGCGCCCAGCATGGTGGGACATGAGGTGATATTGGTCATTGTATAGAGCCCAGCATGGGGAGAGACGAGGGGACATTGGTCATTGCATGGTGTCCCATGGTGGAAGACGAGGTGACATTGGTCATTGCATGGCACCCAGCCTGGGGAGAGACGAGGTGACATTCTTCATTGGATAGCACCTAGCATGGTGGAAGACAAGGTGACATTGGTCATTGCATGGCACCCAGCATGGTGGAAGACGAGGTGACATTGGTCATTGCATGGCACCCAGCCTAGGGAGAGACGAGGTGATATTGGTCATTGCATGGTGCCCAGCATGGTGGAAGACGAGGTGACATTGATCATTGCGTGGTACCCAGCCTGGAGAGAATCGAGGTGACAGCGGTGATTGGATGGTGCCCAGCATGGTGGGAGATGTAATGGTATTGGTCACTGTATTGCACCCAGCATGGGGAAAGACGAGGTGACATTGGTCATTGGATAGCGCCCACCATGGTGGAAGACGTGGCTACATTGGTCATTCCATGGTACCCAGCATATTGGAATACAAGGTGACATTGTTCTTTGCATGGTGGGAGACATAGTGACATTGGTCACTGTATTGTATAGCACCTTGCATGGGGAAAGTCAAGGTGACATCGGTCAATGAATAATGGGATACAAGTTAACATTGGGGTTTGTATAGTGCCCAGCATGGTGGGGGAAGAGGAGAAATTGGTCATTGCATGGTGCACAGCATGGAGGGAGAGGTGGTGACATTGGTCATTGCATGGTGCCCAGCATGGTGGGATATGAATTGACATTGGGCATTGCATGGCGCACAGCATGGTGGAAGAGGAGGCGACATTGGTCATTGCATTGTGCCCAACATTATGGGATATGAGGTGACATTGGGCATTGCATGGCGCAGAGCAGTGGGTGGTGGGAGCGGAGGTGACTGTGACAGACCCACCCAGGGCAGGGGCTTTTGGAGAGGACTAGGGGCAAGCCTCCTACCCATTGATTATGGCCCATGGAGAAAGCAGGACATGCTATAATGATGGACAACCACATAATGGATGCTGAGAGCGATGACTGGATTGGAGAGGTGCAGACTGGGTTGGAGAGGTGCAGACTGGGTTGGAGAGGTGCAGACTGGGTTGGAGAGGTGCAGACTGGGTTGGAGAGGTACAGACTGGGTTGGAGAGGTGCAGACTGGGTTGGAGAGGTGCAGACTGGGTTGGAGAGGTGCAGACTGGGTTGGAGAAGTGCAGACTGGGTTGGAGAGGTACAGACTGGGCTGGAGAGGTGCAGACTGGGTTGGAGAGGTGCAGACTGGGTTGGAGAGGTGCAGACTGGGTTGGAGAGGTACAGACTGGGTTGGAGAGGTACAGACTGGGTTGGAGAGGTACAGACTGGGTTGGAGAGGTACATACTGGATTGGAGAGGTGCAGACTGGGATGGAGAGGTGCAGACTGGATTGGAGAGGTGCAGACTGGGTTGGAGAGGTGCAGACTGGGTTGGAGAGGTACAGACTGGGTTGGAGAGGTGCAGACTGGATTGGAGAGGTGCAGACTGGGTTGGAGAGGTGCAGACTGGGTTGGAGAGGTGCAGACTGGGTTGGAGAGGTACAGACTGGGTTGGAGTGGTGCAGACTGGGTTGGAGAGGTGCAGACTGGGTTGGAGAGGTGCAGACTGGGTTGGAGAGGTACAGACTGGGTTGGAGAGGTACAGACTGGGTTGGAGAGGTGCAGACTGGGTTGGAGAGGTGCAGACTGATTTGGAGAGGTGCAGACTGGGTTGGAGAGGTGCAGACTGGGTTGGAGAGGTGCAGACTGGGTTGGAGAGGTACAGACTGGGTTGGAGAGGTACAGACTGGGTTGGAGAGGTGCAGACTGGGTTGGAGAGGTGCAGACTGGTTTGGAGAGGTGCAGACTGGGTTGGAGAGGTGCAGACTGGTTTGGAGAGGTGCAGACTGGGTTGAGAGGTACAGACTGGATTGGAGAGGTGCAGACTGGGTCGGAGAGGTGCAGACTGGGTCGGAGAGGTGCAGACTGGGTTGGAGAGGTGCAGACTGGGTTGGAGAGGTACAGACTGGGTTGGAGAGGTGCAGACTGGGTTGGAGAGGTACAGACTGGGTTGAAGAGGTGCAGACTGGGTTGGAGAGGTGCAGACTGGGTTGGAGAGGTATAGACTGGGTTGGAGAGGTGCAAACTGGGTTGGAGAGGTGCAGACTTAGTTGGAGAGGTGCAGACTGGGTTGGAGAGGTACAGACTGGGTTGGAGAGGTACAGACTGGGATGGAGAGGTGCAGACTGGGATGGAGAGGTGCAGACTGGGTTGGAGAGGTGCAGACTGGTTTGGAGAGGTGCAGACTGGGTTGGAGAGGTGCAGACTGGGTTGGAGAGGTACAGACTGGGTTGTTGAGGTGCAGACTGGGTTGGAGAGGTGCAGACTGGGTTGGAGAGGTGCAGACTGGGATGGAGAGGTGCAGACTGGGTTGGAGAGGTGCAGACTGGGATGGAGAGGTGCAGACTGGGATGGAGAGGTGCAGACTGGGTTGGAGAGGTGCAGACTGGGTTGGAGAGGTGCAGACTGGGTTGGAGAGGTGCAGACTGGGTTGGAGAGGTGCAGACTGGGTTGGAGAGGTGCAGACTGGGTTGGAGAGGTACAGACTGGGTTGTTGAGGTGCAGACTGGGTTGGAGAGGTGCAGACTGGGTTGGAGAGGTGCAGACTGGGATGGAGAGGTGAAGACTGGGTTGGAGAGGTGCAGACTGGGATGGAGAGGTGCAGACTGGGATGGAGAGGTGCAGACTGGGTTGGAGAGGTGCAGACTGGGTCGGAGAGGTACAGACTGGGTTGTTGAGGTGCAGACTGGGTTGGAGAGGTGCAGACTGGGTTGGAGAGGTGCAAACTGGGTTGGAGAGGTGCAGACTGGGTCGGAGAGGTGCAGACTGGGTTGGAGAGGTGCAGACTGGGTTGGAGAGGTGCAGACTGGGTTGGAGAGGATTATTTATCAGCAATATACCTTTTCAGACTACTGGAACATTGTATGAGTTTGTCTCATAGACCGCTGTCTGAGGTGAGGCGGGATCACTGTTTATGTTATGTGTGTCTCAGTGGTGTAGCGTGGGGGGGGGGGGGTGTCCCAATCACATTCGTCCTCCTCCAATGAACATTACAAATCAATACTCAGAACACAACACAGAGCCCCCCCTACATGGCGGATCACATTGAGTAGAATTCCAGACAAATGGTATTGGACCGAGTCGGGAAGGCAGGTGCCGATTGTCTGAGAGAACGTCCCAACCTGGTGACCAAATCAGGTATAAGGAGAAATATCTCCAATGGTCAGGTAGAGGGTCTAGCCCTCCCCCAAAACCGACTTCAATGACTTTCTTTTATTGCCATCAGAGAGGATCTGGAAGTCCATTAGAAGCCACCAACTGGAACGTATGAAGAAAACCATAGTGGAAATGTCATCTCCATTGAAATGGAGCCTTGGGGCACCACAAGACCACAGAGCCAATCACCCAGCACAGGGCCATCCATTTAATGGGCAGAGATGAGACCGAACCTCCTTGGTCTCCAAGTGGAGAATGGCCTCTGTTGGACTCCATCCCTCCCCCACCCTCTCGGTGTACGGCACAGCTCTCTCCGGTGATGCCCATCGTGGCCTGAAATGTTTAGGAAGATTAGGATTACAATTTGTTCTACAGCTGCTTAGAAATCAGAGAAATGCCGAATTTCTTCAAGCCTCCCCTTGTTTCCGGCGGTAATCCGTAATACAAGTCATGAAGAGAGAGGAGATATTTGTGGATTATATTCGTGGGAGAAAGTGAACCCAACAAGACCTGCAGGAGAATGGCGATCGGCGCGATCCGACGAGATTCCCACATCTCAGCAATTTTATAGATCTGTATAAATAAATCCCTGACCGGTCACAAGCTCCACCTTTTATCATTACAGTGACTTTGTCAAGGCTGAGATGATGTCATTAGTCTGCTGCACAGGATTTCCTCAGTCTCCCCTCCCCCTGTAATCAGATTATTGACATAAATTAGACGGGGAGAAGCTGCAGCAGGGGCTGATCTGTGTCAAACAACTGTGAATGCAGCGCAGAGCCAGGACTGGTCTGACTGTTTGGTGCCAGGTTCCATTCCCTAATAGGCAAACAGCAGCTAGGGATGATCGAACGGTTCGGGTCGACCATCGGTTCGACCCGAACATTGGGTGTTCGAAATTCGGCCGAATTCCTAACTTTTTGAGGTAAAAGTTCGGAATTCAGTCACCAGAACCGCCCAAAATGCAATGGGTCAGGAAGTGGGTTTTAAAAGCCTGTGATTGGTCCAGAAACGTCAGTAAAAGCCAATGAAGGGGGCAGGAGTCTGCTAGGAACGTGATTGGAGTGACTACGGGGACCAGAGGCCAATCAGGAGTGAATACGCCCCCCAGTATATAACATAGCCCCGCCAAACCTCTAGCATTGTAATACAGAGGCTGTGGAAGAGAGTCAAAGCATTTGTGTTTCTCCTGCTGCTTGTAAAGCTTCAGTTTTATTTTCCAATTATCTTCTGCTGTATGGAGCTGTTCTTTTAGTGTGAGGAAAGGGATATGCAGTGTAGTTAGGGTACTATATACCACTATAGTTAGATTCAATAATCTAGTTTTTGTAGGGATACTAGCGTCAGGGTGACCGGAGTTTAGGTGACCTGACTCTGCCATGCCTGGGTGACCGAACTCTGCCATGTCAGGGTGACCGTAGTGTAGTTTAGCTGACTCTGCCATGCCAGGGTGACCCCACTCTGCCATGTCAGGGTGACCCCACTATGCAGATTTTGGGTTAGGGGTATACATATATATATATATATACTATATATACCCCTATACAGAAGTTCAGATGTCGTGCCTGCCTCCAAACGCCCAAAAAACGCCTGAAAAACACCTGAAACAAAAACACCCAGGTGTGAAAGGAGGGTAACACCATCCCTGCGCTACTAAAAATTCTAAGAAAAACAATCTTTTTTTTCTGGTTCTGGACATGCTACAGAGCTGAAACTTCACAGGTACACTTTTTAGACCCCCCAGACACTAGATCCAAAGAAATCTCTTTTTTTTTTTTTCAATAATTTTTTTAATAATTGGCTCTCTATCGAAAATGACAATTTTTAACAACTTTGTTTTGCCTGATTCATAGTCCCTGGGGCATGACCCAGAACCCTAGGCACTTTTTAGGGGCATTTATTGGGTTTTAGGGCTTCAAAATTGTGTTTTTTGATTCCCGAAGTTCGGGTCCCATTGATTTCAATGGGGTTCTTGGATCCGAACCGAACTTTCGGGAAATTCGGGTGTTCTGGTCGAACCAAACTTTTCAAAAGTTTGATCATCCCTAGCAGCAGCCAGGCACACAGTATTTCACAGTCACTGGAGTCAGAGAAGAGGCTGCACATGTCTTTTTGTGGTTTCCTTGTGCTTGGATTGCCTAGATCCTTTGAAGAGCTCTCTGCAATCTTCAGGTGGCGGGCCAGAGGTCCCCCACCCACAGCAGAAGCTGGGACCCCAAAAAAGGATTCTTCTAGCTGCAGATGAACTCCCAAGGATGCCACAGCCCTCAGGCCGGATCTTACTGCCCCACGGACAGGAGAGCTCTGTTCTGAACCCCAGAATATTTATACCCCTTTCAGCCCCCTGCTGGTCACTCACTACGCTGATCAGGGATTGGCAATATGCATATAATATAATATGCAGACCGGATCTATGTTCTTCCACCCACATGAAGCACTACCCCCACGGGAGCCCTTGGATCTTGACTCCCACTATTCCTGCACAGCCAGGCAACACGCATTTGCATCCAGACACAAGAAATCAGTCCATAGGCTTGTTTTTGTTGTTTTATTGGGGAAATAGCTTGGATAGGGTGTAGGGATTATGGGATTCCCAAGTTGACTTGAAGAAACAACAAATGAGGACAACTTCCTTCTCTACAAAAATGAAAGATCCTGGACTGAATCTCCCCGGAATAGCCGCAGTCTCTATGGATCAGTGGCAAGGCCCTTTATTGACCAGGAGCTCCCCTTTAGTGAAACAGCAAAAAGCCCCAAACTGTATGCAGAAGTATCATGTCTCCTCAGTAGAACCTCACACAGCTCTGTCACTTGCTGATACTACCATCCCACCTGGCTGCCTTGATTACCAGCCCACCTGGCTGCTCTGAAGAACTCCCCAGGACAAGGTATCAGGATTTAGCACAACACTATCCCAGGAAAGTATGCTACGTCTGGCAGTCTCTCCCCTTGTACGCCCCTGGGTGTGCCGGGGTACTCACACTGTCCTTGGTACCCCACTGGGCAAGACTCCTGTTCAGACCTCCTATAGTCCGGATTTTCCCATGTCAGCCCGGATGTCTTCTGCATGAGACCCAAAGATAAAAGAGATCCCTTTCTTATGCTTCCTCTCCTTCCTTTCCAGAGCCCCCCCCCCCCCCCATCCAGCCCCGGGGTCCCCTCCCAGGCCTCATGAATTCAAACCTCAGCACTTCATCTTCCACCCAGGCCAGGCTCCACCAAGGTTGGGTTGCCATTTTTTCTTCAAGTCAAACAAGAACACTTTAACTGCGCACATAATTTGTTTGGTGGTGTTCACTATAGAAGGGGTCCGCAACCCTTTTCCACTTCAGGGCTGCATTCACCTGCCAATAAATGAGGACAATATTAATCCTGACACAGTACAGGTTTACCTCACTTTAGAGGGGCTTCACTAATACAAAGCCAGTTCACCCTGTGGGAGCATGTGGCTGGGGATTCGGATTTTACTGCCCCTCCCCCATCCTGGCACCCAAGGGTGGCTGATGCCAGCCCTTCCAGCAAGCATGGTCTGGAGATTGGATTCCTGTTCCAAGGGAAAACTTTTTGCCTTTAGGGGAGATGGGGTCCCTGTCCCCAGGTGAGAAGGGGTCACTGTCCCCAGGGGAGATAGGGTCCCCATCCCCAGGGGTGATGGGGTCCCTGTCCCCAGGGGAGATGGGGTCCATGTCCCCAGGTGAGAAGGGGTCCCTGTCCCCAGGGGAGATAGGGTCCCTGTCCCTAGGGGAGATGGGGTCCCCGTCCCCAGGGGTGATGGGGTCCCTGTCTCCAGGAGAGATGGGGTCCCTTTCCCCAGGGGTGATAGGGTCCCTGTCCCCAGGTGAGAAGGGGTCCCTGTACCCAGGGGAGATAGGGTCCCTGTCCCCAGGGGTGATGGGGTCCCTGTCCCCAGGGGAGATGGGGTCCCTGTCTCCAGGTGAGATGATTTTTATGCTCATTTCTGTTGACTTCCTTTTCTGACAAAATATGAGAACAAAATCTCCTAAACTGAGACCCAGCAACACAAAGTCAGCATCGGTTCTGAGCTTTCCCGGCAAATCTGAAGAGCGTTCCCTGTGTCATCTGTGTACAGATTAGAAATAACAGTTTCCATAATGTCAGGAAGTCCCTACATAGGACCTGATGTCCTAAATGTTGACCCTTCCCACAGGTGGATCAAGTTTGAGGAGAAGGTTGAAGAAGGAGGAGAACGGTGGAGTAAACCACACGTGTCCACACTGTCCCTTCATAGCCTCTTCGAGCTGCGGACGTGTCTTCAGACTGGAACCGTGCTGCTGGACTTGGATGGCTATTCCCTCCCGCAGATTGTCGGTATGTTGTCCTATAGACGGGGTGCTCATATGTAGGCCAGGAATCACCCCACAAAGGTCACTTCAGCCTTGAAAATGATAAATATGGTCAGATTTATCTTTTCCCAGAAACCTGCACTGAAATAATTAGCCGTACTTAGCCAATCAGATCAACTTTAGAAGAGACTGTAGGTGGTCATTCACAACTGGGTACTGCAGTCCTCGAAGGTGGTAAGGTGTCCCTGGGAACGCTGCATGTCACCAGAGAATTTAGAATTCAACCCACTGAAACAAAGGGGCTCCTTCTCATACTTCTTCATGTAGCACTGCGCCTCCTAACCTTCCAAGTATAAATGAGTCCAACTGAAATCCTTATTCTGAAATCATCAATATATAAACTTCCTGAAGAAAATTCAAGATAATATTACTAACCACCATGATACTTCCCCTTTAAGTAGACTAGGCCCACAAGGGAACAACCATTGAGTATACCTGAGGGGGGTTTCTATTACAGATGACATCATAGAGAAGCAGGTGGAAGATGGAATACTCAAACCTGAGCTCAGAGAGAAACTCAGCTTTGTCCTACTAAGAAAACACAGACACCAGACCAAGAAACCTATTCACCGGTCCTTGGCGGACATCGGGAAGTCTGTCTCCTCCAGTACAAGTGAGTACCTGGTAACCTTCGAAAAAATTGCAGTAAATCAGGTATTTCCATATGAATACATATACAGTGTTTTTTAATATTTATAATTTACTATTGGGCCTTGTTAGGGTTGAGGTTAGAGTTGGGGTTGGGGTTAGGGGTTTGGCGTTATAGTTGGGGGTTAGGAAAGGTTTGGGGTTAGATTTGAGGTTAAGGTTGGGGTAAAAGTTGGGGTGAAGGTTGGGTTTGGGGTTAAGGTTGGGTTGGGGTTAGGGTTTGCTTGGAGTTAGGGTTTGGGTTAGAGCTGGTATTAGGGTTGGGGTTAGAGTTTGGTTGGGGTTAGATTTGGGGTTAGGGTTGGGGTTAGAGTTGGGGTTAGGGTTGGGGTTAGAGTTAGTGTTTGGGTTAGAACTGGTATTAGGGTTGGGGTTAGGTTTGGGGGTGAGAATTGGGGTTAAGGTTGAGGCTGGGGTAGGGGCTGGGGTTAGGGTTGGATTGGAGTTAGCGTTTGGACTAAAGTTGGTGTTAAAGTTGGTATTAGGGTTGGTGTTAGAGTTGGGTTGGGGTTAGAAATGAGTTAGGGTTAAGGTTAGAGTTGGTATTAGGGTTGTAGTTAGAGTTGGGTTGGGGGTTAGAGTTGGGGTTAGGGGTTAGAGTTGGGTTGGGGTTAGGGCTGGGTTAAAGTTAGGGTTTGGGTTAGAGCTGGTATTATGTTTGGGGTTAGATTTGGGTTGGGATTAGGTTGGGGGTTAGAGATGGGGTTAAGTTTGGGGTTAGGATTAGGCTGGGGTTTAGGGTTGGGGTTAGAGTTGGGGTTAGGTTTAGGGTTGGGTTGGTGTTCGGGTTTGGGCTAGAGTTGGTGTTAGGGTTGAGATTAGAGTTGTTGTTAGGGTTGAATTTAGGGTTGAGATTATGGTTGTGTTGGGGTTAATGTTGGGGTTAGGGTTGGGATTGGGTTGGGATGGGGGCAGGCGCTAGGGTTAGGGTTGGAATAGAGTTAGGGTTTGGACTAAAGTCGTGGTTAAAGTTGGTATTAGGGTTGGGGTTAGAGTTGGGTTGGGGTTATGGTTGTGTTGGGACTAGAGTTGTGGTTATGTTTGGGTTGGGGTTAGAGTTGATATTAGGATTGAGGTTAGAGTTGAGTTAGGGTTAAGGTTAGAGTTGTTATAAGGTTTGGGGTTAGAGTTGGTATTAGGGTTGCAGTTAGAGTTGGAGTTAGGGGTTAGAGTTGGGTTGAAGTTAGGGTTTGGGTTAGAGCTGGTATTAGGGTTGGGGTTAGGTTTGGGGTTAATTTAAGTGTTGTACTGCCGATCATTTTGAATATTTAGTTGGGTTGAAGTTAGGGTTTGGGTTAGAGCTGGTATTAGGGTTGGGGTTAGGTTTGGGGTTAGAAATGGGGTTAAGGTTGGCGTTAATGTTGGGCTGGGGTTAGAGTTGTGGTTAGGGTTGGGGTTTGGTTGGTGTTAGGGTTGGGATTAGAGTTCTTGTTAGGGTTGATTTAAGGGTTGAGGTTATGGTTGTGTTGGGGTTAGAGTTGGGTTTAGGGTTTGAGTTGGTGTTAGGGTTGGGGTTATGGTTGTGCTGGGGTTAGACTTGGTATTAAGGTTGGTGTTAGAGTTTGGTTGGGGTTAGAGTTGGGTTTAGGGTTTACTTGGGGCTAGAGTTTGGGTTAGAGTTGGGTTGGTTTTATGGTTGTGTTGGGATTAGAGTTGTGGTTATGGTTGGGTTGGGGTTAGAGTTGGTACTAGGGTTGGGGTTAGATTTTGGTTGAGGTTTGGGGTGGAAGTAGGGTTAGGGTTAGACTGGGATAACCTTAGTGACCCAGCTCCTCAATATGGCAGTTAAGATGTCATGCCTTGGGAATTTGATTCAGCAATCATCATCAGCACTGTTACAGGTTATTTTGCCTTTATTTACTCCACGTATAGCTTAGACAATGTTATTTTTTATTTTTGTAGATCGAATTCCTGCCCCAAGTGTTCCGGTCGGTGCTCATCTTCATCGATCTACAGAAGATCTGAGAATGAGACAAAGCGCCAGCTATGGAAGATTGCGTAGGTGTTTTATATTTATAAAAATATTGTTGTAAGCTGTATATCAGCCTATATACATCGAGTTCTCCCCCATCATGTTATCTCAATCTGACAAATAAACCAGAAATCTTCTACAAACTGACCACCATTGGTGCTTCTGAAACCAGCCTACAGGACTTCCCTTAAAGTGGAACTAAACCCTCCCATACAGCCAAGGAAGCCACCATCATGGCCTCTGTTGAAGCTAGAAGCTGATTGGTTGCCATGCACAGCTGCTCCAGTTTTAGTAAATTCCCCTAAAGTTACAATCAGCAGTTTTGTTACAATGTACTACCTTTCAGCTGTTTCCTGTAGATCTCAGCTGTTCCTGCAGATCTCAGCTACGTCCTGCAGATCTCGGCTATTTCCTGCAGATCTCGGCTACTTCCTGCAGATCTCGGCTATTTCCTGCAGATCTCGGCTACTTCCTGCAGATCTCGGCTACTTCCTGCAGATCTCGGCTACTTCCTGCAGATCTCAGCTACTTCCTGCAGATCGTGGCTGTTTCCTGCAAATCTTGGCTACTTCCTGCAGATCTTGGCTGCTTCCTGCAGATCTCAGCTACTTCCTGCAGATCTCAGCTACTTCCTGCAGATCGTGGCTGTTTCCTGCAAATCTTGGCTACTTCCTGCAGATCTTGGCTGCTTCCTGCAGATCTCGGCTATTTCCTGCAGATCTCGGCTATTTCCTGCAGATCTCGGCTATTTCCTGCAGATCTCGGCTACTTCCTGCAGATCTCGGCTATTTCCTGCAGATCTCGGCTACTTCCTGCAGATCTCGGCTATTTCCTGCAGATCTCGGCTATTTCCTGCAGATCTCGGCTATTTCCTGCAGATCTCGGCTACTTCCTGCAGATCTCGGCTACTTCCTGCAGATCGTGGCTGTTTCCTGCAAATCTCGACTGTTTCTGATTCAGAAGCCAGAATATGAAATCTATAGATCAATACCTCACTGACCTGAATGAACTCCTTCCTCCACCTTCTCCCCTTAGCTACTGATTTTTAATGAGTTCTTCTAAATGTGACTTTTAAACAAATGATTGTTCTTATTGTTCTGTAGGTCACGCACAGAGCAGGAGTATGAATGATATCACCGACGCCCCAAGCTCAGACCAGGTAAGTGGTCTCCTGAACCCTCTGCATTGCATTCTAATGAAGGAATTTGGGGGTCCCATCCATTTCATTATTTTAGGGTTCCAGTACAGATAACACTATTAGCATGGCGCAGAGTTGCTTTTTTATTTTAAGGACACTCTGACATTGGGGCACCAATACTAAAATGTAAACCCCCCCCCCCCCCCCCCCCAATCCCTTCAAGGGATAAATGGGCACTAAAACAAAGATTTAAGACATATTCATATCTGAATAGCAGCATGGAGGGTGAGGAGGGAACTGGGGCGCTATAATGGCCGGTACATTAGATGACCCCATGAAGATCCGGAATACTGGAATATTGTGTCTCTGACTTCCAGATGAGAAACAAGTTCATGAAGAAGATTCCACGGGACGCCGAGGCCTCCAATGTGCTGGTGGGAGAAGTGGACTTCTTAGATAAACCGTTCGTGGCTTTTGTACGGCTGGTCCAGTCCATAATGCTGGGCGGTGTCACCGAGGTTCCGGTACCCACAAGGTAAGAGAAGTCCTTGACTAGACAATGGAAGATATTCATAGTGACTTCATAGGGATCACCAGTGAGCCAAGAATGACCATTGCTGTCATTGGGCGGCCATGTTTTCTGTTACCTGTTTCCTCATATGATCCCTACAGATGTGAGCCCCTCCTCATATGATCACCACAAATGTGAGCCCTCTTCTCATATCATCCCTATGGATGTGATCCTCCTCCTTCACATGATCCTTAAGGATGTAATCCTCCTCCTGATATAATCCCTAAAGATGTAACCTCCCTCCTGTGATTCCTATGAATGTGATCCTCCTCCTCATATGATCCCTACACATGTGAGCCCCCGCCACTCACTAAAACTAGAGGAAAGGCGGTTTAACCTTAAAATACGTAATGGGTTCTTTACTGTCAGAGCAGTAAGGATGTGAAATTCTCTTCCACAAGCAGTGGTATCAGCAGGGAGCATCGATAGTTTCAAAAAACTATTAGATGGGCACCTTAAAGACCACAACATACAGGGTTATACAATGTACAACATACAGGGGTATATAATGTACAACATACAGGGGTATACAATGTACAACATACAGGGGGTATACAATGTACAACATACAGGGGTATACAATGTACAACATTCAGGGGTATACAATGTACAACATACAGGGGGTATACAATGTACAACATACAGGGGTATACAATGTACAACATACAGGGGTATACAATATACAACATACAGGGGTATACAATGTACAACATACAGGGGTATACAATGTACAACATACAGGGGTATACAATGTACAACATACAGGGGTATACAATGTACAACATTCAGGGGTATACAATGTACAACATACAGGGGGTATACAATGTACAACATACAGGGGTATACAATGTACAACATACAGGGGTATACAATATACAACATACAGGGGTATACAATGTACAACATACAGGGGTATACAATGTACAACATACAGGGGTATACAATGTACAACATACAGGGGGTATACAATGTACAACATACAGGGGGTATACAATGTACAACATACAGGGGTATACAATGTACAACACACAGGGGTATACAATGTACAACATACAGGGATATACAATGTACAACATACAGGGGTATACAATGTACAACATACAGAGGTATATAATGTACAACATACAGGGGTATACAATGTACAACATACAGGGGTATACAATGTACAACATACAGGGGTATACAACATACAGGGGGTATACAATGTACAACATACAGGGGGTATACAATGTACAACATACAGGGGTATACAATGTACAACATACAGGGGTATACAATGTACAACATACAGGGGGTATACAATGTACAACATACAGGGGTATACAATGTACAACATACAGGGGTATACAATGTACAACATACAGGGGGTATACAATGTATAACATACAGGGGGTATACAATGTACAACATACAGGGGTATACAATGTACAACATACAGGGGGTATACAATGTACAACATACAGGGGGTATACAATGTACAACATACAGGGGTATACAATGTACAACATACAGGGGTATACAATGTACAACATACAGGGGGTATACAATGTACAACATACAGGGGTATACAATGTACAACATACAGGGGTATACAATGTACAACATACAGGGGGTATACAATGTATAACATACAGGGGGTATACAATGTACAACATACAGGGGTATACAATGTACAACATACAGGGGTATACAATGTACAACATACAGGGGGTATACAATGTATAACATACAGGGGTATACAATGTACAACATACAGGGGTATACAATGTACAACATACAGGGGTATACAATGTACAACATACAGGGGGTATACAATGTACAACATACAGGGGTATACAATGTACAACATACAGGGGGTATACAATGTACAACATACAGGGGGTTGGTTTGGGTTTCATTTTGCGGCCTCAATGATTAATATAGAGTATAAAGCATTCCTTCAGCCGCCCGCCCACTCTCATGCAGGAGGAATATTAATACCGGATTTAAAAGGATAAAACGTTTTATTTTGGGAAGAATTCAATTTTTTTCCTCTATTATCATAAAGTTGTGTAGAGAATTATCACTCCAGAGATGAGACCCGTCCTCTGATATCCAATCACACGGCCGCCGCCTCATTCCGGAGTACATCCAGATTGTAAGCTCTTCTGTCACCGAGGTGATCGGAATATCTGTGCATTGATCTCCTGTTTTCTGATTATCAGGTTCCTTTTTATTCTATTGGGTCCAATGGGGAAAGCCAAATCCTACATTGAGATTGGCCGAGCGATTGCGACCCTCATGGTGGACGATGTGAGTATGATGTGGATGAGCGGTGGAGGTTGGGTGGAGTTGTCTGATAATAGTATGTAGGATGGTGTATATGGGGGTGTAGAATGGTGTAAATGGGGGGCGGGGTGATATGGGGGGGTGTATATGGAGGTGTAGAATGGTGTAAATGGGGGGCGGGGTGATATGGGGGGGTGTATATGGGGGTGTAGGATGGTGTAAATGGGGGGGGTGATATGGGGGGGTGTATATGGAGGTGTAGGATGGTGTAAATGGGGGGGGGGGGTGATATGGGGGGGTGTATATGGGGGTGTAGGATGGTGTAATGGGGGGCGGGGTGATATGGGGGGGGTGTATATGGAGGTGTAGAATGGTGTAATGGGGGGGGCGGGTGATATGGGGGGGGTGTATATGGAGGTGTAGGATGGTGTAAATGGGGGGGGGGTGATATGGGGGGGTGTATATGGAGGTGTAGGATGGTGTAAATGGGGGGCGGGGTGATATGGGGGGGGGTGTATATGGGGGTGTAGGATGGTGTAATGGGGGGCGGGGTGATATGGGGGGGGTGTATATGGGGGTGTAGGGTGGGATAGGACTCCTTCTCTGAGGATTTCATTGTCATCACTGATCCCAGATCTCTGGTTTGGGCATACAATAGAGTAGACATCACACACAGTGCAATTCCATCCAATAGGATTCTCTCTCCTTTAATCAAGTAGAAATGTTCCGTCTCCTGGGGAAGCAGATTTGTGGCCTTCAGTGCCGTAGCTCTCAGTATGGAAGGAAACAACAAGACAAGGAACGGCCCCGGGTCAGTGTAGGGGAATGTCTGTCCCAGTCGGAGTTCCACTCTAATTCTCTCATCTTCCTCAGCTCTTCAGTGACGTCGCATACAAAGCCCGAGACCGAGAGGACCTGATAGCCGGAATAGACGAGTTCTTAGATGAAGTCATCGTCCTTCCACCTGGAGAGTGGGACCCCACAATCCGAATAGAGCCTCCCAAAAAGATCCCGTCCGCTGATCAGAGGTAAGCGCACCGTGTCTGAGGATTTCATTCAATCCCTCCACTGTCCTCCACCCCTCTCTACCAATCCCTCCACTGGCCTCCATTCAGTGTCCTCCACCCCTCTCTACCAATCCCTCCACTGTCCTCCATTCAGTGTCCTCCACCCCTCTCTACCAATCCCTCCACTGACCTCCATTCAGTGTCCTCCACCCCTCTCTACCAATCCCTCCACTGTCCTCCATTCAGTGTCCTCCACCCCTCTCTACCAATCCCTCCACTGTCCTCCATTCAGTGTCCTCCACCCCTCTCTACCAATCCCTCCACTGACCTCTATTCAGTGTCCTCCACCCCTCTCTACCAATCCCTCCACTGTCCTCCATTCAGTGTCCTCCACCCCTCTCTGCCAATCCCTCCACTGTCCTCCATTCAGTGTCCTCCACCCCTCTCTGCCAATCCCTCCACTGGCCTCCATTCAGTGTCCTCCACCCCTCTCTACCAATCCCTCCACTGGCCTCCATTCAGTGTCCTCCACCCCTCTCTACCAATCCCTCCACTGTCCTCCATTCAGTGTCCTCCACCCCTCTCTACCAATCCCTCCACTGACCTCTATTCAGTGTCCTCCACCCCTCTCTACCAATCCCTCCACTGGCCTCCATTCAGTGTCCTCCACCCCTCTCTACCAATCCCTCAATTGGCCTCCATTCAGTGTCCTCCACCCCTCTTTACCAATCCCTCCACTGACCTCCATTCAGTGTCCTCCACCTCTCTCTCTCTGCCATTCCCTCCACTGGTCTCCATTCAATATCATCCACTCCGCTCTGCCAATTCCCCCATTGGCCTTCATTCAGTGTCCTCCACCCCTTTCTGTAATTCCCTCTACGGGTCTCCATTCAATGTCCTCCACCCCTCTCTACCAATCCTTTACACAGTGTCCTCCACCTCTCTCTATCAGTTCCTCCACTGGCCTTCATTCAGTGTCCTCCACCCCTCTCTGCCAATCCCTCCACTGCCCTCCACTTAGTGTCTTCCATCCCTCTGTGCAATTTCATCCACTGGCCTCCATTCAGTGTCCTCCACCCCTCTCTACCAATCCCTCCACTGGTCTCCATTCTGTGTCATCAACTCTTCTCTACCAATCCCTCCACTGGCCTCTACTCAGTGTTCACCACCCCTCTCTATTAAGCCCTTCACTAGCCTCCATTTAGTGTCCTCCACCCCTCTCTACCAATCCCTCCACTGGCCTCCATTCAGTGTCCTCCACCCCTCTCTACCAATCCCTCCACTGGCCTCTATTCAGTGTCCTCCACCCCTCTCTACCAATCCATCCACTGGCCTCTATTCAGTGTCCTCCACCCCTCTCTACCAATCCCTCCACTGGCCTCTATTTAGGGTCCTCCACCCACTTTACCAATCCGTCCACTGGCCTCAATGCTGTGTCCTCCACCCATTTCTGCCAATCCCTCTACTCAGTTTCCTTTACATCTCTTGGCCAATCCTTCCACTGGCCTTCATTCAGTGTCATTCAGCCCTCTCTTCCAAGCCTTCCACTGGCCTCTATTCGGCGCCCCCCACCCCTCTCTGCCAATCCCTCCACTGGCATCTACTCAGTTTTCACCACCCCTCTCTATTAATCCCTCCACTGGCCTCCATTTAGGGTCCTCCACCCATCTCCTACCCTTATTCCTCCACTGGCCTCCAGTCAGTGTCCTCCACCCCTCTCTGCCAATCCCTCCACTGGCCTCCAGTCAGCATTCTCAACCCTCTCTTCCAATTACTCCATTGGCCTCCATTCAGTGTCCTTCACCCCTCTCTACCAATCCCTCCACTGGCTTCCATTTAGTGTCATCCACCCCTCTCTGCCAATCTTTCCACTGGCCTCCATTCAGTGTCCTCCATTCCTCTCTGCCAATCCTTCCACTGGCCTCCATTCAGTGTCCTTCACCCCTCTCTGCCAATCCTTCCACTGACTTCCATTTAGTTTCCTTCACCCCTCTCTACCAATCCCTCCACTGGCCTCCATTCAGTGTCCTTCACCCCTCTCTACCAATCCCTCCACTGGCCTCTAGTCAGTGTCCTTCACCCCTCTCTGCCAATCCTTCCACTGACTTCCATTTAGTTTCCTTCACCCCTCTCTACAAATCCCTCCACTGGCCTCCATTCAGTGTCCTTCACCCCTCTCTGCCAATCCCTCCACTGGCTTTCATTAAGTGTTCTCCATTCCTCTCTGCCAATCCTTCCACTGGCCTCCATTCAGTGTCCTTCACCCCTCTCTGCCAATCCTTCCACTGACTTCCATTTAGTTTCCTTCACCCCTCTCTACCAATCCCTCCACTGGCCTCCATTCAGTGTCCTTCACCCCTCTCTACCAATCCCTCCACTGGCCTCTAGTCAGTGTCCTTCACCCCTCTCTGCCAATCCTTCCACTGACTTCCATTTAGTTTCCTCCACCTCTCTCTACTAATCCTTCCACTGGCCTCCACTCAGTGTCCTCCACCCCTGTCTACCAATCCCTCCACTGGCCTCCATTTAGTGTCCTCAGCCCCTTTTTACTAATCCCTCCACTGGCCTCCATTTAGTGTCCTCAGCCCCTTTTTACTAATCCCTCCACTGGCCTCCACTCAGTGTCCTCCACTCCCCTCTAACAATCCCTCCACTGGCTTCCATTTAGTGTCATCCACCCCTCTCTGCCAATCTTTCCACTGGCCTCCATTCAGTGTCCTCCATTCCTCTCTGCCAATCCTTCCACTGGCCTCCATTCAGTGTCCTTCACCCCTCTCTGCCAATCCTTCCACTGACTTCCATTTAGTTTCCTTCACCCCTCTCTACCAATCCCTCCACTGGCCTCCATTCAGTGTCCTTCACCCCTCTCTACCAATCCCTCCACTGGCCTCTAGTCAGTGTCCTTCACCCCTCTCTGCCAATCCTTCCACTGACTTCCATTTAGTTTCCTTCACCCCTCTCTACAAATCCCTCCACTGGCCTCCATTCAGTGTCCTTCACCCCTCTCTGCCAATCCCTCCACTGGCTTTCATTAAGTGTTCTCCATTCCTCTCTGCCAATCCTTCCACTGGCCTCCATTCAGTGTCCTTCACCCCTCTCTGCCAATCCTTCCACTGACTTCCATTTAGTTTCCTTCACCCCTCTCTACCAATCCCTCCACTGGCCTCCATTCAGTGTCCTTCACCCCTCTCTACCAATCCCTCCACTGGCCTCTAGTCAGTGTCCTTCACCCCTCTCTGCCAATCCTTCCACTGACTTCCATTTAGTTTCCTCCACCTCTCTCTACTAATCCTTCCACTGGCCTCCACTCAGTGTCCTCCACCCCTGTCTACCAATCCCTCCACTGGCCTCCATTTAGTGTCCTCAGCCCCTTTTTACTAATCCCTCCACTGGCCTCCATTTAGTGTCCTCAGCCCCTTTTTACTAATCCCTCCACTGGCCTCCACTCAGTGTCCTCCACTCCCCTCTAACAATCCCTCCACTGGCCTCCATTCAATGTCCTCCACCACTCTCCACTGTCCCTCCACTGTCCTCCACTCAGGGTCCTCCACCCCTCTCTGCCAATCCCTTCACTTTCCTCCATTCAGTTTCCTGTACCCCTCTGTACCCTCCACTGGCTTCCCATAGCCCAACGAATTTAATTCAAAATACTAACAAAAAATTGCAAAGCCATCCACAACTCGGCCCAGAGCAGAGATACAAACATCTTCATGAGAATACAGTTTAAATATTTTACTGTTGCCATAATTAAATTAATTATGAAGGTTTTTAGTGACTCTCCCACCTTCTACTATCATAGGAAATCGGTTTTCTCTGTGAATGAAGCCGGACAGATGAATGGGTCAGCCGGAGGGGTTGGTGGCGGCAGTGGAGGAGGTCCAAGTGAAGATGACGAGATGCCTGTTGCCCATGAGATTGGAGAAGAGCTTTCCTGGACCGGCAGGTGAGTCCTCCACCTGAGTCATTCAGTCTGGAGATGGGATTTACTCCATCAGAGCTGGTACCCCAAAACCAGGAACTGGGGGCTCGCTGTTAGTGTAGTATCTTAGTCCACATATGACCACGATGTATCTCATATAACCCGATATGTTCCTGCAGTCCAAGTGTGACCATGCTGTATTTTATAGAACTCGATATTGTAACGGAACAGGGCACCCCTGACCGGGTACCTCCGTTGAAAGATGCTCCTAGTGCTTTCCGAGGGCTCCAAGCACTCCACCAGACACCGTAACCACCTCAGACTCCACGAACCGCCGCAGCTTGGTAGGGTCTCGCAATCTCCTACCCACCCTGGACCTACGACAAGGCTCCAGGTTCCTGTGGGTGAACCTCTCTTTCCCCAGAGAGTGCAGCAGAACAAGCTCTTACACAAGCTCTTAATAGAGCTCAGTGATTCTCTAAGGGAGTATGGAGGACCATAGCAATCCCTTGTAGCATATCGACCAATAAGAGACAGAACTCTAGATTGAGGGTGAATGAACTCAGCACAACTTTATTGAACACGACTTATATACAGTTTTCACCCACAAAGTTACCACCCAGATGGACCTTGTTGAAGACTGAACATAATATTCACCATCCAATAGGAACAGAGTTTTACACTCTCATACAGTGTACAAAATATAAAATGTGAGACAATCCCCCCTCCCCCTTAGCATCCAATCCACATTCCTATAAGTTTCTCTTAAAGCAGACAGACAGGTGGGCTCATTAGCACAGTTAACAATAGGTGAATGGAAAAGGTGTCTCAGACCCTATTTTAGACAAAAGCACTTCAATGATTAGCAGCCATGCTGTCTCTACCAGTTCCTGGATGCCCATATAAGGAGTGGACTTCCTGTACCTTACAGTTTACAGGAATAAAGGTTTAGCTTCTAGGCTAGAGGCAAGACTCCATTAGCCCCATGACTTATCCGTCTTTAAATTCCAGTGACGGTGAGTCCCGTCACAGATATGTTCCTGTAGTTCAGTTATGACAGCATTGTATCACATACAGGTCCATAAATATTGGGACATCAACACAATTCTAATCTTTTTGGCTCTATACACCACCACAATGGATGTGAAATGACACAAACAAGATGTGCTTTACCTGCAGACTTTCAGCTTTAATTTGAGGGAATTTACATCCAAATCAGGTGAAAGGTGTAGGAATTACAACAGTTTGTATTTGTGCCTCCCACTTTTTAAGGGACCAAAAGTAATGGGACAGATTAACAATCATAAATCAAACTTTCACTTTTTAATACTTGGTTGCAAATCCTTTGCAGTCAATTACAGCCTGAAGTCTGGAACGCATAGACATCACCAGACGCTGGGTTTCATCCCTGGTGATGCTCTGCCAGGCCTCTACTGCAACTGTCTTCAGTTCCTGCTTGTTCTTGGGGCATTTTCCCTTCGGCAAGTGAAATGCATGCTCAATCGGATTCAGGTCAGGTGATTGACTTGGCCATTGCATAACATTCCACTTCTTTCCCTTAGAAAACGCTTTGGTTGCTTTCGCAGTATGCTTCGGGTCATTGTCCATCTGCACTGTGAAGCGCCGTCCAATGAGTTCTGAAGCATTTGGCTGAATATGAGCCGATAATATTCCCGAAACACTTCAGAATTCATCCTGCTGCTTCTGTCAGCAGTCACATCATCAATAAATACAAGAGAACCAGTTCCATTGGCAGCCATACATGCCCACGCCATGACACTACCACCACCATGCTTCACTGATGAGGTGGTATGCTTTGGATCATGAGCAGTTCCTTTCCTTCTCCATACTCTTCTCTTCCCATCACTCTGCTACAAGTTGATCTTGGTCTCATCTGTCCATAGGATGTTCCAGAACTGTGAAGGATTTTTTAGATGTTGTTTGGCAAACTCTAATCTGGCCTTCCTGTTTTCGAGGCTGACCAATGGTTTACATCTTGTGGTGAACCCTCTGTAATCACTCTGGCGAAGTCTTCTCTTGATTGTTGACTTTGACACACATACACCTACCTCCTGGAGAGTGTTCTTGATCTGGCCAACTGTTGTGAAGGTGACACACATACACCTACCTCCTGCAGAGTGTTCTGGATCTGACACACATACACCTACCTCCTGGAGAGTGTTCCTGATCTGACACACATACACCTACCTCCTGGAGAGTGTTCTTGATCTGACACACATACACCTACCTCCTGGAGAGTGTTCTTGATCTGACACACATACACCTACCTCCTGGAGAGTGTTCCTGATCTGACACACATACACCTACCTCCTGGAGAGTGTTCCTGATCTGACACACAGACACCTACCTCCTGGAGAGTGTTCCTGATCTGACACACATACACCTACCTCCTGGAGAGTGTTCCTGATCTGACACACAGACACCTACCTCCTGGAGAGTGTTCTTGATCTGACACACATACACCTACCTCCTGGAGAGTGTTCTTGATCTGACACACATACACCTACCTCCTGGAGAGTGTTCTTGATCTAACACACATACACCTACCTCCTGGAGAGTGTTCCTGATCTGACACACAGACACCTACCTCCTGGAGAGTGTTCTTGATCTGACACACATACACCTACCTCCTGGAGAGTGATCTTGATCTGGCACACATACACCTACCTCCTGGAGAGTGTTCTTGATCTGACACACATACACCTACCTCCTGGAGAGTGTTCCTGATCTGACACACATACACCTACCTCCTGGAGAGTGTTCTTGATCTGACACACATACACCTACCTCCTGGAGAGTGTTCCTGATCTGACACACAGACACCTACCTCCTGGAGAGTGTTCCTGATCTGACACACATACACCTACCTCCTGGAGAGTGTTCCTGATCTGACACACAGACACCTACCTCCTGGAGAGTGTTCTTGATCTGACACACATACACCTACCTCCTGGAGAGTGTTCTTGATCTGACACACATACACCTACCTCCTGGAGAGTGTTCTTGATCTAACACACATACACCTACCTCCTGGAGAGTGTTCTTGATCTAACACACATACACCTACCTCCTGGAGAGTGTTCCTGATCTGACACACAGACACCTACCTCCTGGAGAGTGTTCTTGATCTGACACACATACACCTACCTCCTGGAGAGTGATCTTGATCTGGCACACATACACCTACCTCCTGGAGAGTGATCTTGATCTGGCACACATACACCTACCTCCAGGAGAGTGTTCTTGATCTGGCCAACTGTTGTGAAGGGTGTTTTCTTCACCAGGGAAAGAATTCTTCGGTCATCCACCACAGTTGTTTTCCGTGGTCTTCCGGGTCTTTTGGTGTTGCTGAGCTCACCGGTGCGTTCTTTATTTTTAAGGATGTTCCAAACAGTTGATTTGGCCACACCTAATGTTTTTGCTATCTCTCTGATGGGTTTGTTTTGTTTTTTTCAGCCTAATGATGGCTTCCTTCACTGATAGTGACAGCTCTTTGGATCTCATATTGAGAGTTGACAGCAACCGATTCCAAATGCAAATAGCACACTTGAAATGAACTCTGGACCTTTTATCTGCTCCTTGTAAATGGGATAATGAGGGAATAACACACACCTGGCCATGGAGCAGCTGAGCAGACAATTGTCCCATTACTTTTGGTCCCTTAAAAAGTGGGAGGCACATATACAAACTGTTGTAATTCCTACACCTTTTACCTGATTTGGATGTAAATACCTTCAAATTAAAGCTGAAAGTCTGCAGTTAAAGCACATCTTGTTTGTTTCATTTCAAATCCATTGTGGTGGTGTATAGAGCCAAAAAGATTTGAATTGTGTCGATGTCCCAATATTTATGGACCTGACTGTCTATCCCATATGTTCCTGTTGTCCACATGTGACCGCACTGTATCTCATATAAACCAATATGTTCCTGTTGTCCACATGTGACCATGCTGTATCTCATAAACCCAATATTTTCCTGTAGTCCACATGTGACTCTTCTTTCATCCTCCTGGTTGTGTTTCTTCTCAGGTTCTGTGGAGGACTATATCTGGACATAAAGAGGAAGCTCCCCTTTTTCCTCAGTGACTTCTATGATGCCTTCCACATCCAATCCATCTCTGCCATTCTCTTCATCTACCTCGGCTGTATAACGAATGCCATCACATTTGGGGGACTGCTGGGCGATGCCACAGACAACTATCAGGTACTTGAAGCACTGGGTTATATTGGGGCCCCTGTGGCCCTCATAAAAGAAATATGAGGTCCTCTGAGGTGCCCAGCCATGGTATTTATGTAGATAATAGTGTGATAAACTCACCCGGGACAGAGGCTTGTGGAGGAGACTGCAGGCTATCCTCTTGCCTACTGACTATGGGCCCTGGCTTTGAAGGGAACAATACTCTTTGTGAGGTGTTTGCTGGGGGACCCTAGGCATAATGTTGTTTTGGATTCAAGTCCATGTCTCCCCAAGACACACAGACTCTGGTATTCAAGGCCTGGGGTCCCTGTTAGGGCCTAGCTGCCCATTACCAATAGGAACTGCTCCACACAGTCAAACTCATAGCAGATGGTAATCTCATCAACTCAACCACCTGTCTTTCACACATGGTAATTGGGCAAATTAATTCACCTATTGTCTGCTAAGGGATGTGTTTATACTTGTAATAATGTGTATTGTACTTTGTGAGCTCGATGCCGGTAAGTCTGCCCTGTATTGAGATCCTGAATAATCAAAGCATTGTTTAGGTGTTGATTTCCATTCATTCATATTGTTTCTGTCTGGTGGCTAATTTGAATAACTCTTGGAGGATCCTCTATGATGGGATTAGCCATGAGTCAACTGTACCTCGTTATCTAATCCATTGTGTGATATTTTGGGTAAATATTTGGGTGGTCACTGACATACTTCTCAAGTGTATAAAAAACCTGTATTCTTGTTCAATAAACAGTTTCAGATTTGCAGCTAAAACGAGTTCTGCCTAGTCTTGGTTGCAATATGTGGTTATAATATCTGATATCTACGTTCAAGACTGGAGGAAGCGGTATATGGACGTAAGCACTCAAGCGGAGTGTGGGACGGTTCCGTCACGTTGGTGGCAGCGGTGGGATGTTTCCTGCTGTCTGGGACATCCAAACATCCACTAGGATCCAAGGTCCGGATAGTAGAAGAGGAGAGGTACAGATATCAGCCACCATGGAGGGAATTCGGAAGGAGGTTGCAAGAGATGCAGATACAGCACAGGGGACCGGTGTCAGAGCAGGTCCTGCTGGGATGGTATGATTCTATCTGCTGGGAACTCTGGAAGGAAGCGCTAGCCCGTGAGCAGCAACACCAGGGAAAAATCCTCCCCTCCAACCAGGAATGGTACTGGTCACAGTATGAAAGTGCGTACGGTGTTTTTGGGGAAACAGCTGCACAATGAATGGAAAACTGAGTTAAGCAGGCTGGTCCAGGCAGAGATGCGGTTGGACGAGAGCTACAGAGCACTCCTCTGGTATGTAACCCAAGTGTGCCCGTGTACAGTGGATGACAGCCCAAAGGAAGACCTTGGCTATGGCGGCCTTGGTCTGTTATTAGAGAGACTGTCCAAGGACCCTGACTTTAGGAGTGACCCAGAGTGGCATTTGGAGGAAATCTTGGATTACAGAGAAGAGATACTGAATGTCTTGGAAGTGCTCAGGGCACTGGAAGGTTTGGAGTTTCTAGCCAATCGGGAATGGGAGCTGGAGATCGGCTACAAACGGCTGCTAGACTCTGCTCAGCAGCCAGTCTGGGCTCCCCTTGCCTGGGAATATCCAGAAGTATGAGCAGACAGTTCTGAAAGCCTTGCTGAAGTGTCGGCAATGGGTTTGCTTTGCCAACCTCCACACACAGTTATGGAGTTTTTTGGTGGATGCAGCAAGTGTTGACTGACCTTGACAAACCTGTTTCTGCACAGGACTTGGATGGAGGAATGCATCTGTCCAACAGCTGGATAAAGGTACAGGAGATGGAGCAGCCGGCTCATCTTCCCAGCTGCAGTTCAAGGGATTGGGAGAAGAGGTAGCCATCCTCATTTCCCAGTCACAGAAAACATGGATTTCATTGATTTTCCATCACAGGATGTTATGGATGATGAGTCACCCGCCAAAGTGTTGGTAATGGGTCCAAGTTCCGCCAGCCTGTGCCCTGGACTTTCAGCAATTCCAGAGACTGGGGATTTAATAGACTTTTCTGCTAAGGAAGAACAACCTGGTGAGCCTCCAGCAGAAGAGCTGGCATCAGGGCCAAACATCACTGAGCTCTGCCGAACACCAACAGCAGATTCAGCCTCGCTGAGAGAAGAGGCAGCCGGCCTTTCTCCTACACCACTGACAGTAGCATCTGCGGAGTTACAAGACACTTCTTCAGCTGAAGCGCTGACAACTGGACAGAGGGTCCAAGACCTCTGCCCCAGACTTGCAGCAGTTCCAGAGGCCCAGGTTGAGAAGGTGGTGGTCACGCCCCAGCAGCAGCCGATGCTTCCTGTATAGTTCTGGCTCTGTCCTGTCACAGGGGGAGTGATATCAAATGCACTCCGCCTGTGAGAGGAGAGATACAGGAAGCATCAGCTCTGCTCTCTACTGCAGCCACATGCTTCCTCCAGTGCCTCTCTGCACGGCCCTGCTTCCCTCAGTGACAGTGAAATGTCATCCCAGCAGCCAGATGATGAGGGAATGGGAGATAAGGCTATTGGCTAATCTCCCCAACGTCAGCTACACAGTTTGGGAGAGAAGGAGGTCATCCTTCCTTCCCAGCAGCAGATCCACAGTCTGGGAGTGGAGGAAGATGGCCTCTCTCTCCAATGGTTAGCCGGAGTGGATAATGAGGCATCCCCAGCAGAAGTGCTGACAATGGGGCCGAGAGCTATTAACCTCTGCTCAGTACTGGCAACAACTACAGAGTTCCAGTAAGCTGGGGTAGTCGGCCCCTCTTCCCATCGACAAGCTGATGTAGTGAAGCTCCCACTCCCAGCTGAATCGCTGGCTACAGGGCAGAGTGCCGCTGGCCTCTGCCTACCACCTACAGTGTCTCCACAGCTTCAGGGAACTGGGGCAGCCAGCCCTTCTAACCAGCAACAGACCGAGCCCCGGAATGGTAAAAACCACCCAGCTGAAGTGCTGGCAGCTGGACAGAGAGTCCATGACCTCTGTCCCACACCTACTTATGACAACTATTCCCTGCAGCCAAGAATGGAGATCATGCGGACTGACTATGTGAGTTCACTCTGCCCGACTAACGCATGTCCAGACCAAGTGGAGGTCTGGGACCTTGTTAGTCAACTTTTGATGGGGGAGCAATGTGATAGACTCACCTGGGACAGAGGCTTTTGGAGGGGACTGCAGACTAGCCTCTTGCCTACTGACTATGGGCCCTGACTGTTAGGGAACACTACTCTTTGTGAGGTGTATGCTGGGGGAACCCTTGGAATAATGTTACTTTGGATTCAAATCCATGTCTCCCCAAAACAAAAAGACTCTGGGACTACAGGTCTGGGGTCCCTGTTAGGGCCTTGCTGCCAATTACCAATAAGGACAGCTCCACACAATCAGACTCATAGCAGATTAGCTCAACTATCTGATTGAAGAATATAATAGCGCGCACATACACAGAAAAAAATTGGTTTTCAAATTTTGCAAGGCTATTTAAAAACACCGGCTCTTATAAAGTAAATATGGGGATTTGGTCCCACCATATGGCCATACTGTGCTTAAGCCCACCACTACGTCAAAGTACCCCATTTTCAGTGGGTCCTACACTATCCATAGAGAAGATAATCCCACTTCTCAAAACCATAGGACAATACTCACGCCTGTCATGGGAAAAGTTTGCAGGCTGCAGACTCCTCTGCTGAAACTGCGATGAAGGGACACCTCCTGGAACTACTCACAGGTGGACAATGCTAATGAGGTTTTGGTGTGGGAGAGTGGGGTGCTCTCTTGTTTTTTTTTTTTTTTTAGCTCAACTATCTGTCTTCTACACAGTGGTGATTGTGCTAATTAATTCACCTATTGTCTGCTAAGGTATGTGTTTATACTTGTAATAATGTATATTGTACTTTGTGAGCTCGATGCCAGTAAGTCTGCCCTGTATTGAGATCCTGATTAATCAAAGCATTGTCTAGGTGTGGATTCTCATTCACCTATTGTTTCTGTCTGATGGTTAATTTGATTAACTCTTGGAGGATCCTCTATGATGGGATTAGCCTTGTGTCAGCTGTACCTCATTATCTAAACCATTGTGTGATGTTTCGGGTAAATATTTGGGTGGTCACTGACATACTTCTCAAGTGTATGAAAAGCCTGTATTCTTGTTCAATAGAGAGTTCCAGAATTGCAGCTAAAACAAGTTCTGCCTAGTTTTTGGTTACAATAGGCAGCTATAATATCTGATATCTATGTTCAAGACTGGAAGAAGAGGTATACATGGACGGGGAAGAATCCTCATAGAGTAAATTGGTTTAAAATTTGTATTAAGTTAAATAAAATTACTTGGTAATGCTTTGTAAGCCCCGCCTACAACCTGATTATAGTCAAATTAAATATGATTGGTTGTTATAGATTTTGTTCTCATCATCTGAAGTCTGGGAGGTTTCACCTCCTCTGATGAGAACAAGGAGAAGGCCGGGGACCCCCAGGAACCCAGGAACATGATATTGATGCTTTTATGAAAAGTTACACAGTGTCCTCATCATTCCTATATTACCAGTAACAATGTATTTATTTTAATGTTTTTCCCCTTCCCCAGTCAACTTTGTATCAGTCATGTGACATGTTTGCCCCCTTCCCGGTCCATGCTGCCCTAGTCACATGATATGTTTTGCCCCCTCCCCCACTCCATGCTGCCCCAGTCACATGATATGTTTTGCCCCCTCCCCCACTCCATGCTGCCCCAGTCACATGATATGTTTTTCCTCGGCAGGGGGTGATGGAGAGCTTCCTGGGCACAGCAATGACGGGATCGGTGTTTTGTCTGTTTGCTGGACAACCTCTCATCATCCTGAGCAGCACCGGCCCCATCCTCATCTTCGAGAAGCTTCTGTTTGATTTCAGCAAGTAAGTGGATGCGGTTCTGTCTGTAGGACTGAGAACTGAAACTTCCTTCTCCATAAACTTCACATTCCATATTTCTGTCATCTCACATTTATTAGAAGAAGCCGGGAGAAACTACAAACTGATAAAAATAAACATCAATGGGTACAAAAAGAAACAATGATCTATAATACGGGATGGGATAAGAAGAAGTCACTGTTTAGCTCTCTCCGGGGTGATGGCGAGAGATTGAGAAAAAACGCCTTGCTGCCCCGCTGTGTCTTCTAAATAATGGTGGCTGATTCACTTACCCGAGATACCTGAATCCTACCCAGAATGCTTTAGTTCCTAACAACTTTTTTTAATACATTCTGAGTTTACAATATGTAATACAGCAGAACAACTGAAGCTATTAAAAAAAAAAACAGTAGGTGGCGCCTGAGCTCTGCATATAACTAACTTGTGTGAATCAAGAAAACCCAACATGTTATTTTACCCTCCCTGGCAGTCTGATTATGTCCGGATTTCTGTGCTAAAAGCGGTACATTGTTTTGCATAGAAAGCTGTTGGTTTATATTTTACAACTCACCTCCCCCTGCGATCCCCCGCCATCCTCCCCCGCTGTCCTCCCCCCGCTGTCCTCCCAGCCTATGCCGGGACCTATCTTCCCGTTTCCTTCCCTCCGATCCCCCGCCGTTCTCCCCCGCCATCCTCCCCCGCCGTCCTCCCGCTGTCCTCCCAGCCTATGCCAGCACCTATCTTCCGGTTCCCTTCCCTCCGATCCCCCGCCGTTCTCCCCCGCCATCCTCCCCCGCCGTCCTGCCGATGTCCTCCCAGCCTATGCCAGCACCTATCTTCCGGTTCCCTTCCCTCCGATCCCCCGCCGTTCTTCCCCGCCGTCCTCCCCCGCTGTCCTCCCACTGTCCTCCCGCTGTGTGCTCGGCCGATGCCGGCACCTGTCTTCTGGTTCCCTTCCCTGCGATCCCCTGTCATCCTCCAGCCATCCTCTTGCTGTCCTCCCAGCCGATGCCGGCACCTGTCTTCCGGTTCCCTCCTGTGAGCAAATTCCAAAGTGTAAATACACCAAATGAGATGATAGAAAGCTGTGATTGGATTACACTGTATCATCCCATTTCACCACAGGATTTCACCTGGTGACTTTTCCAGTGCCCTGCCTGTGCTTTTCCAGTTCTTTGTGCCTGGAAAATAGAGAACGACCATGGCGTCCAAAAAGCGTTCTTTTTTGCGCAAAAGCGCTTTTAGACAAACTGGAAAACAGCGACAGAGAAACGGAGTTACTTGAAGAACTGAGCGATAGCGATTGGTGGGAAAATTGGTCATCGGGTACGGAAAGTGAGGACAGCGAGGATTCTGATGTCTCTTTCTGGTACATCGCTTGTGGAATTTGGGAAGAATATCGAATGATTCTTGAGAATTTCCAATGGAGCGATGTGCCAGAAAGAGACATCAGAATCCTCGCTGTCCTCACTTTCCGTACCCGATGACCAATTTTCCCACCAAAGCACAGGCAGGGCACTGGAAAAGTCACCAGGTAAAATCCTGTGGTGAAATGGGATGATACATTGTAATCCAATCACAGCTTTCTATCATCTCATTTGGTGGATTTACATTTTGGAAAGCTGTATGTTGTACATTGTATACCCCCTGTATGTTGTACATTGTATACCCCTGTATGTTGTACATTGTATACCCCTGTATGTTGTACATTGTATACCCCTGTATGTTGTACATTGTATACCCCTGTATGTTGTACATTGTATATCCCTGTATGTTGTACATTGTATACCCCCTGTATGTTGTACATTGTATACCCCTGTATGTTGTACATTGTATACCCCTGTATGTTGTACATTGTATACCCCTGTATGTTGTACATTGTATACCCCTGTATGTTATACATTGTATATCCCTGTATGTTGTACATTGTATATCCCTGTATGTTGTACATTGTATACCCCTGTATGTTGTACATTGTATACCCCCTGTATGTTATACATTGTATACCCCTCTATGTTGTAATGTTGTGGTCTTTAAGGTGCCCATCTAATAGTTTTTTGAAACTATCGATGCTCCCTGCTGATACCACTGCTTGTGGAAGAGAATTCCACATCCTTACTGCTCTCACAGTGAAGAACCCCTTACGCATTTTAAGGTTAAACCGCCTTTCCTCTAGTTTTAGTGAGTGGCCACGTGTCTTATTGTATTTCCTTTCTCTGAATAGTTTGTTCCTTATGCTAGGGTCACCAGTACAGTATTTGTACATTGATATCATATCCCCCCTCAATCGTCTCTTCTCCAGAGAGAATAAGTTCAGTGCTTGTAGTCTTTCATCATAGCTGATGTCCTCCATTCCCCTAATTATTTTTGTTGCCCTTCTCTGGACTTTCTCCAGTTCCAGCACATCCTTCCTGAGGACCGGTGCCCAGAACTGGACAGCATACTCCAGATGTGGCCGGACCAGAGTCTTGTAGAGCGGGAGAATAATCTCTTTATTTCTGGAGTGAATCCCCTTTTTTATACATCCCAGTATTCTGTTGGCTTTGCTTGCGGCGGCTTGGCATTGCATGCCACTGCCAAGCCTGTTGTCTACCAGTACCCCCAGGTCCTTTTCCATCCTAGACTCACCCAGAGGTTTCCCCCCTAGTGAGTAGCTTGCTTTCTGGTTTCTGGCCCCCAAGTGCATTACTTTACATTTTTCAACATTAAATCTCATCTGCCATGTAGTTGCCCACCCCGTTATTTTGTTCAGGTCCGCTTGTAAGGTTTCCACATCCTGCATAGAAGATATTGGCATGCTTAGTTTAGTATCATCCGCAAATACTGAGATTGTACTAGATATCCCCTCCTCTACATCATTTATGAATAAATTAAACAGGATTGGTCCCAGGACAGAACCCTGGGGGACCCCACTTTCCACACCCGCCCAATCCGAGTACTCCCCATTAATCATTAGTGATGTCGCGAACCTAAAATTCGCGGTTCGCGAACGGCGAACGCGAACATCGGCAAATGTTCGCGAACCGGCGAACCGGGCGAACCGCCATAGACTTCAATAGGCAGGTGAATTTTAAAACACACAGGGACTCTTTCTGGCCACAATAGTGATGGAAAAGTTGTTTCAAGGGGGACTAACACCTGGACTGTGGCATGCCGGAGAGGGATCACGCAAAAAAAAGTTCTTAAAAATTATAATTTTTTGATAGAGAGCCAATTATTGGAAAAATTAAAAAAAAAATAAAAATAAAAAATTTCTTTGGATTTAGCATCTGGGGGGTCTAAAAAGTGTACCTGTGAAGTTTCAGCTCTGTAGCATGTCCAGAACCCCTAAAAAACAGCATTTTTCTTATATTTTCAGGAA
The DNA here is from genome assembly GCF_965119305.1 of Pelophylax lessonae. Lineage (NCBI taxonomy): Eukaryota > Metazoa > Chordata > Amphibia > Anura > Ranidae > Pelophylax > Pelophylax lessonae. Next base: position 735,651 of record NC_138771.1, on the reverse strand, counting down.
TATGGCTTCTCTGCGGCTGGCTTTTTCTCTTGCAGGCATTTATCGGGCATTTTTTTAGGCAGGCATGTCATTTTTTGTATTTAGTGTCTGGGGGGGTCACAAAAGTGTACCTGTCAAGTTTCAGCTCTGTAGCATGTCCAGAACCCCTAAAAAACAGCATTTTTCTTATATTTTCAGGAATACGGCTTCTCTGCGGCTGGCTTTTTCTCTTGCAGGCATTTATCGGGCATTTTTTTAGGCAGGCATGTCATTTTTTGTATTTAGTGTCTGGGGGGTCACAAAAGTGTACCTGTCAAGTTTCAGCTCTGTAGCATGTCCAGAACCCCTAAAAAACAGCATTTTTCTTATATTTTCAGGAATACGGCTTCTCTGCGGCTGGCTTTTTCTCTTGCAGGCATTTATCGGGCATTTTTATAGGCAGGCATGTCATTTTTTGTATTTAGTGTCTGGGGGGTCACAAAAGTGTACCTGTCAAGTTTCAGCTCTGTAGCATGTCCAGAACCCCTAAAAAACAGCATTTTTCTTATATTTTCAGGAATACGGCTTCTCTGCGGCTGGCTTTTTCTCTTGCAGGCATTTATCGGGCATTTTTTTAGGCAGGCATGTCATTTTTTGTATTTAGTGTCTGGGGGGTCTAAAAAGTGTACCTGTCAAGTTTCAGCTCTGTAGCATGTCCAGAACCCCTAAAAAACAGCATTTTTCTTATATTTTCAGGAATACGGCTTCTCTGCGGCTGGCTTTTTCTCTTGCAGGCATTTATCGGGCATTTTTTTAGGCAGGCATGTCATTTTTTGTATTTAGTGTCTGGGGGGTCACAAAAGTGTACCTGTCAAGTTTCAGCTCTGTAGCATGTCCAGAACCCCTAAAAAACAGCATTTTTCTTATATTTTCAGGAATACGGCTTCTCTGCGGCTGGCTTTTTCTCTTGCAGGCATTTATCGGGCATTTTTTTAGGCAGGCATGTCATTTTTTGTATTTAGTGTCTGGGGGGTCACAAAAGTGTACCTGTCAAGTTTCAGCTCTGTAGCATGTCCAGAACCCCTAAAAAACAGCATTTTTCTTATATTTTCAGGAATACGGCTTCTCTGCGGCTGTCTTTTTCTCTTGCAGGCATTTATCGGGCATTTTTTTAGGCAGGCATGTCATTTTTTGTATTTAGTGTCTGGGGGGTCACAAAAGTGTACCTGTCAAGTTTCAGATCTGTAGCATGTCCAGAACCCCTAAAAAACAGCATTTTTCTTATATTTTCAGGAATACGGCTTCTCTGCGGCTGTCTTTTTCTCTTGCAGGCATTTATCGGGCATTTTTTTAGGCAGGCATGTCATTTTTTGTATTTAGTGTCTGGGGGGTCTAAAAAGTGTACCTGTCAAGTTTCAGCTCTGTAGTATGTCCACAACCCAAAAAAAACAGCATTTTTCTTATGATTTTTAGTAGAAAACTAATGCAGTGTCTTTCCAGCTGTCTTTTTTTCTTTCTGGCAAGCTGAAATATGATATGCCAAGGCAAACATGCCTATCAGTTGAGCTATGACACAGACAACACTGCACACATGGGGAAATATGTAAAACAAAAAACAGGAAAAGGAAATTAGGTGACGGTAACAAAACATGATATTGTGATTGGCCAAATAAAAAGTCACCTCGCGATGAGGTCGCGCCAAAGTCGCGCTAAGTCGCGCCAAAGTCGCACTGGAAGCGACGCTACTTTAGTGGTAGCGGCAGTGTAAACCAGCACTAAAACATCCAGTGTGTGAATACGATCAGGTATGATGTTTTATCGGTCAAGTAGTGTAAGGGTTACGCCCGTTGCCCGCTTCACAGTGACAGACCAAACTCTGACAGACCAAACTCCCCGTTTAACAGTCAGTCAGTCCATTTGCACAACCGCAAACTCCCAATTTGCACAAGGTTGGATACCAAGCTAGCCATGTCCCGTTCCTTGTCCTCACTGACATCATTGAAGGTCTCTTCCTCCACCCAGCCACATACAACACCAAGGGTCCCCGAAAGGTGAGAACAAGCCCCCTGGGACGCCTGCTGTGGCTGGTATTCCACCTCCTCAAAGCCACCTTCCTCCTCTGACTTCTCTTCTTCAGACTCCTCTCTCTGCGTTGCCACAGGTCCAGCAATTGACAACGACAAGGCTGCTTCTGGTGGTGATGAGGACCACAACTCTTCCTCTTCATGCTCATCTACAGCCTGATCCAGTACTCTTCGCAGGGCACGCTCCAGAAAAAACGCATATGGGATGAGGTCGATGATGTTGCCTTGGGTTCGACTGACCACCAGGGTTGTCATCTCCGCAAAAGGACGCATGAGCCTACAGCCATTGTTCATGAGCATTCAGTAACGCGGCCAAAAAATACCCAGCTCCGCAGAAAGAATGAAAGAAAATGAATGTTTTTTTTTATGAAAAATTATCCTGCGGATCGCTTTTGGTCTGTACACAATGAAGCAACGACCTTATCATCTGGGGTGTGCCAACACAATCCTAGAGGTGATCGCTTCATTGTGATACGCAAGCCCCTTCACCACGACAAGGTAACGATCACGAAGGGGAATTGACACATGTATGTGCCTTTTTTTTTGTTTTTTGTTTTTTTGCAGCCACAGTGTAGCACCAGAGGCCAGAAAAATTAGGCATGTACACATGCATGAAAAAGTAGGTATTGTTGCAGCCGCTGCTGTAGCAGCGGCCTGAAAAATTGAGGTTTTAAGGCAGAAAGTGCACTAAAACATTGCTGCTTGAACCGTAGTTGGTGGCGGAGACGTCACGTAAGTCATCCGGCATGCAGAGAATGATTATATACAGCAGCGTGTGGACCATTTTTAGGCCAAGGCATCCCAGTCATCACCAGGCCTTTTTTAGTCAAATGCATCCCCCACTGTCAGTCCCTTCGGGATCCATGCCTCATTCATCTTAATAAACGTGAGGTAATCAAGACTTTTTTGACCTAGGCGACTTCTCTTCTCAGTGACAATACCTCCTGCTGCGCTGAAGGTCCTTTCTGACAGCACACTTGAAGCGGGGCAGGCCAGAAGTTCAATGGCAAACTGGGATAGCTCAGGCCACAGGTCAAGCCTGCACACCCAGTAGTCAAGGGGTTCATCGCTCCTCAGAGTGTCGATATCTGCAGTTAAGGCAAGGTAGTCTGCTACCTGTCGGTCGAGTCGTTCTCTGAGGGTGGACCCCGAAGGGCTGTGGCGATGCATAGGACTAAAAAAGCTCCGCATGTCCTCCATCAACAAGACGTCTGTAAAGCGTCCTGTCCTTGCCGGCGTGGTTGTGGTGGTAGGAGGAGGATTACTTTCACCTCTTCCCCTGTTGGATTCCCGTTGTGCTGTGACATCACCCTTATACGCTGTGTAGAGCATAGTTTTTAACTTATTTTGTAGCTGCTGCATCCTTTGCGACTGCCGGTAATTGGGTAACATGTCACAGACTTTCTGCTTATACCGGGGGTCTAGTAGCGTGGCCACCCAGTACAGGTCGTTCTCCTTCAGCCTTTTTATACGAGGGTCTCTCAACAGGCATGACAGCATGAAAGACCCCATTTGGACAAGGTTGGATGCCGAGCTACTCATGTCCAATTCCTCGTCCTCACTGATGTCATTGAAGGTGTGTTCTTCCCCCCAGCCACGTACAACACCACGGGTACCAGATAGGTGACAACGAGCACCCTGGGATGCCTGCTGTGGTTGGTGTTCCTCCTCCTCAAAGCCACATTCCTCCTCTGACTCCTCTTCCTCACACTCCTCTTCCAGTGTTGCCGCAGGTCCAGCAATCGATGGTAAGGCTGTTTCTGGTGGTGGTGATGGTGACCACAACTCTTCCTCTTCCTCTTCACGCTCATCTACGGCCTGATCCAGCACTCTTCGCAGGGCACGCTCCAGGAAAAAAACATATGGGATGATGTCGCTGATGGTGCCTTCAGTGCGACTCACTAGGTTTGTCACCTCCTCAAAAGGACGCATGAGCCTACAGGCATTGCGCATGAGCGTCCAGTAGCGTGGCAAAAAAATACCCAGCTCCGCAGAGGCTGTCCTAGCACCCCGGTCATACAAATACTCGTTGACCGCTTTTTCTTGTTGGAGCAGGCGGTCGAACATTAGCAGTGTTGAATTCCAACGTGTCGGGCTGTCGCAAATCAAGCGCCTCACTGGCATGTTGTTTCGCCGCTGAATATCTGCAAAGTGCGCCATGGCCGTGTAGGAACGCCTGAAATGGCCACACACCTTCCTGGCCTGCTTGAGGACGTCCTGTAAGCCTGGGTACTTCTGCACAAAGCGTTGTACAATCAGATTCAACACATGTGCCATGCACGGCACATGTGTCAACTTGCCCAAATTCAATGCCGCCAACAAATTGCTCCCGTTGTCACACACCACTTTGCCGATCTCCAGTTGGTGCGGGGTCAGCCACTGATCCACCTGTGCATTCAGGGCGGACAGTAGTGCTGGTCCGGTGTGACTCTCTGCTTTCAGGCAAGTCAACCCCAAGACAGCGTGACACTGTCGTATCCGGCATGTGGAATAGCCCCTGGGGAGCTGGGGGGGTGCAGTTGGTGTGGAGCAAGACGCAACAGCAGAAGAGGACTCAGCCGAGGAGGTTAGCAAAGAGGATGGAGTAGGAGGAGTAGAGGAGGTGGCAGCAGGCCTGCCTGCAAGTCGTGGCGGTGTCACCAACTCCTCTGCAGCAGAGCCACGCATTCCATGCTTGGCAGCCGCCAGCAGGTTTACCCAATGCGCAGTGTACGTTATATACCTGCCCTGACCGTGCTTTGCAGACCAGCTATCAGTGGTCAGATGGACCCTTGCCCCAACACTGTGTGCCAGACGTGACATGATTTCTTTTTCCACAATAGAGTACAGGTTGGGGATTGCCTTTTGTGAAAAATAATTTCGGCCGGGTACCTTCCACTGCGGTGTCCCAATAGCGACAAATTTTTTGAAGGCCTCAGACTCCACCAGCTTGTATGGTAAAAGCTGGCGGGCTAAGAGTTCCGACAAGCCAGCTGTCAGACGCCGGGCAAGGGGGTGACTCTGCGAGATTGGCTTTTTGCGCTCAAACATTTCCTTCACAGACACCTGACTGTGGGCAGGTGACGAGCAGGAACTGCTGAAGGTGAGAGGCGGAGGGGCGGGTTGTTGATAGGGGGCATGGAGGACAGCAGTGGTTGACGTGGCTGAAGATGCTGGACCAGGAGGAGGATGGTGGCTTTCAGTTTGTGTGCTGCTTTTACTCATGTGTTGATCCCATAGGCGTTTGTGATGTGAGATCATGTGCCTTCGCAAAGCAGTTGTACCTAGGTGGGTGTTGGATTTCCCACGACTCAGTTTCTTTTGGCACAGGTTACAAATGGCATCGCTGATATCAGAGGCAGACACACAAAAAAAATGCCACACTGCTGAGCTTTGCAAGGACGGCATTCTGGTGGTGGCAACAGCTTGCGTTGATTGGCGTGCTGTCTGGCTGACCCCGGGTGCCGAATCTACATGCTGTCTGACTGCGCCACTAGCTCCTTGCGATGACCTCCTCCCCCTGCTTCCAACTCGTCTCCTCCTCCTCTCTGTCTCCCCATCTGAACTTTCCCCCTCTTCTTCTGCTCTTCGAGCAGGCACCCAGGTGACATCCACAGACACATCGTCATCATCAGCCGCTTCACTTGACAACTCAGCAAAGGCAGCAGCAGCAGGTACAACATCATCATCATCACAATGTACGTCCATGTGTATAATGCTGCCTGACTGAGACATATCCCCGTTATCTACATCCTCTGGCACTAATAGTTGCGCATCACTTATTTCTTCCAACTCATGTGAAAATAACTCCTCTGACGGATCAAGTGAAGCGGCTGTGGTGCTAGTGTTGGTGGTGGTGCCGGCGGGCTGGCGAGTGGTAAATTGAGAGGTGCCCGAAGCTGAGCTGGAGGAGGATGGTGCATTAAGGTTCCGAGCGGAAGCTGTAGACGATTGGGTGTCCTGTGTAAGCCAGTCAACTATGTCCTCAGAATTTTTTGAGTTCAGGGGCTGTGGTGGCCTCTGAACACTGGGCATTATTCTAGGGCCTAAGGAAATCACAGCACCACGACCACGACGGCCCTTGCGGGGTGGCCTGCCTCTGCCTGTCATTTTTTTTTTAATGTGTTGTTACTTTTGTACTATGAGTGCAAGCTGCTGTGCCACCTTATATATCAGTGGTGGGTGGGTGGGCAGTGGCACAGTACACTCTCTGTGGACCTGACAGCAGTCACTGGCACCCAGGCAACTGCAATTTAAAAAAATATATATATTTTTTTTACTTTGCAAGCTGCTGTGCCACCTTATATATCAGTGGTGGGTGGGCAGTGGCACAGTACACTCTCTGTGGACCTGACAGCAGTCACTGGCACCCAGACAACTGCAATTTAAAAAAATATATATATATTTTTTTACTTTGCAAGCTGCTGTGCCACCTTATATATCAGTGGTGGGTGGGCACACAGTGGCACTGCAGTGGGCACAGTACACTCTGTGGACCTGACAGTCACTGGCAGCCCAGGCAACTGCAATAATAAAAAATATTTTTTTTTTCAATTTATTGCAACAAGATGCTGTGCCACCGTATATATATCAGTGGTGGGCAGTGCACTGCAGTGGGTACAGTGCACTCTGTGGACCTGACACAGCACTCACTGCAATTATGACAGAGAAAAAAAAAATATTTTTTAAAATGCCAGGTACTGTGCCTGTGCCACCCGAAATGAGTGTGGTGTGCACACAGTACAGTCTGTGGTAGGTCTGTGGCCTCTCACACACAGCGGGCAGGCAACTGCAGTGTACAATAGATATATATATATATATAAAAAAAATCTATTACCTTACCAGCCCTTGAAAGGGCTTTTGGGGACACTATATATATATATATATGTATATATATAAAAATAAAAAAATCCTCAATTACCAGCCCTTAAAAGGGCTTTTGGGGACACTAGGTATATATATAAAAAAAAAAAAAAAACACAAATACCAGCCCTTAGAAGGGCTTTTTGGGGTGCTGATATTACAGCAGTAGTGGACCAAGAACACTGCAAGACCAGGAACACTGACTAACTGTCCCTAGCTTAACAGCAGCAGCAGCAGCAGCAGCAGCAGCTCTCTCCCTACTCTCACTACACACACTGCTTCAGAATGATCTAAGATGGATGCTGCCCTTGCTTATTTATAGGAGGTGGGAGGGTGTGGGAGGGAGGTACGCTGATTGGCTGGAAATGTGTCTGCTGACTGTAAAGTTCAGGGTCAAAGTTTGCCTCAATGATGTCTTATGGGGGGCGGACCGAACATCGCATATGTTCGCCGGCAGCGGCGAACGCGAACATGCTAAGTTCGCCGGGAACTGTTCTATACATCTCTATTAATCATCACCCTCTGTACTCTCCCCTGGAGCCAGTTCTCTATCCAGGTACTCACCATATGGTCCATACCTACCTTCCTTAGTTTGTACAGTAAGCGTTTGTGGGGAACGGTGTCAAAGGCCTTTGTAAAGTCCAGATACACCACATCCACAGACCTTCCTTTATCCAGATACACCACATCCACAGACCTTCCTTTATCCAGATACACCACATCCACAGACCTCCCTTTATCCAGATACACCACATCCACAGACCTCCCTTTATCCAGATACACCACATCCACAGACCTCCCTTTATCCAGATACACCACATCCACAGACCTTCCTTTATCCAGATACACCACATCCACAGACCTTCCTTTATCCAGATACACCACATCCACAGGACTTCCTTTATCCAGATACACCACATCCACAGGACTTCCTTTATCCAGATACACCACATCCACAGGACTTCCTTTATCCAGATACACCACATCCACAGACCTTCCTTTATCCAGATACACCACATCCACAGACCTTCCTTTATCCAGATACACCACATCCACAGACCTTCCTTTATCCAGATACATCACATCCACAGACCTTCCTTTATCCAGATACACCACATCCACAGACCTTCCTTTATCCAGATACATCACATCCACAGACCTTCCTTTATCCAGATACACCACATCCACAGACCTTCCTTTATCCAGATACACCACATCCACAGACCTTCCTTTATCCAGATACACCACATCCACAGACCTTCCTTTATCCAGATACACCACATCTACAGACCTTCCTTTATCCAGATACACCACATCCACAGGCCTTCCTTTATCCAGATACACCACATCCATGGGCTTTCCTTTATCCAGATACACCACATCCATGGGCTTTCCTTTATCCAGATACACCACATCCACAGGCTTTCCTTTATCCAGATACACCACATCCACAGGCCTTCCTTTATCCAGATACACCACATCCACAGGCCTTCCTTTATCCAGATACACCACATCCATGGGCTTTCCTTTATCCAGATACACCACATCCACAGGCCTTCCTTTATCCAGATACACCACATCCACAGACCTTCCTTTATCCAGATACACCACATCCACAGACCTTCCTTTATCCAGATACACCACATCCATGGGCTTTCCTTTATCCAGATACACCACATCCACAGGCCTTCCTTTATCCAGATACACCACATCCACAGACCTTCCTTTATCCAGATACACCACATCCACAGACCTTCCTTTATCCAGATACACCACATCCACAGGCTTCCCTTTATCTAGGTGGCAGCTCACTTCATCATAGAAGGTTAATAGATTGGTTTGGCAAGAACGATTTTTCATGAATCCATGCTGATTACTACTAATAATACCATTTTCATTACTAAAGTCTTGTATGTGGTCCCTTAACATCCCCTCCAACATCTTGCAGACTACAGATGTTAGGCTGACCGGCCTATAGTTACACGGGATATATCTCGGCCCTTTTTTAAATATTGGTACCACGTTGGCTTTTTTCCAATCAGCTGGCACCATACCCGTCTGTAAACTATCCTTAAAGATCAAGAATAATGGTCTGGCAATCACCTGGCTGAGCTCTTTAAGAACCCTCGGGTGCAAGCCATCCGGTCCCGGTGATTTATTTATGTTAAGTTTCTCTAGTTTAGTTCTAGGTCTATTTTCTGTTAGCATTGGCGGCACTTCCTGAGGTGTGTTTAGTTTGGCCTTACAAGCTAGGTTTGTGTAGCCCCCCGATTCCTTTGTGAAGACTGAAGAGAAGAAATTATTTAACACTTCCGCCTTTTCTCTGTCCTCTGTGGCCATTTTTCCTTTATCATCTTTTATGGGGCCAATGTGTTCTGGCCTCGCTTTCTTACTGTTTATATACTTAAAGAACTTCTTGGGGTTCTTTTTACTCTCCTCCGCTATATGTCTCTCGTGTTCTATTTTAGCCGACCTGATTTCGTCTTTACATTTCTTATTACACTCTTTGTAATGCTTAAATGCTGCCAATGACCCCTCAGTCTTGTATTTTTTGAAGGCCTTTTCTTTAGCACTAATATACATTTTTATGTTGGAGTTTAGCCACCCAGGGTTTAATAGACCCATCCATAGACTCCATCCATAGACCCCATCCATATATCCCATTCATAGACCCCATCCATAGACTCCATCCATAGACTCTATTCAAGATCCCATCCATAGGCCCCATCCATAACCCCATCCATAGACCCCATCTATTGACTCTATCCATAGACCCCATCCATTGACCCCATCCATAGACCCCATCCATAGACCCCATCCATTGACTGCATCCATAGACCCCATTTATAGACTCCATTCGAGACCCCATCCATTGACTCCATCCAAAGACCCCATCCATAGACTCCATTCATAGACCCCATCCATTGACTCCATCTATAGACCCCATCCATAGACTCCATCCATATACCCCATCCATAGACCCCATCTACAGAACCCATCCATTGACTCCATCCATAGACCCCATCCATAGACTCCATTCATAGACCCCATCCATTGACTCCATCTACAGACCCCATTCATAGACCCCATCCATAGACCCCATCCATAGACCCCATCTACAGAACCCATCCATTGACTCCATCCATAGACCCCATCTACAGACCCCATCCATAGACCCTATTCATAGACTCCATCCATAGACCCCATCCATAGATCCCAACCATAGACCCCATCCATAGACCCCATCCATAGACCCCATCCATAGACCCCACCTCATCCGTAGACTCCATTCATAGACCCATTCATAGGGAGAAGAGCTGAATCCTCCATGAATAAAGTATAATGAGGGCTTCTCTTGCAGGGGTAATGATATAGACTACATGGAATTCCGTCTGTGGATCGGTCTTCATTCCGCCCTGCAGTGCCTTATTCTGGTGGCCACAGACTCCAGCTTCATTATTAAGTACATTACGCGTTTCACCGAGGAGGGATTCTCTACGCTCATCAGCTTCATCTTCATTTATGACGCCATTAAGAAGATGATCGGCGCCTTCAAGTATTATCCAATCAACTCCGACTTCAAGCCGGACTATGTCACCACCTACCGGTGTGAGTGTGTGGCCCCGGACCCAGGTCAGTGGACACATTTATCTGCTTCCTCCCGCCCACAGCGGCCAATCAGATTCTTTGTTACATCAACCTAATAAGGACACTTTAACTTTAACATTACGTCCAAACATGAAGTCTAATATTTTCTCCCAACCAATCAAACCTTCGGGGGAAAATAACTGATAGGGAATAATAAGCTAGCATCTGATTGGCTGCTGGGGTCACAGTACATTCTAGGGCAGGCATCCTCAAACTACGACCCTCCAGCTGTATCAGAACTACAAATCCCATGAAGCATTGCAAGACTATGACATTCACAGACATGGCCGGGCATGATGGGAATTGTAGTTCCTGAACAGCTGGAGGATCAGAGTTTGAAGACCCCTGACCTATGGAAACGTTGATAGATGATGGAGTGCAGCCAGGGCCTCGCGTATGGAGGTTCCTGAAACCTGAACTGTCTGATTGCTACCGGTGGCTACAGACAACATGATGGCTCTTATCTCAGACGCAGATTCAAAAATCTTTATGGAATGGGTGCGGTAGGGATGGGTTAACACCAGGGCTATATCCAGCCAATCTGATCTGGGGGTGCAGGAAAAACAACATGCTCTGGGGGGGCATAAAGTCAACACTGGGGTCCCCCTCAGAGTCCCCCTAAGACATAATCTCTATCAGAGTCCCCCTTATATCAGACCAGCTCATTGATCAGTGGATACACTGCAAAGACCTGGGAGGGAAGGGGGACAGCCTGCCCCATCGCCCCCCCCTGATCAAAACCTGGGAGGGAGGGGGGACAGCTTGCCCCATCGCCCCCCCCCCAGATCCAAACCTGGGAGGGAGGGGGGACAGCTTTCCCCATCCCCCCCTAGATCCAAACCTGGGAGGGAGGGGGGACAGCTTGCCCCATCGCCCCCCCCCCCTAGATCCAAACCTGGGAGGGAGGGGGGACAGCTTTCCCCATCGCCCCCCCCCTAGATCCAAACCTGGGAGGGAGGGGGGACAGCTTTCCCCATCACCCCCCCCCCCCCTAGATCCAAACCTGGGAGGGAGGGGGGACAGCCTGCCCCATCGCCCCCCCTAGATCCAAACCTGGGAGGGAGGGGGGACAGCCTGCCCCCCCCCCTAGATCCGGCCCTGGGTAAAGCGCCGGTCACGTTTTTTAAATCCGCCCGTGATCTCTCTGTCATGGAAGCCTCTATGCCGGCCCGGTCATTGCCTGCTATGGGTGGGGGTGGTGGAGTGACTGCGCCGTGTCACCAGGAGATCCTAAAAACCGGAAAGGAAATGATTGGCCGATTTCTGGTCAATGTGGATTCTGTATAATTCTGTGTAACTGATATCTGCCACATCTCTCCTTATTCCCCGCATCGCTTCTCTGGCTGCTCCTCATCTGTAAGTATTTCTGTGTGTGCCACCTCCTCTATAGATGTGTGTAGACCCTCATAGGATCCACCAAATCTCCCCATAGGATCCACCGAATCTCCTCTATAGTCATGTGTAAACCTGTAGCGGAGAAGTAGTTTAATCTACAGGGTCTCTGATAGACAGGAAAACAGGTAATAATCCCAATAGGCAGGTACAGCATGCAACAATCCAGGTAGCGTTATACCATCCTTCCCTCCCAATGACTAGACGACACATAGGCTGGGAGTCAACAACTAGAATGCCTTGTTTATTGAAAACACAAGAGATCTACACTCTGCCAAAACCCCTCCCTCTTCAAGCCATTCCACACAAACACACATCCCATAATATGCTTACAAGGCCAACAGGAACAATGGGACAATGGAATGCAGGTATTCACAATAACAAACCCCACCCCACACATCTCCTGAGGGACACTGCTCAGAAATATGATAGTCCCAAGTGAAAGAGTTCTCACTCTCTCAACCCAAACCACACTACAAACACTTGGTTCTTAAAGGTATACACATGCAATAAACATAATGCATACATGAAGGACAATATACAGTGGCTGTGTTTGCCACAATGCTCCCCCAGAACCAAGCCGGCATACACAGTCTGATCCTAACGGATCAGCTTGGGGATGTCCGGAGGAGTACTCACGGATCATTTGTCAATGTCTGTTTGTCTGGATAACCCGTCGGCGTTGCCGTTTTGCTTCCCAGGGCGGTAGTGGATGGTAAAGTCAAAAGGCTGCAGTGCCAAACTCCAGCGCAGCAGCCTGGCATTGTCTCCTGACACCCGGTTTAGCCACACCAACGGGTTGTGATCCATGAGTAAAGAGAAAGGTTGTCCATATAAATAGGGTTGTAGCTTCTTGAGGGCCCACACCACAGCCAGGCACTCCTTTTCAAGGGCGGCGTAGCTCACTTCCCGGGGTAAAAGTTTCCTGCTTAGATAAGCCACTGGGTGCTCACCGCCATCTGCTCCGACTTGGCTCAGTACTGCTCCCAATCCAAACATAGAAGCGTCTGTATGAACGAGAAATTGTTTAGTTGGGTCGGGAGCAGAAAGTACAGGAGAGTTAACAAGTGCCGTTTTGAGCTGTTGGAATGCCTGTTCACACTCTGGGGCCCAGGCTACTATCTCGGGAAGATTCTTGCGAGTTAAATCAGTGAGGGGTTTGGCCAGGGTGCTGTAGTTGGGTACGAATTTACGATAATACCCTGCAGTACCTAGGAATGCTAAAACTTGTGTCTTGGTGCGGGGGGTTGGCCACTTGGCGACAGCCTCTATCTTAGCAGGCTCTGGCTTCTGTTCTAAGGTTTCGACCTTGTGGGTGGCCAACGGGGTGTACCCGGTAAGTTAGAGAAGGTGGCCCCCTTTTCCCTAATTAGACTTTGAGCTTGGGTACGCTCCTGTGCGCTTAGTCGCTCACCAAACTGTACTTCTCCCAGATCTCCGTTCCAGCCATCTTGATCTAGGAGGTCTGGGAGAGGTAGATTATCAAAATCCTCGGCTGCGGATGTGCAAATTGCAGTTACCTCTTCGGCACGTTCCTGGTAGGGTTTGAGCATGTTTACGTGGAGCATGCGTTTGGCTCCAAAGCCTGCGACTGGACCGATCACATAGGTGGTATCACATATTTGTTCTACCACCTTGTATGGGCCCTGCCAGGAGGCCTGCAGCTTGTCTTTGTGGACCGGTCGTAAAATTAATACTTTTTGCCCGACTTGAAAGCTGCGGTCCCTGGCTCCCCTATCGTACCATCGGCTCTGTCGAGGTTGTCGCGTACAGTCTGAGTCAGGGCCTCCGGGCGTTCCCTAAACTCCAGCACATAAGGTATGATAGGTGTACCATTAATGGTCCCTTCTCCTTCCCAATGTTCCCGGATTAAATCTAGGGGGCCCCTCACTCTCCTTCCGAACAGAAGTTCGAAAGAAGAGAATCCGGTGGATTCTTGGGGTACCTCCCTATATGCAAACATTAAGTGGAGAAGGAACCTTTCCCAGTCTTTCTGGGTATCCATGAACGTAAGGATCATCTGTTTGAGGGTGCCGTTAAAACGTTCACAGAGCCCATTGGACCGAGGGTGATATGCGGAGTTCAAGATCTGTTGCACCCCACATATCTTCCAGAGCTGGTGCGTTACTTCGGCGGTGAACTGAGTGCCCCTATCCGAAATAATCTCCCGAGGAAAGCCCACGCGGGAGAATATTCGCATCAGGGCCTCTGCTACTGTTTCTGCGTGCACATTGGTTAAGGCCACTGCCTCAGGGTATCTGGTAGCGTAGTCTACCACGGTTGGGACGTATTTCTTGCCGGATGGGCTAGGTTTAGTTAAGGGGCCTATTATATCTACTGCGACCAGGGTAAAGGGTTCCTCAATTATGGGAAGAGATCGTAGCCGAGCCTTGTATCGGTCACCTCTCTTCCCTACCCTTTGGCAGGTATCAAAGGTCTGGCAATATCACCGTACATCCTGTGAGATAACTGGCCAAAAGAAATTCTGGGTTAGCCTGTGTTTAGTACAACTGATCCCTAAGTGTCCGGACAGGGGTATGTCGTGCGCTATGCGCAGCAGGTCCAATCTATATTTCCGGGGAACAATTAATTGCTTAATGGGTATGGGGATCGATCCGGCTATTGCCTTCTCGGCTTGGCGGTACAGGAGTCCCTTTTCCCATGTGTATCTTTCCCCTTCTAACCCTGCCTGATTTTTATCTACACGGTCTTTATACAGCTGTAAGGAAGGGTCTAGGGCCACCGCCGACCCAAATTCTAGGCGGGACGCCCAGGGAGTGACATTAGGCATGGGGGGCACATTGCTTACCTGAGCCTCAGAGTGGTTAGGTGGTGCTGTGGTGCGAGCCTGCTGTCGGGTCACAACCGGATAAGCTTTGTGGATGGTAGATTGGGGAACAAAAACTGAAGTCAGCTCCCCCAGGTCGTTGCCCAAAATAACGTCTGCGGGTAAATCCTGCATCATGCCCACCTCCACATTCCCATTCCCCGCTCCCCAATTCAGGTGTACCTTGGCAGTGGGGATCTTGTAGTTCGCTCCCCCTGCTACACGTACTGCCACACACTCGCCGGTGAGGTTGCCCTTGGGTATTAGGTGGTTGCGGACCAGCGTTATAGTAGCTCCAGAGGCTCGCAACCCCTGTACCTTTCTCCCCTCCATCTGTACCTCTTGTCGGTGCCCTTGGCAGTTGTCAGAAGCCGCTTGGATATGGTTGACTTCATGTAGCGTACCCAGAGGTTCCTCGGTGGAAGCTGGGACCTCGGGTACTCTGTAGGGTTCCGCTTGGGCACAATGAACCGCTGCTCGGTTGTTGGATTCTGGGGTATTCCAGCTGGGCCGTGGTCGGTTGCGAGGGCAGTCCCGCTGCATATGTCCCTGCTGGTTGCAAGTGTGGCATCTTATCGGGGGGCGAGCCTGATGCCTGGGGGTGTAGGTGTTATCGCTTACCCCCAGGAGTGCTGGGACGGCTGCGGTTACGGCTGGTACTGGTGCTGTAGGTCCATAGGCTGCTCTTGGTTGAGTGCGTTGTTCCCTCCTGGTATCTTGGAACTCATCCGCTAACTTGGCTGCGTCTTGTAGAGTGCGTGGTTTCCGATCTCGCACCCAATTCTGCAGATGAGCGGGTATCCCATTAAAGAACTGCTCCATTACCATTAGCTGGAACAGGTCTTCTAGGGTGTTGACTTGGGTGGCTTCCAACCATCCTTTTGCCGCTCGTTGTAGACGGTACGCCCATTCTGTGTGAGTGTCTCTGGTGAGCTTTTTAATATCTTGGAAATTTAGGCGGTAGGCCTCTGAGGTAATCGCATACCTAGCTAGAATGGCCTGCTTCACCTAGGCATAGTCTGTACTGTCCTTGTCGGGTACGGCACGGTATGCCTCTGCTGCGCGACCAGATAGTCTCCCTGCCAGTAGGGGTACTCGATCCTCCGCACTGATATGGTGCAGGTGGCATAACCTTTCAAAATCTTGTAGGTAATCATCTATCTCGCCGTCGGTTTTGGTATAGCTTTTAAAAGTCTGGTATGGAATCTTGGGCTTCCCCTGGGTAATGTGGACAGACGTTGGAGCTCTCTCCCCAGCTCGCTGACTTGCTTGGTGTTTGACCACCAGGTATTCTTGTACGTTCGCCATCAGCCGGTCCAGTATTTCTCTTGAGTGGGGCTCTGGGTAGTAGGCCAGTCTGCTCTGTAGCTCCTTGCCAAATTCGCTGCGTTCTGCCTCCGGTGGGCCCGCGGCAGGGGTTGCTCGGTCTCCCTCCATGAGCTCTGCTACAAGGGTCGCTTTTGTTTTGTGGCTGGCGTTTCCCCCTCTAGCTTGCAATAATTCCTTCAATGTAGTTCTTTTCAATGCTGCATAGTTCACCTCCATTCACCAAGCATTCGTATACTTTGACATATTTCCCGAATTCTGGTTTTATCCGAATGGCTCGTTCCGTTGTGCTGCTGCCTCTCCTCTTTGTTCGGTAGTTACTGCCGATCGTGGATCTGCTGTGCGGTTTGAAATCCCGTCGCTTGCCACCAATTGTAGAAGGAAGAGGAATTGGGAAGGGCGTATGTGGGGGACTTTTTAGCAGGGTGCCAACATGAAACAATGTATGCTAAAAGCATGTAATATAAAAAATATAATTTTTATTGAAAAGACAAATAATTAAAAGATGTAAACTGTATTTCGACAAAGAAATCAGTATTACAACAAAAATTGGTTACAAAACCACATGCGTGTTAACATTATAATTGCATAAATACAGTATATTGTGTTCTACACAGGGGTCTTTCCATAGCAGTTTATAGACCCTATTACCAGCCAGAAGAATGTCCTGGTTAGCGTCTGTGTAGAGATGAATGATGCCCAGAACTATAGCCCGACATGTTTCGCGGCGAGGGCCGCTTCCTCAGGGGCAGTTGAGGGATTGCACAAACATCAATACAATAACTAGAGAGAAAAAACAGTGTAAGTAACATGTAGATCACAGTACATAGAGTCATATACACATCATACCTTGCATATATATTCTATAACATTTACAATGAGAAAATGCATTACAAACTAGTTGGTCATGGAGAGAGGGTCTGGATATATATTACACCTGAGAGGAAGGCAATTATCTGCACCGCAAGCCTGGAGTCAGGACCGCAAGGTAGGTATGTCCCCCCCAGGGGGCGAGCACGGGAGCCAACCAAAAACAAAGCGGTTGTTCGAACAGGTCTAGGTCTAAGAGAATATATAAAGAAAATGAGTACAAACACTTAAGTAATATTGTTCCCAATGGGGATTATTTAGGTAAGGGATTTAGTTAGATATGAATGGGTATACGGTTGTTAAACCAACCATTGTATAATATAGACATTAATCAAGAACCTTACCCAAGTCGCTTGGAATGATCTCTTGAGGGCAGGGATCGGGGTAGTGGAGACCAAGTTCCCAGAGGAGGAACCAAAACGGTCCGCAACACGGCCAAATGGGGAAGGTGCCAAAATGGCGTCCTCCGTGGCTATAAGATGAATTAAATAATAAGAGGTAATAAGAGATGGCTGATAATTGACACATAGGTTACATATAAATGAAAAAGAGGGGGGGAGGGGGCTTGCTGTTATATATTTTGCAAGGTACATAGGCTGCCATATATCGGTGGTGGTCAATTGACATCAATTGTGCAACAATATAATGGAAGAGGTTATGGTGTAGATATGGAGGCAGCAGGCTTCATTCATCGTAGATGAAGACATAGCTGATCGCCAAACATGGAGGCCTAGCATATATAAACAATAATACAAAAGATAGTCCAATAGAAAACAAATTTGCATACCTGGTGCTAGTGGAAACAGCGTCTCCCGTCCCTGCTGGTGCAGTGGGAATCACTGAGTCCCGCCGTTTTGTTGAGAAGGCTCCACCACGGCAGCGTTATGACGTCACGACGCTGCTCGAGGCTGGCGCCGTGAGTGCGCGCACACATAATGCGCGCATGCGCACTGTCCAGTTAGGCCGGACCACATCCAGAGGAGGGTCGCGCCATATTGGACACACCAGCCCGCCCCAAAGGGGAGGGGCTGGGACACGGCGTCACGTACTCGCCCCGGGGGAAGAAAAACCCGAAGCAATCCAAGGCGTCAGCTGACAATGACAGCCAACCAAGACTGCCGAGCAGAAAAGTGCTGTTGCCCAGGCAACCAAATGCTCAAAACCCCATGACCAACTATATATACATACATATCTGTTTAACAATGACTTGCAATATATTTAACACAGGAAATTTAAAACGTAGTACATATGGATATATAATTATATGAAATTCCAAATAGTGGTAGTATATTTTCGGACAATTGTCTCAAACACGGAATATTGGGAACCCGTGTGGATATCCCAGCATTTCGTGTATTTAAAGAATATCTGAAATAATGGATAAATGGGAAGTGGGCAGAAGACAATTTTTACAAGATAACAATGGGAAGGGTGGGGATATAGGAGAAAGGATGGGAAGGGGGGGGAGAGAGGAGGAAAGGGAAGCAGGAAGGATGGAATAAGGGGGTTAGCAGAAAACGATAACATATAGACATTACCAGTGGACACAACATATCATAGGAAAGGTTTATAAGAGTGAGCCTCATTCAAACCTGGTAAGTTGATAGCATTTAGTCTTTCTATCCAAATGGTCTCTCGCTGTAAGATTCGACGATCCCAGTCTCCCCCCCTTGGGTCCGGGGGAATAATCTCCAGGACCCTGAAGGAGACACAGGAATTGTCGAATCTATGATGTAGACCTATATGGCGGTCACAGGGGTGAGGATCTTTCCTCCACCCGAGTAATAAATATGATCTCCTATTCTCTGGCCAAACTGTCTAATGGTTTTCCCGACATAAAAGGCCGAGCATTGACAGTTCATGAGATAAACAACTCCGCGTGTGGTGCAGTCGGCCCGCCCACGGAGTTTATGTTTCTCGCCATTAGGCAGATGAGTAACTGGACCCTCCCTGACCCATGGACAACGGGAGCAACTACCACATTGGTATGTTCCCGGGGTATTAGGGGGGTGCAGAGGCTCATCTGTGTAATGGCTTTTAATTAACAAGTCTTTTAAGGAGGTAGCTCTCCTAAAAACCAACTCAGAATGTGGCTTTATATATTTTGATAATGTTTGCTCTTCAGCTAGGAGGTGCCAGTGTTTTTGGACGATGGAACGTAACTGATGTGTATTGTCAGAGAATTGGGTAATTAACCTAACTGTTTGTGTGGAAGTAATATCTTTCTTCTTATGTAATAGATCCTTTCTTTGAAGTGTTTTTGCTCTGTTAAAGGCTTTTCTGAGGATAGTTCGAGAGTATCCTCGAACCAATAATCTCTGTTGGAGTTTCTTGGCCTCTATATAGAAATCCTTATCCAACGAGCAATTTCTCCTTATGCGCAAATATTGTGCATAAGGTATGCTCTTCTTAAGAGAAATAGGGTGTGCGCTGGAAGCATGCAAGAGCATGTTTCCTGCAGTAGGTTTCCTGTATAGGCTGGTAGTGATATATCCTTCAGTATCTTTTTTAATCACAACATCCAGGAAAACAATGTATTCCGAATGAATGCTGTGTGTAAACTTAAGATTGAAGGGATTATTGTCTAAAGAGATAAGCATATTATTCAATTCCTCTCTTGGACCAGTCCATACGAGGAACAAATCGTCTATGTAGCGAAACCAACACATAATGTGTTCAAGCCAAGGAGCATAGATGTCGCTGGAAAAAATATATCTTTCCCAGTCGCCAAGGAACATGTTCGCATATGACGGTGCGCAACATGTTCCCATGGCGACTCCTTGTATTTGTAAATACATGGAATCCATAAATGTAAAAAAGTTACGTGTTAAAATAAATTTTAACAGGGAAAGGATAAAGCTGTTATGAGGCCACGTAGATCTATCTTGTTGATGTAAAAATGAACTAACCGACCGGATGCCCGCCTCGTGCGGTATGCCTGAGTACAAAGCCTCAATGTCTACCGCAACGAGGAGGGCATCCGGGGGTGTTTGTATATCCTCAATGTGTCTGAGTAAATCAGGAGTGTCCTGTATATATGGGGGCAGTGCCTGTACAAAGGGACGCAGAAAAAAATCCACATATTTGCTCGCGTTCTCGGAAATTGACCCAATCCCGGAAACAATGGGTCTTCCGGGAGGTTTCTCCCTATTCTTATGCACCTTAGGCAGTGTATATAGTGTAGGTATTCTAGGATGTTTTACAATCAAAAACTCATAGGTATCTTTGTCGATGATGCCTGCCAAAAAGGCATCAAGGCAGAGATTTCGCAATTCCTTTTGAAAGTCGATTGTAACATCAGGGTGAATCGGGGTATACCATTGTCGATTACTGAGCACCTCCAAGCACATTTCTTGATATTGGTGATGGGACATTACTACAACGTTTCCCCCTTTGTCAGAGGGTTTTATAACGAGATTGGGATTTTTTTGTAATTGTTTAAGAGCCACATCCTGACTTGGTGTAAGGTTCTTGATTGTGGATTGCCAACGTGTGCGCTTTAAATCGCGCACAGTTTGGCAAACGAATGACCAAATGTTAGGGCAGATGGATAGGTCTGAAAACGTTTGGATTTTGACTTGAAAGTTTTTTTAGAAGGCAATGTAAGAAAAGTAGTTTCAATGGGATCAGATTGAGAATCCGGTGGGTCAATAGACCCCTCCTCATACAAAAACATGAGGTCTCTTAGGGCGCGGAATTCATCCATAGTAAAGTGTTTAATCTGCTCCGTAAGGTCTAATTCGAGTTTCTTTTGTTGGCGGGTTTGATCAAACATGTATTTATAAGTTAAGTTACGTGCAAACATATAGATGTCCTTGATCGTATCGAAAACATCTATCTGTTGCGATGGGCAAAAGCCCAGACCCAGTTGGAGAACATCGATCTGGTCAGGTGAAAGTGGGAAGTGAGTGAGATTGATTATATTGAGTGAACTGGAGTGACTGTCTAGGGAAGTGTAGGTGGTGTTGGGGTTTGTGGGACGAACCCCTTGAGTTTGGTTTGTTTCTTGACTTTGGGAGTTGCTCCCAATTGTGGAGCTAAAAAACCATCGTCAGTAGTGGGGTTGAGTGATTTGGTGGTGGAAGGATGAGTGAGAATTTTTTGTAGTGCGGGAGTGAGATCGCTAGTGTTTTGTTGTAATACTGATTTCTTTGTCGAAATACAGTTTACATCTTTTAATTATTTGTCTTTTCAATAAAAATTATATTTTTTATATTACATGCTTTTAGCATACATTGTTTCATGTTGGCACCCTGCTAAAAAGTCCCCCACATACGCCCTTCCCAATTCCTCTTCCTTCTACGCATTACTTGGGACGTGGTGCCTCTTTTCTTTTCTTTATACAACCTCTAAATTTGGGTCTGTTCCTCTGTTCGTCTGCCACCAATTGTAGCGGAGAAGTAGTTTAATCCACAGGGTCTCCGCTGATAGACAGGAAAACAGGTAATAATCCAAATAGGCAGGTACAGCATGCAACGATCCAGGTAGCGTTATACCTCTTCCCTCCCAAGAACTAGACGACACATACGCTGGGAGTCAAAACTTGAATGCCTTGTTTATTGAAAACACAAGAGATCTACACTCTGCCAAAACCCCTCCCTCTTCGAGCCATTCCACACAAACACACATCCCATAATATGCTTACAAGGCAGACAGGAACAATAGGACAATGGAATGCATGTATTCACAATAACGAACCCCACCCCACTGGCATGGGTCTATGAAACACTTCTACCATTTTCTAATCATCTGCAATACATCCCCACACATCTCCTGAGGGACACTGCTCAGAAATATGATAGTCCCAAGTGAAAGAGTTCTCACTCTCTCAACACAAACCACACTACAAACACTTGGTTCTTAAATGTATACACATGCAATAAACATAATGCATACACGAAGGACAATATACAGTGGCTGTGTTTGCCACAAAACCCTCATAGGATCCATCGAATCTCCATATAGGATCCACCGAATCTCCTCTATAGTCATGTGTGTAGACCCTCATAGGATCCACCGAATCTCCTCATAGGATCCACCGAATCTTCTCTATAGTCATGTGTAGACCCTCATAGGATCCACCGAATCTCCTCATAGGATCCACCGAATCTCCTCTATAGTCATGTGTAGACCCTCATAGGATCCACCGAATCTCCTCATGGGATCCACTGAATCTCCTCTATAGTCATGTTTAGACCCTAATAGGATCCACTGAATCTCCTCATAGGATCCACCGAATCTCCTCTATACTCATGTGTGTAGACCCTCATAGGATCCACCGAATCTCCTCATAGGATCCACCGAATCTCCTGTATAGTCATGTGTAGACCCTCATAGGATCCACCGAATCTCCTCATAGGATCCACCGAATCTCCTCTATAGTCATGTGTAGACCCTCATAGGACCCACTAGATCTCCTCTATAGTCATGTGTGGACCCCCATAGGATCCACCGAATCTCCTTATAGGATACACCGAATCTCCTTATAGGATCCACCGAATCTCCTCTATTGTCATGTGTGGACCCTCAAAGGATCCACTGAATCTCCTCTATAGTCATGTGTGGACACTGATAGGATTCATTGTCTCTATGGGTCGTAGGATCCATTTAATCTTCTCTCTGTGGAGAATGTGAAGATATCGGCTTCTATTCTGATCTGGCTCAGTTTTACCTTCATAGATTCATTGCTTCTTAAAGATAAATCTATTTAAAGCTGGACATTGAGATCTAGTGACCCCGATTAAATGTTCCATGATCATTGGTGGGAGATTTCCATTTGGCTTCATCCCCCATGTAGTCTGGCTTCATGCCAAGTGCTGGTGGAACCCTCAGAGATTCCCCATTGGAATGTTGTGCATGGAGGGACATCCAAGCACAGGGGACCCCAGGGCTCCGTATATAACCAGCTCAGTATATACCCAGCTCAGTATATACCCAGCTCAGTATATAACCAGCTCAGTATATACCCAGCTCAGTATATACCCAGCTCAGTATATACCCAGCTCTGTATATACCCAGCTTAGTATATACCCAGCTCAGTATATACCCAGCTTAGTATATACCCAGCTCAGTATATACACAGCTCAGTATATAACCAGCTCAGTATATACCCAGCTCAGTATATACCCAGCTCAGTATGTCTCCATGGCCATTATATAGCTGTTCTCGCATTGACTCCAAGGTTGCCTATGTCTTAAAACTTTATTTGCCTTGACATTCCCACACCATGGACACGTTAGAGTTCCTCTTTAGATCACATGATTGGAGGCCTCCATTGCTTCCCACCGATGTCTTCCATGAAGATAATTTAATGATAGATTTTTCAGTGATTGTATGAGAAAATCCTGAATCCAATCTCCTCTCTCTTCCAGTGAACACAACTTTTTTCAATGTTTCAGCCATGTTTGCACCAAACAACACTAACACAACTTTGGTAAGTAATGTTCAGCAGATCTGACAAAGGTCTTGGGGCTGATGGTTTGGTGGAGGTCATGCGGTGTCATGTGGTGTCATGTGGTGTCATGCGGTGTCATGTGGTGTCATTCGGTGTCATGTGGTGTCATGTGGTGTCATTCGGTGTCATGTGGTGTCATGCGGTGTCATGTGGTGTCATGTGGTGTCATTCGGTGTCATGTGGTGTCAAGTGGTGTCATGTGGTGTCATTCGGTGTCATGTGGTGTCATGTGGTTTCATGCGGTCTGATGACTTTTTAAAGCTTTTGAAAAATAAAAACGAATAAACTGAACAGAATAATAAGAGATTATTTATGAGTGAATGATTACTGCCACCGTTCTGAAATGTTTCCATTATTATTATACAGGATTTCTATAGCGCCAAACGTTTTTACCTTCCAATATAAAGGGAGACAGTAAAGTTACAATACAAATCCTATACCAGAGGGTTAGAAGAGACCTTGTTCCCCAGAGCTTACAATCTAATATGTAGGGGAAAGTGGTACAGAAGAAAGTATCTATGATCAATACAGTAGAAGTTGAATTGTTGGGTGGAGATAGGATAACTCTTAGAAGTGCCGGCCTCCCTGAATAGGTGAGTTTTCGGTGATCACTTAAAGGCAGATGGTGGGATGAGCTGATGGAGAAAATAAAAACTTCAGTTGGGCAGAGTAGGAGACAGTCGGGCAGATTGGGGTAGAGATTTCCAGAGGAAGGGGAGAGACTCTGGGGAAGACTTAGAGAGGAGCATGGGAGGAAGAGACAAGGAGGTCTTATGAGGAGAGGACAGTTTGGGTGATATTTTAGGATGAGGGTGGAGCTGAGGGAAGAATTGTGAATGGCTTTGTCTGTTGTTGTCAGCATTTTGACTTTTATTACTTGTGCAAACAGAAGCCAGTGGAGAGGTTGGTGGAGGAGGGGTGGAGGGCACCGAATGAAAGTAATGGGAGGGATTAGCAGGGAGGTGTGGAGGACACTGAATGAAGGACAGAATAGGGATTGGCGGAGAGGGGTGGAGGGCACTGAGTGGAGGCAAGGGAAAGGATTGGCAGAGAGGCATGGAGGACACTGAATGGATTCCAGTGGAGGGATTGGCTGAGAGGGGTGGAAGACAATGAATGGAGGCCAGTGGAGATATTGGCAGAGAGGGGTAAAGGACACTGAGTGGAGGGATTGGCGGAGAGGGGTGGAGGACACTGAATGAAGGCAAGTTGAGGGATTGGCAAAGAGGGGTGGAGAACACTAAATGGAGATTAGTGGAGGGATTGGCAGAGGGGGGGTGGAAGACACTAAATGGAGGCCATTGGAGGGATTGGCAAGGAGGGTGAAGGACACTGAATGGAAGCCAGTGGAGGGATTGGCAGAGAGGAGTGGAGGACACTGAATGGAAGCCAGTGGAGGGATTGGCAGAGAGGGGTGGAGGACACTAAATGGAGGCCAGTGGAGGGATTGGCAGAGAGAGGTGGAGGACACTGAATGGAGGACAGTGGAGGGATTGGCAGAGAGGGGTGGAGGACACTGAATAGAGGCCAGTAGAGGGATTGGCAGAGAGGGTGGAGGATACTGAATGGAGGCCAGTGGAGGGATTGGCATAAAAGAGTGGAGGACACTGAGGGGAGGGCAGTGGAGGGATTGGCAGAGAGGGGTGGAGGACACTGAATGGAGGTCAGTGGAGGGATTGGTATAGAGGGGTGGAGGACACTGAATGGAGGCCAGTGGAGGGATTGGCAGAGAGGGGTGGAGGACACTGAATGGAGGCCAGTGGAGGGATTGGCAGGGAGGAATGGAGGACACTGAATTGAGGCCAGTGGAGGGATTGGCAGAGAGGGGTGGAGGACACTGAAGGGAGGCCAGTGGAGGGATTGGCAGAGAGGGGTGGAGGACACTGAATGGAGCCCAGTGGAGGGATTGGCTGAGAGGGGTGGAGGACACTGCATTGAGGCCAGTGGAGGGATTGGCTGAGAGGGGTGGAGGACACTGCATTGAGGCCAGTGGAGGGATTGGCTGAGAGGGGTGGAGGACACTGAAGGGAGGCCAGGGGAGGGATTGGCTGAGAGGGGTGGAGGACACTGAAGGGAGGCCAGTGGAAGGATTGGCAGAGAGGGGTGGAGGACACTGAAGGGAGGCCAGTGGAGGGATTGGCAGAGAGGGGTGGAGGACACTGAATGGAGCCCAGTGGAGGGATTGGCTGAGAGGGGTGGAGGACACTGAATGGAGGCCAGGGGAGGGATTGGCTGACAGGGGTGGAGGACACTGCATTGAGGCCAGTGGAGGGATTGGCTGAGAGGGGTGGAGGACACTGCATTGAGGCCAGTGGAGGGATTGGCTGAGAGGGGTGGAGGACACTGAAGGGAGGCCAGTGGAGGGATTGGCTGAGAGGGGTGGAGGACACTGAATGGATGCCAGTGGAGGGATTGCCAGGCCAGTGGATTGATTGGTGAAGAGGGGTGGAGGACACGGAGCGGTTGGTAAGGTGGATGACTCTGGTGGGAGCATCCATGAAAGAATGAAGGGAGGATAGTTTGTGTCGAGGGAGATGGATGAGGAGAACGTTGCAATAGTTGAGAGATAACAAGGGAGTGAATTAGAATCTTGATGGTTTTATTGAATACGGAGCAGATTTTGGAAATCTTAGGAAGGTGAAGGCGATAAGATATGGACAGTGATTGGATGTGAGGACAGGAGTACAGGTGCAGGATTACACCTAACACCCTGACATGGGAGAGAAACTGATAGTTGTGCCATAAAATATATGACTTCTCCATTGTATACAGATGGCAGATACATTATAACGGCAGGTGTGACTACAGGTGTGATGGCAGGTGTGATGGCAGGTGTGACTACAGGTGTGGCTACAGGTGTGACTACCGGGGTGACTACAGGTGTGATGGCAGGTGTGACTACAGGCGTGACTACAGGTGTGATTACAGGTGTGACTACAGGTGTGATGGCCAGTGTAATTACTGGTGTGACTACAGGTGTGACTATAGGCGTGGCTACAGGTGTGACTACAGGTGTGATTACAGGTGTGACTACAAGTGTGAATACAGGTGTGACTACAGGTGTGACTACAGGCGTGACTACAGGCGTGGCTACAGGCGTGGCTACAGGTGTGACTACAAGTGTGAATATAAGTGTGATGGCAGGTGTAAATACAGGTGTGACTACAGGTGTGATTATAGGTGTGTCTACAGAGTACCATCCTCTGGATTTCGCTGGCCATACATGGTTAGAAAATTGTTTGAAATATCAGTTGTATTTGATACAAATCTGTCGAGCGTGCATGCTATGAGGCCATCATTGTATCAAAATATTTCCCAGATTGTCAACATATTCCCGATCATTAACAACATAAATGGTAAATTTTTCATCTAGCGGTGGAAATGATGTAAAGATTTTTTCACCTATTTGAACCCTCCCGCTTGCCGACTGTTTTTCTTTTTTTTTCGCTTGTACTTCCGGGGTTGTTTTAAAACACACATGCGCTGTAGGTTTTTTCAAACTGTTTCCGATTTATTCTACTACTTAAGTTTAGAAAATCAATCGTTTATAGTACAAACAATCCAACATGACGGTACTTTTTATGCCATAAAACGTTGCATTCCGAGAACCAAAATGAGTCCACTAACATTTTGATTATTCGTTTTCAATTGAATGATTTTCTAACCACGTGTGGTGTACATAGGGGTTTATGCCTAGGGCATCATTATAAAGTCCAGGTGTGACTATAGGTGTGAGTACAGGTGTGAGTACAGGTGTGACTGCAGATGTGACTATAGGTGTGACTGCAGGTGTGAGTGCAAGTGTAAATACAGGTGAGAGTACAGGTGTGACTTCAGATGTGAGTGCAGGTGTGAGTGCAAGAATAAATACAGGTGAGAGCACAGGTGTGACTATAGGTGTGAGTACAGGTGTGACTGCAGGTGTGAGTGCAAGTGTAAATACAGGTGAGAGCGCAGGTGTGAGTACAGGTGTTAGTGCAGGTGTGAGCACAGGTGTGAGTGCAGGTGTGAGTACAGATTAGAGTATAGGTGTGACTTTAGATGTGAGTACAGGTGAGAGTACAGGTGTGAGTGCAGGTGTGAGTGCAGGTGTTAATGCAAGTGTAAATACAGATTAGAGTATAGGTGTGACTTTATATGTGAGTACAGGTGTGAGTACAGGTGTGAGTGCAGGTGTGAGTGCAGGTGTGAGGACAGGTGTGAGTGCAGGTGTGAGTACAGGAGTGACTGCAGGTGTGAGTGCAGGTGTGAGGACAGGTGTGAGTACAGGTGTGAGTACAGGTGTGAGGACAGGTATGAGTGCAGGTGTGAGTACAGGTGTGACTGCAGGTGTGAGTACAGGTGTGAGGACAGGTGTGAGTACAGGTGTGAGGACAGGTGTGAGTGCAGGTGTGAGTGCAGGTGTGAGTGCAGGTGTGAGTACAGGTGTGAGTGCAGGTGTGAGTACAGGTGTGAGGACAGGTGTGAGTGCAGGTGTGAGTGCAGGTGTGAGTACAGGTGTGAGTGCAGGTGTAAGTACAGGTGTGAGTGCAAGAATAAATACAGGTGTGAGTACAGGTGTGACTGCAGGTGTGAGTACAGGTGTGAGGACAGGTGTGAGGACAGGTGTGAGTGCAGGTGTGAGGACAGGTGTGAGTACAAGTGTGAGTGCAGGTGTGAGTACAGGTGTGACTATAGGTGTAAATACAGGTGTGACTGCAGATGTGACTATAGGTGTGACTGCAGGTGTGAGTGCAAGTGTAAATACAGGTGAGAGTACTGGTGTGACTTCAGATGTGAGTGCAGGTGTGAGTGCAAGAATAAATACAGGTGAGAGCACAGGTGTGACTATAGGTGTGAGTACAGGTGTGACTTCAGGTGTGAGTGCAAGTGTAAATACAGGTGAGAGCACAGGTGTGAGTGCAGGTGTGAGCACAGGTGTGAGTGCAGGTGTGAGTACAGATTAGAGTATAGGTGTGACTTTAGATGTGAGTACAGGTGAGAGTACAGGTGTGAGTGCAGGTGTGAGTGCAGGTGTTAATGCAAGTGTAAATACAGATTAGAGTATAGGTGTGACTTTATATGTGAGTACAGGTGTGAGTGCAGGTGTGAGTACAGGTGTGAGGACAGGTGTGAGTACAGGTGTGACTTCAGGTGTGAGTGCAGGTGTGAGGACAGGTGTGAGTACAGGTGTGAGGACAGGTATGAGTGCAGGTGTGAGTACAGGTGTGAGTACAGGTGTGAGGACAGGTGTGAGTACAGGTGTGAGGACAGGTGTGAGTGCAGGTGTGAGGACAGGTGTGACGACAGGTGTGAGTACAGGTGTGAGTGCAGGTGTGAGTACAGGTGTGAGTGCAGGTGTGAGTACAGGTTTAAGGACAGGTGTGAGTGCAGGTGTGAGTGCAGGTGTGAGTACAGGTGTGAGTGCAGGTGTAAGTACAGGTGTGAGGACAGGTGTGAGTGCAGGTGTGAGGACAGGTGTGACTGCAGGTGTGAGTGCAGGTGTGAGGACAGGTGTGACTGCAGGTGTGAGGACAGGTGTGAGGACAGGTGTGAGTACAGGTGTGAGGACAGGTGTGAGTGCAGGTGTGAGGACAGGTGTGAGTACAGATGTGAGGACAGGTGTGAGTACAGATGTGAGGACAGGTGTGAGCACAGATGTGAGGACAGGTGTGAGTACAGGTGGGAGTGCAGGTGTGAGTGCAGGTGTGAGTACAGGTGTGAGGACAGGTGTGAGTGCAGGTGTGAGTACAGGTGTGAGTATAGATGTGAGGACAGGTGTCAGGACAGGTGTGAGTTCAGGTGTGAGTCCAGGTGTGAGTACAGGTGTGAGGACAGGTGTGAGTACAGATGTGAGGACAGGTGTGAGTACAGGTGTGAGTATAGATGTGAGGACAGGTGTGAGTACAGGTGTGAGGACAGGTGTGAGGACAGGTGTGAGGACAGGTGTGAGGACAGGTGTGAGTTCAGGTGTGAGGACAGGTGTGAGTGCAGGTGTGAGGACAGGTGTGAGTACAGGTGTGAGTACAGATGTGAGGACAGGTGTGAGTACAGGTGTGAGGACAGGTGTGAGTACAGATGTGAGGACAGGTGTGAGTACAGGTGTGAGTACAGATGTGAGGACAGGTGTGAGGACAGGTGTGAGTACAGGTGTGAGGACAGGTGTGAGTTCAGGTGTGAGGACAGGTGTGAGGACAGGTGTGAGGACAGGTGTGAGTGCAGGTGTGAGTTCAGGTGTGAGGACAGGTGTGAGTGCAGGTGTGAGGACAGGTGTGAGGACAGGTGTGAGTACAGGTGTGAGTCCAGGTGTGAGGACAGGTGTGAGTACAGGTGTGAGGACAGGTGTGAGGACAGATGTGAGGATAGATGTGAGTGCAGGTGTGAGGACAGGTGTGAGGACAGGTGTGAGGACAGGTGTGAGTGCAGGATACCTTGCCTGGATTAGTGCTGTTCTAAAAATATTCTGGTTATCATCTTTCCCACATGAATTCCAAGTACAATGTCATGAATAATACAGCCTTGGACTGGAGTCAGCTGAGTATGAAGGAATGTCTAAAATATGGCGGCAGCCTGCTGGGGAATTCCTGCAAATACGTTCCTGACCTGGCGCTCATGTCCTTCATCCTCTTCTTCGGGACGTACTCCATGACCGTGACACTGAAGAAATTCAAGTTCAGCCGATATTTTCCTACCAAAGTAAGTCCAGACTGAAAGCCGGATGAAGCATTCTACATTATTTCATCCTTCTTAGAAAATGCTTCATTGGCCACCAGTTACTGTGTAGACCTTATCCTTGTCCATGGCACTGACCCCTGTCTTACCTCTTTCCTCAGCTGCGCACCCTGGTGGCTGATTTTGCCATTGTCGTCGTCATCCTCTTCTTCTGTGGTGTGGATGCGTATTTTGAACTGGAAACCCCAAAATTGCATGTTCCTAATAAGATTAAGGTTGGCCCACTTGTATCCTTCTGTATCCTTCTGTGTCCTTCTGTATCCTTCTGTATCCTTCTATATCCTTCTGTATCCTTCTGTGTCCTTCTGTATCCTTCTGTATCCTTCTATATCCTTCTGTATCCTTCTATATCCTTCTATATCCTTCTATATCCTTCTGTATCCTTCTATATCCTTCTGTATCCTTCTGTGTCCTTCTGTGTCCTTCTGTATCCTTCTGTATCCTTCTATATCCTTCTATATCCTTCTATATCCTTCTATATCCTTCTGTATCCTTCTGTATCCTTCTGTATCCTTCTGTGTCCTTCTGTATCCTTCTATATCCTTCTGTATCCTTCTGTATCCTTCTATATCCTTCTATATCCTTCTATATCCTTCTGTATCCTTCTATATCCTTCTGTATCCTTCTGTGTCCTTCTGTATCCTTCTATATCCTTCTATATCCTTCTGTATCCTTCTATATCCTTCTGTATCCTTCTGTGTCCTTCTGTATCCTTCTATATCCTTCTGTATCCTTCTGTGTCCTTCTGTATCCTTCTATATCCTTCTGTATCCTTCTATATCCTTCTGTATCCTTCTGTGTCCTTCTGTATCCTTCTGTATCCTTCTATATCCTTCTATATCCTTCTGTATCCTTCTATATCCTTCTATATCCTTCTATATCCTTCTATATCCTTCTGTATCCTTCTGTATCCTTCTATATCCTTCTGTATCCTTCTATATCCTTCTATATCCTTCTGTATCCTTCTGTATCCTTCTATATCCTTCTGTATCCTTCTGTATCCTTCTGTATCCTTCTATATCCTTCTGTATCCTTCTATATCCTTCTATATCCTTCTGTATCCTTCTGTATCCTTCTATATCCTTCTGTATCCTTCTGTATCCTTCTATATCCTTCTGTATCCTTCTGTCCATTCCACTCTTGTCAATCCTTCCACTTCACCTGACAGCATGCATGGCAATATGATTTATAAATTAGTCACTGGAACCCGTTTATTGGAACCTGTTAAATGATACAAAACACATTTACTTAGAGACAATAGTTGTCTGTTCTATGGGGGGGGGGGGCATCTATCCTACTATACAGGAGGGGGAAGTGGGGGGGACCATTCACCCCAACATACAGGAGGTGGTAAGGAGGACCGGGGAAACCATCTATCCTATCATATGGGAGAGAATGGGAACAGGAGGGGAGGGGAAACCATTTATTCCCACTGTATGGAATCATCTATCCCACTATAGACACCGGGGGCTCGTGTTTCTTCGGCAATGACTTTGGAGTTTTTGTTAGCAGTTTAATGATAAAATGATGTGGAAAGTTTTCCTTAGAAGTCGGCTCAATGAAGGGAAATCAGGGACAAATATTTGAATGTTTCTCAGCTTGGTCTTTGATCTACTAACTGTCTCTCTATTATCCTTCTTCTCCTTCTCTTTATTTCTTGCTGCTTTATTAAGCTTCGTAAACTTATAAGTGACTTCTCAATCTTCGTGTCCATTCTGATCTTTGTTGGTCTGGACATGGTCTCTGGATTAAATACTCCTAAACTACAAGTGCCAACCGAGTTCAAGGTAAATCCCCCGTTCATGTGATAATTAGACCGATGCATGCTCCGGTGTGGTCCTATGTAGCGTCCCATTTCCATCTACTTTACCTTCTGTATACCATAATATCAACCCTAAATTATATATTGCCCTAAAATAGAAGAAAATAAATCCGAAGGAAGAGATTATTCCGCATTATATTCATTTTTGGAGTTTGGAACCCATTGTGATTGTTCTAAGTGCAAAGCTTTTATCAAGTCATCCTAATACAAGACCTCCGAATGTCCCTGTCTATTACCTTACCCAAAGATTTAACCAACCCCCCACCTGAGCCCTGGCACGTCACCGATCCCCTAAAATTACCCATTTTCTGTCATCCTGAATGTTAACAACTTCAACCCTTCACCCAACCCATTTACAGATCACAACATATGACTGTAACATTTCACCAGCCTATAAAACAAGTCTGCATTATAACATTGAAAGATATCCAGCAATCCCGACAGATCTCTAAAGAAACATCATCTCCCCGTAGGAGAACACGCAGTATATTCACCTCCATGAAACCGCTGTCTCCCCCCTCCCCCTCCATATCAATGTTTTTGGTATTTTACATTGGGGAATTGCAAGCAATCACATCGTCAGAGGTCACACTCATAGGACATTAACACTTTCAGGCCGGAGGCCACTTCACTCTTAAAGGCCCACACACTTACAGAAGGATCGCATCTCTTCTCCAGAGGGCGGCTCGGTCTGCTCCAAGCTGCCCCGACATCTGACTCCAAAGAACTTTAAGAAGGAATTGCTGAGCGAGTATTTCCCATCACCAGCTTCTCTCACGTTTCAGCTCCACACCTATAATTAGATTCAGCCTCCGGCCACACAGGGAAGCGACCAGACTTCATTCTGCAAGGCCTTGCACACGGTGCCCGCAGGCTGGGTCCATGGGGGGGACTTGTACCACAATGGGCTTTAATATAGAGACCATGAAGTGCTAACGGTTCCCTCACTACCACATCCCTCATCACTGCCACTGTCACCCCTTTCCTCTGTCACCCCTTTCCTCTGTCACCCCTTTCCTCTGTCACCCCTTTCCTCTGTCACCCCTTTCCTCTGTCACCCCTTTCCTCTGTCAGCTTCTCCTTCTTCTTACACCATTACACTTCATCAACCATAAAGGCTGCCCGGAAACTTCACTGGCAATACATAACCTCAAGGGTTAACTTGGTTAGACTTCTTACTGCATAGAAACTGTTCTTCCTAACCTGGAGGGTTAACAATGGCTTCCTCCCGACTCCCATTTCTTCCCAATACCACCACTAGTAATAACCCCATTAGTAATCCCCCTATTAGTAATACCCCCATTAGTAATACCCCCACTAGTAATACCCCCATTAGTAATACCCCCACTAGTAATACCCCCATTAGTAATACCCCCACTAGTAATACCCCCACTAGTAATACCCCCACTAGTAATACACCCACTAGTAATACCCCCATTAGAAATACCCCCACTAGTAATACCCCCACTAGTAATACACCCACTAGTAATACCCCCATTAGAAATACCCCCACTAGTAATACCCCCACTAGTAATACACACACTAGTAATACCCCCATTAGTAATACACCCATTAGTAATACCCCCATTAGTAATACCCCCATTAGTAATACCCCCACTAGTAATACCCCCATTATTAATACCCCCATTAGTAATACCCCCATTATTAATACCCCCATTATTAATACCCCCATTAGTAATACCCCCACTAATAATAACCCCATTAGTAATACCCCTATTAGTAATACACCCACTAGTAAAAACCCCATTAGTAATACCCCTATTAGTAATACCCCCACTAGTAATAACCCCATTAGTAATACCCCTATTAGTAATACACCCACTAGTAATGCCCCCCATTATTAATACCCCCATTAGTAATACACCCACTAGTAATACCCCCACTAGTATTACAACCATAATAATACACCCATTAATAATACCCCCATTATTAATACCCCCATTATTAATACCCCCATTAGTAATACCCCCACTAGTAATACCCCCACTAGTAATACCCCCACTAGTAATAACCCCATTAGTAATCCCCCTATTAGTAATACACCCACTAGTATTACAACCATAATAATACCCCCATTAGTAATACACCCATTAGTAATACCCCCATTAGTAATACCCCCACTAGTAATACCCCCATTAGTAATACCCCCACTAGTAATACCCCCACTAGTAATACACCCACTAGTAATACCCCCATTAGTAATACACCCATTAGTAATACACCCATTAGAAATACACCCACTAGTAATACCCCCATTAGTAATACCCCCATTAGTAATACCCCCATTAGTAATACCCCCATTAGTAATACCCCAATTAGTAATACACCCACTAGTAATACCCCCATTAGTAATACACCCATTAATAATACCCCCATTAGTAATACCCCCATTAGTAATACCCCCACTAGTAATACACCCACTAGTAATACCCCCATTAGTAATACCCCCACTAGTAATACCCCCACTAGTAATACACACACTAGTAATACCCCCATTAGTAATACACCCATTAGTAATACCCCCATTAGTAATACCCCCATTAGTAATACCCCAATTAGTAATACACCCACTAGTAATACCCCCATTAGTAATACCCCATTAGTAATACACCCATTAGTAATACCCCCATTAGTAATACACCCATTAGTAATACCCCCATTACTAATACCCCCATTACTAATACCCCCATTAGTAATACCCCCATTAGTAATACCCCCATTAGTAATACACCCACCAGTAATACCCCCATTAGTAATACCCCCACTAGTAATACCCCCACTAGTAATACCCCCACTAGTAATACACACACTAGTAATACCCCCACTAGTAATACACCCATTAGTAATACCCCCATTAGTAATAACCCCATTACTAATACCCCCATTAGTAATACCCCCATTGGTAATACCCCCACTAGTAATACACCCACTAGTAATACCCCCATTAGTAATACCCCCACTAGTAATACCCCCACTAGTAATACACACACTAGTAATACCCCCACTAGTAATACACCCATTAGTAATACCCCCATTAGTAAAACCCCCATTAGTAATACCCCCACTAGTAATACCCCCACTAGTAATACACACACTAGTAATACCCCCACTAGTAATACACCCATTAGTAATACACCCATTAGTAATACCCCCACTAGAAATACACACACTAGTAATACCCCCACTAGTAATACACCCATTAGTAATACCCCCATTAGTAATACCCCCATTAGTTATACACTTGAGTTACTTAGAAGTAATTCAGACCTGGAAACTTCTTTCTCCAGAATCATCTTTTTCTGTTTAACATCAATTAACATGTTGGGGTAACTTACTTTACATAAGAGAACAATTCTAGAATAACATAGTCCCTCCAGGCCATACAATGCATTAGGCTTTATTGCAGTTGGCTGCTCCCTGCCCCCTCCTGTGGTGCTGCCCTATACCTGGTTTCAGGCAAAGCTATTGACATGTTTCGCCAGGATTGGTTTCATCAGGAGACAATCAGCTGTCCTACTAGAATCAAATAAAGTCAAGAACTATTTTGGCACCTTTAATTCCTGAAACCTTGGAACAATCGCTCCATGAAAGGTTTCGTCTGTTCTGTTTGTGTTTATATAGAAGCCAAGCTCTATAACCGGACATTCGTGTCCCTCTTATAAATATATAGAGGCCAAGCTCTATAATCGGACAGTCGTGTCCCTCTTATAAATATATAGAAGCCAAGCTCTATAACCGGACAGTCGTGTCCCTCCTATAAATATATAGAAGCCAAGCTCTATAATCGGACAGTCGTGTCCCTCTTATAAATATATAGAAGCCAAGCTCTATCACCGGACAGTCGTGTCCCTCCTATAAATATATAGAAGCCAAGCTCTATAATCGGACAGTCGTGTCCCTCCTATAAATATATAGAAGCCAAGCTCTATAATCGGACAGTCGTGTCCCTCTTATAAATATATAGAAGCCAAGCTCTATCACCGGACAGTCGTGTCCCTCTTATAAATATATAGAAGCCAAGCTCTATAACCGGACAGTCGTGTCCCTCCTATAAATATATAGAAGCCAAGCTCTATCACCGGACAGTCGTGTCCCTCCTATAAATATATAGAAGCCAAGCTCTATAACCGGACAGTCGTGTCCCTCTTATAAATATATAGAAGCCAAGCTCTATAACCGGACATTCGTGTCCCTCTTTTAAATATATAGAAGCCAAGCTCTATAACCGGACAGTCGTGTCCCTCCTATAAATATATAGAAGCCAAGCTCTATAACCGGACAGTCGTGTCCCTCCTATAAATATATAGAAGCCAAGCTCTATAACCGGACAGTCGTGTCCCTCCTATAAATATATAGAAGCCAAGCTCTATAACCGGACAGTCGTGTCCCTCCTATAAATATATAGAAGCCAAGCTCTATAACCAGACAGTCGTGTCCCTCTTATAAATATATAGAAGCCAAGCTCTATAACCGGACAGTCGTGTCCCTCTTATAAATATATAGAAGCCAAGCTCTATAATCGGACAGTCGTGTCCCTCTTATAAATATATAGAAGCCAAGCTCTATCACCGGACAGTCGTGTCCCTCCTATAAATATATAGAAGCCAAGCTCTATCACCGGACAGTCGTGTCCTTCCTATAAATATATAGAAGCCAAGCTCTATAACCGGACAGTCGTGTCCCTCCTATAAATATATAGAAGCCAAGCTCTATCACCGGACAGTCGTGTCCCTCCTATAAATATATAGAAGCCAAGCTCTATAACCGGACAGTCGTGTCCCTCATATAAATATATAGAAGCCAAGCTCTATCACCGGACAGTCGTGTCCCTCTTATAAATATATAGAAGCCAAGCTCTATAACCGGACAGTCGTGTCCCTCTTATAAATATATAGAAGCCAAGCTCTATAACCGGACAGTCGTGTCCCTCCTATAAATATATAGAAGCCAAGCTCTATAACCGGACATTCGTGTCCCTCTTTTAAATATATAGAAGCCAAGCTCTATAACCGGACAGTCGTGTCCCTCCTATAAATATATAGAAGCCAAGCTCTATAACCAGACAGTCGTGTCCCTCTTATAAATATATAGAAGCCAAGCTCTATAACCGGACAGTTGAGTCCCTCTTATAAATATATAGAAGCCAAGCTCTATAACCGGACAGTCGTGTCCCTCCTATAAATATATAGAAGCCAAGCTCTATAAACGGACAGTTGAGTCCCTCTTATAAATATATAGAAGCCAAGCTCTATAACCGGACAGTCGTGTCCCTCTTATAAATATATAGAAGCCAAGCTCTATAACCGGACAGTCGTGTCCCTCCTATAAATATATAGAAGCCAAGCTCTATAACCGGACAGTCATGTCCCTCCTATAAATATATAGAAGCCAAGCTCTATAACCGGACAGTCGTGTCCCTCCTATAAATATATAGAAGCCAAGCTCTATAACCGGACAGTCGTGTCCCTCTTATAAATATATAGAAGCCAAGCTCTATAAACGGACAGTTGAGTCCCTCTTATAAATATATAGAAGCCAAGCTCTATAACCGGACAGTCGTGTCCTTCCTATAAATATATAGAAGCCAAGCTCTATAACTGGACAGTCGTGTCCCTCCTATAAATATATAGAAGCCAAGCTCTATAACCGGACAGTCGTGTCCCTCTTATAAATATATAGAAGCCAAGCTCTATAAACGGACAGTTGAGTCCCTCTTATAAATATATAGAAGCCAAGCTCTATAACCGGACAGTCGTGTCCTTCCTATAAATATATAGAAGCCAAGCTCTATAACTGGACAGTCGTGTCCCTCTTATAAATATATAGAAGCCAAGCTCTATAACCGGACAGTCGTGTCCTTCCTATAAATATATAGAAGCCAAGCTCTATAACAGGACAGTCGTGTCCCTCCTATAAATATATAGAAGCCAAGCTCTATAACTGGACAGTCGTGTCCCTCCTATAAATATATAGAAGCCAAGCTCTATAACCGGACAGTCGTGTCCCTCTTATAAATATATAGAAGCCAAGCTCTATAACAGGACAGTCGTGTCCCTCCTATAAATATATAGAAGCCAAGCTCTATAACCAGACAGTCGTGTCCCTCTTATAAATATATAGAAGCCAAGCTCTATAACTGGACAGTCGTGTCCCTCCTATAAATATATAGAAGCCAAGCTCTATAACCGGACAGTCGTGTCCCTCTTATAAATATATAGAAGCCAAGCTCTATAACAGGACAGTCGTGTCCCTCCTATAAATATATAGAAGCCAAGCTCTATAACCAGACAGTCGTGTCCCTCTTATAAATATATAGAAGCCAAGCTCTATAACAGGACAGTCGTGTCCCTCCTATAAATATATAGAAGCCAAGCTCTATAACCAGACAGTCGTGTCCCTCCTATAAATATATAGAAGCCAAGCTCTATAACCAGACAGTCGTGTCCCTCTTATAAATATATAGAAGCCAAGCTCTATCACCGGACAGTCGTGTCCCTCTTATAAATATATAGAAGCCAAGCTCTATAACCGGACAGTCGTGTCCCTCTTATAAATATATAGAAGCCAAGCTCTATCACCGGACAGTCGTGTCCCTCTTATAAATATATAGAAGCCAAGCTCCATAACCGGACAGTCATGTCCCTCTTATAAATATATAGAAGCCAAGCTCTATAACTGGACAGTCGTGTCCCTCTTATAAATATATAGAAGCCAAGCTCTATAACCGGACAGTCGTGTCCCTCCTATAAATATATAGAAGCCAAGCTCTATAACCAGACAGTCATGTCCCTCTTATAAATATATAGAAGCCAAGCTCTATAACTGGACAGTCGTGTCCCTCCTATAAATATATAGAAGCCAAGCTCTATCACCGGACAGTCGTGTCCCTCCTATAAATATATAGAAGCCAAGCTCTATAACAGGACAGTCGTGTCCCTCTTATAAATATATAGAAGCCAAGCTCTATAACCGGACAGTCGTGTCCCTCTTATAAATATATAGAAGCCAAGCTCTATAACCGGACAGTCGTGTCCCTCTTATAAATATATAGAAGCCAAGCTCTATAACCGGACAGTCGTGTCCCTCTTATAAATATATAGAAGCCAAGCTCTATAACCGGACAGTCGTGTCCCTCCTATAAATATATAGAAGCCAAGCTCTATCACCGGACAGTCGTGTCCCTCCTATAAATATATAGAAGCCAAGCTCTATAACAGGACAGTCGTGTCCCTCTTATAAATATATAGAAGCCAAGCTCTATAACCGGACAGTCGTGTCCCTCTTATAAATATATAGAAGCCAAGCTCTATAACCGGACAGTCGTGTCCCTCTTATAAATATATAGAAGCCAAGCTCTATAACCGGACAGTCGTGTCCCTCCTATAAATATATAGAAGCCAAGCTCTATCACCGGACAGTCGTGTCCCTCTTATAAATATATAGAAGCCAAGCTCTATAACCGGACAGTCGTGTCCTTCCTATAAATATATAGAAGCCAAGCTCCATAACCGGACAGTCGTGTCCTTCCTATAAATATATAGAAGCCAAGCTCTATAACCGGACAGTCGTGTCCCTCTTATAAATATATAGAAGCCAAGCTCTATAACCGGACAGTCGTGTCCCTCCTATAAATATATAGAAGCCAAGCTCTATCACCGGACAGTCGTGTCCCTCTTATAAATATATAGAAGCCAAGCTCTATAACCGGACAGTCGTGTCCTTCCTATAAATATATAGAAGCCAAGCTCCATAACCGGACAGTCGTGTCCCTCTTATAAATATATAGAAGACAAGCTCTATAACCGGACATTCGTGTCCCTCTTTTAAATATATAGAAGCCAAGCTCTATAACCGGACAGTCGAGTCCCTCCTATAAATATATAGAAGCCAAGCTCTATAACCGGACAGTCGTGTCCCTCTTATAAATATATAGAAGACAAGCTCTATAACCGGACATTCGTGTCCCTCTTATAAATATATAGAAGCCAAGCTCTATAACCGGACAGTCGTGTCCCTCTTATAAATATATAGAAGACAAGCTCTATAACCGGACATTCGTGTCCCTCTTTTAAATATATAGAAGCCAAGCTCTATAACCGGACAGTCGTGTCCTTCCTATAAATATATAGAAGCCAAGCTCTATAACCAGACAGTCGTGTCCCTCTTATAAATATATAGAAGCCAAGCTCTATAACCGGACAGTCGTGTCCCTCCTATAAATATATAGAAGCCAAGCTCTATAACCGGACAGTCGTGTCCCTCTTATAAATATATAGAAGCCAAGCTCCATAACCGGACAGTCGTGTCCCTCCTATAAATATATAGAAGCCAAGCTCTATAACCGGACAGTCGTGTCCCTCCTATAAATATATAGAAGCCAAGCTCTATAACCGGACAGTCGTGTCCCTCCTATAAATATATAGAAGCCAAGCTCTATCACCGGACAGTCGTGTCCCTCTTATAAATATATAGAAGCCAAGCTCTATCACCGGACAGTCGTGTCCCTCCTATAAATATATAGAAGCCAAGCTCTATAACCGGACAGTCGTGTCCCTCCTATAAATATATAGAAGCCAAGCTCTATAACCGGACAGTCGTGTCCCTCCTATAAATATATAGAAGCCAAGCTCTATCACCGGACAGTCGTGTCCCTCTTATAAATATATAGAAGCCAAGCTCTATCACCGGACAGTCGTGTCCCTCTTATAAATATATAGAAGCCAAGCTCTATAACCGGACAGTCGTGTCCCTCCTATAAATATATAGAAGCCAAGCTCTATAACTGGACAGTCGTGTCCCTCTTATAAATATATAGAAGCCAAGCTCCATAACCGGACAGTTGAGTCCCTCTTATAAATATATAGAAGCCAAGCTCTATAACCGGACATTCGTGTCCCTCTTATAAATATATAGAAGCCAAGCTCCATAACCGGACAGTTGAGTCCCTCTTATAAATATATAGAAGCCAAGCTCTATAACCGGACAGTCGTGTCCCTCCTATAAATATATAGAAGCCAAGCTCTATAACCAGACAGTCGTGTCCCTCTTATAAATATATAGAAGCCAAGCTCTATCACCGGACAGTCGTGTCCCTCTTATAAATATATAGAAGCCAAGCTCTATAACCGGACAGTCGTGTCCCTCTTATAAATATATAGAAGCCAAGCTCTATAACCGGACAGTCGTGTCCCTCCTATAAATATATAGAAGCCAAGCTCTATAACCAGACAGTCGTGTCCCTCTTATAAATATATAGAAGCCAAGCTCTATCACCGGACAGTCGTGTCCCTCTTATAAATATATAGAAGCCAAGCTCTATCACCGGACAGTCGTGTCCCTCTTATAAATATATAGAAGCCAAGCTCTATCACCGGACAGTCGTGTCCCTCTTATAAATATATAGAAGCCAAGCTCTATAACCGGACATTCGTGTCCCTCCTATAAATATATAGAAGCCAAGCTCTATAACCGGACAGTCGTGTCCCTCCTATAAATATATAGAAGCCAAGCTCTATAACCGGACAGTCGTGTCCCTCTTATAAATATATAGAAGACAAGCTCTATAAACGGACAGTCGTGTCCCTCCTATAAATATATAGAAGCCAAGCTCTATAACCGGACAGTCGTGTCCCTTCTATAAATATATAGAAGCCAAGCTCTATCACCGGACAGTCGTGTCCCTCTTATAAATATATAGAAGCCAAGCTCTATAACCGGACAGTCGTGTCCCTCCTATAAATATATAGAAGCCAAGCTCTATAAACGGACAGTTGAGTCCCTCTTATAAATATATAGAAGCCAAGCTCTATAACCGGACAGTCGTGTCCTTCCTATAAATATATAGAAGCCAAGCTCTATAACTGGACAGTCGTGTCCCTCCTATAAATATATAGAAGCCAAGCTCTATAACCGGACAGTCGTGTCCCTCTTATAAATATATAGAAGCCAAGCTCTATAAACGGACAGTTGAGTCCCTCTTATAAATATATAGAAGCCAAGCTCTATAACCGGACAGTCGTGTCCTTCCTATAAATATATAGAAGCCAAGCTCTATAACTGGACAGTCGTGTCCCTCTTATAAAT
Organism: Pelophylax lessonae; assembly: GCF_965119305.1. NCBI lineage: Eukaryota > Metazoa > Chordata > Amphibia > Anura > Ranidae > Pelophylax > Pelophylax lessonae. Next base: position 693,613 of record NC_138771.1, on the reverse strand, counting down.
ATATAGAAGCCAAGCTCTATAACCGGACAGTCGTGTCCTTCCTATAAATATATAGAAGCCAAGCTCTATAACAGGACAGTCGTGTCCCTCCTATAAATATATAGAAGCCAAGCTCTATAACTGGACAGTCGTGTCCCTCCTATAAATATATAGAAGCCAAGCTCTATAACCGGACAGTCGTGTCCCTCTTATAAATATATAGAAGCCAAGCTCTATAACAGGACAGTCGTGTCCCTCCTATAAATATATAGAAGCCAAGCTCTATAACCAGACAGTCGTGTCCCTCTTATAAATATATAGAAGCCAAGCTCTATAACTGGACAGTCGTGTCCCTCCTATAAATATATAGAAGCCAAGCTCTATAACCGGACAGTCGTGTCCCTCTTATAAATATATAGAAGCCAAGCTCTATAACAGGACAGTCGTGTCCCTCCTATAAATATATAGAAGCCAAGCTCTATAACCAGACAGTCGTGTCCCTCTTATAAATATATAGAAGCCAAGCTCTATAACAGGACAGTCGTGTCCCTCCTATAAATATATAGAAGCCAAGCTCTATAACCAGACAGTCGTGTCCCTCCTATAAATATATAGAAGCCAAGCTCTATAACCAGACAGTCGTGTCCCTCTTATAAATATATAGAAGCCAAGCTCTATCACCGGACAGTCGTGTCCCTCTTATAAATATATAGAAGCCAAGCTCTATAACCGGACAGTCGTGTCCCTCTTATAAATATATAGAAGCCAAGCTCTATCACCGGACAGTCGTGTCCCTCTTATAAATATATAGAAGCCAAGCTCCATAACCGGACAGTCATGTCCCTCTTATAAATATATAGAAGCCAAGCTCTATAACTGGACAGTCGTGTCCCTCTTATAAATATATAGAAGCCAAGCTCTATAACCGGACAGTCGTGTCCCTCCTATAAATATATAGAAGCCAAGCTCTATAACCAGACAGTCATGTCCCTCTTATAAATATATAGAAGCCAAGCTCTATAACTGGACAGTCGTGTCCCTCCTATAAATATATAGAAGCCAAGCTCTATCACCGGACAGTCGTGTCCCTCCTATAAATATATAGAAGCCAAGCTCTATAACAGGACAGTCGTGTCCCTCTTATAAATATATAGAAGCCAAGCTCTATAACCGGACAGTCGTGTCCCTCTTATAAATATATAGAAGCCAAGCTCTATAACCGGACAGTCGTGTCCCTCTTATAAATATATAGAAGCCAAGCTCTATAACCGGACAGTCGTGTCCCTCTTATAAATATATAGAAGCCAAGCTCTATAACCGGACAGTCGTGTCCCTCTTATAAATATATAGAAGCCAAGCTCTATAACCGGACAGTCGTGTCCCTCCTATAAATATATAGAAGCCAAGCTCTATCACCGGACAGTCGTGTCCCTCCTATAAATATATAGAAGCCAAGCTCTATAACAGGACAGTCGTGTCCCTCTTATAAATATATAGAAGCCAAGCTCTATAACCGGACAGTCGTGTCCCTCTTATAAATATATAGAAGCCAAGCTCTATAACCGGACAGTCGTGTCCCTCTTATAAATATATAGAAGCCAAGCTCTATAACCGGACAGTCGTGTCCCTCCTATAAATATATAGAAGCCAAGCTCTATCACCGGACAGTCGTGTCCCTCTTATAAATATATAGAAGCCAAGCTCTATAACCGGACAGTCGTGTCCTTCCTATAAATATATAGAAGCCAAGCTCCATAACCGGACAGTCGTGTCCTTCCTATAAATATATAGAAGCCAAGCTCTATAACCGGACAGTCGTGTCCCTCTTATAAATATATAGAAGCCAAGCTCTATAACCGGACAGTCGTGTCCCTCCTATAAATATATAGAAGCCAAGCTCTATCACCGGACAGTCGTGTCCCTCTTATAAATATATAGAAGCCAAGCTCTATAACCGGACAGTCGTGTCCTTCCTATAAATATATAGAAGCCAAGCTCCATAACCGGACAGTCGTGTCCCTCTTATAAATATATAGAAGACAAGCTCTATAACCGGACATTCGTGTCCCTCTTTTAAATATATAGAAGCCAAGCTCTATAACCGGACAGTCGAGTCCCTCCTATAAATATATAGAAGCCAAGCTCTATAACCGGACAGTCGTGTCCCTCTTATAAATATATAGAAGACAAGCTCTATAACCGGACATTCGTGTCCCTCTTATAAATATATAGAAGCCAAGCTCTATAACCGGACAGTCGTGTCCCTCTTATAAATATATAGAAGACAAGCTCTATAACCGGACATTCGTGTCCCTCTTTTAAATATATAGAAGCCAAGCTCTATAACCGGACAGTCGTGTCCTTCCTATAAATATATAGAAGCCAAGCTCTATAACCAGACAGTCGTGTCCCTCTTATAAATATATAGAAGCCAAGCTCTATAACCGGACAGTCGTGTCCCTCCTATAAATATATAGAAGCCAAGCTCTATAACCGGACAGTCGTGTCCCTCTTATAAATATATAGAAGCCAAGCTCCATAACCGGACAGTCGTGTCCCTCCTATAAATATATAGAAGCCAAGCTCTATAACCGGACAGTCGTGTCCCTCCTATAAATATATAGAAGCCAAGCTCTATAACCGGACAGTCGTGTCCCTCCTATAAATATATAGAAGCCAAGCTCTATCACCGGACAGTCGTGTCCCTCTTATAAATATATAGAAGCCAAGCTCTATCACCGGACAGTCGTGTCCCTCCTATAAATATATAGAAGCCAAGCTCTATAACCGGACAGTCGTGTCCCTCCTATAAATATATAGAAGCCAAGCTCTATAACCGGACAGTCGTGTCCCTCCTATAAATATATAGAAGCCAAGCTCTATCACCGGACAGTCGTGTCCCTCTTATAAATATATAGAAGCCAAGCTCTATCACCGGACAGTCGTGTCCCTCTTATAAATATATAGAAGCCAAGCTCTATAACCGGACAGTCGTGTCCCTCCTATAAATATATAGAAGCCAAGCTCTATAACCGGACATTCGTGTCCCTCTTATAAATATATAGAAGCCAAGCTCCATAACCGGACAGTTGAGTCCCTCTTATAAATATATAGAAGCCAAGCTCTATAACCGGACAGTCGTGTCCCTCCTATAAATATATAGAAGCCAAGCTCTATAACCAGACAGTCGTGTCCCTCTTATAAATATATAGAAGCCAAGCTCTATCACCGGACAGTCGTGTCCCTCTTATAAATATATAGAAGCCAAGCTCTATAACCGGACAGTCGTGTCCCTCTTATAAATATATAGAAGCCAAGCTCTATAACCGGACAGTCGTGTCCCTCCTATAAATATATAGAAGCCAAGCTCTATAACCAGACAGTCGTGTCCCTCTTATAAATATATAGAAGCCAAGCTCTATCACCGGACAGTCGTGTCCCTCTTATAAATATATAGAAGCCAAGCTCTATCACCGGACAGTCGTGTCCCTCTTATAAATATATAGAAGCCAAGCTCTATCACCGGACAGTCGTGTCCCTCTTATAAATATATAGAAGCCAAGCTCTATAACCGGACATTCGTGTCCCTCCTATAAATATATAGAAGCCAAGCTCTATAACCGGACAGTCGTGTCCCTCCTATAAATATATAGAAGCCAAGCTCTATAACCGGACAGTCGTGTCCCTCTTATAAATATATAGAAGACAAGCTCTATAAACGGACAGTCGTGTCCCTCCTATAAATATATAGAAGCCAAGCTCTATAACCGGACAGTCGTGTCCCTTCTATAAATATATAGAAGCCAAGCTCTATCACCGGACAGTCGTGTCCCTCTTATAAATATATAGAAGCCAAGCTCTATAACCGGACAGTCGTGTCCCTCCTATAAATATATAGAAGCCAAGCTCTATAACCGGACATTCGTGTCCCTCCTATAAATATATAGAAGCCAAGCTCTATAACCGGACAGTCGTGTCCTTCCTATAAATATATAGAAGCCAAGCTCTATAACCGGACATTCGTGTCCCTCTTATAAATATATAGAAGCCAAGCTCTATAACCGGACTATCGTGTCCCTCCTATAAATATATAGAAGCCAAGCTCCATAACCGGACAGTTGAGTCCCTCTGATGTACAAACCTTGGTCTATCACTTGATTACAGATGAAGTTGAGATCTCAGCATGTTCCTCTATTCCTTCCTTTCTGATCTTTAACATTTTCTTGTTGAGTTCTTTTCCCGGTAGAAATTTTCTGTGTTCTTCTTCTACCAGCCCACACGTCCGGACCGTGGTTGGTTCGTTTTCCCGTTTGGTAAGAACCCGTGGTGGATCTACTTAGCCAGTGCATTGCCTGCTCTGCTGGTGACCATTCTCATCTTCATGGATGAACAGATCACTGCTGTCATAGTCAACCGGAAGGAGCACAAGCTGAAGGTATTCCCATTTCTTTACAACCGGTTACAGTGCATGGAACCCAGAAAAACGAACTTCTCTTATTGGCTCCCATTGGAAGCCTTTTGTTTTATCTGTTTGATAAGGGCAAGAAATACCTCTCAATCTTGGTAGCAATTCAGATCGGTCCCGTCTCTTCCCCACACTTCCTGTACTGTCTTAAAGAGCTCTCCTAATTCTTATCCTGGACTACAGAAAGATCAGCCTTTATGTTGTGGAGATCTGAGAGCAGGAATGGTTGAGTAGTTTAGCACAAAAGCAAATGGGCAGGGCTGACACCACCCAGTCCACAGAAACGCTGTGTTGTCAGCCTGCAGCAGCACCTAGTTGCTGAGTGCATTTCTTTTTTTTAAACTCTTTTTATTGACGGAGATGAAAAAAAAACAAGATACATACAGTAAGGCACTCAACAGGAATGCCAACAAATCAAATAAAGCACATACAGAAACGGTGCATCAATTCAATTAAGCATACTGTAAAGGTAGTGTCCATGGTATACATGATATGTAAGCAGATCATCATGGATAACAGATTGCACTACGCAGCAAAACACAATACAAGGTAAAGCAGGCAAACATGATATGCAGGTCGAGACATCTAAACCAAAAAAAAAAGGGGTCTACTTTAATTGAACCACATCTAGGTGGAGGAGTTGGTAAGGTCAGAGGAGCACCAAGCCCCCCAGACTTTATCATACTTGGCCTGGGCAGCCTCTGTGTTCAAACACAAGCTTTTCATAGGCTAACCGCTAACACCTGGTTGACTAACTGTGTCCACATGCGCAGTGAAGGAGGAGCTGGTTGAATCCATAGGAGGGCAACAGCCTTACGTGCCATAAACAAAGCCTCCTGCAGCAATGTTCTAGCATGTCACGGCCACCGCTCCTCATCCAATACTCCCAACAAACAGACCATTGGTGTGCACGGCGCCGCGTCAGACAGGACCGAGGAAAGAACCTCAGTCACCCTCTGCCAGTACCGCGCAATGACCGGACACTGCCACATGACATGCACAAAATCCGCACGCAGGTGGGTACACCTAGTGCATGCAGAGGTCGGGAGTCTATGCATGGCATGCAGCTGCACCGGGGTGAAATAAGACTGGTGTAGCATGTACACATGGATCAACCTGTTGTTGACAGCCGGAGAGACCAAGAGGTGCGTTGAACATGCCAGTCCTCGTCCATCAAGTCAGGGATAAGTTGCTGCCACTTGGTGCGTACCACCAGCAGATTACTGTCAACCGTGGCTGACAACAGATGTAGATAAATGGTAGAAATTAGACCCCTGGGTCCCTGAGAATGGAAAATACCAATAAGCAGATAATCAGAGAGAATAATCTCATTTGAACCAAACTGTGAATGACGAAGCTGGAGTCACCTATAGAAGGCACTATGGGGGAGATCACACTTGTCCCGTAGTGACTGAAAGGTGACAATCATATTACCCACATAAACATACCCCCGGGCCTCAGATTCCTCTACCCTCCCAGAACCTAAAGTCCAGAAACGACTGGAGACCAGGGAACATTGGGTTGTGCCAAAGGGGCAAGGCAGCCACAATGTCACCAGCATCGGTCATTTTCTTGGCCTCCCGCCACACCACTCTAGCTAGCGTGAGAATCGGGACTGAACGTCCACCCAGAACCCTTGCTGGTCCTTCTGAGTGCATTTCTAGCAGATTGAAATGGATTTTTCTGCACTTTGCAGGGTCTGTAAAGGGACAAAACACATAGAGATGTGCGAGTATTGCAGATATGTATTGCATATGATTTATTTGTATTTTGCCTTAAAATATGGCTTCATTTTTACGACATTCATCAAAGTGCTCATTATATGGATTGATGCAGTTGGAGAGCTTTTTCTTTTCTTTTCAGAAAGCCTGTGGATATCACTTGGATCTCTTCTGGGTCGGCGTTCTGTTGGCTGTTTGCTCCTTCATGGGTCTTCCTTGGTATGTGGCAGCAACTGTCATCTCCATCGCTCACATTGACAGTTTGAAAATGGAGACAGAGACCAGCGCGCCCGGAGAACAGCCGCAGTTTTTGGGAGTGAGGTGAGTCCATTACACACTTTTATCTTATAGACAGGACTTTGTTCCTGAAGGATTATCAGTATCCTTTCACCTACCTGAGGTCTTTCATTAAGAGGATCTGCTGAGTAGGTGGACATCTAGGGTTGGCTCCAGCAAGCACATTGCCAAATGTTACTCCTCATTGCCCACCCTAGCCCAATAACTCACCCTGTAAGCGCTGGAATGGAGAAGTGCTTATGCCGCTGTACAGAACACTGGTGAGACCTCACTTGGAGTATTGTGCGCAGTACTGGAGGCCATATCTCCAGAAGGATATAGATACTCTAGAGAGAGTTCAGAGAAGAGCTACTAAACTAGTACATGGATTGCAGGAAAAAACTTACCAGGAAAGGTTAAAGGACCTTAACATGTATAGCTTGGAAGAAAGAAGAGACAGAGGGGATATGATAGAAACCTTTAAATACATAAAGGGAATCAACTCGGTAAAGGAGGAGAGCATATTTAAAAGAAGAAAAACTACCACAAGAGGACACAGTTTTAAATTAGAGGGGCAAAGGTTTAAAAGTAATATGAGGAAGTATTACTTTACTGAGAGAGTAGTGGATGCATGGAATAACCTTCCTGCAGAAGTGGTAGCTGCAAATACAGTGAAGGAGTTTAAGCATGCATGGGATAGGCATAAGGCTATCCTTCATATAAGATAGGGCCAGGGACTATTCATAGGATTCAGATATATTGGGCAGACTAGATGGGCCAAATGGTTCTTATCTGCCGACACATTCTATGTTTCTATGTGTCTCCACATCCCCTTTATGGGCGGAGCTTATTTTCATAATATGGATAACCCAACAAACAGGTACTCCACATCCCCTTTATGGGCGGAGCTTATTCTCGTAATGTCGATAACCCAACAAACAGGTACTCCACATCCCCTTTATGGGCGGAGCCTATTCTCGTAATGTTGATAACCCATCAAACAAGTACTCCACATCCCCTTTATGGGCGGAGCTTATTCTTGTAATGTAGATAACCCAAAAAACAGGTACTCTGCTTTGAACATTGCTAAATTGGGCCGGGTTTTGAAGTCCCTGCAAGGACATGCCAGTCAGGATACCTGTATCCTGAAGCTTCTGTATAAGAATAATTCTCACCTCTGAAAAATCTCTTCCTCCAAGTAAGATCCGAGACTTTGATTTTCAATGGACCAAAACATCAACAAATGGTGCTGTGAAAGGTTCAGCCAGAGAGAAGTTGGTGTTTTTAATTGAAACTGCCGGTTGTTGCTAATAAGAAGTGTAGAGACCCCGGCAATCAGCAGTAGTGTCCCTCTGACTACATTAGTGCTGCTGGGCTGTATTCAACCTGATATAAATATTTGAGGTCTGTGGGAAGGCCACCTTCCTTACCAGGCGGTGCGTCGGAGGTCGGTGTGGTCTGAGTCTCCCAGACCTCCTGCCTGGGTGATGTCTATGAAAATGGGGATAAGGATGCGCCAGCCAACTAAAAATAACCACTGCTACACTTAGAACTCCCTGAATACCGGGAGATAAAAATGATGAAAAAATATATATAAAGTGCGCTGTCTCAGTGCAAGTATCAGTGAGTAAAAAAACAAAGAAAATGAAATTTAGTTCATTGAATCAAATAAAATTGTGCACTAATCCCAATACATATCAAAAACCTGAATATAACGACAGTGCATAAGACATGTAAAGCAAAAAACAAAAGTATACATACAAACATATAAACAATGCATAGAAATGCCAATAAATAAAATCTGGAGTGCAAAATAAAAAACGTCCCAACTACACTCCAAATCTTTGCTGGATAAATCAAAACAGTCCAAAATTGTGAGTATTGAGACTGATAGATGCCTAATTCATGGCCTTCAAAGTTCTGCATGCATCACCACCGTGCTCCGATAATAGAATGACCGCTTACCAGACCCAAGCGGGTCAATAGGCATGTATGCTGCTCATAGCTAAAGGATCAATCCATGTTACTGCCCTAATGAAGCTCCGAACGATCTCCAGCTTCGGGATCACGGATGGATATAGGGATGAAAGGAGGACTAATAGCGCATTATCGCTAAAACATTGTATTTATTTTAAAAAGAGATACACTTTCAAACATCATAGAAATAAAAGCACAGATAATCGCGGTGGCGTGACCACAGTGCGGCCTGACGTCACAGCTGTCTCCACCCGACGTGTTTCCCCTCAGAAGGCGCCAACTAGGATTGGAGCTCCTGGGTGAGGCCTGGAAAAGGTTTGTGCTGCCATGTTGGACTATCAATGGAATGTGTCCTGGAGAGCTGGATAACATCTGCTGGTGGGGGGGACATTGTGAGGGATTCAGATCCAGGGGGGAATGTGTGCCATGTGACGCTGCTCTACAGATTGAAGGGTACAGAGTTCCTGTTTTCAGCTTTCTTCTGAACTGACACTGAGTAGAGGTCCTCCTACAACCCCCCTTAGTTTATTGTGCCTAATGAACTCTTTTAAACTTGCTCATTTTTTCCACTCACAAATAATCAATTATTCTGGCCAGAGTATTGAGAAGCTCGCCCAGTGAGCTGCCTGGGGGTCTCTAACTGCCTCCCTGGGGTAAACGGGCGTTACATAAGGGAAGCTGTCAGGGTGAAGGAGGGCTTTGGAGCAGATTTGTGGTCTCCGGAGTCAGGAGAGACAATCAAAGAGAGTAGCAGCACGAGCCGTCACAGAAGGTTCAGGTATACAATGATTGGAGACTGTCCGAAGGATTTTCTGGCCAATAGTAGCGTGTCTTATGAAGGTGGTTGGAACCTCACATGTGCAAAGCAAAAACAGGGAACTGCTGAACACTGCTAAGAATTTGGAGAACTTTGGAAGAAGCACCTTGTGACAGAAACTGTCCAGCACCCCGCTTGAGTGCTTCCGTCAGTATACCGCTTCCTCCAGTCTGGGCATAGATACCAGATATTATAGCCGCAGCATACAAGACTAGCCGGCAATAGCTTGTATGAGAACTGGAACTGTTTATTGAAAACTCACACAGAAGTTATATAACACACCAGGTCAGGTGAGCCGGATTACATTATCGTATGCAAAGGAAATTGAATACAGAAATATATTTAACATAACTAAGAAACAGCCAACATTTACCTATGCTAAAAGAACCGTGACCCACACTGTGTTTGTGGGTTTCTGTCAGTATATGGCTTCCTCCAGTCTTGAACATAGAATTCAGATATTCCAGCCGCCCCCCCACACAAAGCTAGCCGACAACTTAGCTTGTATAGTTCCGGAACCTTCTCCTTTTTTTGAACAGTCTCACACAATTTATACACACATTAGGACATCCCCCCTCCTAATCAAATTACCCCACCAGGTCATGTGCCTGATTACATTATCCAATGCAGATGAAATTGTATACAGAAATATAATTAACACTTCTAAGTGTAGCACTGCTCCCATGGGAGCTGCTGAGTACAGGTTCCCCTGGGTTACCACTAGCAACAGTAGAACAGTCTGACATTTTCCCAAGTGTACCTCAGACAAGAATCAGTCCAGTATCTTTGGTTTTTATGTTTTATTAGGAACTTGGATAGGAGAAGGGATGAGTGGGATACTCCATTTTAACCACTTAAGCCCCAGAGGATTTGGCTGCTCAAAGACCAGGGCCTATTTTGCGATTCGGCACTGCGTGACTTTAACGGACAATTGCGCAGTCGTGCGACGCCGTACCTAAACGAATTTGATGTCCTTTTTTTCCCACAAACAGAGCTTTCTTTTGGTGGTATTTGATCACCTGTGCGATTTTTTTACTTTTTGCGCAATAAACAAAAAAAGAGCGACAATTCTGAAAAAAAAACAATATTTTTCACATTTTTTTATATGAAATTCCCCCCAAAAAATGTAAAAATCTAAATTTTTTAACATTTTCGGCCAATTTGTTTTCTGCTACATATGTTTGGTAAAAAAAATCGCAATAAGCGTATTTTGATTGGTTTGCGCAAAAGTTATTGCGTTTACTAACTAAGGGAAAGATTTTTGTCATTTTTGGTGGGTTTTTTTTAACGAGTAATGGCGGCGATCTGCAGTTTTTTTTGCGGGACTGCGACATTGCGGCGGACAGATCGGACCCTTGACTGACATTTTTGACACTTTTGGGGGTACCAGTAACATTACTGCAGTAATCAGTGCTATACATATGCACTGTCACTGTACTAATGACACTGGCAGGGAAGGGGTTAACTTTATTGGAGATGCAGGGGTTAAGTGTATCCCTAGGAGCAGGGCCGGATTAAGAGCATCATGGGCTTGGTGCTGAGGATTTTGAAGGGCCTTAAGGGCCGTGCCTTGGCATGCACCCAGAGGAGGAAGGGTGCAGCCATGCATGCCTAATTCAACATGGGATGCTGTCTCTGAAGCCCATAAACACATCCATGCATCGGCAACTGTCCCTCCTTGTCCGGCCTTCGTGCTGTGTGGGGAGGTTCTGAGGGAGCTGCCTGGGGAAGCGAGCATAGAAGCCAGACTTCTGTGTTTACAAGTGACAGAAGAGCGGTCACAGTGAATATGGCCAACCCGGGGCCTATATAAAAGGTAGGGGCCTGGAGCTGCAGCTCCAATAGCCCCTATGTTAATCTGGCCCTGCCTAGGAGTGTGCTTCTAACTGTCAAGGGGCGTGGCTTTTCATGTAACTACAGAGACATACGATCCTACATAGCGGGATCGTATGATCTCTGCAGTTATACCAGGGAGAATGACAGGCGGCTTTGTTTACATCAGCCGCCTGCCTTTCTCCCTCTCCAGCGGGAGATCGCGAGTGACCGGCGGACATCGGAGGCGCCGGTCACTCGCGCGGGGATGTCAGGGAACGAGCGGGGGCAGGAGCGCGCCTCCGGCAGCGCACGCTCGCCCACTATTCGATCGCGGGCGAGAGACGTATATATACGTCACTTTGCCCAGGAGGGGCTGACCGCCGCAGTATATGTACTTGCAGCGGTCGGCAAGTGGTTAATAGAACTATGCACAATAGGCCGGGATGACTTGAAAAATGCTGAGTAACGCTGAATAAAGCTGAGTAACGCTGAGTAACGCTGAATAAAGCTGAGTAATGCTGAGTAGCGCTGATTAACACTGAGTAACGCTGAGTAACACTGAGTAACGCTGAGTAACAAGGGTTTCTCCACCAACTACTAAGTCATGTTTTGCTTGGGGACAGTGGCGGCTGGTGCTAAAAATTTTTGGGGGGCGCAAACAGAAAAACAAGTGACCAGCGTGCCCCCAATCAATGCAGAGTGCCACAGCATGCCCCCAATCAATGTAGAGTGCCACAGCATGCCCCCAATCAATGCAGAGCGCTACAGCATGCCCCCATCAATGCAGAGCGCCACAGCGTGCCCCCATCAATGCAGAGCGCCACAGCGTGCCCCCAATCAATGCAGAGCGCTACAGCATGCCCCCATCAATGCAGAGCGCCACAGCATTGTTCCCAATCAATGCAGAGTGCCACATCATGCCCCCATCAATGCAGAGCGCTACAGCATGCCCCCATCAATGCAAAGCGCCACAGCATTGTCCCCAATCAATGCAGAGCGCCACAGCATGCCCCCATCAATGCAAAGCGCCACAGCATGCCCCCCAATCAATGCAGAGACCAGTGTGCGTGCTCCCTTCAATGCAGTGTGGGCTTCCACCTGAGACCAATGCACTTACCTGGCGGCTTCTTCTCTTAGTCCCGGCGGTGGCTTCTCCCCTCCTCGAGACTCCGTCCTCTTCTGCGGCGGTGGGAAGGTGACCGGGCGGTGATGGTGAGTGACTGATGCACGCACCGGCACTGCCCCCATTGCGATGTCAGCAGGGTCAGGAATTGGATGTCCTGAATGATAATTGGTCCAGGCTGGAGACTGGACCAATCATAGCCAGGATATCACGAAAGTGGGAGTGTCCTAGCGCAATGACCTGCGCCCAGGTGACGCCCCCCCCAATAGCCTCCACTAAGTCCGGCGACCTGGAATTTTTATTTTTTATTTTAACTTTTTTTTTCTTTTTTTAATCTTTTTTCTTTCATTTTTTTTTTGGGGGAGGGGGGCGGCGCCCCTGCGCACCCTATGCACAGGCCGCCACTGCTTGGGGATCAAATACTTATTTTACTCCCTGAACTGCAACTCCATTTATAACATTTGTATCATGTGTTTTCTCTGGATTTTTGGTTGATATTCTGTCTCTATCATATAAAATACACCGATGATAAAAATTATACACCCCCCATTTCTATGTAATCTGCAGGGATCAAACCATTATTTCCCTCACTGTAAAGTATAAAGCTATAGTAATTGGACATAACTCTTTGTGGGTTCGCTGGGGTCGTGGAACTGAAGTTACATCAAACTTTTATCGGCTGAAGTGAGGTTTATATTTCTTTTTTATTTCCCCAGAGAGCAGCGAGTGACGGGGATCATTGTGTTCGTCCTCACCGGAATCTCCGTCTTCATGGCTCCCATCCTGAAGGTATCTTCTTCCATTTTCTATCTCATTCATTTATTATAGCAATAGAAGCCCCAGAGACCCCTACAGACCAATCAAACGCCACCCTTCATCCATTCAGAGCCATCAGATCAGTGAATGGTAATTGTTTAATTGAAGTCACCCCTCCCCCACCCTTCTCACTGGGTAGAAAGGATATCCATCCCTATGAAGATTCTTTCCTAGCCGCGAGAAAAGGCAAACGTTTCACTCCTGTAGAATTATATGGAAGAGAGAATGTTCCGGGAGGTGGAATTGGGCAACTATGGGGGGGGGGGGGGAGTTTACTAAAACTGGAGCACTCAGAATCTGGTGCAGCTCTGTATATTAGCCAATCAGCTTCCAGGTTTTATTCTCAAAGTCTAATTGAAGAAGCTGAAGTTAGAAGCTGATTGGCTCCCATGCACAGCTGCACCGGATTCCGAGTGCTCCAGTTTTAGTAAATCATACTTATCATTACTAGGGGGGATGGGAGGTCACCAGATCACACTGTCATCATAGAGGGAATATAGCGCAGTCACCCCATCCCCGGGAATGGCAGCTGGCAGGAGAATATCCACTTACATAACACGATCCGGAATCTTCCGAAGATCTGATCCTGCCGGAAGAAGCGGTATTAATGATGGGACGTGTGCGGACTTATTTCATGCAAAGAGCGATTCTGAGACAAATAAAGTCCCTTCTCCTGAGATTTGTACATTTTTATTGTTTAACCCTCTAAAGTCAGACAGTAAAGAAGTAATTTGGTCCCCTTTCCATTTTCACATGAGCCCCCCAAAATATATTTTCTATTGAACCCCAAAGTGGAAGTCTCCTCACCAGTTGACCTTCATCCGGTGACCTGATAAGGAGGATCTCTGGACGATGAGATGACCGTACAGGTGAGGAATGGCTCTTCACCGAGGACTACCAACTGACCGGAGTCACCCCGGATGGTGTCACCAATATAGAAATTACTGTTTCACAACTCGAGTAATAGAAAATCATAAATATCACAATGACATCGAACAATTCAGCTCCACATCTTGATAAATACGGCCAATCAGTAGCAGATCGCCCAAACAATGAATGAATGAATATAGAAGATGACTGTTCTTATCATTCAGATATCTGACTAAACGAGGCCCTCAGTTCTACCCCATCTCCTCATTATAGAACATACAACATGCAGTCAGGTCCATAAATATTGGGACATGGACACAATTCTAATCTTTTTGGCTCTATACACCCCCCTCTATATACACCCCCTCCCCCCTCTATACACCACCACAATGGATGTGAAATGAAACAAACAAGACGTGCTTTACCTGCAGACTTTCAGCTTTAATTTGAGGGAATTTACATCCAAATCAGGTGAACGGTGTAGGAATTACAACAGTTTGTATTTGTGCCTCCCACTTTTTAAGGGACCAAAAGTAATGGGACAGATTAACAATCCTAAATCAAACTTTCACTTTTTAATACTTGGTTGCAAATCCTTTGCAGTCAATTACAGCCTGAAGTCTGGAACGCATAGACATCACCAGACGCTGGGTTTCATCCCTGGTGATGCTCTGCCAGGCCTCTACTGCAACTGTCTTCAGTTCCTGCTTGTTCTTGGGGCATTTTCCCTTCAGTTTTGTCTTCAGCAAGTGAAATGCATGCTCAATCCGATTCAGGTCAGGTGATTGACTTGGCCATTGCATAACATTCCACTTCTTTCCCTTAGAAAACTCTTTGGTTGCTTTCGCAGTATGCTTCGGGTCATTGTCCATCTGCACTGTGAAGCGCCGTCCAATGAGTTCTGAAGCATTTGGCTGAATATGAGCAGATAATATTCCCCGAAACACTTCAGAATTCATCCTGCTGCTTCTGTCAGCAGTCACATCATCAATAAATACAAGAGAACCAGTTCCATTGGCAGCCATACATGCCCACGCCATGACACTACCACCACCATGCTTCACTGATGAGGTGGTATGCTTTGGATCATGAGCAGTTCCTTTCCTTCTCCATACTCTTCTCTTCCCATCACTCTGCTATAAGTTGATCTTGGTCTCATCTGTCCATAGGATGTTCCAGAACTGTGAAGGCTTTTTTAGATGATGTTTGGCAAACTCTAATCTGGCCTTCCTGTTTTTGAGGCTCACCAATGGTTTACATCTTGTGGTGAACCCTCTGTATTCACTCTGGTGAAGTCTTCTCTTGATTGTTGACTTTGAAACACATACACACCTACCTCCTGGAGAGTGTTCCTGATCTGACACACATACACCTTCCTCCTGGAGAGTGATCTTGATCTGGCCAACTGTTGTGAAGGGTGTTTTCTTCACCAGGGAAAGAATTCTTCGGTCATCCATCACAGTTGTTTTCCATGGTCTTCCGGGTCTTTTGGAGTTGCTGAGCTCACCGGTGCGTTCTTTCTTTTTAAGGATGTTCCAAACAGTAGATTTGGCCACACCTAATGTTTTTGCTATCTCTCTGATGGGTTTGTTTTGTTTTTTTCAGCCTAATGATGGCTTGTTTCACTGATAGTGACAGCTTTTTGGATCTCATATTGAGAGTTGACAGCAACAGATTCCAAATGCAAATAGCACACTTGAAATGAGCTTTGGACCTTTTATCTGCTCCTTGTAAATGGGATAATGAGGGAATAACACACACCTGGCCATGGAACAGCTGAGCAGCCAATTGTCCCATTACTTTTGGTCCCTTAAAAAGTGGGAGGCACATATACAAACTGTTGTAATTCCTACACCTTTCACCTGATTTGGATGTAAATTCCCTCAAATTAAAGCTGAAAGTCTGCAGGTAAAGCACATCTTGTTTGTTTCATTTCAAATCCATTGTGGTGGTGTATAGAGCCAAAAAGATTAGAATTGTGTCCATGTCCCAATATTTAAGGACCTGACTGTATATAACAGGATAATAGAATGAAAGGTTCTTCTATGGATGGGCGCATGGAGATGAGAGATTCATTGACCAATCAGAGGAACAGATAAAACTCTCCTGAACCAGGTCTGGGATTTGTCCCCTCAGACCAGCGCCATGGGGCCAGTCTTGGTTGCTATGGCTGCTCCCTGTGCCGATGACGTGGAAATTGTGGGCAGATTGCAGTCACCCTATGTGTTTTTTACTATTAAATTTCTGTTTTCTTTTTTTCCAGTATATTCCGATGCCGGTTCTGTACGGCATTTTTCTGTACATGGGTGTGGCATCGCTCAATGGAATTCAGGTAGGTCTCCACATTGATAACAATACTCAGGTGTTCCTCTAGAATGAAGTAAGTGTCTCCTCTGAGCCCAGGGTGCCATGATGGTGTATCTCCAAAAGGTGCCATTGGCGACCTGGGCTCACAGAAAGCAGACTGTGTCCTTCCCGGTACATATGTGAAGACTGAAGGTGCAGGAAGATCTCTGCATCTCTTCAGCTGTCATCCATTTTGTCCGGCTGATTGTATGAAGCTGCACAGAACCTCTGTCTATTACCGGCTGCATACACACAATAGGTGTATGTGTGTGAAAGGGGGGTCCATGTGACACATGCACCCGATGTAAGGTGCCATCTTGGTGTTCTCACCTCCATACCCGCCCTGTGACACATTCATTGTCCCACACCAATTCTTGAAAACATTTCTTCCCCCCACAATGCCTCGTACCCCATACAGGCATTTGTCATCCATGCAGACAGGAGGAAGGTCAGTGGTTTGGCTTTGTGCCAATCTCAGATAGGACAAGGAACCCTCTTGGTTGCTGAGCTCTCGACTGTCTCCAGAAGTCCAAAATATAGGTTCAGCTTATTCTGGCCCATAGACTAAATCTGTTTATAACAGAAAGTCAAACCTTAAATTGTTGGCAGGCAGGTGCAGGGAGCCCACATGCCAACATCAAACATGGCCGCCCTCCTGGACTATATACTGGAGGACCTGCAGTCATTGAGGCTCCTTCAGACACATCGAGTGGTTTTGTCCATTAATACCAGAAAAATGGAAACCCATAATCAATGCCATGAATGCTATTTCAGGATCCTGGTTGGGTTTATCCCCGGCTCCTAATATTCCATTGTATTCAGTCATCTGTGGGCCAATCTCACGCCATTCTTTCTCCATTCAACCCCAAATATAGAAGCAATCCATTATACCCCCAGGGAGGGAATGGTTGGCAAAGGTCAATCAATATTAGATTATGGAAGATATTGTACACAACAAGCTAAATATCTCTACAAAATTCAGGGAGATCCGGGCCAGTTGGCCACCAATAAGAACAACTGATCGATATGAGATCGGAATTTCTTAATAGATTTTACCTTCAAAGTTATGAAGCTGCTCATATGACCCACTGAACTTTGATCTTAGACGTCTCTGCAGCTCATGGGGGTCCCCATTACACCATTGTCTCTTTAAAAGTTTAGATGTCCCATGCTGCTCTCTTCCTTATCAACCTATACCTTTCATATATATCCCCCCTCCCCCACCTGAGCTCTGCCATAGTCTTCCTTCCTCTCCACAATCTTTTTGCTAAGTTCATCCCCCTAAATTTTACAAAGTGGTGGAGGCAAACCTTATTCTATGGCAATATTATGCTATGAGCCAGCATGCTCCACACTTGGTGTTTAAACTCCAACCTTGGTCTTTATACTTCAACCTTAGGTCTTTATACATTGACCTGGGTCTTTATACTCTGACCTTGGGTCTTTATACTCCAACCTATAGTCTTTATGCTCTGACCTTGGTCTTTATACTCCAACCTATAGTCTTTATACTCCAACCTATAGTCTTTATGCTCCAACCTTGGTCTTTATACTCCAACCTTAGGTCTTTATACATTGACCTGGGTCTTTATACTCTGACCTTGGGTCTTTATAATCCAACCTTGGGTCTTCATACTCCAGCCTTGGGTCTTTATAATCCAACCTTGGGTCTTCATACTCCAGCCTTGGGTCTTTATACTCCAACCTTTGGTCTTCATACTCCAACCTTGGGTCTTTATACTCCAACCTTGTGGTTTATACTGTAACCTTGGGTCTTTATACTCCGACCTTTGTTCTTTTTATGCTCTGACCTTGGGTCTTTATGCTCCAACTTTGGTCTTTATACTTCAACCTTGAGTCTTTATGCTCCGACCTTGGGTCTTTATGCTCCAACCTTGATATTTATACTCCAACCTTTGGTCTTTATACTCTGACCTTGGGTCTTTATGCTCCAACTTTGGTCTTTATACTTCAACCTTGGGTCTTTATGCTCCAACCTTGATATTTATACTCCAACCTTTGGTCTTTATACTCTGACCTTGGGTCTTTATGCTCCAACCTTTGGTCTTTATACTCCAACCTTTTTCTTTATACACCAACCTTTGATCTTCATACTCCAACCTTGGATCTTTATACTCGAACCTTGGGCCTTCATACTCCAACCTTTGGTCTTTATACTCGAACCTTGGGTCTTTATACGCCAACCTTGGGCCTTCATACTCCAACCTTTGGTCTTTATACTCCGACCTTTGTTCTTTTCATGCTCCAACCTTGGATCTTTATGTTACATTTGCATTATTAGATCTTTGTATTCAATAAAAGATTTATTAAGAAAAATGAATATTCTGGTAAAAATGGAAATGCAAAAAAAATATAAATTCCTGTTCTATCCTTTCTTAGTTCTGGGATCGCTGCAAGCTTTTCCTAATGCCGGCAAAGCACCAGCCTGACTATGCATATCTCCGACACGTCCCTCTGCGTCGGATCCATTTGTTCACCGTCGTTCAAATCGTCTGCCTGGCAGTCCTCTGGATACTGAAGTCTACTGTTGCCGCCATCATTTTCCCTGTCATGGTAAGGAGAAGATATTAAACTATTATTATTATGTTATAGGAAGATAATCGGATTGTGATCCAATCATCTCCATATTCATTGGAAGCGTTAGAATAAAATTTATTGATGATAATTGCGGTCATTATTCACTCGAAGGCTTATGGGTAATTTTATGACGGCAATGCAGGAAAGATTCTGATTTTGTCATTTTTCACATATCTTGAAGTAGTTGTAAACTTGGGCATGATGATGTTTAGGTGTAATAAACACCCTGGAAGATAACGTGGGGGGTGAACCTCATACTGGCACATTGTGAGAGACTTACCTTACACCGAAGCCCTCCAGTGCCGCGCTCTCACCGCTGACCGGGCTTCCATCTTCCCCCGGTCTCCCTTTCCCGGTTCGCGTCCTCTGGCCATTATGATTGGCTAAGCCACGATGACATCACTCCAGCGCATGCGCACAGGAGTCATTGGCACAGCGCACAGCTCTGAAAAGACAACGCGGACATGCCATTCCTCAGAGCGCATGCGCAGATGACGGCGCACAGCTCTGAAGAGACAACGCGGACATGCCATTCCTCAGAGCGCATGCGCAGGTGACGGCGCACAGCTCTGAAGAGACAACGCGGACATGCCATTCCTCAGAGCGCATGCGCAGGCGACGTCACTGGCTGCATGCTGTGTAAATATCTCCAAAGCACTGCAAGTCTATTAGACACTCACTGCACCTTCAGGTCGGTCTTATTAAGGCTTTCCTGCAGCTACAAGTCCAAAAAAATGTTTACTGCCACTTTAAGGGAAATTAATTAAAGAAGAACTCCAAAGAAATATAAAAGACTCGAAATAATTGAACTCTCTAAACAGTAAAACCTCGTTAAATGAATTCTTACCTATAAGCAGTGTCCCTGAGTGTGGCCTGATAACAGGGAATAAGAGAGGGAGAAGCAGCACACAGGACCCCAATCCGTATGCTGATAGGAGGAGAGAGCAGAATGACAGAGATGAGATCATCACTCTGCTGCTTCTCCTTTCACTGTCCAATCACAGGCTGGGGATGAGGCTCAGAGGAAGTGGGTTGATGGATGCTGGCCATCAGACTGAGGACACCTAGAAATAAAATACTGCGGGGGAAATCTCTGGATTGAAGCTGAATATTGCAGCAAAGGCGATTTTGTCATTTTATCTGTTAATCGGCACTCCGCACATTCATATCTATTGCTGCGATTCAGACACAAAACTGTGAACGTGAAACAATGGAATCCCAATATGGAGGCAGGAAAATACCCAACCTGGCCAATGGTCTGCCCGTCTCCATAGCAGAGACCTGAGGATGTCCTGACTAATGCCCAGCTCTGCGACTGCGTACCAACCAGAAAAAGTCATATATATATATATATACACCCCCTCCCCCTCTCTATATACATTATATTACCAAAAGTATTGGGACGCCTCTCTATATACACTATATTACCAAAAGTATTGGGACGCCTCTCTATATACACTATATTACCAAAAGTATTGGGACGCCTCTCTATATACACTATATTACCAAAAGTATTGGGACGCCTCTCTATATACACTATATTACCAAAAGTATTGGGACGCCTCTCTATATACACTATATTACCAAAAGTATTGGGACGCCGGCCTTTACACACACATGAACTTTAATGACCCCCAGTCTTAGTCCGTAGGGTTCAATATTGAGTTGGCTCCCCCTTTGCAGCTATAACAGCTTCAACTCTTCTGGGAAGGCTGTCCACAAGGTTTAGGAGTGTCTATGGGAATGTTTCACCATTCTTCCAGGTGAACTCCATTCCCAAGAGGGTAAAGGCAGTGCTGGAAAATAATGGTGGCCACACAAAATATTGACACTTTGGGCCCAATTTGGACATTGTCACTTAGGGGTGTACTCACTTTTGTTGCCAGCGGTTTAGACATTAATGGCTGTGTGTTGAGTTATTTTGAGGGGACAGTAAATTTACACTGTTATACAAGCTGTACACTCACTACTTTACATTGTAACAAAGTCTCATTTCTTCCGTGTTGTCACATGGGAGGGGTGTACTTACTTTTGTGAGATACTGTAGTTGGCTGGTTTAGGAATGTCCGCCATCCATTATATGATCAGCACAGATCTGAAGAGTTCCAGCATTGGCTAACAGAGAATAAGTTTGGAGATCTTGTTGGGGGATGGGCTCACTTCCTTGCCGTGTTCCCGCAGATCCTTGGCTTGATAATGGTGAGGAAGATGCTGGATTGGGTGTTCAGCCAACACGACCTCGCTTGGTTGGATGACATCTTACCCGAAAAAGACAAGAAGAAACAAGAAGACAAGAAGAAGAAGAAAGGGAAAGAAGAGGTGGACAGTGACGAGGTAAGACGGTGACAAAGGTGATGTCATAGTGGTAGGGAGTTCCATAGAGTGGTAGGGAGTTCCATAGAGTGGTAGGGAGTTCCATAGAGTGGTAGGGAGTTCCATAGAGTGGTAGGGAGTTCCATAGAGGTTTACTCAGCTTTCTCTGTACAATTGATCTACGTCCAACCAAACACAGGAACAGTAATGAATACAATGGGGGGGGGGGGGTACTAGAGGCATATAGACAGGGCACTCTGTGAGGGCAATTCCTCCAGAACTTAGTAAATGAGGTGAAAAATCAACATTTTTGCTTGCACATGATTGGATGATGGAAGTCAGCAGAACTTTCCACCATTTACTAAGCTCTGGAGGAACTGCACCTGCTCAGTGCTCAGTCTATTTGCCTTTAATCCCCCCCCCATTGTTCAGCACACGCATGTATTGTACATCATGGGGTGAGGCTTGGGAGCCGACATATTACAACATATTAACCACTTAAGCCCCGGAGGATTTGGCTGCTCAAAGACCAGGCCCTATTTTGCGATTCGGCACTGCATGACTTTAACTGACAATTGCGCGGTCGTGCAATGCTGTACCCAAATGAAATTGATGCCCTTTTTTTCCCACAAACAGAGCTTTCTTTTGGTGGTATTTGATCACCTGTGCGATTTTTACTTTTTGCGCTATAAACAAAAAAAGAGCGACAATTCTGAAAAAATAACAATATTTTTCACATTTTTTTATATGAAATTCTCTCAAAAAAAATGTAAAAATCTAAATTTTTTAACATTTTGGCCAATTTGTTTTCTGCTACATATTTTTGGTAAAAAAAATCGCAATAAGCGTATTTTGATTGGTTTGTGCAAAAGTTATTGCGTTTACTAACAAAGGGAAAGATTTCTGTCATTTTTGGTGGGTTTTTTTTTACTAATAATGGCGGCGATCTGCGATTTTTAGCGGGACTGCGACATTGCGGCGGACAGATCGGACCCCTGACTGACATTTTTGACACTTTTGGGGGTACCAGTGACATTACTGCAGTAATCAGTGCTATACATATGCACTGTCACTGTACTAATGACACTGGCAGGGAAGGGGTTAACTTTATTGGGGATCAGTGAGTTAAGTGTGTCCCTAGGGGCGTTATTCTAACTGTGGGGGCGTGGCCTGTGATGTAACCACAGAGACATACGATCCTACATAGCAGGATCGTATGATCTCTGCTGTTACACCGGGGAGAATGACAGTTGGTTGTGATACATCAGCCGCCTGCCTTTCTCCCTATGCAGCGGGAGATCGCGAGTGACCGGCGGACATCGGAGCTGCCAGTCACTCACACGGGGATGTCTGTGAATGAGCGGGGGCGGGAGCATGCCTCTGCCGGCGTGCGCTCGCCTCCCACAGGCGGCTGATCGAGTGACGTACCCCTACGTTACTTTGCCCAGCAGCGGCTGCCTGCCGCAGTATTTCTGCGGTGGGCGGTCGTTATGTGGTTAAAGGAGTTGTTGGATAGAAATGGCGGCTCTACTGATCAGGAGGTCTCCATCACATCCCAAATTATACCACCATTCACCTCATTCACTAAATATCCTAAAATCTCTGAGGAACTCAGAATGAAGAAGTTTGGATAGTTATTTGTTATTATTATATTATTATAGTTATATCTGACCCTCGTCCCTCCATAATGTCCACATCTGGGGTTCAGGAAGTCGGGGCGTCTGTCTGGACCACTCACGAGTTCAGATACATGGAATGGAACCACCTGCCGCCCACATTTACTGCTAGCAGGTGGCACTGCCAGGCGTGTGAGCCTCTACACCAGGATGTACACCGCAATGTACCGGTACCGGTTCAGAGGCTCACAGGCGCCCCCTGGTGGCCTGGGCGGGGATTAGACACAGCACAAGTTTATCAGCAGGTGACAAGTAATAGTTAACCCCATGATTGCCCTCCTGATCACCACAATTGCTGCCAGTAACCGATTCTCATATATGTAGCACTGTCCCCGTAGGTCTTTCTGTATAATGAATTCTCGGCCTCCTATGATTACCTGCAGAAAGTCACATAGGGGGAAGTTCACACATCACTCCTTACTCCCGATGGCTCCTCAACCAATAAACAGTCCAGGGGGTTTGG
Organism: Pelophylax lessonae; assembly: GCF_965119305.1. Lineage (NCBI taxonomy): Eukaryota > Metazoa > Chordata > Amphibia > Anura > Ranidae > Pelophylax > Pelophylax lessonae. Next base: position 670,358 of record NC_138771.1, on the reverse strand, counting down.
TTTTTTTGTGTTTATTATGGAACTTGGATGGGGGAAGGGAATAGAGGGATACTCCAACTGGAACTATTTACATTGGATAAGGACAACTCTCACTTGGCCTCACCAGGTTGCTTGTGGAAGCAGTCACACTGCTTAATCCCTACTGCCAGATGTATGGAAAGGGTTAAGTCTCCTGGCTCTTTTCTCTCCAGCAATAGACTTGGTGAACTACATTATCTTCAGGACACTCTCTAGCATCCCCTTTACTGACACCCATCCACTGACTCTTCTAGCTGCAGGGGTGGCCCCCCTCAGGTCAGGCCCTTTGACACAGATTTGTACTCCCTGTACTGCAGAATCAGATCCTACAGGGTCTCCCCTCTCAGTCAGCTTCCCCAGACCTCTGGGTTCAGTTCCTCACTGGCACTCTCTAAACCAGGGGTCTTCAAACTATGGCCTTCCAGCTGTTCAGAAACTACAATTCCCATCATGCTTAGTCATGTCTGTGAATGTCAGAGTTTTACAATGCCTCATGGGATGTGTAGTTCCGCAGCAGCTAGAGGGCCGTAGTTTGAAGATCCCTGCTCTAGGCCCTCAGGTCAACTACCTGAAGCCGCAGTGCACCTCTACAGAGGAGGAGGCAGCCGCCCCCTCCCTCTGGGACTCCGCTATCCAGCCCAAAGACCCCGAGCACATGTGCTCCTGGCTTTTATACAGTATCCCAGCATGCACCAAGGCATTTTCCCTCTACCAATCACCAGGGCTGTATCAAACACCTATGTACCCATTCCTCAGGTTTCCTCCCACTATCCAATATGCCTCTCTATTGGACCAGCGTGAAACACTCTTCAGACTGAATGAATCGCATCCTGAGCACAATGAGCAGACCTCACTAACAGATCCTGATCTCTGATAGGCAGAGAACAATATAGATTTACCTGCAGCTCTTCTGGTAAGCAGACAGAGCTCAAAACAATACTTCTCTCACTAGCACCAACCTAGGAGGGCGCTACACTCATCCCCCTGCCAAACCGAGCCATGTCCTCACTACCACCTACCTAGGAGGGTGCTACACTCACCCCCCCCCCCGCCAAACCGAGCCATGTCCTCACTAACACCTACCTAGGAGGGTGCTACACTCACCCCCCGCCAAACCGAGCCATGTCCTCACTAGCACCTACCTAGGAGGGTGCTACACTCACCCCCCGCCAAACCGAGCCATGTCCTCACTAGCACCTACCTAGGAGGGTGCTACACTCACCCCCTGCCAAACCGAGCCATGCCCTCACTACCACCTACCTAGGAGGGTGCTACACTCACCCCCCCCCCGCCAAACCGAGCCATGTCCTCACTAACACCTACCTAGAAGGGTGCTACACTCACCCCCCACCAAACCGAGCCATGTCCTCACTAGCACCTACCTAGGAGGGCGCTACACTCACCCCCCCCCACCAAACCGAGCCATGTCCTCACTAGCACCTACCTAGGAGGGTGCTACACTCACCCCCCGCCAAACCGAGCCATGTCCTCACTAGCACCTACCTAGGAGGGTGCTACACTCACCTCCCGCCAAACCGAGCCATGTCCTCACTAGCACCTACCTAGGAGGGTGCTACACTCACCCCCTGCCAAACCGAGCCATGCCCTCACTACCACCTACCTAGGAGGGTGCTACACTCACCCCCCCCCACCAAACCGAGCCATGTCCTCACTAGCACCTACCTAGGAGGGTGCTACACTCACCTCCCGCCAAACCGAGCCATGTCCTCACTAGCACCTACCTAGGAGGGTGCTACACTCACCCCCCGCCAAACCGAGCCAAGTCCTCACTAGCGCCTACCTAGGAGGGTGCTACACTCACCCCTCGCCAAACCGAGCCAAGTCCTCACTAGCACCTACCTAGGAGGGCGCTACACTCACCCCCCCCCCCCCACCAAACCAAGCCATGTCCTCACTAGCACCTACCTAGGAGGGTGCTACACTCACTCCCCCGCCAAACCGAGCCATGTCCTCACTAGCACCTACCTAGCAGGGTGCTACACTCACCCCCCGCCAAACCGAGCCATGTCCTCACTAGCACCTACCTAGGAGGGTGCTACATATGTAATAAATTGTTCCTTGTCTGCCATTGCAGTCCAGATGGGTTTCATTGTTGCTCTCCTTGCTGTCTGTGATTTTGTTGGAGGAATAGTGTATGGGGTAATTACCATGGGGGTCCTCCTAAACCCCAACATCTTACAGAGTGGGGTGCTGACCTACTTCGCTCTTCTAGGCGTCCATGCCAGGCAATGCAGAGAGGACAGACTCTCTTTCCTCCTCTCCACTCCCATCTGCCCATTGCCGGGGTAATACTAAGGTGAGGGGGTTGACTGAGGTTGAGGGGGCTGGCCCATTGTCAGCCCAAGGGAGGGGGGGAGGATGTATATACCCAAACCCACTCTGAGTTTCCTTCAAGACAAAATGTACAGAACCTCAAAGAACTCAGCAAACACCCTGCAGTGCCAGGCCCCTGGGATTCCACCACGCCATCATCTGGATTGGGTTTGTAGACCTTCCCTTGTTTGTCTGAATCTCCTCCCATGGTCTTCAATGGAGACATGGATTCCCCCTCTAAACCGTTCAGAAAGTCCACATTGTATGTTTGGTACAAAGTCACGTTTTCTCCCATTGCAGGACCGAGCCGACCACCCCGGAGCTGTGCATTCCGACTCCTCTGCCAACGGATCAGACATGGACCGCAGGTTTGTGGGAAGCACAAATATCACATGGAATTTAGGGGTTCCGTATAGATGGGGGAGGGGGAAATCTCAGGAACAGGAGCCCCCGAAACTTTGTTCACTTCAGTGGCCCCATAGTAACATGTATGACTCAGGAACATGACTTATCTGCTAGAGACAGGAGGGGAGAGCGACCCCTTTGGAACTTTGACCCCCCGTAGTAGTATTGAAATACAATTGGACCCCCATTTGTAGCAACTCCCTTCTGGTAAGGTGCCCCCTGTGAGATTAGTGCTGGTCATTTTCAGAGCAAATTTCCAAACTACACCGTACCCCGAGATCTGCCCTTACTATAAACTCTCTTGTAACCCCCGACTCCCTGTAACCATCCCTGTAACTTCAACTCTCACACTTCCCATCCCTGAAAACCCAACCCTCCCACTAACCCTTCCTAAATACCCAACCCTCCCACCTCAACCCTCCTTGTAACCCCAACCGTCACACTAACCCTCCCTATAACCTCAACCTTCCTTGTAACCCCAACCCTCACACTAACCCTCCCTATAACCTCAACCCTCCCACTAACCCTTCCTAAATACCCAACCCTCCCACCTCAACCCTCCTTGTAACCCCAACCTTCACACTAAACCTCCCTATAACCTCAACCCTCCTTGTAACCCCAACCCTCCCACTAACTCTTCCTAAATACCCAACCCTCCCACCTCAACCCTCCTTGTAACCCCAACCGTCACACTAACCCTCCCTATAACCTCAACCTTCCTTGTAACCCCAACCCTCACACTAACCCTCCCTATAACCTCAACCCTCCCACTAACCCTTCCTAAATACCCAACCCTCCCACCTCAACCCTCCTTGTAACCCCAACCTTCACACTAAACCTCCCTATAACCTCAACCCTCCTTGTAACCCCAACCCTCCCACTAACTCTTCCTAAATACCCAACCCTCCCACCTCAACCCTCCTTGTAACCCCAACCTTCACACTAACCCTCCCTATAACCTCAACCCTCCTTGTAACCCCAACCTTCACACTAACCCTCCCTATAACCGCAACCCTCCTTGTAACCCCAACCCTCCCACTAACCCTTCCTAAATACCCATCCCCCCCACCTCAGCCCTCCTTGTAACCCCAACCTTCACACTAGCCCTCCCAATAACCTCAACCTTCCTTGTAACCCCAACCCTCACACTAACCCTCCCTATAACCTCAACCCTCCCACTAACCCTTCCTCAATACCCAACCCTCCCACCTCAACCCTCCTTGTAACCCCAACCTTCACACTAAACCTCCCTATAACCTCAACCCTCCTTGTAACCCCAACCCTCCCACTAACTCTTCCTAAATACCCAACCCTCCCACCTCAACCCTCCTTGTAACCCCAACCTTCACACTAACCCTCCCTATAACCTCAACCCTCCTTGTAACCCCAACCTTCACACTAACCCTCCCTATAACCGCAACCCTCCTTGTAACCCCAACCCTCCCACTAACCCTTCCTAAATACCCATCCCCCCCACCTCAGCCCTCCTTGTAACCCCAACCTTCACACTAGCCCTCCCAATAACCTTAACCCTCCTTGTAACCCCAACCCTCCCACTAACCCTTCTTAAATACCCAACCCTCCCACTTACCGTCCTATAACCCCAATCTTCACATATAACATGCCAGAAAACACAACCCTCCCAATAAACCTCCCTGTAAACCCATCCCTTTTACTTACCCACTTGGTAACCCCAATCCTCCCACTAACCCTACCTATAAAATCACCCCCCCCCCCCACTAACCCTCCCTAAAACCCCAACTCTTCCATTAACCCTCTCTATAACCCCAACCCTCCCACTTACTGTCCCTGTAACCCCAACCCTCCTTATAACCCCCAACCTTCAAAATACCAAAAAACACAACCTTCCCACCAGAGGCGTAACTAGAACCTTCAGGGCCCCGATGCAAGAAACCATGAAGGGCCCCCCAGACCCCTGGCCGGGGCCCTTCCCTTCAAGCCCGGGGCTCTTCCCACTAATCCTGGGGCTCTTTACTCTCATTGCATGGCCTTTTATTATGGTCCCGCATCAGGATCCTTTCACAAGTTCTGCAGTGGGCCCCCTTCCTGCAATCTTGGGGCCTCCCCACAGTGGTGAAATGCCAGGGCCCGGTCGCAAGTGTGACCTTTGAGATCCTAGAAGTTCACCCACTGGTTTGCTACCGGGCCCCCTGGAGCATGGGGCCCGGTAGCGATTGCAACCCCTGCAACCCCTGTAGTTACGCCCCTGCTTCCCACTAAACCCCCCTGTAACCCCAACCCTCCTACTTACCCACTTGATAACCCCAATCTTCCCATTAACCCTCCCTATAAACCAATAACCCCCCTTGTAATTCCAACCCTCACACTAACCTTCCTTGTATCCCACCCCCAAATAACCCTCCTTGTACCTCCAACCCTCCCACTTATTGATCAGGGCTCTCTGATTCCTCCTGTATTGAATTGTATTGTAACTGTACTGTCTGTTCTCACACTGTAAGGTGTTGTGTGAACTGTTGTGCTCTATAATTCCTGTGTAATATTAATAATTACCCTTATAACCCTCACACAACCTTTCCTGTGATCCTATCAGATGTGACTGAAGAGCTGTGATTAACCAAATATAATTGAGTTTCTCTTTGCCTTCCATATCCAGCATTACTCTACACCTGAAGATCTCCTGCCCCTCTTCTCCTGCTATCAGTTACCCCAGGAACCCCCTCAATGCCATCCCCCAAGTGAAGATTGAGATGGACTCTGAATATGAGGACTCTGACATAGACAAGAACCCCCGAGACCGGGGAAGTGAGACTACTTTATAGCAGTGACTTTACCAACCTCCGAGTCACACCTGACCGGCAGGATGGTCTATTGTAACCTGGATCTGGTATTAGAAAATGGACCATTTCTGTGTGTGACCCAAGAAAGGAACACCCTCCCGGCAATGGAACAGAACCAAGAACTTCTATTATGGACTTTCCAGCTCAGAGTGAAATGAGCTCATTATATGGAACACGGAACTTCTCTAATAATAATAAGACCACCATGACGACAAATAATGTCCAAGTCTACAGCACAAGTTGGGTGCATTGTAAAGCTGCATTCAAGGGACGGATTATCTTCTAATCGTGACGTTCTACAATCTTCACCGTAATTCCAGGTTGGATGAAGAACATTGCCTCTTCATGACCAACACTTCTGTCTTCTACTCCATACTTTGGGGTCAGCAGTCCCCTACTTTCCCAGCCAATGGAGGGAATGGGTGACTCTCTGAAGAAGGAGAAATGTGAATCTCTTCTATAAATGACCCCAATGGTTGGCTTGGTTGAGGTCCGTCCTTCCTTGGACATCCTATTCAGATACACAATTGGCATCTCACCATAGGGAACCCATTGAGATGACCCCTTAGACACATCCACCACCAGGCCTGATATCTGGAAGTGCCTCAACCTGGAACTGCTTTTGTTGCCAGTAGGAACCAATCAGATTCTTCCTTTCATTCCCCCATTGGCTGAAGACAAAGGAGAGATTGGTTGTTATGTGCAGCAAGGACAGTTCTTACTTCAGACACTTTCAGAAACAGATAGGAATCTTTTCACTATGGCCTGGGCTGTACCACAATAGCCCCTGGTGGTCGGTTCCTGGGGCAATGGGGCCAGAGGGGGAAATTTACAAACAGTGATTGTTGTCACTATGAAGTCTTCTCTGATCTCCTCTGGACACATCAAGTTTAATCCGGCAAAGGAATAAGAAAAGTGTGTGCAGGGAATGATGAGAGTAGTCAGAAGACTTTCTAGAAACCCCAAATTTCCCCCTATGTGAGACTTGTGACTTCACTGATATTCCAGTGCAGAGTCCCGGCCGGCGTTCTCTCCTGCGTTCAGGCAACGTTCGCTCTGTTGGGGCCATTTCACATTCCCGGTCTGTGAGGTGCAGCAAGCGGCTCTTCCTCCTATCACAGCGGCCAGAAGCCATCGGTGTGAAACGGCCCCCAAAGGCCGGCGCCATGCCACACCGAACACAACGAGCCAATGATAGGCAACAAGGAACGTTCGATATGTGCGACTCATAAAAATGTGATTCTTTATATAAATATTTCTTTGTTGATGCGATCAGAAAAATGTATAAAATAAATCTCTGTACAGAAATGAAGAATAATTGATACAACGATTCTCTCTGTACAGGAATGCTGGGAAATGTCATGTCTGTATTATTGATTATTGATTATTAGTAAAAGGGCCCCAATCCCGAATGACATTTTACATAATAACTGCAGAATGAATGAAGAGAATTGGCTGGTTCTGAATTATTTAAATCATTTTTGTTAAGGTTTTATCGCTTTAAATGCAACAAAATCATAAAAACACAAAATCCGATACATTCCTCCACAAACGGTCCAATAATTCTCATATAATTCCACAAGGATGGCGTTTGTACAGAGCGCTTCAACAACAGAATAATTCTACATCCGTCCAGCATTATTACCCCTAACAGCCATTATTGTGGCAGGGTAAAAGAGGTATAAGGAGTATAAATGGGGTATAAGAGGTATTAATGGGGTATAAGAGGTATAAGGAGTATAAATGGGGTATAAGAGGTATAAGGGGTATTAATGGGGTATAAGAGGTATAAGGGGTATAAATGGGGTATAAGAGGTATAAATGGGGTATAAGATACCCCTTATACCCCTTATACCTCTTATACCCCTTATACCTCTTATACATAAGAGGTAAAAGAGTAATAAGCTGTTTAAGGGATATAAGAGGTATAAAGGGTATAAACGAGGTATAAGGGTAATATGCCAAGTATACAACCCATAGGGTGACAGAATTGATATCCGCACATCCTACTGAACAGATGAGGGGTGCCGGAGTACCACCTTAGGCTGCCATGGTTGGGTGGATGCCTCCTAGAGAATGATGGATGGTGAGGTTGAATTCACAGGAGGATGGAGGTGGGGGGTGGGGAGGCAGGGGTCAAGTCCTGGGAAAAAAAGTGTGGGAACTCACCCAAGATCCCCCCCCCCCCACACCACCACCTCAAAAATAAAAAGTGTGTGAGAGTATATATATATATATTGTAACAGGAAGTCAGCTAAATCTGGGAATGTAGTCACAGGAAGGAGATACATTTCCAGCTGACTTAGAAAGTCCATTAATTAATTTAGGGTGTTGGCTACAGAGCTAGCCAGCAGGAAGTTGAAAGGCCTTCAGCTGTTCAGAATGAGGAGATCAAGGCCTCTATAATTTGTCCAGAGAAAATCTATTGAGTGCTGCCTCCTGTCGCCGTGTAGGCTGGGAGAGGAGGACAGACATACGTGTACCTCCCGACAAGCTGGTGAGCATGGGAGAAGACCCCCTACAGCGATGTGAAGCTAAGGACGGTAACCAAGAGTGAAGACGTCTCAAAGGTGAGAAGACGAAGTGTTGTTGATGTGAAAGAAAACAAAGGGACATGTTCAATGGACAATGTTTGTGCTGTGTGAAAAGCAAACAAATGGACATTTGAGTGTCTGCTGTAGGATCAGCAGTGTCGGCCCAACAGTAGGTTGGGAAGACTTCTTAGGTAGGTTCCAGCGTGAGAAGGTAGCCGCCCACAGAGGCAAGGATTTATTTTGTTTTATTTTATTTTGATGTTTTTGCTGCATGCACTTGTTTGAAGAATAAACCTGTTGTTTGCAAGCACTTTTGGGCTATTTCTCTGTGAAAACGCACCCCCCAAGGAGTCATCCACGCCTACCACCGAGCTAATCCCTTACATATGGTGGAGGTATGCAGTGGGCAGAAGCAGCAAGATCCCTGCAATGGAGTGCAAATGTTTGATGAACTTTGTCTGGTGCATGAGATTGCACAATCTATGTGTGCAGGAGAGAAGATCCTGACAGAAAAAAAAAAAAAAAGTGTTTTAAAGAGACAGCGGTCTCAAAATTATTTGATGAACTTTGTTGTGTCTGGTGCAAGTGACTGCACAAACTGTGTGTGCAGGAAAAGAGATCTTGCAAGAGAGAGAGAAAAACTACATGTGTTAAAGAGACAGTGGTCTGAAAAATTTTTGCTGGACTGTGAAAAATTTGTTTGTGGAGTTATTGAAGATGGGGCGTTCAAAACGCCTGAAGAATGCAAAGATAGATGAAATGAGAGACCGGATTCTATGGATGGAGGGGATGTTGCCGTCTGAACCAGCCCCATCCATGCCTAAAGAGAGTCTACTAAAGAGGAAGGTTGTTGTCCCTAGCAACACTGATGAAACTGCTATGGAGACGCAGTGTGCTCAGATGAAAAGTAAGCTCAAAATGGAGGAGATGTTGAAACATCTGATTATATCAAATGCAGCTCAACAGCAGGCAAATGCGGATTTTCAGCAGAGCTTTGCAGCTCAACAAAAGGCTCATCAAGAGAGCATGGCAGGCTGGAAACAGAGACGCCAGCAGCCAATGGAGGCCATCGGTTTGGAAGAAACCGAGTATGTGTGCAGGGCTGAGTTGGATGCCTTGCAACGGAAAATGGAAGAAAAGGAACAAGCCTTGGAATTGCTTAAAATGGAGCATAGAAACTTGCAGGAAATGAATGAACTACTCAAGTCTCATGTGTTACAGTGGGAAGAATCCACTGCTCTTCTTTTGGTCGAATTGCAAAAATGTCAAGACACTATAAAGGAGAAAGATACCATCCTCATGGAAAAGGAAATTGAAATTCAGACTTTGCAGAAGCAAAGTATGGCTGATATGTTGGAGTTGCGTAATCAGCTGGAAAAAAGTCTTCAGTGTTTGGAAGTTACAAAAATAGACCTGCAGGAGTCGCAGGAACAGAATGTCGCTCTGAAAACGACATTGTCTCTCAGCGACAACGAGAAAAGTGAAAGAGAGGCTAAATTACTGAGTACTGTGTATGAGCTCACTACTTTGAGCAATGTGGTAAATGAATGGCGTGCGGACTGTGAAAGTTGGAAAGGGGAAGCCCAACGTGTCCAGCAGCAGTTAAAGGAGAAAGAAGCCTGTGTGGCAGAATTACATTCTTATTCCCAGATGCTAGCCAATGAGGTGAAGGCTCTTATGCAGGGAAAAGGAGATTGTGAACATAAGAGGGAAAAAGTAGAGGCACAGCTTCTGGAATCGCAAGTCAAGGTGTCAGAAGGTGACCGATTGTGTGCTAAGCTGTCAGAGAAGGCAAACCGACTGCAGGTTGAGTTGGACAATGTTACAAATCAGCTTTCTCAAGCAGACAGCAAATCTAGAGAAATTGCGGAAGATTTTTCTATCTTGGAATCGCAGCTGCAAGACACGCAGGAACTCTTACAGGAAGAGAGGTGTCAAAGGCTGAGTTTTTTAGCACAAAGCTCAAACAAATGTAAGATGAGAAAAATGGCTTCCTGGAACAATTAAAAGAGGAGGCGGAAGCAAAGAAAAACCTATCAGAGCAAGTCGCAACATTGCAAGCTCAGATAGCGGATATGAAAAAACGCATGGAAGAAAGCGTTGGTTCATTACAGTGTGTTGAAGATGTGAAAAAGAAGTTTGATCAGATGCTTGGTGAAGAGAAGACTGTGTCTGCAAAATATGCAGAAGAACGCGCACGTGCAGAAACGGAGGTGCGTGATAACGAGAGCAAAGCCCTGTTCTTGGCTCGCTCTTTGGAGGAAGCTCTAGAGTGTAAGGCTGAACTAGAAAGTGTTAAACAGCTGCGTACAGAAATGGAAGAATTGGTCAGCTCCAAGGATGATGTTGTGAAAAGCGTTCAGGAGCTAGAAAAGTCTAAGCGAGCCTTAGAACAGCAAGTAGAAGAGATGAAGATTCCGTTGCAGGAACTGGAAGAGGAATTCCAGGCAACAGAGGATCTGTCCCAAAGAGGGGATAGTGTGCCTGATGCAGTTTTTAAAAGGATCAGTGTTTTGGGGTCTGTCCTGAGTGAGCCTCAGAAATGTGACGACATGTGGCTTGAATCACCCCTTTGGAATAAACCGTTCCTTCAAAAACTTCAAGCATTGGAAAATGTATCATTAGAGCTTCAGCAAACAAAGGAGCTGAGTAAGAAATGTGGTGATTTCTCAGTTCAGGCTGAAAACCTAGTGGAGAAAACTAAGGCTGTTGGTGAAAACGTGAAGCAAATGAATAAGTGCCTTTCAGGGAGTGTTTCCAAAATGGAACTGGTGAAAGACGGGTGGCAGAAGTTTGATCGTGATCTTGAGATGCATTCCATGTGGAATTCAGATAGAGAAAAAGAACTAGGTGACCTTGAGCGGTCAAATAGTTCAGCAGAAAGTGCATTGAAGAAACCTGTAAAAGAATGTGTTGCAGTTCCATGCTTCTTCACTGATGCAGAGAGGAGGTCTATAATGGATACCACCCAGATCGCTGGGTTCAACTGTGTTGTTGCCTTTGACCCCTATGTTGGTGGAAGGAAAGTTGATGATGTTCTGGTTGGCTTCTTCTGTGAAGAGTTTGGCAAGAAATATAAACTGAATATCAAATCAAATAGTAGGCCTTTACTGCGACTCGCTCAGGAGGGCGAAAAGTTTAAGAAGTTGATGAGTGCAAATGCTTCAGATCTGCCTATGAATATGAAATGTTTGAATGATATTGATATCTCTGGGAAAAGGAACAGGGGTCACTTTGAAGAAATGTGTGACAGCCTGTTGTCTCAATTGGAAAATCCTCTGCACAGCATCTTAGAGCAAGCAAAGCTCAAGAAGGAAGATCATTCCCTTTTACAACAAAAAGTCAATGATTGTGTACAGCTGTATGGAGAGGCAACTCAAGTCACAGAGGGATGTCAAGAGTCCCTACTTGGAACAAAGCTTAGTGAAGCAAAGGTTCTCAAAGTTTTGTGGAAAACATTTATGGATTGCAGAGAGAGGCGTCTTAAGAATGTTGAAGACATTAAGACTAGCCCAATTGAGTTGCCTATGGATCACGGTCCTCCATGGTGGATTGGACAGACGGTTATGAGGGACAAGCTGTCTGACATTTATGAGAAAGCTGTCAATGAAGATGACAGAAACGAGAAGGAGCAAAATGATGCCAAAAATGCAGTTGAAGAATGTGTATATGAGATGAGAGACAAACTGTGTGGCATTTATGAGAAATCCGTCAATGAAGATGACAAAACAGTTTCATCCGGAAGCTTGAGGATAATAGGAGGCTTATCAGTGAGTCAGCAGTGCTTGACACATGCGTGCCTGGAAATCTGTGTCCCAACCCTAGGGTTGAAACAAGAGGGGGGGGTATGTAACAGGAAGTCAGCTAAATCTGGGAATGTAGTCACAGGAAGGAGATACATTTCCAGCTGACTTAGAAAGTCCATTAATTAATTTAGGGTGTTGGCTACAGAGCTAGCCAGCAGGAAGTTGAAAGGCCTTCAGCTGTTCAGAATGAGGAGATCAAGGCCTCTATAATTTGTCCAGAGAAAATCTATTGAGTGCTGCCTCCTGTCGCCGTGTAGGCTGGGAGAGGAGGACAGACATACGTGTACCTCCCGACAAGCTGGTGAGCATGGGAGAAGACCCCCTACAGCGATGTGAAGCTAAGGACGGTAACCAAGAGTGAAGACGTCTCAAAGGTGAGAAGACGAAGTGTTGTTGATGTGAAAGAAAACAAAGGGACATGTTCAATGGACAATGTTTGTGCTGTGTGAAAAGCAAACAAATGGACATTTGAGTGTCTGCTGTAGGATCAGCAGTGTCGGCCCAACAGTAGGTTGGGAAGACTTCTTAGGTAGGTTCCAGCGTGAGAAGGTAGCCGCCCACAGAGGCAAGGATTTATTTTGTTTTATTTTATTTTGATGTTTTTGCTGCATGCACTTGTTTGAAGAATAAACCTGTTGTTTGCAAGCACTTTTGGGCTATTTCTCTGTGAAAACGCACCCCCCAAGGAGTCATCCACGCCTACCACCGAGCTAATCCCTTACAATATATAATACGTTCTCATTTTTTAACAAATAAAGTGCAACATCGACTGCAGTACAACCAGTCTTCCCATAGATGGAATAAAATGTATCCAGTTCCTGCTGAACCGCCCTAATTTCTATCTGTCTATGGCCGGCCTTATAAATAAATTAAATAAAAGAGGGATGGAGGAAGGAAGGAAGAGGCGGGGATGGAGGAAGGAAGGAAGAGGCGGGGATGGAGGAAGGAAGGAGGGGGAATGGAGGAAGGAAGAGGCAAAGATGGAGGAAGGAAGAGGCAAGGATGGAGGAAGGAAGGAAGGAAGGAAGAAATGAAGGAAGAGGTGGGGAGGAAGGAAGGAAGAGGTGGGGAGAAAGAAAGGAAGAGACGGGGAGGAAGGTACGAAGAGGGAGGGAGGAAGGAAGTAAGAGGCAGGGATGAAGGAAGAAAGGAAGGAAGAGGCAGGGATGGAGGAAAGGAAGAAGCAGGGATGGAGGAAGGAAGGAAGAGACAGGGATGGAGGAAGGAAGGAAGGAAGGAAGAGGCAGGGATAGAGGAAGGAAGGAAGGGGCAGGGATGGAGGAAGGAAGAGGCGGGGATGGGGGAAGGAAGCAAGGAAGAGACGAAGAGAAAGGAAGAGGCAGGGATGGAGGAAGGCAGGAAGAGGCAGGGATGGAGGAAGGAAGGAAGAGACGAAGAGGAAGGAAGGAAGGAAGGAAGGAAGGAAGAGGCAGGGATGGAGGAGGGAAGGAAGAGACAGGGATGGAGGAAGGAAGGAAGGAAGAGGCAGGGATAGAGGAAGGAAGGAAGGGGCAGGGATGGAGGAAGGAAGGAAGAGGCGGGGAGGAAGGAAGGAAGGAAGGAAGGAAGAGGCAGGGATGGGGGAAGGAAGCAAGGAAGAGACGAAGAGAAAGGAAGAGGCAGGGATGGAGGAAGGCAGGAAGAGGCAGGGATGGAGGAAGGAAGGAAGAGACGAAGAGGAAGGAAGGAAGGAAGGAAGGAAGAGGCAGGGATGGAGGAGGGAAGGAAGAGACAGGGATGGAGGAAGGAAGGAAGGAAGAGGCAGGGATAGAGGAAGGAAGGAAGGGGCAGGGATGGAGGAAGGAAGGAAGAGGCGGGGAGGAAGGAAGGAAGGAAGGAAGGAAGAGGCAGGGATGGGGGAAGGAAGCAAGGAAGAGACGAAGAGAAAGGAAGAGGCAGGGGTGGAGGAAGGCAGGAAGAGGCAGGGATGGAGGAAGGAAGGAAGAGACGAAGAGGAAGGAAGGAAGGAAGGAAGAGGCAGGGATGGAGGGAGGAAGGAAGGAAGAGGCGAAGAGGAAGAAAGAGGCAGGGATGGAGGAAGGAAGGAAGGAAGGAAGGAAGGAAGGAAGAGGTAGGGATGGAGGAAGGAAGGAAGGAAGGAAGGAAGGAAGGAAGGAAGGAAGGAAGAGGTAGGGATGGAGGGAGGAAGGAAGGAAGAGGCGAAGAGGAAGGAAGAGGCAGGGATGGAGGAAGGAAGGAAGGAAGAGGCGGGGAGGAAGGAAGGAAGAGGCAGGGATGGAGGAAGGAAGGAAGAGATGAAGAGGAAGGAAGGAAGAGATGAAGAGGAAGGAAGGAAGAGGCAGGGATGGAGGAAGGAAGGAAGAGATGAAGAGGAAGGAAGGAAGAGGCAGGGATGGAGGGAGGAAGGAAGGAAGAGGCAGGGGTGGAGGAAGGAAGGAAGGAAGGCATTGTTAGCAGCTGTTAATGACTGTTGGGTCGTATCACACTTTCTCCTTCCTGGCCTTAGTCAGTTTGCAGAGTGGCTCCATGCCACACACCACAGGAATCCCACTGAAAGTAATGGACTGTGCACTGTGCACCCATTGGCTGTGAGGCAATAGAAGGCAGTGCAGCCCGCCTCCTGCTACCTCCTCAGCCAATAGGTAGCTGACTCCCAGCCCAGCCAGGTTACTATGTGGGCCGGCCGGGGTGAAACCTTTGCAGGCTCAGAGTTTAGAAGCAACTAGAATATAAAGCCGAAAGAAGAGAAATTGTCTATGGCTTGCCACATAACAAGTCTAGTGGCCTCCATCCCTGTATATATATGCATAATTAATTAAAAGCAAGAATGTGGGACTTTAAATGAGGTTGACTAGACATGAAGGTTTATTACAAAAATACATACACATATAAAGATATTTTTTGCATAGGCACATACAGAGATGCAGCAACCAGTAGATAGCATGGTACAAACTGATACATATAAAATACAATATTTCTCGGATCACACACGGATCTCTCTGAAGTAAATAAGTACAATAAGACCTCATGATCTCTTTTTTTTTTTTTTTTTTTAATTTGTTTATTTATTTATATAGAAGAGAACAAAGGAGATTTTCCATTACAATATTCACAAAATCTGAGCCATCTTGTTCAAGATACTCACACATATCTGTTACAATTATATTCATACATACATAAATTATTGACTTTAAATATTATTCTGATAAATCTCAGACTTAATATGAACCGTCATGTGCTATCTATCCGAATTCTCCAATGCCTCTAAAAGAAAGAAAATCCAGAAAGGATTTTTATTTTCCCTTCAAAAAACATAGAAAAGAGAAAAGAGAAAAGAAAAAAAAAAAGAAAAAAAAAAAAGAAGAAAAAAAAGAAACAAAACCCCAGACCCCACCCCTGATACCTATGGATCTGTCCAGTTAAATCCAATGTATGAAGGGAGCTCGTATCAAAGAGCCGAGCACCCTTCTCAATTTTCCAATTTATTTACATTCAAATTACAGTTTTTATCTTTTCCCCTTCTTTCTTTTCTTCCCCTTAATATCTTCATCCCCCTAAGTGTCAATCTACCTAGTGTCCAAAGTGCCCCTCGAGATCAGGGGGAGCAAGAGAGGGGGGAGAGGAAAACGAAAAAAAAAAAAAAAAAAGACCTCATGATCTCTGTGTGCTCACAATCTAAAATATGTCATAATACATTAAAACATCTGAGTGATCGCAGGCTCGACGCGTTTCATGGACCTCCGTCCATTCATCAGGAGCTTAGATGTACGTCTAAAAAATGAGAGTGTGGGTTATAACAATATATTAATTTGAATAATGAAATAATTGGGAAATGTATGAAAAGGGACACTACCTTAAGCAGTATCAGAATTCATGAGCGATCCAGTCTGGGAGTGAGGGACCAGAGGAGATCCAGGAGAAGCCTGACCCGGGGCTGAGGCGTGGAATATATCCAGCAGGGGGACAGTAGGGGGGGGGGAGAGGACCATAACCAGAACAACTCAAGGAACTCCAGGTGTATCGCTTCAAAATATGATGGTGAAGGCACATTATGAACCAAGAGAAGGGGTCTGTAGGTATATATGAAAAAGCAATAAATATACTCTAAAAATATAATATACTGAGAAAACCATCTCAGGAACAGATTTGTCAACATTGTAAGATACGTATACTCAATTAAATAGACCCGAAAAATAGTGCCAATGGGGAAGCCACCAAGGAGATACAAAAATAGTATGGAGATAGCTGGGACTTACTGGTGAAGCCCATAATGAATCCACCGAGATGTGAGGAAGGTAAGAGGAGGGAGAAGGAAAGAGTGAAAGAAGACAAGGGAAGGGAAAGGGACACCCCTGATGGGGAGGGAGGGTACCTGTGAGACGTGAAAAAAAGAGGAGTGTAGCCAAGAAAAACCCTAGTGACAAAATATAACTAAATGAGCAACAGATCAGGGTGATAAGTAGTCCAACCGTGAGAAGAGACACTCACTGCCAAAAAAAGGGGGGAGTGCCAAGGAAATAGTGAAAGGCTTTGAAAGGAGATACGGTGCATTAGAAAGACAATTGTGACACATTATGCTTACATGAGAACATGTAACCAAGTGATAAGTGAGATTGTGAAGCTATGTGAGGAGAGATATCTATTTACCCAGGATTTGCAGCAAGTAAAGAATGCCAGTTGATTGGCTCGGGGGATTGAGCCGATCCGGACTTCCTGGTCCGGGGCTGCGATGGGTGGCCGGCCGCCTCCCCCCTGTGCCTGTCTCTGCGACAGCATCGGGGTTGGGGGCGGGGCGTCACGCCCCCCATCGGTGCCATGCTTAGCATACCCGGTGCGTGACGGCCATCTGGCGTCCCGTTGCCAGGGTTACTTCCATCCTCCTTTGCTTCAGTGGCGGGCCGTTCCCACGGATGTCCGGTCTAACCAACCGGATGTGGGAGGTTCTATGGCCGCCGATATAGACTGACGCCAGCATGGCGTTGTATTATTCCAGCAAGTGCGGACACACGGCTTGGATGGGACCAATTCTTATCTCAACTGGCATTCTTTACTTGCTGCAAATCCTGGGTAAATAGATATCTCTCCTCACATAGCTTCACAATCTCACTTATCACTTGGTTACATGTTCTCATGTAAGCATAATGTGCCTTCACCATCATATTTTGAAGCGATACACCTGGAGTTCCTTGAGTTGTTCTGGTTATGGTCCACTCCCCCCCCCCTACTGTCCCCCTGCTGGATATATTCCACGCCTCAGCCCCGGGTCAGGCTTCTCCTGGATCTCCTCTGGTCCCTCACTCCCAGACTGGATCGCTCATGAATTCTGATACTGCTTAAGGTAGTGTCCCTTTTCATACATTTCCCAATTATTTCATTATTCAAATTAATATATTGTTATAACCCACACTCTCATTTTTTAGACGTACATCTAAGCTCCTGATGAATGGACGGAGGTCCATGAAACGCGTCGAGCCTACGATCACTCAGATGTTTTAATGTATTATGACATATTTTAGATTGTGAGCACACAGAGATCATGAGGTCTTATTGTACTTATTTACTTCAGAGAGATCCGTGTGTGATCCGAGAAATATTGTATTTTATATGTATCAGTTTGTACCATGCTATCTACTGGTTGCTGCATCTCTGTATGTGCCTATGCAAAAAATATCTTTATATATGTATGTATTTTTGTAATAAACCTTCATGTCTAGTCAACCTCATTTAAAGTCCCACATTCTTGCTTTTAATTAATTATGTAGAATATAAAGCCTTTAGCGTGGAGTTTATGGTAGCCGACTTATGCAGAAATTGGCTGCTAACGGGAACGGCGTTCCTGCAGGACTCAAGCCCTGTGAGGAGGGAAGGCTCATTGATGGAGGGGGGAGGGAAGGCTCATTGATGGAGGTGGGGAGGGAAGGCTCATTGATGGAGGGGGGAGGGAAGGCTCATTGATGGAGGTGGGGAGGGAAGGCTCATTGATGGAGGGGGGAGGGAAGGCTCATTGATGGAGGTGGGGAGGGAAGGCTCATTGATGGAGGTGGGGAGGGAAGGCTCATTGATGGAGGTAGGGAGGGAAGGCTCATTGATGGAGGTGGGGAGGGAAGGCTCATTGATGGAGGTAGGGAGGGAAGGCTCATTGATGGAGGTGGGGAGGGAAGGCTCATTGATGGAGGTGGGGAGGGGGGCTCATTGATGGAGGTGGGGGAGGGAAGGCTCATTGATGGAGGTGGGGGGAGGGAAGGCTCATTGATGGAGGTGGGGGGGGGCTCATTGATGGAGGTGGGGGAGGGAAGGCTCATTGATGGAGGTGGGGGGGAGGGAAGGCTCATTGATGGAGGTGGGGAGGGAAGGCTCATTGGGCTCATTGATGGAGGTGAGGAGGGAAGGTTCATTGATGGAGGTGGGGAGGGAAGGCTCATTGATGGAGGTGGGGAGCGAAGGTTCATTGATGGAGGTGGGGAGGGAAGGCTCATTGATGGAGGTGGGGAGGGAAGGCTCATTGATGGAGGTGGGGAGGGAAGGCTCATTGATGGAGGTGGGGTGGAAAGGCCCATTGATGGAGGGTGGGGGGAGGGTAGACTCATTGATGGAGGTGGGGTGGGAAGGCTCATTGATGGAGATGGGGAGGGAAGGCTCATTGATGGAGGTGGGGAGGGAAAGCTCATTGATGGAGGTGGGAATGGAAGGCTCATTGATGGAGGTGGGGAGGGAAGGCTCATTGATGGAGGTGAGGAGGGAAGGTTCATTGATGGAGGTGGGGAGGGAAAGCTCATTGATGGAGGTGGGGAGGGAAGGTTCATTGATGGAGGTGGGGATGGAAGGCTCATTGATGGAGGTGGGGAGGGAAGGCTCATTGATGGAGGTGAGGAGGGAAGGTTCATTGATGGAGGTGGGGAGGGAAGGCTCATTGATGGAGGTGGGGAGGGAAGGCTCATTGATGGAGGTGGGGAGCGAAGGTTCATTGATGGAGGTGGGGAGGGAAGGCTCATTGATGGAGGTGAGGGGGAAGGCTCATTGATGGAGGTGGGGAGGGAAGGTTCATTGATGGAGGTGGGGAGGGAAGGCTCATTGATGGAGGTGAGGAGGGAAGGCTCATTGATGGAGGTGGGGAGGGAAGGTTCATTGATGGAGGTGGGGAGGGAAGGCTCATTGATGGAGGTGGGGAGGGAAGGTTCATTGATGGAGGTGGGGAGGGAAGGCTCATTGATGGAGGTGGGGAGGAAGGCTCATTGATGGAGGTGAGGAGGGAAGGCTCATTGATGGAGGTGGGGAGGGAAGGATTATTGATGGAGGTGGGGAGGGAAGTCTCTTTGATGGAGGTGGGGAGGGAAGGCTCATTGATGGAGGTGAGGAGGGAAGGTTCATTGATGGAGGTGGGGAGGGAAAGCTCATTGATGGAGGTGGGGAGGGAAGGCTCATTGATGGAGATGGGGAGGGAAGGCTCATTGATGGAGGTGGGGAGAGAAGGCTCATTGATGGAGGTGGGGAGGGAAGGCTCATTGATGGAGGTGGGGAGGGAAGGCTCATTGATGGAGGTGGGGAGGGAAGGCTCATTGATGGAGGTGGAGAGGGAAGGCTCATTGATGGAGGTGGGGAGGGAAGGCTCATTGATGGAGGTGGGGAGGAAGGCTCATTGATGGAGGTGGGGAGGGAAGGCTCATTGATGGAGGTGGAGAGGGAAGGCTCATTGATGGAAGTGGGGGGGGGGAGGCTCATTGATGGAGGTGGGGGGAGGGCTCATTGATGGAGGTGGGAAGGGAAGGCTCATTGATGGAGGTGGGGAGGGAAGGCTCATTGATGGAAGTGGGGAGGAAGGCTTATTGATGGAGGTGGGAAGGGAAGGCTCATTGATGGAGGTGGGGAGGGAAGGCTCATTGATGGAAGTGGGGGGGGAAGGCTCATTGATGGAGGTGAGGAGGGAAGGCTCATTGATGGAGGTGGGGGAGGGAAGGCTCATTGATGGAGGTGAGGAGGGAAGGCTCATTGATGGAGGTGGGGAGGGAAGGCTCATTGATGGATGTGGGGAGGGAAGGCTCATTGATGGAGGTGGGGAGGGAAGGCTCATTGATGGAGGTGGAGAGGGAAGGCTCATTGATGAAAGTGGGGGGGAAGGCTCATTGATGGAGGTGAGGAGGGAAGGCTCATTGATGGAGGTGAGGAGGGAAGGTTCATTGATGGAGGTGGGGATGGAAGGCTCATTGATGGAGGTGAGGAGGGAAGGTTCATTGATGGAGGTGGGGAGGGAAGGTTCATTGATGGAAGTGGGGAGGGAAGGCTCATTGATGGAGGTGAGGAGGGAAGGTTCATTGATGGAGGTGGAGAGGGAAGGCTCGTTGGTGGAAGTGGGGAGGGAAGGCTCATTGATGGAGGTGAGGAGGGAAGGCTCATTGATGGAGGTGAGGAGGGAAGGTTCATTGGTGGAGGTGGAGAGGGAAGGCTCATTGATGGAAGTGGGGAGGGAAGGCTCATTGATGGAGATGGGGAGGGAAGGCTCATTGATGGAGGTGGGGAGAGAAGGCTCATTGATGGAGGTGGGGAGGGAAGGCTCATTGATGGAGGTGGGGAGGGAAGGCTCATTGATGGAGGTGGGGAGGGAAGGCTCATTGATGGAGGTGGAGAGGGAAGGCTCATTGATGGAGGTGGGGAGGGAAGGCTCATTGATGGAGGTGGGGAGGAAGGCTCATTGATGGAGGTGGGGAGGGAAGGCTCATTGATGGAGGTGGAGAGGGAAGGCTCATTGATGGAAGTGGGGGGGGGGAAGGCTCATTGATGGAGGTGGGGGGAGGGCTCATTGATGGAGGTGGGAAGGGAAGGCTCATTGATGGAGGTGGGGAGGGAAGGCTCATTGATGGAAGTGGGGAGGAAGGCTTATTGATGGAGGTGGGAAGGGAAGGCTCATTGATGGAGGTGGGGAGGGAAGGCTCATTGATGGAAGTGGGGGGGAAGGCTCATTGATGGAGGTGAGGAGGGAAGGCTCATTGATGGAGGTGGGGGAGGGAAGGCTCATTGATGGAGGTGAGGAGGGAAGGCTCATTGATGGAGGTGGGGAGGGAAGGCTCATTGATGGATGTGGGGAGGGAAGGCTCATTGATGGAGGTGGGGAGGGAAGGCTCATTGATGGAGGTGGAGAGGGAAGGCTCATTGATGAAAGTGGGGGGGAAGGCTCATTGATGGAGGTGAGGAGGGAAGGTTCATTGATGGAGGTGGGGAGGGAAGACTTATTGATGGAAGTGGGGGGGGGGAGGCTCATTGATGGAGGTGAGGAGGGAAGGTTCATTGATGGAGGTGGGGATGGAAGGCTCATTGATGGAGGTGAGGAGGGAAGGTTCATTGATGGAGGTGGGGAGGGAAGGTTCATTGATGGAAGTGGGGAGGGAAGGCTCATTGATGGAGGTGAGGAGGGAAGGTTCATTGATGGAGGTGGAGAGGGAAGGCTCGTTGGTGGAAGTGGGGAGGGAAGGCTCATTGATGGAGGTGAGGAGGGAAGGCTCATTGATGGAGGTGAGGAGGGAAGGTTCATTGGTGGAGGTGGAGAGGGAAGGCTCATTGATGGAAGTGGGGAGGGAAGGCTCATTGATGGAGATGGGGAGGGAAGGCTCATTGATGGAGGTGGGGAGAGAAGGCTCATTGATGGAGGTGGGGAGGGAAGGCTCATTGATGGAGGTGGGGAGGGAAGGCTCATTGATGGAGGTGGGGAGGGAAGGCTCATTGATGGAGGTGGAGAGGGAAGGCTCATTGATGGAGGTGGGGAGGGAAGGCTCATTGATGGAGGTGGGGAGGAAGGCTCATTGATGGAGGTGGGGAGGGAAGGCTCATTGATGGAGGTGGAGAGGGAAGGCTCATTGATGGAAGTGGGGGGGGGAAGGCTCATTGATGGAGGTGGGGGGAGGGCTCATTGATGGAGGTGGGAAGGGAAGGCTCATTGATGGAGGTGGGGAGGGAAGGCTCATTGATGGAAGTGGGGAGGAAGGCTTATTGATGGAGGTGGGAAGGGAAGGCTCATTGATGGAGGTGGGGAGGGAAGGCTCATTGATGGAAGTGGGGGGGAAGGCTCATTGATGGAGGTGAGGAGGGAAGGCTCATTGATGGAGGTGGGGGAGGGAAGGCTCATTGATGGAGGTGAGGAGGGAAGGCTCATTGATGGAGGTGGGGAGGGAAGGCTCATTGATGGATGTGGGGAGGGAAGGCTCATTGATGGAGGTGGGGAGGGAAGGCTCATTGATGGAGGTGGAGAGGGAAGGCTCATTGATGAAAGTGGGGGGGAAGGCTCATTGATGGAGGTGAGGAGGGAAGGTTCATTGATGGAGGTGGGGAGGGAAGACTTATTGATGGAAGTGGGGGGGGGAGGCTCATTGATGGAGGTGAGGAGGGAAGGCTCATTGATGGAGGTGGGGATGGAAGGCTCATTGATGGAGGTGAGGAGGGAAGGTTCATTGATGGAGGTGGGGAGGGAAGGTTCATTGATGGAAGTGGGGAGGGAAGGCTCATTGATGGAGGTGAGGAGGGAAGGTTCATTGATGGAGGTGGAGAGGGAAGGCTCATTGGTGGAAGTGGGGAGGGAAGGCTCATTGATGGAGGTGAGGAGGGAAGGCTCATTGATGGAGGTGAGGAGGGAAGGTTCATTGGTGGAGGTGGAGAGGGAAGGCTCATTGATGGAAGTGGGGAGGGAAGGCTCATTGATGGAGGTGAGGAGGGAAGGCTCATTGATAGAGGTGGGGGAGGGAAGGCTCATTGATGGAGGTGGGGAGGGAAGGCTCATTGATGGAGGTGGGGAGGGAGGCTCATTGATGGTAGTGGGGAGGGAAGGCTCATTGATGGAGGTGGGGGGGGGAAGTCATTGATGGAGGTGGGGAGGGAAGGCTCATTGATGGAGGTGGGGAGGGAGGCTCATTGATGGTAGTGGGGAGGGAAGGCTCATTGATGGAGGTGGGGGGGGGGAAGTCATTGATGGAGGTGGGGAGGGAAGGCTCATTGATGGAGGTGGGAAGGGAAGGCTCATTGATGGAGGTGGGGGGAGGGAGGGTTCATTGATGGAGGTGGGGGGAGGGCTCATTGATGGGGGTGGGGCGGAAAAGCTAATTGATGGAGGTGAGGGGGAGGAAAGGATCAATGATGGAGTTGGGGGGAGGGAGGGTTCAATGATGGAGGTGAGAGGAAAGCTCATTGATTTAGAGGGGGGGGTCATTGGTCATTAATGGAGTTGGGGGGAGGGAGGGCTGATTGATGGAGATGGGGAGGGAAAGCTATTTAGTCTGATCCAATGGAAGAGCTATTGAAGATCCACTTGGTGACGGTAATGCTGGTTCTGATAGAAAGTTGTCAGAACACACAGAACACCGCGCTTTGTTGTGTATGGGGGAGGGGCTGTGTAGAAGCAGACGATTCAGGGTGTCCATGCTGAGCCGTATCCACAGCCAAAAGCGTCTACAATGAGCATCAGAACAGGAGCACAGAGCAAAGGAAGAAGGTGGCCTGGTCTAATGAATTCAAGAATGGTTTGGGAAACACAATGAGTTTGAGGTGCTGACTTGAGGTGCTGACTTGAGGTGCTGACTTGAGGTGCTGACTTGAGGTGCCTCCAAATTCAATAATCTGTGAGATGTGCTGGAAAAACAAGTCTGATCCATGAAGGCGCCACCTCACAGCTTACAGGATTCAAAGGATCTGCTACTGCCGGCTTGGTGCCGGATACCATAACTTCCCTTCAGAGGTCTAGTGGGGTTCAAGGTGGAAGGTCAGAATGTTCTGACTGATCCGTGTGTGTAATAAATAATATATACAGCGGGTAAAATAAGTATTGAACACATGAAGAAAGGGAGGTGCAAAAAGGCATGGAAAGCCAAGACACCAGCTGAAATCTATCAGCAATTAGAAAGCGATCCCGCTCCTGTCAGTGCAAATATATATCAGCTGGTTCAGTCTCACCTGATGGCCTATAACAAGGTGTCTCATTACCAAGGTGTCTCATTACCAAGGTGTCACACAAGAAACTTCTCATGATGGGTAAAAGCAAAGACCTCTCCCAAGACCTTTGCAACATTATTGCTGCAAAACATATGGATGGCATTGGTTACAGAGGGATTTCTAAACTTCTAAATGTTCCAGTGAGCACTGTTGGGGCCATAATCCAGAAGTGGAAAGAACATCGTTTCACTATAATCTGGCCACGCCCAGCTGCTCCTCACAAGATTTCTGACAGAGGAGTGAGAAAAATTATCAGAAGAGTTGTCCAAGAGCCAAGGACCACTTGTGGAGAGCTTCAGAACGACCTGGGATTAGCAGGTACAATTGTTTCAAAGAAAACAAGAAGGATTTTCTACCAAGTATTAAATACATTTCAGTTTGTGGGTTCAATACTTTCCCAGCATCCTTCCATTTTATTACACAGAACTGCATTTCTGAATGGATTTGTTTTGGTATCTTTGTATGTATAGATTGCATGGGTTGTCACCGACATGTGGGGAACATTTCATGGCACAAGAAATAGATTTACTGAGAAAAATGGTGACAACTTCAATACCTATTTTACGCTCTGTGTGTATACAGGGGGGGGGGGGTATATACAGGAGCATCTCATGAAATGAGAATATCATCAAAAAGTTAATTTATTTCAGTAATTTAATTTATTAAGATGACCTCCTATATTTTATATAGATGGGTGTAGCAGGTTTTCCAGGCATTGGGTCTGCCATTGTTACCGGTAACATTCCCAGCTGTAACTCCAGGTGTGAGAACCGAGACAATGACAATTCCGGCATGTTTGGTTTTTGTTTTATTTTATTTAATGGGCCATACACACTATCAGATTATCTGAAGACTTTTGTCTGTAGACTTACCAAAACCATATAATATGAGGTCAAACCTAAACACTTTCAATTTGTTTGCAATCCGGCCGGCCCTTGCACTACATAGAAAAGGTAAATCTGACGGAAAAAGTCTTCAGATAATCTGATAGTGTGTATGGCCCTTTAGGGATAGGAGAAGGGAATGAGTGGGATGCTCCTTTGGCTCAACTAGGTACAATTTCTGGACTCTTCTACCAAAAATGCCTGTTAGCGCTGTCTTGACGCCAGCCAACGCTTCCTGACGCTTGGATAAACTGTAACACTGAAAACTGTGCTGGAACCTCGATTTTAATCCAGAAGATCCAGGACTGTAGAACACTTGACTCCTGACATTGCTTTGCTCAAAAGTCACTGAATAGCTCCCTCTGGCCCTACGCTGGCTTGAGGTAGCCCAATTCCTGTGCTGCTGCAACACTCCACTGGTACACTCCACACAGTACAATGACTCTTCAGGGCCCAAACTGCAGGTACCCCCTCTACTACTTCAGGGTCCTCTGACCAGGCACCCCCTTTACAGCTAGCTGACTCTTGGATCCCAGAATCATCTCTGGAGTGGTCCCCACTGACACTAGGCAGACCCCCAGGGGCAATCCTCAGTACGCACGACCTGTGTAGGCTTTCCTGGGACTGGACCCCTCTCGGTCTCCGCAGGTTGTCGGCACACCGGATCCCCTCAGCTCAACTCAGCTCTCTCTGGATTCTCAGGCAGCACCCAGAGACATCCACCTGACAGGAGGAGAGACAGCCGTCCTCTCCCTCCTGGGACTCTGCTCCCGCCAAAGATGCCGAGTCATGCACTCCCCTCAAACTTATACCCACTCCCAGAATCCTTTGCGGCAGAATCTGCCTTCTGGGGTGATTACAAGCCTGGATGTGTCCCTGATTGGGTTTCCTCCACTGCCCTATGAGAAACCTCTCACATGGCCAGTGGGGAGACTCTCCCTTCAGCAGACACATCTGAGAGCCATGACACCCTGACCAAAAAGAAATCATGTTAGGCAGACAAGGCCCACTATACATTTACCTAGCACCTACCTGTAGGGTGCTACATGTGTCACACACAGAGTGAGAGATTTCACGCATTTCTTTCTTTTAATTTTGATGATTATGGCTTCCAGCGAGTGACACCCCAAAATTCACCATCTCAGAAAATTAGAATATTACATAAAACCAATGAAAAAAATGGGATTTTTGACTTACTGTAAAATCTATTTCTCTGATGTTCATTGACAGACACAGCTCCTTATCTTAACCATTGGTTTATACTGCCCCCTACAGGAGTAGGACACTAGGCAAGAAAAAGTCTGGCTATGCCTATGGGCGGTCCCAGGGGGTATACTCCCTCTCCTTGCTATAAATACTGAGTTTTGTTACAATCAGTGTTAGAGGAATTACAACTCTACAGAGGGGCGGGCGCTGTGTCCGTCAATAAACATCAGAGAAACTGAATTTCTGTAAAATCTTACCTGTAAAATTCCTTTCTCTGAGTCCTCCGACAGTCGCCGCCGCCTCTAAGTCATCACTGTTGGGTATTGACTTCCACTCCGCAGGAGTAGCTAAGCATAAAGACTTAGTCAAAAGAACAAAGGCATTTGCATATAAACACCCATGGGGGCTGTCCCATCTGGTCAATACCGCCCTGCAGTGACCACTCCCAACTCAGTTTGGTAGCATAGCAGTAGGTAATAAGAACACAACCCCAAAAGAGGGGCGGGGGCGGCGACTGTCGGAGGACTCAGAGAAAGGAATTTTACAGGTAAGATTTTACAAAAATTCTGTTTTCTCTTACGTTCTCCGACAGTCATCACTGTTGGGATGTCCCAAAGCAGTGTAGACATGAGGGGTGGGAGACGCAACCGTAGAAAAGGCAACGCAGTACCCACATCAGAGAAAGGAACCTTACATGCACAGTAAGAGAACCTTCTGGGCAACAGAAAACAATGCTCAACAGGAGCAACAGCCCAGGAAAGCAAATACCAACAGCCAGGGACCCATAAAAACACAAGGGTCCTTCATGGCACTGCCGCACTGAGAACCTTGCGGCCAAAGGAGGCATCAGCTGATGCCAGAACATCTACTTTGTAGAATTTGGAAAAAGTGTGCACCGAAGACCAAGTCGCAGCCTTGCACACCTGGGCCACCGAGGCCTGATGCCAATAGGCCCAGGACACACTCACAGATCTGGTAGAGTGCGCCTTAACAGCGAAGGGTGGAACCCGTTCCTTCAAAGCATAAGCCTGTTCAATGGTCTGTCTGATCCATTTGGCAATAGTCGCTGCGGACGCAGCCATGCCCTTCCGAGGTCCCTCAGGAAGGACAAAGAGGGAATCCGTCTTCCGAAAGGATTCCGTAGACGACAGGTAAACCCTGATCGCCCTGACAACATCCAAGGAATGCAGAGCAACCTCCTTAGGATGCTTAGGCTTGGCACAAAGCGAAGGCAGGACAATGTCCTCATTAATGTGGAACTCAGAGACCACCTTAGGAAGAAAGGAGGGATGCGGACGCAAGACCACCTTATCCCGGTGAATCACCAAGTATGGAGAACGGCAAGATAACGCTGCCAGTTCCGACACCCTGCGAGCCGAAGTGATCGCCACCAAAAAGGCAACCTTCTTAGACAGCAGAGGCAACGATATTTCCCGAATGTTTTCAAAGGGAGCACGCTGTAACACGGAGAGAACCAAGTTCAAGTCCCATGGAGGTAAAGGCTCCTTCCTGGGAGGAGCCAAATGTCGCACACCTTGAATGAAGGTGCAAACCAGAGAATGAGACGCCACAGGGCATTGGAAAAGAATAGCCAGTGCGGACACCTGGCCCTTGATCATGGCCAGTTCCAGGCGCTGGTCCACCCCAGACTGGAGGAAGGCCAACACTCTCGACACCGAGTACGAGCGAGGGGAGAACCCCCTGGACTCACACCAAGCGAAATAAGTCTTCCAGGTACGGTAATAGATTTTACCAGAGGAGGTTTTCCTAGCCTTGACAAGGGTAGGGATGACCTCAGGGGAGAGACCCCTGTCCCTCAGGACCTGGGTCTCAACAGCCAGGCCGTGAAAGCCAGCGACTGTAAAGCAGGATGGAAGATCGGACCCTGAGACAGGAGATCTTCCCCCACAGGCAGCCGCCACGGAGGCGCCACTGCCAGGTGAACAACGCCGGCGTACCAGGACCAGCGTGGCCAGTCTGGAGCCACCAGAATCACCAGGTGCGGTTCCGAGGCTAACCTGCGGAGGAACCTGGATAGCAACTGAATCGGAGGAAAGACCTACATCAGACGATACTGATGCCAAGGGGCCACTAACGCATCCGAGGCGTCCACCAGCGGATCGCGCGTTCATGCCACAAACCTTTCCACCTTTAGGTTTAGCCGAGATGCGAACAGATCCACGTCCGAGGATCCCCACTTCGCACACAGCATTCGGAAGACCTCCGGGTGCAGGGACCATTCCCCCTGGTCCAGGGTCTGGCGGCTCAGATAGACGGCCTGCCAATTTTCCACACCCGGAATGTGAACTGCTGAGATTGGCGGGACATGAGTCTCGGCCCAAGACAGAACGTCGGCCACCTCCCGGGCCGCCCGGGCACTCCTGGTGCCCCCTTGGTGGTTGATGTAAGCCACCGCGGTAGCATTGTCCGTCTATACCCGAACAGGACGGCCTCGAAGTCGTTCCGACCACTGGAAGAGACAGAGTTTTATCGCTCGCAATTCCAGCACATTTATCGGGAGGGAGGACTACAAGCACTGAATTTATTCTCTCTGGAGAAGAGACGATTGAGGGGGGATATGATATCAATGTACAAATATTGTACTGGAAACCCTAGCATATGGAAAAACCTATTCAGAGAAAGAAAATACAATAAGACGCGTGGCCACTCACTAAAACTAGAGGAAAGGCGGTTTAACCTTAAAATACGCAGGGGGTTCTTCACTGTCAGAGCAGTAAGGATGTGGAATTCTCTTCCGCAAACAGCAGGGAGCATCGATAGTTTCAAAAAAGTATTAGATGGGCACCTTAAAGACCACAACATACAGGGGTATACAATGTACAACATACAGGGGTATACAATGTACAACATACAGGGGTATACCATGTGTGGTTAACAGTAGACACACACACACATCATAGGTTGAACTGGATGGACTGATGTCTTTTTTCAACCTCACTAACTAGGGTAATATAAGGACACTGAATTTCAAAAGAGCCAATTTCCCTAAACTGCGCTCGCTGCTAGAAAATATCAAATGGGATAGAACCCTGGGAACAAAGAACACAGAGGAAAAATGGGAGTGCTTCAAGAGCATACTTAACAAGGGGGTGGGCCAGTGCATTCCACAGGGAAATAAATTTAAAAGAGCAAAACTAAACCCTGTGTGGCTAAACTCCAACATAAAAATGTATATTAGAGCTAAAGAAAAGGCCTTCAAAAAATACAAGACTGAGGGGTCATTGGCAGCATTTAAGCATTACAAAGAGTGTAATAAGAAATGTAAAGATGAAATCAGGGCGGCTAAAATAGAACACGAGAGACATATAGCGGAGGAGAGTAAAAAGAACCCCAAGAAGTTCTTTAAGTATATAAACAGTAGGAAAGCGAGGCCAGAGCACATTGGCCCCATAAAAGATGATAAAGGAAAAATGGCCACAGAGGACAGAGAAAAGGCGGAAGTGTTAAATAATTTCTTTTCTTCAGTCTTCACAAAGGAATCGGGGGGCTACACGAACCCAGCTTGTAAGGCCGAACTAAATAATACACCTCAGGAAGTGCCGCCATGGCTAACAGAGGATAGATTTGGAGCTAAACTAGAGAAACTTAACATAAATAAATCCCCGGGACCGGATGGCTTGCACCCGAGGGTTCTTAAGGAGCTCAGCCAGGTGATTGCCAGACCATTATTCTTGATCTTTAAGGATAGTTTACAGACGGGTATGGTGCCAGCTGATTGGAAAAAAGCCAACGTGGTACCAATATTTAAAAAGGGGCCGCGATATATCCCGGGTAACTATAGGCCGGTCAGCCTAACATCTGTAGTCTGCAAAATTTTGGAGGGGATGATAAGGGACCACATACAAGACTTTAGTAATGAAAACGGTATTATAAGTAGTAATCAGCATGGATTCATGAAAAATCGTTCGTGCCAAACCAATCTATTAACCTTCTACGATGAAGTGAGCTGCCACCTAGATAAAGGAAGGCCTGTGGATGTGGTGTATCTGGATAAAGGTAAGCCTGTGGATGTGGTGTATCTGGATAAAGGAAGGCCGGTGGATGTGGTGTATCTGGATAAAGGAAGGTCGGTGGATGTGGTGTATCTGGATAAAGGAAGGTCTGTGGATGTGGTGACTTTGCAAAGGCCTTTGACACCGTTCCCCACAAACGCTTACTGTTCAAACTAAGGAAGGTAGGTATGGACCATAAGGTGAGTACCTGGATAGAGAACTGGCTCCAGGGGAGAGTACAGAGGGTGGTGATTAATGGGGAGTACTCGGATTGGGCGGGTGTGGAAAGTGGGGTCCCCCAGGGTTCTGTCCTGGGACCAATCCTGTTTAATTTATTCATAAATGATCTAGAGGAGGGGATATCTAGTACAATCTCAGTATTTGTGGACGATACTAAACTAAGCATGCCAATATCTTCTATGCAGGATGTGGAAACCTTGCAAGCGGACCTGAACAAAAAAACGGGGTGGGCAACTACATGGCAGATGAGGTTTAATGTTGAAAAATGGAAAGTAATGCACTTGGGGGCCAGAAACCAGAAAGCAAGCTACTCACTAGGGGGGGAACCTCTGGGTGAGTCTAGGATGGAAAGGGACCTGGGGGTACTGGTAGACAACAGGCTTGGCAGTGGCATGCAATGCCAAGCCGCCGCAAGCAAAGCCAACAGAATACTGGGATGTATAAAAAAGGGGATTCACTCCAGAAATAAAGAGATTATTATCCCTCTCTACAAGACTCTGGTCCGGCCACATCTGGAGTATAATGTCCAGTTCTGGGCACCGGTCCTCAGGAAGGATGTGCTGGAACTGGAGAAAGTCCAGAGAAGGGCAACAAAAATAATTAGGGGAATGGAGGACATCAGCTATGAGGAAAGACTACAAGCACTGAACTTATTCTCTCTGGAGAAGAGACGATTGAGGGGGGATATGATATCAATGTACAAATACTGTACTGGCGACCCTAGCATAAGGAACAAACTATTCAGAGAGAGGAGATACAATAAGACACGTGGCCACTCACTAAAACTTGAGGAAAGGCGGCTTAACCTTAAAGTGCGTAAGGGGTTCTTCACTGTAAGAGCGGTAAGGATGTGGAATTCTCTTCCACAAGCAGTCGTATCAGCAGGGAGCATTGATAGTTTCAAAAAACTATTAGATGGGCACCTTAGAGACCACAACATACAGGGGTATACAATGTACGGTTAAAAGCAAACACACACATCATAGGTTGAACTGGATGGACTGATGTCTTTTTTCAACCTCACTAACTATGTAACTATGTAACTATGTAACTATGTGACTCCTCCTCCGACCAAGTGCCCTGGGCAGACAGGTTGCCCAGGACTCCACCCCAGCCCGACAGGCTGGCATCTGTGGTAATCACCGTCCACAACAACGGACGGGAGGACTTGCCTTCCGACACTGTCGGGGACTGGAGCCACCACAGAAGAGCCAATCTGGTCTGACGACTCAATGAGACACTCAGATTCAGGGACTGAGGCAGTCTGTCCCACCTGGCCAGGATCTTCCCCTGGAGAGCCCGCGTGTGAAACTGAGCAAAGGGTATCGCCTCGAAGGCCGAAACCATCAACCCCAGGCCCCGCATACAGGTCCTGAGTGACGAGGACGGATTGTCCCTGAGGGACCTGATCTCGTCCCGCAAAGTCCGGAGCTTGTCCTCCGGCAAAAACACCTTTGCCTGAGCAGAGTCCAGAATCATCCCCAGATAGGGAAGATGAACCGATGGAGACAACGTCGATTTCTGAACGTCGATGGTCCATCCGAACTCCTGCAGCGTCTGCACCGTGGTGGACAGATCGCGCAGTAGGTCCTGGCTGACACTCGATCTTAGAAGGAGATCGTCCAGGTACCCCAAGACCGCAATGCCCTGTGCCCCTAACAGGCCCAGAACCGGCGCCAGCACCTTGGTAAACACCCTTGGAGCCGAAGCGAGACCGAAAGGTGACGCCACAAACTGATAGTGGTCCTCTGCGATAGCAAACCGAAGGTACCGCCGATGACCTTCGAAAATGGGAATGTGCAGGTATGCATCCTTCAGATCTATCGAAGCCAGGAATTCCCCTGGACTCAGAGGCCAGCACCGAACGGAGAGACTCCATACGGAGCTACCGAACACGCACTAAGCGGTTCAGGGCTTTTAGGTCCAGAATGGGACGCACTTTGCCCTCCTTTCTGGGCACAGTGAACAGATTGGAATAAAAACCACGAAACCTGTCCGCCGGCCGGGAAAGGAATTCGATCTTGTACCCTGATCTAATGATTTCCTGAACCCACCTGTCCGAAATCCGGAGCAGCCAAAGTTGGAGGAAACCGCGCAAACGTCCCCCCACCCGTGAAACGGGTGAGGGCGCCCCTTCAGGCAGAGGCGGACTGACCCACCGAGCCGGCATTGCCTGACTTCTGCTTGCCCGCCCAGGGCTTCTTCTGGCTGCCCTGGGCCCTGAAGGGCTTGCCCTTGGATTGGTTCCGAAAGGCACGAAAGGACCCCTGAATGGATTGAGACACAGAACCCTGCTTGCCACGAAAGGACTTGTTCTTCGGGTTCTGGGCAGCAAGGTGCTCTTGCCCCCTGTGACGCCCTTCACCAGGGTATCCAACGCCTCGCCAAAAAGGCGAGAACCAACATAGGGAAAATCAGCAACTGTTTTCCGCGAGGACTGGTCAGCCGACCAGTTCTTCAGCCATATCAGCCGCCGGTTAAGCACCGAGACACTAGAGAGGCGTGCCACTAAAGGGGCCTCATTTAAGGCCGCATCACACAGATTCATGATTCCTTGGTGGATTTGATCCACCATATCCAGCCGGGCAGCTGGAACAGCATCAGACACGAGGTTGCTCCTAAGCACCTTCGTCCAATCAGCCACCGCCTGAGCCACCAAAATGGACGCAAAAATGGGTCTGAGCAACGAGCCCGCCACCGTATAGGAATGGCGGGCTAGAGACTCCAACCGCCGGTCCGTGGGGTCCTGGAAAACCGGGGTATCCTCAGAAGGAACCAAGGTAGCCTTGTTCAGCACGGCCACAGTGTGATCTACCTGTGGAGGCACACACCATCGTGATTCCGTAGCCGGTGCAAAAGGTTAAAGCAATTTGAACCGACTAGGGACCAGGAATGGACGTTTTAACGTGAGTCACATTTCATTAACAGTGTAATGAAACTCAGCCGGGCAGGGAAAAACCTGCGCCGACTTGCGGGTCCTGTGCGTCCCAAAACGAGGACACAATGCCCGGAGGACTGGGCTCATCCTCCAAATGCAGTGTTTCCTTAACAGAAACTAGCAATTCATCCATCGTCGCTCGCTCTTGAGGTGACCCCGGGGAGGAGGTATCAACCCCCTCCACCTCCGCCTCCCCCTCAGACCCCAGCGGGTCTAAGGATGAGCGAGACCCTGAAAAGGGCACGCCCGCTGCAGCAACCATATAACCATCTGAATCAGAGGAGAGAGACAATCTGGGCCTCTTTTTAGCAGCACGTTCAGCCATCAGCATTTCCATATTGGACACCAAGGTCGCCACTACAGCGGCCAAATCAGGTCTCAGAGGGGCCACAGGAGAACTGGGGTCCCCCACCAGAGCTGGGGGGAATTTGCTGTCCTGAGAATCCATTGCTCAAGATGAAAAAACAACAGTGCAATAAAGTTCGTACTGCCCCTTTAAGACCGCTGCGGAGTGCGCAGCCCACCGCTACAGATACAGTGACAAAGACCCCCAAACAGGAGAAGAAAAAACTGAGCCAGAAATGACAATACAGAAGGTAATTGAGAGAGATAATCTGCAGAGCCCGCAGAGTGTTACCACCGAGTGTCCTGCTTCAGAGGAAAAGGAAGTGCTGTCAGAGGAGGCTGAACTATAAGCTGCATGACTCAGGGAAAATGGCTGCCCCATAGGACTGAATGGAAGGCTCCGGCAAAATGGCTGCCGAACATGCGGTCGGACCGATCGTTCTGCCACCGCAAAATGGCGGCGCATGGCGCCAAAACAACATGTAGTATTGCCCATAGTGAAGCCAAACATGCCTGCCCATGCCTAAAATGGTGGACCGCATGGTTTTACCCCACTGCGGCCGCCACACACACAGTCTGCACCCCCAACAAGCACCGAAGTGACACAGGGAAGGGGACCCCCAAAAACACACAGCACCGCAGCGCATGCACAAGCGATCCCCGCAGGGACCGCAGCAGGGCGTCACACAGGCACAGACATGGGGGACACACAGCAACACAGGACTGCCACCCCAGACAGAGGCCCCACACAGAAGTACTTACCTGTACCAGATGGCGTGGGGTGCCTCTATGAACGGAAAGCCGCTGTCCTCATCTGACAGGGAGTGCCGTTAGCCAGGGACATTACACTGCAGCACCGCAGATGTGTCCAGTGAGGTAGCCACCTCACGGCTGCATCCCTGCTGCGAGCAGGGACGGGTCGTTCATAGTGCCAGGACGAACCACGGCTGAACGCTCAATGGCGGGCTGGGGGTCCATCTGACCCTTTGCCCTGGAGAACCAGGGCGGTCAGTCCAAATCCCAGCACCGCATGAATCCATCTTCATCCGAAGAA
The DNA here is from genome assembly GCF_965119305.1 of Pelophylax lessonae. Lineage (NCBI taxonomy): Eukaryota > Metazoa > Chordata > Amphibia > Anura > Ranidae > Pelophylax > Pelophylax lessonae. The sequence continues at coordinate 635,834 of NC_138771.1, read as the reverse complement.
ACGACTAAAACTAAAGCTGACAAAATAAACAGCTAGTAAAGTAAGAAAAAACTGACATTTTCAAATAAAACCAAATAAAAGATTAGTTAGGCTGAGACTGAAGCCCCAGCACAGGGAAGCCTAACTACTCCTGACGCTAGGCAGAATGAAACTGAGTTGGGAGTGGTCACTGCAGGGGGGTATTGACCAGTGGGACAGCCCCCATGGGTGTGTATATGCAAATGCCTTTGTTCTTTTGACTAAGTCTTTATGCCTAGCTACTCCTGCGGAGCGGAAGTCAATACCCAACAGTGATGACTTAGAGGCGGCGGTGACTGTTGGAGGACGTAAGAGAAATGGATTTTACGGTAAGTCAAAAATCCCATTTTCTCTTTCGTTTATTGAGGGACACAACTTCAGATCTTCATAACCGTTGGGACGTCCCTAAGCAGTGTTAAACATGAGGGGTGAAAACAGCAAGAAAATTCTCAAGGCTAAACATTAGCCAATTAGGTAACAGGAACTAAACCAAAACAACTGAAGCCCAACTAAAAAAAAACAATACACCCTCAAAGAGGATCAGGTCCTCTCAACAGTTACCTGCAAAACCTTATGGCCAAAAGAAGAATCCGCAGATACCAACACATCCACTTTAAAAAACTTTGTGAAAGTGTGCACCGACGATCAAGGGGCCGCCTTGCTAACCTGCATCACTGACGCCTGATGACGGAAGGCCCAGGAGGCACCGAGCCCCAATGTAGAGAGCGCCCTAACAGGGAAAGGAGGAACCCGACCCTTGATGGAATAGGCCTGAATCCCTGTCTGTCTGATCCATCTGGAAATGGTCACAGGGAAAGCAGACATCTCTTTACCAGGCCCATCCATGAGCCCAACGAGGCCAGTCTGGGGCCACTATGATGACCAGAATCCCTTCTACCTCGATCCTGCGTAGAAATTTTGGCAGAAGCTTGAGAGGAGGGAAGGCATAAACATACAATACCGACAGTGGTGGGATTCAAAAATTTTAGTAACCAGTTCCGACTTTCCCAGCAGAATGACCAGCGTGCCCCCCTTTCAATGCAGTGACCAGTGTACATGCCCCCTTCAATGCACAGTGACCAGCATGCCCCCCTTTCAATGCAGAGAGACCAGCGTGCCCCCCTTTCAATGCAGAGAGACCAGCGTGCCCCCCTTTCAATGCACAGTGACCACAGCATTGCCCCCAATGATTGCAGAGTGCCAGCCACAGCATTGCCCCCAATGATTGCAGAGTGCCAGCCACAGCATTGCCCCCAATGATTGCAGAGTGCCAGCCACAGCATTGCCCCCAATTGCAGAGCGCCAGCCTCAGCATTGCCCCCAATTGCAGAGCGCCAGCCTCAGCATTGCCCCCAATTGCAGAGCGCCAGCCACAACATTGCCCCCAATTGCAGAGCGCCAGCCACAACATTGCCCCCAATTGCAGAGCGCCAGCCACAACATTGCCCCCAATTGCAGAGTGCCAGCCACAACATTGCCCCCAATTGCAGAGCGCCAGCCTCAGCATTGCCCCCAATTGCAGAGTGCCAGCCACAGCATTGCCCCCAATTGCAGAGCGCCAGCCACAACATTGCCCCCAATTGCAGAGCGCCAGCCACAGCATTGCCCCCAATTGCAGAGCGCCAGCCACAACATTGCCCCCAACTGCAGAGTGCCAGCCACAGCATTGCCCCCAATTGCAGAGCGCCAGCGATCCCCCCCCCCCGCGAGACCCATGCACTTACCTCACGGACGGTCTCGCAGTCGGCTCCCCGCGTCTCCAAGTCCTCCCGCGGCGCCTCCTCCTCGTCCAATGGCACGGTGTTTGCCTTTCGGCCAATCAGGAAGCGGGAGGACCCGCTCCCTGATTGGCCAGGAGGAGGATCATGTGACAATAGCGAATTCTCATTCGCTATTGGCACAGAATGGGCGGGTCGGGCCGCACTGCTCCGCCCCCCGGCTGCCACATCTGCCCGAGCGGGACATTCAATTGTCCTGCGTAGACGCGCAGAGGGATTCAGCCGGTTCTGCGAACTTGCAGAAAGTTAGCAACCGGTTCTATGGAACCGGTGCGAACCGGCTGAATCCCACCACTGAATACCGACCCCATGGAGCCGCCAGCACATCTGTGGCATCAGCCAGAGGATCCTTTGACCAAGCCACAAACCTCTGCACCCTTCTGTTGAGTCGGGACGCCAACAGATTCACCTTAGGGATGCCCCACCAGTGATACAACTGATGAAACACCTCCGGATGAAGGGACCACTCCCCTTGGTCCAACACCTGCCGATTGAGGTAATCTGCCTGCCAGTATTCCACCCCATTAATGTGTACGGTGGAGAGGGCTGGAACGAAAAGTTCTGCCCACCTTAGAATTCCGGCAACCTCCAGAGACGCCAGGACACTTGTTGTGTCCCCTTGACGAGTGACATAAGCCACGGCCGTGGCATTGTCTGATTGAATGTGCACTGGACAACCCTGAAGACGATTTGTAAAATGGTCCAGACACAGTCTGATCACTCGGAGTTCCAAGACATTGATCGGTAGTCTGGACTCTTCCAGTGTCCAGATCCCCTGAGCAGAATGCTTGCCGAGGATGCCTCCCTAGCCAGACAATACAAGGGGAGGAAGGATTTGCCCAGCCAGAGAACGAAGCCACCATATTAGGGATCCTTCGTTCCCCAGCTCAGCCAGATCTGGTTGTCCAGAGACTGCGGAGTCTTGTCCCATTTGGCCAGAATCTCCCTTTGCAGTGACCTTGTATGGAACTGTGCAAATGAAACCGCCTCCAAGGTAGACACCATCAGGCCCAGCACCCGCATGCAAGTCTGGAGAGGTGACCATCTGCTGGACAGCAGAAGACCAATTGCAGCCGGCACTTTCTGGAGTTTGTCCAAAGGAAGGAGCACTCTGGCTAAGTCCAGAGTCGTCAGACCCAGATAGTCCAGCGTTGTGAATGGAACCTGAGCAGACTTCTGAAAATTCAGAATCCAGCCGAACTCCCTCAGAGTTCGTATTGTGATTTCCAGGTTTTCCACCAGAGAAGTAGGGGAATCCGCTCCCAGAAGGAGGTCGTCCAAGTAGCCCAGTACTGCGATCCCCCGTTAACATAACAATGCTAGCACCGGCGCTTACACTTTTGTGAAGACCTGAGGAGCATAGGCGAGACCAAATGGCATAGGCGTGCACACGGGGTGTGCCTGGGCACACCCTAATCACCCTGTGTCTGTTAGTGTAGGGCCGGCTGTCTCCCGAGATCTCTATCTTTAGCACTGAGGGTAGTGAAATACTTGGTGGAGAGGCGGCTGTGCTGTTGGCTCCAGCAGATAGTGAGGCTTGTCAGAGCCGCTCAGTGTGTGTGACACTGTCAGGTAATGTTACTGCTTGCAGGGGGAAAGAGACCAGCTGTCAAAACTCAGGGGTGATGTCGGGGGTGGGCGGGACCGAACAGCTATCAAACACCAGCCAATGGGATAGGGTCTGGGCGGCCGCCCCTTTCTTAAGCAGCCCAATCATTGGCTGGTGTTTGACAGCTGCTCGATCCCGCCCACCCCCGACATCACCGCTGAGTTTTGACAGCTGGGCTTTCTCCCTGAAAGCAGCTACATTACATGACAGTGTCACACACACAGTGGAGTACCAATGGGGGGGGGGGGCAAGCACTGGGGGGTGTCAGCCAGCGTGCTCTGAGATCCCGCATCGCAGTGTGAAGGCAGCTGCAGTGGCAGCTCCTTCAGTCCATGCTGCTAGCGGGGGGCGGAGCCTCAGCGGAAAGAAGGGGGCGGAGTCTCAATGGGAAGAAGGGGCGGAGCCTCGTCGGGAAGAAGGTGAGTGCGTGCCCATTGCCCAAGTGTGTGTGCTGGATAGGAGGGGGATGGGGAAGCTGCATATAGAGGAATTCATCTTTCCCTATTCTTTCTGCAGCTGCTGAATAACTGATTCTCCTCCTCTCCATCCTGCAGGAAGAATATGGAAAGATCAATTCATCTATATGCAGCTGCCCCATCCCCCTCCTATACAACTTCTTTTGCTGCCCCCCAGTGCTCTTAATTCCCCCCTCAGTGCTCTTAGCCCCCCCCAGTGCACTAGACCCCCCCCTTCTTTAGCCCCCCATGCTCTTCAGCTCCCCACAGTGCTTTTTATCTCCCTCCCCCCTATGCTCCCTCCCCCCCCAGTGCTCTCCACCCCCCTGGTTTTCCTTGCCCGCCCCCCAAGTGCTCCCTGTCCCCCACAGTGCTCTCCACCCCCCCCTGCAATGCTTTCCAAACCCCCTCTTTATTCTCTAGCCCCCCCTCCAACGGTGCCCTTCAGCTTCTCCAGTGCTCTCTGCTTCCCCTGTGCTCTCCGGCCCCCCTAGTGCTCTTCTATCATGTCTGCAGTCTCTGACCATCTCCAGGATCATGTCTGCAGTCTCTGACCATCTCCTGTATCATGTCCGCAGTCTCTGACCATCTCTTATATCATGTCTGCAGTCTCTGACCATCTCTTGTATCATGTCTGCAGTCTCTGACCATCTCCTGTATCATGTCCGCAGTCTCTGACCATCTCTTGTATCATGTCTGCAGTCTCTGACCATCTCTTGTATCATGTCTGCAGTCTCTGACCATCTCCTGTATCATGTCTGCAGTCTCTGACCATCTCCTGTATCATGTCTGCAGTCTCTGACCATCTCCAGTATCATGTATGCAGTCTCTGACCATCTCCAGTATCATGTCTGCAGTCTCTGACCATCTCCTGTATCATGTCTGCACTGCAGTCTCTGACCATCTACTGTATCATGTCTGCAGTCTATGACCATCTCCAGTATCATGTCTGCAGTCTCTGACCATCACCAGTATCATGTCTGCAGTCTCTGACCATCTCCAGTATCATGTCTGCAGTCTCTGACCATCTCCAGTATCATGTCTGCAGTCTCTGACCATCTCCTGTATCATGTCTGCAGTCTCTGACCATCTCCTGTATCATGTCCTCAGTCTCTGACCATCTCCTGTATCATGTCTGCACTGCAGTCTCTGACCATCTCCTGTATCATGTCTGCAGTCTATGACCATCTACTGTATCATGTCTGCAGTCTCTGACCATCTACTGTATCATGTCTGCAGTCTCTGACCGTCTCCTGTATCATGTCTGCAGTCTCTGACCATCTCCAGTATCATGTCTGCAGTCTCTGACCATCCCCTGTACTATGTCTGCAGTCTCTGACCATCTCCTGTATCATGTCTGCAGTCTCTGACCATCTCCAGTATCATGTCTGCAGTCTCTGACCATCCCCTGTACTATGTCTGCAGTCTATGACCATCTACTGTATCATGTCTGCAGTCTCTGACCATCTACTGTATCATGTCTGCAGTCTCTGACCATCTACTGTATCATGTCTGCAGTCTCTGACCATCTCTTGTATCATGTCTGCAGTCTCTGACCATCTCCTGTATCATGTCTGCAGTCTCTCACCATTTCCTGTATCATGTCTGCAGTCTCTGACCATCCCCTGTACTATGTCTGCAGTCTCTGACCATCTCCTGTATCATGTCTGCAGTCTCTGACCATCTCCTGTATCATGTCCTCAGTCTCTGACCATCTCCTGTATCATGTCTGCAGTCTCTGACCATCTCCTGTATCATGTCTGCAGTCTCTGACCATCTCCTCTATCATGTCTGCAGTCTCTGACCGTCTCCTGTACTATGTCTGCAGTCTCTGACCATCTCCTGTATCATGTCTGCAGTCTCTGACCATCTCCTGTATCATGTCTGCAGTCTCTGACCATCTCCAGTATCATGTCTGCAGTCTCTGACCATCCCCTGTACTATGTCTGCAGTCTCTGACCATCTCCTGTATCATGTCTGCAGTCTCTGACCATCTCCAGTATCATGTCTGCAGTCTCTGACCATCCCCTGTACTATGTCTGCAGTCTATGACCATCTACTGTATCATGTCTGCAGTCTCTGACCATCTACTGTATCATGTCTGCAGTCTCTGACCATCTACTGTATCATGTCTGCAGTCTCTGACCATCTCTTGTATCATGTCTGCAGTCTCTGACCATCTCCTGTATCATGTCTGCAGTCTCTCACCATTTCCTGTATCATGTCTGCAGTCTCTGACCATCCCCTGTACTATGTCTGCAGTCTCTGACCATCTCCTGTATCATGTCTGCAGTCTCTGACCATCTCCTGTATCATGTCCTCAGTCTCTGACCATCTCCTGTATCATGTCTGCAGTCTCTGACCATCTCCTGTATCATGTCTGCAGTCTCTGACCATCTCCTCTATCATGTCTGCAGTCTCTGACCGTCTCCTGTACTATGTCTGCAGTCTCTGACCATCTCCTGTATCATGTCTGCAGTCTCTGACCATCTCCTGTATCATGTCCTCAGTCTCTGACCATCTCCTGTATCATGTCTGCAGTCTCTGACCATCTCCTGTATCATGTCTGCAGTCTCTGACCATCTCCTGTATCATGTCTGCAGTCTCTGACCATCCCCTGTACTATGTCTGCACTGCAGTCTCTGACCATCTCCTTTACTATGTCTGCAGTCTCTGACCATCTCCTGTATCATGTCCGCAGTCTCTGACCATCTCCTGTATCATGTCTGCAGTCTCTGACCATCTACTATATCATGTCCGCAGTCTCTGACCATCTCCTGTATCATGTCTGCAGTCTCTGACCATCTCCTGTATCATGTCTGCAGTCTCTGACCATCTCCTGTATCATGTCCTCAGTCTCTGACCATCTCCTGTATCATGTCTGCAGTCTCTGACCATCTCCTGTATCATGTCTGCAGTCTCTGACCATCTCCTGTATCATGTCTGCAGTCTCTGACCATCCCCTGTACTATGTCTGCACTGCAGTCTCTGACCATCTCCTGTACTATGTCTGCAGTCTCTGACCATCTCCTGTATCATGTCCGCAGTCTCTGACCATCTCCTGTATCATGTCTGCAGTCTCTGACCATCTACTATATCATGTCCGCAGTCTCTGACCATCTCCTGTATCATGTCTGCAGTCTCTGACCATCTCCTGTATCATGTCTGCAGTCTCTGACCATCTCCTGTATCATGTCCTCAGTCTCTGACCATCTCCTGTATCATGTCTGCAGTCTCTGACCATCTCCTGTATCATGTCTGCAGTCTCTGACCATCTCCTGTATCATGTCTGCAGTCTCTGACCATCCCCTGTACTATGTCTGCACTGCAGTCTCTGACCATCTCCTGTACTATGTCTGCAGTCTCTGACCATCTCCTGTATCATGTCCGCAGTCTCTGACCATCTCCTGTATCATGTCTGCAGTCTCTGACCATCTCCTGTATCATGTCTGCAGTCTCTGACCATCCCCTGTACTATGTCTGCACTGCAGTCTCTGACCATCTCCTGTATCATGTCTGAAGTCTCTGACCATCTCCTGTATCATGTCTGAAGTCTCTGACCATCTCCTGTATCATGTCTGCAGTCTCTGACCATCTCCTGTATCATGTCTGCAGTCTCTGACCATCTACTATATCATGTCCGCAGTCTCTGACCATCTCCTGTATCATGTCTGCAGTCTCTGACCATCTCCTGTATCATGTCTGCAGTCTCTGACCATCTCCTGTACTATGTCTGCAGTCTCTGACCATCTCCTGTATCATGTCCGCAGTCTCTGACCATCTCCTGTATCATGTCTGCAGTCTCTGACCATCTCCTGTATCATGTCTGCAGTCTCTGACCATCCCCTGTACTATGTCTGCACTGCAGTCTCTGACCATCTCCTGTATCATGTCTGAAGTCTCTGACCATCTCCTGTATCATGTCTGAAGTCTCTGACCATCTCCTGTATCATGTCTGCAGTCTCTGACCATCTCCTGTATCATGTCTGCAGTCTCTGACCATCTACTATATCATGTCCGCAGTCTCTGACCATCTCCTGTATCATGTCTGCAGTCTCTGACCATCTCCTGTATCATGTCTGCAGTCTCTGACCATCTCCTGTATCATGTCTGCAGTCTCTGACCATCTCCTGTATCATGTCTGCAGTCTCTGACCATCTCCTGTATCATGTCCTCAGTCTCTGACCATCTCCTGTATCATGTCCTCAGTCTCTGACCATCTCCTGTATCATGTCTGAAGTCTCTGACCATCTCCTGTATCATGTCTGAAGTCTCTGACCATCTCCTGTATCATGTCTGCAGTCTCTGATCATCTACTATATCCTGTCTGCAGTCTTAGAATATCTTCTTTAGCAAGTCTCCAATCTCTTACTTAAACACATTGCTAATAATATTAGGTATCTATTTATGCTGAAGGTAGGACTGTGCAAGGGAGGCAGAGAGTGCAAAAAGGGGGAACTGTGATTAGAGAGACGGAGGGCAGACTGCAAGGGGCACTGTGATGGGGGGGGGGGGGCTGTGAATTTTGTGCAATAAATATTCTTGAAAACATTACAAATCTTTGTGGGTGTTTTTATATTTTAAAGTTGGGGGGGGGGGGGTGCCAGATATAGGATCTGCCCCGGGTGCCAAATGCTCTAGGTACGCCACTGCACACACACTGAGCGGCTCTTGCAAGTCTCACTGTCTGCTGAATGTGGAACTCCCCCTCTCCCCTGTTAGTGTCCATAAGTGGTGCCCAGTAGTGCCACCTATCAGTGCGCAGTAGTGCCACCTATCAGTGCCCACCAGTGCCGCCTCATCAGTGCCCATAAATGTCACCTAATATTGCCTATCAGTGCCCAGCAGTGCCGCCTCATCAGTGCCCATCAGTGACATCTATCAGTGCCCACCAGTGCCGCCTCATCAGTGCCCATCAGTGACATCTAACAGTGTCTATCAGTGCTTCCTATCAGTGCCACCAATCAGTGCCCACCAATGCCGCCTATCAGTAGCCATCAGTGATGCCTATTAGTGCCCAGCAGTGCTGCCTATTAGTGCCACCTATCAGTACCCATCAGTGCTGCCAATAAGTGCCACCTCTCAGTGCTGCCAATCAGTGCCCATCAGTGCAGCCTCATCAGTGCTAAGAACAAGTGCCTATTAGTGCTGCCCATCAGTCCATATCAGTGCCTCACATGTAATTTCCCCTGTAATACACATGAAAAGGAAAATAAGGCATACATCAGTGATGGTGGAACCCTCTACAGATATTTGCCATACAATTTAACTTAAGTGCAAAAACTTTTTAGTTGGAAGGTTCTCACCAGTAGAGCACTTTGGAATTTTTATTTTTTAGATCGTTACACTTCATTTTATATGTTTTAGTTACTATTATAATGTAAATGATTGCACTTGAAGTTAATTTTCCACCACCCATGCTAAGTCCGTGTATTTAAGGACCTTGCTTTGTGCACTGGTGTGAAGTCATGTTGGATCAGGGAGGGGCCATCCCAAAACTCCTCCCACAAATTTGGGAGCATGAAATTGTCCAAAATGTCTTGGTATGCTGACGCCCTAAGAGTCTAAGGGGCCAAACCCCTGAAAAACAACCCCACACTATAATCCCCCCTCCCCCACACTATAATCCCCCCTCAACCAAATGATTTGGACCAATGCACAAAGCAAGGACCATAAAGACATGGATGAGCGAGTTTGGGGTGGAGGAACTTGACTGGCCTGCACAGAGTCCTGACCTCAACCCGATAGAATACCTTTGGGATGAATTAGAGCAAAGACTGCGAGCCAGGCCTTCTCGTCCAACATCTGTGCCTGACATCACTAATTTGCTTCTGGAAGAATGGTGAAACATTCCCATAGACACTCCTAAACCTTCCCAGAAGAGTTGAAGCTGTTATAGCTGCAAAGGGCGGAGCCAACTCAATATTGAACCCTACGGACTAAGACTGGGATGCCATTAAAGTTCATGTGTGTGTAAAGGCAGGCGTCCCAATACTTTTGACAAGTGTGTATGTATATATATATATATAGTGTGTGTGTATGTGTACAAAGTATATATATATATATACGCATGCGTGTTTGAGCTATGGGGTGCACACTCTAATGCGATAGGCTGCGCACGCCTATGCCAAATGGTAACGCCACAAACCGCTAACGCTCTTCTCCCACGGCAAAGCGGAGGAAGCGCTGGTGCCCGGCACATATTGGAATGTGAAGCTAAGCATCCTTGATGTCGATGGAGGCAAGAAAATCCCCCTGATTCAGGCATTCCACCACCGTGCGCAGGGACTCCATCCTGAACTTCAGCACCTTCAGGTCCAGGATTGGACGCCTTGCTTTCCTTCCTGAGAACTGTAAACAGCTTTGGGTAAAAACCCTGAAAACGTTCCAAAGTAGGAACCGGGACAATTACCCCTTGAAGTAACAGGTCTTGTACCGCCTCAAACGGAACCTGTAAGCCAGGGGTGTCCAAACTATGGCCCTCCAGCTGTTGTGGAACTACACATCCCATGAGGCACTGTAATTCTCTGACATTCACAGACATAACCAGGCATGATGGGAATTGTAGTTCCTGAACAGCTGGAGGGATATAGTTTGGACACCCCTGCTGTAAGCGGTCCGGGGACAGCGCAAGTTGGAAAGAAATAACCTTGCCGGGGGACAAGAGCGAAACTCAATCTAGTAGCCGAACTGAATGGCTTCATGGACCCACTTGTCTTGTACCAGGGAAGTCCATGGGTCCGGAAACCAGCGAAGATGTCCCCCACCCCCGATATGGGTGAGGGCGCACCTTCATGCTGAAGAAACCTTGTCCGCGGGTCTGGAGAAGCCCGCTCTCGGTTCGTTTGGACCCTCCAGAGGAGGCCCTGAAAGGTTTCGAGCCCTTGTCAGTCGACCCTGAAGGACGAAGAAAAACTTCTTATGAGCCGAGAAGGAGGCCCACGTCTACGATGAGAGTCCTTGCCCTTAGTAGCCTGCGGAAGAAAGGAACTCTTCCCCCTGTGAGACCTTTAATGATGTCATTCAGGGAAGCTCCAAATAGGTGACCTCCTTGAAAGGGGAGATCAGTCAAGACCTTTTCAGAAGTCTGTCCACAGATCAGCATTTGAGCCAAAACACGCCGAAGGACCACTGCCGAAACCCGAGAGCCGAGCCACTAGGGGGAGCCGCATCCAAAGAGGCATGACAGATAAACTGCAGCCCCTGGACCAACTGGCCCACCAGCTCAGCAAAGGCAGGGGGGAGCTGTTCTCCCTCCAGGTCACGGCCTAAAAGCTTAGCCCACTCGGTCATTGGCACCCCCCCCCCCCCAGCCCCTATCACCAGCACAGTGCCCTGCCCCCACCCCAGGAGGTGGACCAGACCACACACACAGCCCCAGCATAAGTGTAGGGAGGGAGTGGGATGGGGGACAGATGAAAGGGGGGGGCCTGATGAAAAGGCAGGGGAACCTGGGGGTCCGACTGTCCCAAGGAGGGGCACACATCCACCACAAAACCCTCCAGGGGGAGAGGGAGGACACCATACCAGGAACCAGGCAGGCACTGCTCCAGACAGAACCCCTTCACCATTGAAATGGGGGGCTGTCAGCCAGAAGGGACACTGTGACTCAGGCCGAGACCTGATCCTATGCGACCTTGCAAGGCATTTAACTCGCAGGTGCAGATGACCAGCAGATGACACGGCTCCCCAAATCATCACTGACTGGGGAAACTTCACACTGGACCTCATGCAACTTGGTTTCTGTGCCTCTCCACTCCTCCTCCAGACTCTGGGACCTTCATTTCCAAATGAAATACAATATTTTCCACAGTCAGTGATGATTTGGGGAGCCGTGTCATCTGCTGGTGTTGGTCCACTATGTTTTATCAAGTCCAAAGTCAGTGCACCCCTCTAGCAGTAAATTCTAGAGCTCTTCATGCTTCCCTCTGCTGACCAGCTTTATGGAGATGCTGATTTCATTTTCCAGCAGGACTTGGCACCGCCCACACTGCCAAATCTACCAATACCTGGTCACATGATCATGGGATCACTGTGCTTGATTGGCCAGCAAACTGGCCTGACCTAAACCCCATAGAGAATCTGTGGGGGATTGTCAAGAGGAAGATGAGAGACATCAGACCCAACAATGCAGAGGAGGTGAAGGCCACTATCAAAGCAACCTGGACTTCCATAACACCTCAGCAGTGCCACAGGCTGATCACCTCCATGCCACGCCTCCATGCCACGCCTCCATGCCATGCCTCCATGCCATGCCTCCATGCCACGCCTCCATGCCACACCACATTGATGCAGTAATTCATGCAAAAGGAGCCCCGACCAAGTACTGAGTGCATCCTATACTGTACATGGACAGACTTCTCCCCCTATACTGTACATGGACAGACTTCTCCTATACTGTACATGGACAGACTTCTCCCCCTATACTGTACATGGACAGACTTCTCCTATACTGTACATGGACAGACTTCTCCCCCTATACTGTACATGGACAGACTTCTCCTCCTATACTGTACATGGACAGACTTCTCCTCCTATACTGTACATGGACAGACTTCTCCCCCTATACTGTACATGGACAGACTTCTCCTCCTATACTGTACATGGACAGACTTCTCCCCCTATACTGTACATGGACAGACTTCTCCCCCTATACTGTACATGGACAGACTTCTCCTATACTGTACATGGACAGACTTCTCCCCCTATACTGTACATGGACAGACTTCTCCTCCTATACTGTACATGGACAGACTTCTCCTCCTATACTGTACATGGACAGACTTCTCCCCCTATACTGTACATGGACAGACTTCTCCTATACTGTACATGGACAGACTTCTCCTATACTGTACATGGACAGACTTCTCCTCCTATACTGTACATGGACAGACTTCTCCCCCTATACTGTACATGGACAGACTTCTCCTCCCATACTGTACATGGACAGACTTCTCCCCCTATACTGTACATGGACAGACTTCTCATCCTATACTGTACATGGACAGACTTCTCATCCTATACTGTACATGGACAGACTTCTCCCCCTATACTGTACATGGACAGACTTCTCCTCCTATACTGTACATGGACAGACTTCTCCTCCCATACTGTACATGGACAGACTTCTCCCCCTATACTGTACATGGACAGACTTCTCATCCTATACTGTACATGGACAGACTTCTCCTCCCATACTGTACATGGACAGACTTCTCCTCCTATACTGTACATGGACAGACTTCTCATCCTATACTGTACATGGACAGACTTCTCCTATACTGTACATGGACAGACTTCTCCTCCTATACTGTACATGGACAGACTTCTCCTCCTATACTGTACATGGACAGACTTCTCCTCCTATACTGTACATGGACAGACTTCTCCCCCTATACTGTACATGGACAGACTTCTCATCCTATACTGTACATGGACAGACTTCTCCTCCTATACTGTACATGGACAGACTTCTCCCCCTATACTGTACATGGACAGACTTCTCCCCCTATACTGTACATGGACAGACTTCTCATCCTATACTGTACATGGACAGACTTCTCCTCCCATACTGTACATGGACAGACTTCTCATCCTATACTGTACATGGACAGACTTCTCCTCCTATACTGTACATGGACAGACTTCTCCTCCTATACTGTACATGGACAGACTTCTCCCCCTATACTGTACATGGACAGACTTCTCCTCCTATACTGTACATGGACAGACTTCTCCCCCTATACTGTACATGGACAGACTTCTCCTCCTATACTGTACATGGACAGACTTCTCCTCCTATACTGTACATGGACAGACTTCTCCTCCTATACTGTACATGGACAGACTTCTCCCCCTATACTGTACATGGACAGACTTCTCCCCCTATACTGTACATGGACAGACTTCTCCCCCTATACTGTACATGGACAGACTTCTCATCCTATACTGTACATGGACAGACTTCTCCCCCTATACTGTACATGGACAGACTTCTCCCCCTATACTGTACATGGACAGACTTCTCCCCCTATACTGTACATGGACAGACTTCTCCTATACTGTACATGGACAGACTTCTCCTCCTATACTGTACATGGACAGACTTCTCCTCCTATACTGTACATGGACAGACTTCTCCTCCTATACTGTACATGGACAGACTTCTCCCCCTATACTGTACATGGACAGACTTCTCATCCTATACTGTACATGGACAGACTTCTCCTATACTGTACATGGACAGACTTCTCCTCCTATACTGTACATGGACAGACTTCTCCCCCTATACTGTACATGGACAGACTTCTCCTCCTATACTGTACATGGACAGACTTCTCCTCCTATACTGTACATGGACAGACTTCTCCTCCTATACTGTACATGGACAGACTTCTCCCCCTATACTGTACATGGACAGACTTCTCCCCCTATACTGTACATGGACAGACTTCTCATCCTATACTGTACATGGACAGACTTCTCCTATACTGTACATGGACAGACTTCTCCTCCTATACTGTACATGGACAGACTTCTCCCCCTATACTGTACATGGACAGACTTCTTCTCCTATACTGTACATGGACAGACTTCTCCTCCTATACTGTACATGGACAGACTTCTCCTCCCATACTGTACATGGACAGACTTCTCCTATACTGTACATGGACAGACTTCTCATCCTATACTGTACATGGACAGACTTCTCCTCCTATACTGTACATGGACAGACTTCTCCTATACTGTACATGGACAGACTTCTCATCCTATACTGTACATGGACAGACTTCTCCTATACTGTACATGGACAGACTTCTCCTCCTATACTGTACATGGACAGACTTCTCCCCCTATACTGTACATGGACAGACTTCTTCTCCTATACTGTACATGGACAGACTTCTCCTCCTATACTGTACATGGACAGACTTCTCCTCCCATACTGTACATGGACAGACTTCTCCTATACTGTACATGGACAGACTTCTCCTCCTATACTGTACATGGACAGACTTCTCCCCCTATACTGTACATGGACAGACTTCTCCTATACTGTACATGGACAGACTTCTCCTCCTATACTGTACATGGACAGACTTCTCCTATACTGTACATGGACAGACTTCTCCTCCTATACTGTACATGGACAGACTTCTCCTCCTATACTGTACATGGACAGACTTCTCCCCCTATACTGTACATGGACAGACTTCTCCTCCTATACTGTACATGGACAGACTTCTCCCCCTATACTGTACATGGACAGACTTCTCCTATACTGTACATGGACAGACTTCTCCTCCTATACTGTACATGGACAGACTTCTCCTCCTATACTGTACATGGACAGACTTCTCCCCCTATACTGTACATGGACAGACTTCTCCCCCTATACTGTACATGGACAGACTTCTCCCCCTATACTGTACATGGACAGACTTCTCCTATACTGTACATGGACAGACTTCTCCTCCTATACTGTACATGGACAGACTTCTCCCCCTATACTGTACATGGACAGACTCCCCCTATACTGTACATGGAAAGACTTCTCCCCCTATACTGTACATGGACAGACTTCTCCTCCTATACTGTACATGGACAGACTTCTCCTATACTGTACATGGACAGACTTCTCCCCCTATACTGTACATGGACAGACTTCTCCCCCTATACTGTACATGGACAGACTTCTCCTATACTGTACATGGACAGACTTCTCCTCCTATACTGTACATGGACAGACTTCTCCTCCTATACTGTACATGGACAGACTTCTTCTCCTATACTGTACATGGACAGACTTCTCCCCCTATACTGTACATGGACAGACTTCTCACCCTATACTGTACATGGACAGACTTCTCCTCCTATACTGTACATGGACAGACTTCTCCTCCTATACTGTACATGGACAGACTTCTCCTCCTATACTGTACATGGACAGACTTCTCCCCCTATACTGTACATGGACAGACTTCTCCTCCTATACTGTACATGGACAGACTTCTCCCCCTATACTGTACATGAACAGACTTCTCCCCCTATACTGTACATGGACAGACTTCTCCCCCTATACTGTACATGGACAGACTTCTCCCCCTATACTGTACATGGACAGACTTCTCATCCTATACTGTACATGGACAGACTTCTCCTCCTATACTGTACATGGACAGACTTCTCCCCCTATACTGTACATGAACAGACTTCTCCCCCTATACTGTACATGGACAGACTTCTCCCCCTATACTGTACATGGACAGACTTCTCCCCCTATACTGTACATGGACAGACTTCTCATCCTATACTGTACATGGACAGACTTCTCATCCTATACTGTACATGGACAGACTTCTCCCCCTATACTGTACATGGACAGACTTCTCCTATACTGTACATGGACAGACTTCTCCTATACTGTACATGGACAGACTTCTCATCCTATACTGTACATGGACAGACTTCTCATCCTATACTGTACATGGACAGACTTCTCCCCCTATACTGTACATGGACAGACTCCCCCTATACTGTACATGGACAGACTTCTCCTCCTATACTGTACATGGACAGACTTCTCCCCCTATACTGTACATGGACAGACTTCTCCCCCTATACTGTACATGGACAGACTTCTTCTCCTATACTGTACATGGACAGACTTCTCCTCCTATACTGTACATGGACAGACTTCCCATCCTATACTGTACATGGACAGACTTCTCCCCCTATACTGTACATGGACAGACTTCTCCCCCTATACTGTACATGGACAGACTTCTCCTCCTATACTGTACATGGACAGACTTCTCCCCCTATACTGTACATGGACAGACTTCTCCCCCTATACTGTACATGGACAGACTTCTCCTATACTGTACATGGACAGACTTCTCCCCCTATACTGTACATGGACAGACTTCTCCCCCTATACTGTACATGGACAGACTTCTCCTCCTATACTGTACATGGACAGACTTCTCCTATACTGTACATGGACAGACTTCTCCTCCTATACTGTACATGGACAGACTTCTCCCCCTATACTGTACATGGACAGACTTCTCCCCCTATACTGTACATGGACAGACTTCTCCTATACTGTACATGGACAGACTTCTCCCCCTATACTGTACATGGACAGACTTCTCCCCCTATACTGTACATGGACAGACTTCTCCTCCTATACTGTACATGGACAGACTTCTCCTATACTGTACATGGACAGACTTCTCCTCCTATACTGTACATGGACAGACTTCTCCTATACTGTACATGGACAGACTTCTCCTCCTATACTGTACATGGACAGACTTCTCCCCCTATACTGTACATGGACAGACTTCTCCTCCTATACTGTACATGGACAGACTTCTCCCCCTATACTGTACATGGACAGACTTCTCCTATACTGTACATGGACAGACTTCTCCTCCTATACTGTACATGGACAGACTTCTTCTCCTATACTGTACATGGACAGACTTCTCCTATACTGTACATGGACAGACTTCTCCCCCTATACTGTACATGGACAGACTTCTCCCCCTATACTGTACATGGACAGACTTCTCCTCCTATACTGTACATGGACAGACTTCTCATCCTATACTGTACATGGACAGACTTCTCCTCCTATACTGTACATGGACAGACTTCTCCCCCTATACTGTACATGGACAGACTTCTCCTCCTATACTGTACATGGACAGACTTCTCCTCCTATACTGTACATGGACAGACTTCTTCTCCTATACTGTACATGGACAGACTTCTCCTATACTGTACATGGACAGACTTCTCCCCCTATACTGTACATGGACAGACTTCTCCCCCTATACTGTACATGGACAGACTTCTCCTCCTATACTGTACATGGACAGACTTCTCCCCCTATACTGTACATGGACAGACTTCTCCTATACTGTACATGGACAGACTTCTCCTCCTATACTGTACATGGACAGACTTCTTCCTCCTATACTGTACATGGACAGACTTCTCCTATACTGTACATGGACAGACTTCTCCTCCTATACTGTACATGGACAGACTTTTCCCCCTATACTGTACATGGACAGACTTCTCCTATACTGTACATGGACAGACTCCTCCCCCTATACTGTACATGGACAGACTTCTCCTCCTATACTGTACATGGACAGACTTCTCCCCCTATACTGTACATGGACAGACTTCTCCTCCTATACTGTACATGGACAGACTTCTCCCCCTATACTGTACATGGACAGACTTCTCCTCCTATACTGTACATGGACAGACTTCTCATCCTATACTGTACATGGACAGACTTCTCATCCTATACTGTACATGGACAGACTTCTCCTCCTATACTGTACATGGACAGACTTCTCCTCCTATACTGTACATGGACAGACTTCTCCTCCTATACTGTACATGGACAGACTTCTCCTTCTATACTGTACATGGACAGACTTCTCCTCCTATACTGTACATGGACAGACTTCTCCTATACTGTACATGGACAGACTTCTCCTCCTATACTGTACATGGACAGACTTCTCCTCCTATACTGTACATGGACAGACTTCTCCTCCTATACTGTACATGGACAGACTTCTCCCCCTATACTGTACATGGACAGACTTCTCATCCTATACTGTACATGGACAGACTTCTCCTCCTATACTGTACATGGACAGACTTCTCCCCTATACTGTACATGGACAGACTTCTCATCCTATACTGTACATGGACAGACTTCTCCCCCTATACTGTACATGGACAGACTTCTCCTCCTATACTGTACATGGACAGACTTCTCCCCTATACTGTACATGGACAGACTTCTCCTCCTATACTGTACATGGACAGACTTCTCCTTCTATACTGTACATGGACAGACTTCTCCTCCTATACTGTACATGGACAGACTTCTCCTCCTATACTGTACATGGACAGACTTCTCCTCCTATACTGTACATGGACAGACTCCCCCTATACTGTACATGGACAGACTTCTCCTCCTATACTGTACATGGACAGACTTCTCCCCCTATACTGTACATGGACAGACTTCTCCCCCTATACTGTACATGGACAGACTTCTTCTCCTATACTGTACATGGACAGACTTCTCCTCCTATACTGTACATGGACAGACTTCTCATCCTATACTGTACATGGACAGACTTCTCCCCCTATACTGTACATGGACAGACTTCTCCCCCTATACTGTACATGGACAGACTTCTCCTCCTATACTGTACATGGACAGACTTCTCCCTATACTGTACATGGACAGACTTCTCCTCCTATACTGTACATGGACAGACTTCTCCTCCTATACTGTACATGGACAGACTTCTCCCCCTATACTGTACATGGACAGACTTCTCCTCTATACTGTACATGGACAGACTTCTCCCCCTATACTGTACATGGACAGACTTCTCCTCCTATACTGTACATGGACAGACTTCTCCCCCTATACTGTACATGGACAGACTTCTCCCCCTATACTGTACATGGACAGACTTCTCCTCCTATACTGTACATGGACAGACTTCTCCTCCTATACTGTACATGGACAGACTTCTCCTCCTATACTGTACATGGACAGACTTCTCCTCCTATACTGTACATGGACAGACTTCTCCTCCTATACTGTACATGGACAGACTTCTCCCCCTATACTGTACATGGACAGACTTCTCCTCCTATACTGTACATGGACAGACTTCTCCTCTATACTGTACATGGACAGACTTCTCCTTCTCTATACTGTACATGGACAGACTTCTCCTCCTATACTGTACATGGACAGACTTCTCCTCCTATACTGTACATGGACAGACTTCTCCTCCTATACTGTACATGGACAGACTTCTCCTCCTATACTGTACATGGACAGACTTCTCCTCCTATACTGTACATGGACAGACTTCTCCTCCTATACTGTACATGGACAGACTTCTCCCCTATACTGTACATGGACAGACTTCTCCTCCTATACTGTACATGGACAGACTTCTCCTTCTATACTGTACATGGACAGACTTCTCCTCCTATACTGTACATGGACAGACTTCTCCTCCTATACTGTACATGGACAGACTTCCCTCCTATACTGTACATGGACAGACTTCTCCTCCTATACTGTACATGGACAGACTTCTCCTCCTATACTGTACATGGACAGACTTCTCCCTCCTATACTGTACATGGACAGACTTCTCCTCCTATACTGTACATGGACAGACTTCTCCTATACTGTACATGGACAGACTTCTCCTCCCTATACTGTACATGGACAGACTTCTCCTCCTATACTGTACATGGACAGACTTCTCCTCCTATACTGTACATGGACAGACTTCTCCCCCTATACTGTACATGGACAGACTTCTCCTCCTATACTGTACATGGACAGACTTCTCCTCCTATACTGTACATGGACAGACTTCTCCTCCCTATACTGTACATGGACAGACTTCTCCTCCTATACTGTACATGGACAGACTTCTCCCCCTATACTGTACATGGACAGACTTCTCCTCCTATACTGTACATGGACAGACTTCTCCACCCTATACTGTACATGGACAGACTTCTCCTCCCTATACTGTACATGGACAGACTTCTCCCCCTATACTGTACATGGACAGACTTCTCCTCCTATACTGTACATGGACAGACTTCTCCTCCTATACTGTACATGGACAGACTTCTCCTCCTATACTGTACATGGACAGACTTCTCCCTATACTGTACATGGACAGACTTCTCCTCCTATACTGTACATGGACAGACTTCTCCCCCTATACTGTACATGGACAGACTTCTCTTTCCCTATACTGTACATGGACAGACTTCTCTCCTATACTGTACATGGACAGACTTCTCCCCTATACTGTACATGGACAGACTTCTCTCCTATACTGTACATGGACAGACTTCTCCCCCCTATACTGTACATGGACAGACTTCTCCCCCTATACTGTACATGGACAGACTTCTCCTCCTATACTGTACATGGACAGACTTCTCCTCCTATACTGTACATGGACAGACTTCTCCTCCTATACTGTACATGGACAGACTTCTCCTCCTATACTGTACATGGACAGACTTCTCCCCCTATACTGTACATGGACAGACTTCTCCTCCTATACTGTACATGGACAGACTTCTCCTCCTATACTGTACATGGACAGACTTCTCCTCCTATACTGTACATGGACAGACTTCTCCCCTATACTGTACATGGACAGACTTCTCCCCCTATACTGTACATGGACAGACTTCTCCCCTATACTGTACATGGACAGACTTCTCCTCCTATACTGTACATGGACAGACTTCTCCATCTATACTGTACATGGACAGACTTCTCCTCCTATACTGTACATGGACAGACTTCTCCCCTATACTGTACATGGACAGACTTCTCTCCTATACTGTACATGGACAGACTTCTCCTCCTATACTGTACATGGACAGACTTCTCCACCTATACTGTACATGGACAGACTTCTCCCTCCTATACTGTACATGGACAGACTTCTCCCTATACTGTACATGGACAGACTTCTCCCCTATACTGTACATGGACAGACTTCTCCTCCTATACTGTACATGGACAGACTTCTCCTATACTGTACATGGACAGACTTCTCCCTATAAATGTACATGGACAGACTTCTCCTATACTGTACATGGACAGACTTCTCCCCCTATACTGTACATGGACAGACTTCTCCCCTATACTCTATACTGTACATGGACAGACTTCTCCCCTATACTGTACATGGACAGACTTCTCCCCTATACTGTACATGGACAGACTTCTCCTCCTATACTGTACATGGACAGACTTCTCCCCCTATACTGTACATGGACAGACTTCTCCTCCTATACTGTACATGGACAGACTTCTCCCCTATACTGTACATGGACAGACTTCTCCCCTATACTGTACATGGACAGACTTCTCCCTCCTATACTGTACATGGACAGACTTCTCCTCCTATACTGTACATGGACAGACTTCTCCCCCTATACTGTACATGGACAGACTTCTCCTCCTATACTGTACATGGACAGACTTCTCCTATACTGTACATGGACAGACTTCTCCTCCTATACTGTACATGGACAGACTTCTCCCCCTATACTGTACATGGACAGACTTCTCTCCCTATACTGTACATGGACAGACTTCTCCTCCTATACTGTACATGGACAGACTTCTCCTCCTATACTGTACATGGACAGACTTCTCCTCCTATACTGTACATGGACAGACTTCTCCTCCTATACTGTACATGGACAGACTTCTCATCCTATACTGTACATGGACAGACTTCTCCCCCTATACTGTACATGGACAGACTTCTCCCTATACTGTACATGGACAGGACTTCTCCCTATACTGTACATGGACAGACTTCTCCCTATACTGTACATGGACAGACCTTCTCATCCTATACTGTACATGGACAGACTTCTCCTCCTATACTGTACATGGACAGACTTCTCCCCTATACTGTACATGGACAGACTTCTCCTCCTATACTGTACATGGACAGACTCCCCCTATACTGTACATGGACAGACTTCTCCTCCTATACTGTACATGGACAGACTTCTCCCCCTATACTGTACATGGACAGACTTCTTCCCTATACTGTACATGGACAGACTTCTCCTCCTATACTGTACATGGACAGACTTCCCATCCTATACTGTACATGGACAGACTTCTCCCCCTATACTGTACATGGACAGACTTCTCCCCCCTATACTGTACATGGACAGACTTCTCCTCCTATACTGTACATGGACAGACTTCTCCCCTATACTGTACATGGACAGACTTCTCCCCCTATACTGTACATGGACAGACTTCTCCTATACTGTACATGGACAGACTTCTCCTCCTATACTGTACATGGACAGACTTCTCCCCCTATACTGTACATGGACAGACTTCTCCTCCTATACTGTACATGGACAGACTTCTCCTATACTGTACATGGACAGACTTCTCCTCCTATACTGTACATGGACAGACTTCTCCCCTATACTGTACATGGACAGACTTCTCCCCCTATACTGTACATGGACAGACTTCTCTCCCTATACTGTACATGGACAGACTTCTCCCCCTATACTGTACATGGACAGACTTCTCCCCCTATACTGTACATGGACAGACTTCTCCTCCTATACTGTACATGGACAGACTTCCATCCTATACTGTACATGGACAGACTTCTCCTCCTATACTGTACATGGACAGACTTCTCCCCCTATACTGTACATGGACAGACTTCTCCTCTATACTGTACATGGACAGACTTCTCCCCCTATACTGTACATGGACAGACTTCTCCTATACTGTACATGGACAGACTTCTCCCCTATACTGTACATGGACAGACTTCTCTCCTATACTGTACATGGACAGACTTCTCCTCCTATACTGTACATGGACAGACTTCTCTCCTATACTGTACATGGACAGACTTCTCCCCCTATACTGTACATGGACAGACTTCTCCCCTATACTGTACATGGACAGACTTCTCCTCCTATACTGTACATGGACAGACTTCTCCCCCTATACTGTACATGGACAGACTTCTCCTCCTATACTGTACATGGACAGACTTCTCCCCTATACTGTACATGGACAGACTTCTCCCCCTATACTGTACATGGACAGACTTCTCCTCCTATACTGTACATGGACAGACTTCTCCTCCTATACTGTACATGGACAGACTTCTCCTCTATACTGTACATGGACAGACTTCTCCTCCTATACTGTACATGGACCAGACTTCTCCTCCTATACTGTACATGGACAGACTTCTCCTCCTATACTGTACATGGACAGACTTCTCCTCTATACTGTACATGGACAGACTTCTCTCCTATACTGTACATGGACAGACTTCTCCCCCTATACTGTACATGGACAGACTTCTCCTCCTATACTGTACATGGACAGACTTCTCCTATACTGTACATGGACAGACTTCTCCCCTATACTGTACATGGACAGACTTCTCCTCCTATACTGTACATGGACAGACTTCTCCTCCTATACTGTACATGGACAGACTTCTCCCCTATACTGTACATGGACAGACTTCTCCTCCTATACTGTACATGGACAGACTTCTCCCCTATACTGTACATGGACAGACTTCTCCTATACTGTACATGGACAGACTTCTCCTCCTATACTGTACATGGACAGACTTCTCCTCCTATACTGTACATGGACAGACTTCTCCCCTCTATACTGTACATGGACAGACTTCTCCTCCTATACTGTACATGGACAGACTTCTCCCCTATACTGTACATGGACAGACTTCTCCCCCTATACTGTACATGGACAGA
The DNA here is from genome assembly GCF_965119305.1 of Pelophylax lessonae. NCBI lineage: Eukaryota > Metazoa > Chordata > Amphibia > Anura > Ranidae > Pelophylax > Pelophylax lessonae. The sequence goes on along the minus strand of NC_138771.1, from coordinate 611,571 downwards.
CTTCTCTCCTATACTGTACATGGACAGACTTCTCCTCCTATACTGTACATGGACAGACTTCTCCATCCTATACTGTACATGGACAGACTTCTCCCCTATACTGTACATGGACAGACTTCTCCCCTATACTGTACATGGACAGACTTCTCCTCCTATACTGTACATGGACAGACTTCTCCCCCTATACTGTACATGGACAGACTTCTCCCCCTATACTGTACATGGACAGACTTCTCCTATACTGTACATGGACAGACTTCTCCCCCTATACTGTACATGGACAGACTTCTCCCCCTATACTGTACATGGACAGACTTCTCCTCCTATACTGTACATGGACAGACTTCTCCTATACTGTACATGGACAGACTTCTCCTCCTATACTGTACATGGACAGACTTCTCCCCCTATACTGTACATGGACAGACTTCTCCCCCTATACTGTACATGGACAGACTTCTCCTATACTGTACATGGACAGACTTCTCCTCCTATACTGTACATGGACAGACTTCTCCCCCTATACTGTACATGGACAGACTTCTCCTCCTATACTGTACATGGACAGACTTCTCCTATACTGTACATGGACAGACTTCTCCTCCTATACTGTACATGGACAGACTTCTCCCTATACTGTACATGGACAGACTTCTCCTCCTATACTGTACATGGACAGACTTCTCCCCCTATACTGTACATGGACAGACTTCTCCTCCTATACTGTACATGGACAGACTTCTCACCCTATACTGTACATGGACAGACTTCTCCTATACTGTACATGGACCAGACTTCTCCTCCTATACTGTACATGGACAGACTTCTCCTCCTATACTGTACATGGACAGACTTCTCCTATACTGTACATGGACAGACTTCTCCTCCTATACTGTACATGGACAGACTTCTCCCCCTATACTGTACATGGACAGACTTTTCCTTCCTATACTGTACATGGACAGACTTCTCCTATACTGTACATGGACAGACTTCTCCCCTATACTGTACATGGACAGACTTCTCCTCCTATACTGTACATGGACAGACTTCTCCCCCTATACTGTACATGGACAGACTTCTCCCCTATACTGTACATGGACAGACTTCTCCCCTATACTGTACATGGACAGACTTCTCCCCTATACTGTACATGGACAGACTTCTCCCTCCTATACTGTACATGGACAGACTTCTCCTCCCTATACTGTACATGGACAGACTTCTCCTCCTATACTGTACATGGACAGACTTCTCCTCCTATACTGTACATGGACAGACTTCTCCCCCTATACTGTACATGGACAGACTTCTCTCCTATACTGTACATGGACAGACTTCTCCTCCTATACTGTACATGGACAGACTTCTCCTCCTATACTGTACATGGACAGACTTCTCCTCCTATACTGTACATGGACAGACTTCTCCCCTATACTGTACATGGACAGACTTCTCCTCCTATACTGTACATGGACAGACTTCTCCCTATACTGTACATGGACAGACTTCTCCCCTATACTGTACATGGACAGACTTCTCCCCCTATACTGTACATGGACAGACTTCTCCCCCTATACTGTACATGGACAGACTTCTCCTATACTGTACATGGACAGACTTCTCCTCCTATACTGTACATGGACAGACTTCTCCTCCTATACTGTACATGGACAGACTTCTCCCTATACTGTACATGGACAGACTTCTCCTCCTATACTGTACATGGACAGACTTCTCCCCCTATACTGTACATGGACAGACTTCTCCTCCTATACTGTACATGGACAGACTTCTCCCCCTATACTGTACATGGACAGACTTCTCCTATACTGTACATGGACAGACTTCTCCTCTATACTGTACATGGACAGACTTCTCCTCCTATACTGTACATGGACAGACTTCTCCCCTATACTGTACATGGACAGACTTCTCCTCCTATACTGTACATGGACAGACTTCTCCCCCTATACTGTACATGGACAGACTTTCTCCCCTATACTGTACATGGACAGACTTCTCCCTATACTGTACATGGACAGACTTCTCCTCCCTATACTGTACATGGACAGACTTCTCCTCCTATACTGTACATGGACAGACTTCTCCCCCTATACTGTACATGGACAGACTTCTCCTCCTATACTGTACATGGACAGACTTCTCCTCCTATACTGTACATGGACAGACTTCTCCTCCTATACTGTACATGGACAGACTTCTCCTCCTATACTGTACATGGACAGACTTCTCCTCCCTATACTGTACATGGACAGACTTCTCTCCCTATACTGTACATGGACAGACTTCTCCTCCTATACTGTACATGGACAGACTTCTCCTCCTATACTGTACATGGACAGACTTCTCCTCCTATACTGTACATGGACAGACTTCTCCTCCTATACTGTACATGGACAGACTTCTCCCCCTATACTGTACATGGACAGACTTCTCCCCCTATACTGTACATGGACAGACTTCTCCTCCTATACTGTACATGGACAGACTTCTCCCCCTATACTGTACATGGACAGACTTCTCCTCCTATACTGTACATGGACAGACTTCTCCCCTATACTGTACATGGACAGACTTCTCCCCCTATACTGTACATGGACAGACTTCTCCTCCTATACTGTACATGGACAGACTTCTCCTCCTATACTGTACATGGACAGACTTCTCCCCTATACTGTACATGGACAGACTTCTCCCCTATACTGTACATGGACAGACTTCTCCCCCTATACTGTACATGGACAGACTTCTCCTCCTATACTGTACATGGACAGACTTCTCCTCCTATACTGTACATGGACAGACTTCTCCTCCTATACTGTACATGGACAGACTTCTCCCCCTATACTGTACATGGACAGACTTCTCCTCCTATACTGTACATGGACAGACTTCTCCTATACTGTACATGGACAGACTTCTCCTCCTATACTGTACATGGACAGACTTCTCCCCCTATACTGTACATGGACAGACTTCTCCTCCTATACTGTACATGGACAGACTTCTCCCCTATACTGTACATGGACAGACTTCTCCTCCTATACTGTACATGGACAGACTTCTCCCCCTATACTGTACATGGACAGACTTCTCCTATACTGTACATGGACAGACTTCTCCCTCCTATACTGTACATGGACAGACTTCTCCTCCTATACTGTACATGGACAGACTTCTCCCCCTATACTGTACATGGACAGACTTCTCCCCTATACTGTACATGGACAGACTTCTCCCTATACTGTACATGGACAGACTTCTCCCTCCTATACTGTACATGGACAGACTTCTCCTCCTATACTGTACATGGACAGACTTCTCCCCCTATACTGTACATGACAGACTTCTCCTCCTATACTGTACATGGACAGACTTCTCCCCCTATACTGTACATGGACAGACTTCTCCTCCTATACTGTACATGGACAGACTTCTCCCCCTATACTGTACATGGACAGACTTCTCCCCTATACTGTACATGGACAGACTTCTCCTCCTATACTGTACATGGACAGACTTCTCCTCCTATACTGTACATGGACAGACTTCTCCTCCTATACTGTACATGGACAGACTTCTCCCCTATACTGTACATGGACAGACTTCTCCCCCTATACTGTACATGGACAGACTTCTCCTCCTATACTGTACATGGACAGACTTCTCCCCCTATACTGTACATGGACAGACTTCTCCCCTATACTGTACATGGACAGACTTCCCTCCTATACTGTACATGGACAGACTTCTCCCCTATACTGTACATGGACAGACTTCTCCTCCTATACTGTACATGGACAGACTTCTTCCCTATACTGTACATGGACAGACTTCTCCCCTATACTGTACATGGACAGACTTCTCCCCCTATACTGTACATGGACAGACTTCTCCCCTATACTGTACATGGACAGACTTCTCCCTATACTGTACATGGACAGACTTCTCCTCCTATACTGTACATGGACAGACTTCTCCCCTATACTGTACATGGACAGACTTTCCCCCTATACTGTACATGGACCAGACTTCTCCTCCTATACTGTACATGGACAGACTTCTCTCCTATACTGTACATGGACAGACTTCTCCTCCTATACTGTACATGGACAGACTTCTCCTCCTATACTGTACATGGACAAGACTTCTCCCCCTATACTGTACATGGACAGACTTCTCCTCCTATACTGTACATGGACAGACTTCTCTCCCTATACTGTACATGGACAGACTTCTCCTCCTATACTGTACATGGACAGACTTTCTCCTCCTATACTGTACATGGACAGACTTCTCCTCCTATACTGTACATGGACAGACTTCTCCTATACTGTACATGGACAGACTTCTCCTCCTATACTGTACATGGACAGACTTCTCCCCCTATACTGTACATGGACAGACTTCTCCTCCTATACTGTACATGGACAGACTTCTCCTCCTATACTGTACATGGACAGACTTCTCCTCCTATACTGTACATGGACAGACTTCTCCCTATACTGTACATGGACAGACTTCTCCTCCTATACTGTACATGGACAGACTTCTCCCCTATACTGTACATGGACAGACTTCTCCTCCTATACTGTACATGGACAGACTTCTCCTCCTATACTGTACATGGACAGACTTTCTCCCCCTATACTGTACATGGACAGACTTCTCCTCCTATACTGTACATGGACAGACTTCTCCTATACTGTACATGGACAGACTTCTCCTCCTATACTGTACATGGACAGACTTCTCCACCTATACTGTACATGGACAGACTTCTCCTCTATACTGTACATGGACAGACTTCTCCTCCTATACTGTACATGGACAGACTTCTCCCCTATACTGTACATGGACAGACTTCTCCCCCTATACTGTACATGGACAGACTTCTCCTATACTGTACATGGACAGACTTCTCCTCCTATACTGTACATGGACAGACTTCTCCTCCCTATACTGTACATGGACAGACTTCTCCCTATACTGTACATGGACAGACTTCTCCTCCCTATACTGTACATGGACAGACTTCTCCCCTATACTGTACATGGACAGACTTCTCATCCTATACTGTACATGGACAGACTTCTCACCCTATACTGTACATGGACAGACTTCCTCCCCCTATACTGTACATGGACAGACTTCTCCTCCTATACTGTACATGGACAGACTTCTCCCCTATACTGTACATGGACAGACTTCTCCCTATACTGTACATGGACAGACTTCTCCCCTATACTGTACATGGACAGACTTCTCCTCCTATACTGTACATGGACAGACTTCTCCCCTATACTGTACATGGACAGACTTCTCCTATACTGTACATGGACAGACTTCTCCCCTATACTGTACATGGACAGACTTCTCCTCCTATACTGTACATGGACAGACTTCTCCCCCTATACTGTACATGGACAGACTTCTCCTCCTATACTGTACATGGACAGACTTCTCCTCCTATACTGTACATGGACAGACTTCTCCCCTATACTGTACATGGACAGACTTCTCCTCCTATACTGTACATGACAGACTCTCATCCTATACTGTACATGGACAGACTTCTCCCCTATACTGTACATGGACAGACTTCTCCTCCTATACTGTACATGGACAGACTTTCTCCCTATACTGTACATGGACAGACTTCTCCTCCTATACTGTACATGGACAGACTTCTCCCCTATACTGTACATGGACAGACTTCTCCTATACTGTACATGGACAGACTTCTCTCCTATACTGTACATGGACAGACTTCTCCTCCCTATTGTACATGGACAGACTTCTCCTCTATACTGTACATGGACAGACTTCTCCTCTATACTGTACATGGACAGACTTCTCCCCTATACTGTACATGGACAGACTTCTCCCTATACTGTACATGGACAGACTTCTCCTATACTGTACATGGACAGACTTTTCCCCCCTATACTGGACATGACAGACTTCTCCTCCTATACTGTTACAATGGACAGACTTCTCCTATACTGTACATGGACAGACTTCTCCCCCTATACTGGTA